>NC_134702.1:117436281-118038781 GCF_043290135.1 Rhipicephalus microplus
CGGTTTGTCCCTCTCTGTTAGCGCAAGAGTAACTGCTTCTTTTTTTTTTCCCAGCACTGTCCACAGAAACGTTTGGCCTTATTCGCCTGTATATGTACCGCGATAAGATGAGGTCCAGCACTTGGTGAGTGACGTGTTTCGATGTCGTAGCCTCTCTTCGCTTAGGTCATGTAGGTGTAGGTGCCGCTTTTTAGCTGAAGCTCATCGTAAAGTGCACTTGGCGTCGTCCCAAATATGAGGAATAATAAATATTGTGCGAATGCAGCGTTTTAGTGACTCAGGGATTGACTAAATATTTGCATTTTTCTTAAGTGTCTACTTCAAAAAATTGTGTCGTTATTGCTTATCGGTTATGCGAAAAGCCTTAATTGTGCTTGATATAACCTTGTACTGTACGGTCCTAGTCCCGTTACACTGTTGTATAGTAAATTCTGACACTTCGGTACTTCAATTGAATGACATCGGGCTGATTCAATCTGAGTTGCCTTGCGCATTTTTACCATTGGGCAATATTTACACAGAGACGCCCGCGCTCTTATCAAATTTGAACACTTGGCAGAAGTCGGCCAGGTTAGAATAGGATTGAGGCAATTAGAAAACTCTAATCAACAATACTATTCAGAAAACCAACGTTGACTCAAGTGTTGTAATACAATTTGTAGTCAGAGTTTTCTAATTGCCACACATTTGTTCTAAGATTTGGATTCGCATAAAAGAAGCCAGATTGTCAAAATTATTACAGACGGCTTGCCTCACATATGTCGTATAATTTCAAGGAGAGCGTCTCCTTTTTTTTCACGTTATCTTGAAAACTTTTGTGGTGTTGTGCTAGATTAATTTGATTTATTTGTGCGTTTTCACGTCCCTATACCACCATATGATTATGAGTGCCGCCATTGTGGAGGGCTCCAGAAATTCGGACCACCTGGGGTTTTTAACTTGCAGCCAAATCTGATTTCCTGGGCCCACAACATTTCCGCCTCCATCGGAAATGCAGCCGCCGCAGCCGCGATTCGAACCCGCGACCTGCGGGTCAGCAGCCAAATACCTTAGCCACTAGACCACGGCGGCGGGGCAGACTAAAAGAAGGAGAGCACACACATTCGCTTGAAAGAAAAAAAAAGTGTTTCATCAATTATTCGAACATTTGCATCACTTTGATGACGATAAACAATATAAGAAAGCTGCGGGCAAAACAATCACCTTTTTATACTGTTATAGGAGGAAGAACAAGCGCGCTTAAGCACTGTAACTCACGTAGCTTTCATCAATAAATTTTCCTACGTTTATTCCACGAAGAAATGATTAAGACGAAGGGGTGGATTGAGTGATCGCTGTATTTTTGGGTGCATCGCTAAAAAATATTGAATTTATTTCTTTTTTGTGGGTGGTGGGGGGAGGGGTTGGAATGTATTCAGTCATGCTCAGCAGTGCATAGTAGACGGACACAAGCTCAACACTTAAAATGAAAATACAAGAAACGTGACACACTGCTGTGCAATTGTGCGGACTGTCGCGAAGTGCGAACATCTATTTTATTCGCAGACTGCGTTGCTGTCACAAGTACAAGTAGCGTTCGGTGAGCTTCTTGCATTCGTTAAGCAATGAATGGCATATATATTACGAGTGGGCAGCAGTCAACGCATTTTATTTGCCGAAAATTGGCTCACAGTGCTCAGAAAACGCGCCGCTGCCTGCATTGGCATGCGCGCCGCCGGCCGCCTATCCACACTAGCACGTTGACGGTGCTGCCCCCTATAGCCTGATATCGGGGCGAATAGATGCAAATCACTAGATTGTTGGCACACACTTCTATTAGCCCCGAGAACGAACACTGGCGTCGCTGCGGTCGCGGCGAAGTGACGTCACGGTACATTGTCTAGAAATACCGTGTGGTTCTACTGAGACGTGTGGTTCTACTGAGGAAAAATTGCGTGAGGAAAAGAACAAGTCGTGTTCGTGCGTGACATGCTTCTGGCATCGATCATCATCTAGCACGCAGACCCTACGTGGCAAGATCCTTGGCAAGACCGTTCTAGTCTCGCCTTCAAGCTTGCCCATGCTAAACCTGCTGGTGTGTTCTTGGCTGAGAATTGAGTGGTTTTAACTCTCTGTCTTAGCGTCCTATTCTATAATTTATCTGTTTCCGAGTTTAACCATATCTCTAGTGCTCATGTCAACTACTTCTCCTGGCCAGGCGCGATCCGCCTGGTCAGCATCCCTGCCGTCTAATGAATTGCCGCTAGACTCCTTTTTCCGCAGTGGTATCGACAGCATTCCCGTGGCACTGGTACCTACAAATGGACCCTTCATCAGACTTACAAACCCTCAGGCGGTCCAAAAGGAACTTAAAACATCTTCAAATCATTTCAAGACTATCACAGATATGTGCCCATTTGGGCGAGGAGGTATAGTGTGTAGGTCGCCGGAAGAGACCTGCGTGCAGGATCTTCTCAAATGCACCTCGTTGCTGCTACCCCGCTGAGTGCTTTCACTCCGCCTCACCTTGCATGTACCAAAGGCCTTGTACGGGGAGTCGACTCCAAGCTGAGTCCAGCTGAGACCCTAGACAGGCTCTCTGGAGCAGGGTAATTTCTATTTACCGGTGTATTCACCTTGTCGACAAAGAGGGAGTACCAACCGAATCGGTCATCGCGACATTTGTGGGCACAAAATGCCCGTCAGAAATAAATTTAAGGCCATTGATCTTTCGAGTAGAGCCCCTCGCTTCCCATCCAATTTAGTGCAAAAACTGCTGGAGATTCGCCCATAGTGCGGGAGGATGTAAATCTCACGGTTGTTGCAGCACCTGCGGAGAGAGCCATCCTTCAAGCAAGTGTACTGCAACAGCGGAAAATTGTTTTCTCTGTGGGGGGAGTCACTGCACCGACAACTCTGACTGTTCCGCTCGTTCCCAGGAGGTTCAAATCCTAGAAGTTATTGACCGCCGCCGCTGTTCTCGAAGGGAAGCCATTGACATAGTTAGAGACAGGGCTTTTGGATACTCTGGCGTTACAGCGCGCTACACTTCCAGTATGGACTAAAACATATCGCAGGCTATTGAAACTGCTGTGGAAAAGGCAGTGAGTAAGGCAATGTATAAACTCATATCTAACCTTTCCGACTGTTTGGTGCAAATTCTTCAAGTCAGATTGGGCAAAAAGTACAGACTGGTACAGAAACTGCAGTATCGGACAATACCAGCGATGCCACTCAGCTACGCAATGTAGTGTTGGACGAACTTTCTGCATCTGCAGGCAAGGCTAAGCAGTCAGGAACACATGTGCACTAGGACCGACATACGAGTCAGCCGAGCCAAGTGCTGCTACAGATATGGAACTCGATATACGAACTAATAAACGTACCAGATCCCCTATCTTCACCGATCTCAAGTCTAAATTTAAATGCAATAAACCAGTTATTTCGCATGAAGATGCTAACAAGGGCGCGACATGCGCCTCTGTGATGCGCCCAACACCATAGGTCAGTTGAGGGTACTACAGTGGAACTGCCTTTCTATATTCTCAGCCTCAGCTGACTTACATTACTTTTGCAATAATTTTAATCTTGATAATATAATTCTCCAAAAAACTTGGCTCACACCAGATAAATATTTTCATCTTGAAGGTTTTCTTTCTTTTCGATTAGATCGCCCATCACATAGTGGGGGTTTTATTATCCTTGTATCAAGTAAATTATGCCATAGGGGAAAAATTTCTTTCAGAATATTAGACACGGATTGTGAAATATTAGCATTAGACTTGTGTCTCCCCGGATACCACCCTTTCCAATTATAAATTGTTACTTCCCCTCTGGTGTGCAAAGTACTCGTTATCTTGACAGTGTTTTGGTAGCATGTAGAAAGAAAATTGTACTCACAGGAGACTTCAATTCACATCATTTGTCTTGTGGTATAAGGACAGATTCTTGTGGTAGGTGACTGTGGGAATGGAATATTGATCACAACCTCTCGTGTCTGAATAAAGGTCATGTAACATTTCTTCGAGGTAAGACTTGCTCAGTATTGGATTTAACGTTTTGCGCCAATGCAATCAAGGATTTGTCATGGGCTGTTCTGGATTCAGCAACTACCAGCGGCCATCTTCCTGTAGTTTTTGACATAACTTGTCCCATAGTAACCTTAAATCAGCCAAAACGCACATACGTCAACAATAGCAAATTTCAAGCCTGCCTTCATTCTGCCATTTCCACGCTTAGAAATGCCAGTACTAAAGAGATTGCATCTACGATTGGTTCAATACTGGAGGGAACAAGAAAAAAATCCGAATTTTCTATTCCATCGAATAAACGATCCTCCTCTCGCTGTTGGAACGATGAGTGTACGCGGGATTATAGAAGACGAAAAGCCGCTTGGAAAAACTTCTTCATATTTAGAGCCCAACAAACTGGAAGGACTATTTATTCCTTGCTAGCGTATTTAGGCGTACAATGAACAGCGCGAAAGAAGAATACGACATTAGACATTTTGATTATTTTTGTAAATGAAAAAATAAGCGTGCTTTGTTCGCTTATCTTCGAACAGGAAAAGTACTGCCAACACCTTTAACGTTGCAGTCATGTGTCTTGACGCCGCAAGAAATGAACATTTTTCAAGAAGACATAGCGCAAGGTTTAAAATGCCGCTTCACTGCTAATCTTTCGGCTATTCGGTCCATCATGGTAAACTTGCATGAATTTCAAGAAGTTTCTTTAGCTGAATTGAGTCAGACAGAATTATGCTTACCGAGGACAGCTCCCGGACCAGATGAAATTACGAACTCCATGTTGAAATGTTTACTCCGGGAATCGCCTAATCTTTTGCTAGAACTAGTGAATTATTCGTTAGGAAACGCATGGATACCTCCAGAATGGAAACTTGCCTAACTTGTATTGTTGCTAAAACTGAAAATGAAGCATACATGTTGGATAACATATGGCCGATCGCACTGACATCAAACTTTGTAAAATTGGTTGAGAGAATCATCAGTATACGAATTAATAAACTTTTGACCTTTATTCAAATTTGACGAAATAATGAACAATTTGACAGGGGCTTAGAATTGGCCTCATGGTAATCCACGAGGTCGATTCTAAGCTCTGTCAAATTGGGTTCAGGGTTGGTTGTTCAATTTGGCATGCCCACGTTGATTTAGAAAGTCGGCTTCAATTAGCTCGGCTACATAAAAAATATGCAGCTTTATTTACCTTAGACATCGCTAAAGCATATGATATCGTAGAGCACTGTATTTTGATAGATCGATTAGAATACCTTGATTTTCTATCATACATAGTAGCATGGGTTCACCATTTTCTTGCAGACAGGAAATTTTATTGTTTTAATGATGGATTTTCATCATCTACTCATACCCAACCGAGGGGAGTACCGCAAGGCTCAGTGCTTTCCACGGGGCTATTTAATTTGCTAATGAGCACCATTCCACGTGAACAGGATATAACAACTTATGTTTATGCAGACGATATCGCATTTTTTGCAATGGCAGATAACATTCAGACCTTATATGAACGGCTGCAGACTTACCTTAATATATTGGAGAGCTGGCTTGATGACAACAGCTTTTTACTTAATCTGAGTAAATGTGTCCTCCTTGTTTTCCAGCTGCAATACCCGGTGAACATCTCTCTGTCTTACCATCATGAGGATATACCACAGGTGGAATCTGTTAAATACCTTGGAGTAATTGATCACACATCGCTTAACTGGTGACCTCATATCTAATATATCGCCGGAAAACGTGTGCGGGCCCTTGGAATATTACGTAGGCTAAGCAACTATCGCATAGGTATAAGAAGTGACACATTAGTAATGATATATCGCATGTACGTTAGTCCCATTTTGGAATTTGGTCGTGTACTTTTCTCTGGAGTTCCAGCTTACAAGTTGCGGCCTCTAATTCTTCTCGAAAGAGAAGCTTTGTGCGCTTGGCCTTCCCAAAACTGTTGCTAACAATTTGTTGTATCTCGAATCGAGGGTCCCTCCGCTTTCTTCTAGAATTCGCCTTCTGACTGTTCAGACATTCTTAAGAATTCATGAGTCACAATTACGACATTCAGAAACAGCCTTTATTTCCACCCCAGAATCAGTTTTGGTGCTAGATGGCCGCGATTTCACACCCCACAAATTATATTTGTGCCGAATTTACTTGAGCCTCTAAACACACGTATATGCGACATCGTGCCGAGTCATGATAATTCAGCCCCGGTGGAAATTCAATTTGACGACACTTTTTCTAATAATGCCAAATTACTTCCCCATAATGTTTTGGATGGTTTACTA
Organism: Rhipicephalus microplus; assembly: GCF_043290135.1. Classification (NCBI taxonomy): domain Eukaryota; kingdom Metazoa; phylum Arthropoda; class Arachnida; order Ixodida; family Ixodidae; genus Rhipicephalus; species Rhipicephalus microplus. The sequence continues at coordinate 117,442,577 of NC_134702.1, forward strand.
CAAGATCACCCGCGCAGTATTACAACGAACGTTATTATTGCTACAGACGCGTCGGAATATGACGAAAAGTAAGGGGTTGGTATTTTCAGCGCAATTTTAGAATGGATTTATTCCCTACGACAACCCGATTTCATACCCGTTTTTGTGGCTGAATTTCTGGCAGTAGTGCTCGCCTTACGCAAGTTACATACAGCAATTACATCAGCTGTCATAATAACAGATTCCCTATCTCTCTGTGCGGCACTTTCTGTTGGTGCTGATTATCAAGTAACAAAGGCGTTCCGTGCACTAGTACCTTCGCATTTGAAAAAAAAAAGTACGATTAGTTTGGGTGCCTGGACATAAAGGTTTATTTTTAAATGGAATAGCCTATTCCTTAGCTAAGTCGTCAATCAGTGAACCGATTTTACCTCACTGTCCATCATTCGCTTATGTGACTGCTGCTTGATTCCGCAGGCGTACGCTTATGGAAGTCTTTAAAGGTTCAGCACAAACAAACTCTACAGAATATCGCCATTTATTATATCCCTGGGGAACAGACATTTGCCGCACTTGTAAACAAGAAGTAGCATCACAAAGCTTTGTTGCTGGTACCAAATCTAAATTTTTATAAACCCAGGTCTGCTCAGGCACCTTCGCCATTGTGCGCGTTCTGTGATGAATTGGAAACAATGGATTATTTTTGTTTGACCTGCAGGTGGTTTAACACATTACCGAAAACCCGTTTTGAAATACCTTCACGTAGTATTGATATGGTCTTATCTGTGCCTGTCATTTCGTCTTTTGGAGCTTCCATTTCTGGTTTTTCTAATGCGACAGTATGCGTGGCCGTCCGGGACTATATTGATGAAACAATTAGGTTGACTAATTAACCAGTTCTGTTATTCTAACATGTGCACATAATTATATACGTATAAAACTAGGTTAGTGCTCTGCTCTAAGGATAAATTCGTTTATGTAAATACTTGTATGCATTACATTAAGCACCACACTTTCCTAGGCTATCGGTAACTTTCTGTTATACCTCTAATATTCCAAATCTGAACAGTAATTTCTAAACCACTCGATTCTTCGCCAATCCTCTATAGTGGGTATGCACCACTATCAATAGGTGAACAACAACAAGAACAACAACTATATACTGCCTAGTGTGCTGAGCGCGGGCTAGGAGATGGCCCCACAGCTGATGACTGCTGGCAGCGCCCGCATGATGCACTGCTGTGGGAGTGGGTGCATTTGCGTTCAATCCTTGCGCTCCGCAAGCGCTGCGAAGCCTGCAGGAGGCCGAGCTCTGCAAGGCCAACTAATATTTGCCTGCAATATCGGTGTGTTTTTTTTTGCATAATGCTTTTTATAAGAACTACTCAATTGCTTTCACAGTACTGGCGTTTCGCAATACCAAATGAAGATAATTTCGTGGCATACATTTCGCCATCCGCTACAACCTGCAAAAAAAAACGCAGATCCCACGTAATTTGGGAATCAATGCTATGCAAGGTGACTGTTGTAATTTTTTCAGTGAAACATTATGAAGTGGTGCTAAATATATGCAATAAATTGAATAGTCAACACTGGAAGCAGCATTGGCGTTTCACGAACCCTAAGTTAAGGGGGTGATCGTGAGGGCACCCAGACGTAGGTGATTCGATAGATAGATCGATAGATAGATAGATAGATAGATAGATAGATAGATAGATAGATAGATAGATAGATAGATAGATAGATAGATAGATAGATAGATAGATAGATAGATAGATAGATAGATAGATAGATAGATAGACAGACAGACAGACAGACAGACAGACAGACAGACAGACAGACAGACAGACAGACAGACAGACAGACAGACAGACAGATAGACAGACAGGCAGGCAGGCAGATGGACGGACGGACAGGCAGACAGATGGACAGACGGACAGATGGACGGACAGATAGAAAACCATTGACAGTATAACCACCGGAGTTATTTTTTAAAATGTGCTTTGTTTTTGAGAGCAAGAATTATCACAGTAGACCCTAGAACCTTTACCTCTTAGCCTGGATTCTCTTAGGATTCGAGTGAAAACAAAGAATGATAACATGCCAATGAATAATCCTACACTCGCCGAATATGATACTCAAAACGTTGTTGGAAAGGGAGTCCGACGTTGATATGAGAGAAAAACTGTGTGAATGAAATTCGAAAGCCTATTTTCGATTTTTTAGATAATATTATTATTTGAAATTTTGCCTAAACGGCGATTTCATTCCCGGCACCGTTCACCTTAATCCGAAAAGATAGTTCCATGGAGTCACTGTCACAATGCTTTTCTCACACGACAGCCTTCAAATTCAGCCTTCTGTCTGCCCTCTTGATCCTACTTTTTCATTCAGGAAACCCTGCTGGATGCGTTAGTGGGGGGACACAACACCTTTTTTTGTTCGACCGATAACTTCTTTGACACAGCGGCACAATACACGTCCTTTCTTTGCATTGCCGCTTAGCTTTTAACATGTCAGGGTGTTGCAGTGTACATATGGCGCCATCGAACTTCGCAGTAAATCAGATGGCAGCTGTCACACACTGACTTTAAACGTGACGAGGCTCCGACAGCAACAGGACGAGAGGAACTTCGCGCGTTCGTGCACCCTCTCGACACGCAGCGCCGCTTGTGGCATCTGAGTGCAGTCATCACATGTGCGGCCACCCACTCTCGTACGGAATGCACGTGCTCGCACACTAGGCAGTATATTTCTAGACACTGTAGTCACGGCACGGACTTGCCTGCTTCGCCGGCACTTGTCGCCTTTTTCTGCGCCCGCCGTGTACTTGCTCTTTAGTGATGCGTTGGTGATTATTCCTCAATTTCGTGACGCGAATTGCTCAACATACAAGGTGCATGATTTGTTAACTAGTGAAAGTTTGTGAAAGTTGTATGAAGTTCCCATAATTTAGCTTAGGATCAGCAGACTTCTGTCCAAACGGAAGATTTATTGTGAACATGGTGATACAGGAGAAGACGTTCGTTGTTTTTATCTCGAACACCACAGAATGGGTGCTAAGAAAATATGCTAAGTGGTACTAACGTTATTACAACTAGGCATAGACACCAGGATTACATCATGTGTGTGCTGAAGTATGAAAAATGAAATGGGGCTTTCTCAATTGACTAATATAGATTACGCTTTACCGCGAAAGTTACGCCTGAATCTGGAGTGATATAAATGATTTGACAGAGCTGCGTTTTCTCCAGTAAGAGACATTACATGATCATGACTGACATAGCACACGCGTAACATATCAAGAAACACAATAATACTTCCGCACAAACAATGATTTCGGAAATAAAAGGATATTTCAGTTCACTGGAATAATATGTACAGAGATTATGTAGTCCTATACCCTGATTTGCGTAAAATGCCGGGGTGTTCTACGACTGCGTCACAAACGCTAATTCTGGATTCACACGACTGACCAAATCGCGATTCGATACCGGGGATCGCGTGCTACGTCACCATACGTCATGCGTTCCTGCGCTCCTCCTTCAGTTCACGGGGAGTGATTCGTGGAACGGCGGAGATTCAAATCGCAGTTGGGATCACTTGAGACTTTTGGCGAAAGAAACAAACCTCCTGGCGGCGAAACACTTTCGGCTGGCAACCACCGTTCTTTCCAATCCAATCCATGTCGCTTTTGCTGTGAGGAGCCAACGCCTCCTAGATTTCCCGTGCCTGCCGGATGAGCGCGAAACACCGGTTATCTATGGAATCGCTGCCTACGTAGGGGTAAGGGTTTTGTACTTTGAATTTGAGATCGGCAATTTTAGCGTTTGCTACTAATTTAGAGGATGCCTTGTATAAAAAAAGTTGCTTGCTGAATGACGCGGTTGATAACGTAGGGATAATTGTAATAACGTTTACGCTTTGTTAAAACTTTTTTACGTTATTTTTGTTGCATATAAGCTCCAAAAACGTAAAAACCTATTTGAAGACACCCCTACTTGAGTGGCGCCACCACCGTAGTTCCGACGACCGCCGCTTTCCAAGTGACCACCGACAATCCGACAGGCACGGGCAATCTAGGAGGCGTTGGAAGACCGCGCAATACGAAGGCGACGCTACTTTAATTTGAATTGTGCGCGCACTACGCGGCTATCACTGAAAATGGACGAGCTCATAGACAGCGTCGCAGAGCCAGCGACGTACAGCTGCAGACTCAACGACGAGGCCACGTTTTTTTTTTTTTTTGTGACATGTGGAGCAGTTTCCTGGTTTGTGGGAACCTCGCGACAATTACGCCAACAATATTCTGAGAAGTATTCTTTGACAACACATTTTCGAGGAAATGCAAAAGCAGTACCCAGATGGCGGGCCGTACAATCCCGGTACGTATTGTTAAATATCTGTTTTGTTTATTATCGGAAGTTTGCTAGGTGGCCATGCCAAGATTTCGTGGTATAATCGTGCTTGTATTCAGCGTTTATTTTAGGTAATGTGCAACTTCACCTGCGTTATTTGTATTATGAAAGAAGCATATAGATGAACCACGTTAACAGTTGACAGTGCATTCGAAAATTGTTTCGATGATCATTACTTTATTGCAGATGCACTGCGGACATTTTTCAACAATAAGAGGTGCACCTACCGCAATGTGTGCAAGAAGGTGAACAAAACGAAAGGCGGGCAACCGGCTGACGCTGTCTACGCTGGAAAATGGAAATTGTTCACCGCGCAAAGTTTCTTGCAAACTACGCAGAGGCCACCTGTCCGACGTACGGTCACCGAGTCTTTCGGTGAAACTGATGCGGTAAGTATCTAATAAAGTTAAGCACTCACTAGCGGCAAAAACGCGCGCGACACGTTGCATGAGGCAAACGCGTTCGCGGCAGGCGCCTGCGTTTGTGTTCGCATTATTTATGCTACGCGGCAGTGCTGCATAAAGTAATGACGACAGTCTTGACTTTCGCGGATGCATTCGATACTTCTCGTGAAAACACGCACCCACGCGTGCTCTATAGCCCCGATCAGTACACGCGCTTCTCGTCGAGCGTTTCCGTCAGACGCCGATGCGTGTTCACTGCAGCTCACCACCTGTGTTACCGCAGGACGAGGACCGCGTTTGTAAGGTTCAATGAAACGTCTCTCCCTAGGAGCCATAAAATTAGTTCACGCACTGCAAGCTAGCGTTGCGTTTTTTTACGAGAGCATTGGTGCCGTTTTTTTTTTTTTTTGCAACTCCTGCCTTACGCGAAAGCATGGCTTGCCACGCACGACACGTCGCGCGCGTTTTTGTCACTATTGAGTGACGCGCCTTGCAAATTTATGATCAGTAAATGTATTTAGAAAACAAGTAATCGAAGTGTTCGTTTTCCCGGAATTACTTCCTTCGATATCGAGTAAAGTGCACTGAAAAAATAAAAGACATTGCCTTCTCATGCGGAAATTTCTGAAAATGATCTTTTTTTGTTTCCGAAGCCACAACTACTGCATGGTTATTAGCTAAGACACGCAGCACACCTGGTGACCCTTTCTGCAGGATAGCGACAACAGCACTGCTCATGCTACCGAGCCCTCACCAGATGCTGTGAACAACGGGGCTACCTGGCCAGCGGCTGTGCAGCGCTCCGCACCACGGCCTGGTAGCCGTACTGAAAAAGAAAAACGCGCCGATCTGCTTTTAAAGCGAACGAAAGCAATGGAAAAATAGCAAATGCCATGGAAGAACCAGACGACGCGAGCGCGCATTTCGCGAAAGGAATCGCTGCCCTTATGCGCACACTGAGTGTGCCTGAAATGATTAGGTGTCAGTAGGATCTGTTAAGCATGATCGAACGCTACGTTGCAAAGGAATATTTTTTGTATTTGGAGAAGTATTTTATTTCTTATATTTATTGACCTGAAAAGTTACTGTTGGACAAGTGTAATTTAACTATTCATTTCCTTTTGCGATACCATTTTCTTAGCATTTCATTTTCGTGGCTGTGTGCAATGTTGTCCAATTTTAGAGTAAACGCTCAAGGCAGCATATGTTCGATACCTTTGCCGTTTAAAGTGAGAAATGTGCCTGATAAAATGTCAAACGACGACTAAGATTAACTATTTGCCTTTTTTTTAAATATGACGACTTAGTTGGTGTCATCTCACGGGACCGGATTAAGTGCTATATTGTGCAATGTGTTCGAGTGTTTTCATTCAAGTACTCTTATTTTGTTTTTCAATAAATAGGATTCAAAAACTTTGTACCACGGAATGAGTGTATTTACACATACTGTCAATACCTTGACGAATTGTAGTAGGATAAGCAATATAGAATGATAGTTGATTGATATGTGGGGTTTAACGTCCCAAAACCACCATATGATTATGAGAGACGCCGTAGTGGAGGGCTCCGGAAATTTCTACCACCTGGGGTTCTTTAACGTGCACTCAAATCTGAGCACACGGGCCTACAACATTTCCGCCTCCATCGAAAATTCAGCCGGGATTTGAACCCGCGACCGGCAGGTCAGCCGCCGCGTACCTTAGCCATAGACCACTGCGGCGAAGCTAGAATGATAGTTGGGTAGTAAACTAATTTGGTACATACATACAGATATACAAGTATATAGACACATATAAAAGTACACATGGCTTCAAAAGTGGTAGCACACTGTTTCTCTTGCTGCTCTGAAACAAAAATATATACACAATTTGAGGTACACCATGATTTCATATTCATAGATTGTTTTGATGGTCCAAACGTGTATGCATGGTTCCGAAAATAAAAAAAAAATGTGGGAGCTCCAAGTCTGCGTCGATTTTCTAACGTCGAGTAAGTGCACAAATCTGGAAAGAAAAATCACGTGAACACCGGAGCTGGGCGTGTACATTAAATCATATCTTTCATCACTTTGCTGGTCGGCGGTGCTTCGTTAGGTCTGCGAACGCCGTGTCATCTTGTCAAGGTACTGCCCCTTCCCGATTGAGGTTGTCGCACAGTCCATCGCGCAATGCACTGGCCGCTCCCTTGAACCGGCTGCCAAGAACTGGCTGAATAGGGAAGAACGTGTCTCGAAGCACAGATTCAGAACTTTGTTCTGTTGTACCGGCTCCTGCATCAAGGCCTAGGAAGTTGTGCAGAGCACATGCAGCCGAGGCGAATGTTGCCACCCCATGTGGTTCAGCGTCCACGAATGTGTGCAGAAATCGGAAACGATTAGCAAGAATGCCAAACGTATTCTCAACCACACGGCGTGCCCTGGATAATCTGCAAGAGCAAACATTAACTATTCATTCTGCATGAATATACCACTTTCAGAGAAAACACAATGCTGCATCAAACAATATAAAAACCTGCAACGGTAAATAGTCCTGATACAGAAGTCGTCGTACAGATTTGTGGACTCATTTACCTGTAGTTGAATATTCGCCGATTAAGTGACAAGTGATGACCTGCATACGGCTTCATCATGGCGTCCGACAACGAAAATGCGTCATCGCCGACAAATACTGATGGCAGGTCTATGCCGGGTGACATACCTACTTTCACAAGGGCTGGTATTCCGGGCTTCTTCTCTTCAACTGCTTTCTGCAGCGGTGTTGTATGCCACACACCTCCATCACCTTCTGAGCCGGGAGCACCGATTGATTTGTGGGGTTTAACGTCCCAACATAGCCGGAAGCACCAACGTCAACGTAGAGAAACTGATAATTAGAGTCCACTACGGTGAGCAACACAATGCTGAATGTCTTTTTATAATTGAAATAAAGAGAACCTGATTTTTTTTGGCTTTATAATGCACACATGCTTGCCGTCAACGGCGCCGCAACAATTAGGAAATTGCCACTTCTCGCTGAAACCTTCAATTATCGACTGCCACTCATCTTCTGTTTTCGGGGTTTTAAGGAATTTGTGATGCAACTCTTCATAAATTGTCGCACATGTCTCCAGGATAATGTTGTTCACTGTGGAATGTTTGAGCCTGAACTGGTGGCTCAGCGAAAACTGGGACTCTCCTAGAAAGAGAAAACATAAAAGGCATTACGTGCGAACCACAAAGATCTTAATCTTTACTACTGAACTTCCTGAGACGGTGAAGGTGAGCACATAGGCGGACGACATCTGCATCTGGGCTTCTGGAGCCATGCGCCTTCAACTGCGTGCTCGACTGCAACGTGCAGTGATCATCACAGCAAGGTACTTACGTCGTCAGGGTCTCGCACTGTCAACTGAAAAATGCGCAGTACTTGCATTTATACGAAAACAAATAACAAGATACCCACTATTTGTAAATGGAACAGAAATTCGTGCTGTTGCGCAACACTAATTCCTGGGTGTTATCCTCCACCGGAATCTATCGTTGTCAAAATACGTCACAGCCTTGAAGTCAAAGCTCAAGATTTTTGTCCACATTCTTCGGGTCATGGCCGGAGCAAGATGGGGACCTTTGGAGGCAGCTCTCCTTCAACTGTACCAATCTTTATTCGTAGGGTACTTACGATACAGCATGCTCGTGCTTTCAAGCATGAAGCCTAGTTGAGCATGCACGCTAGAAAGCATCCAAGCTGAAGGGTTGCGCACATGTTTGGGTTACCTCAATGCACATCAATCAAGGGAACTCTCGCCGAAGTTCGGGCTTGCCTAATCAAAGTATATGTGGTCTGCGAGCCTCTTCAAGTCCACCTTCGCCTGTTGACTCGACACAGGCAACATCCCCTATCAGCGCTCCCTGCCGGCCACCGAGACTGCAGTTATTCAAGAGCTATATCGTTGCTCGAGAACCTCATACCACCAATATTCTCTTCCCCACGTGTTGCTAAGACAAATCCGTGGCTCCTGCCTAGACCACTTGTCATACTTCAGATTCCTTGGATTATGAAGAAGCCCCTTGTATCATCGTTCGGCCTAAAGCAACTTACACTGCTGCACATTTATACTTTGTACGACGGTGTGGCGCACGTATATACTGATGCATCTACCACGTCGTGTACCTCCATCGCAGCTTTTGTCATCCCGCAGGTGAAGATAGCTCGACGTTTCAAGATAGATCACAAGACCACATCAACAGCCACGGAAGTTGTTGCTATTCGGGAGGCAATACGTTTCATGTCAACAGAACTCGCTCGTAAATGGACGATACTGTGCGATGTCAAAGCTGCTCTTCAAACCATCGATGGCTTCATAAGACAAGGTCCATATTATACTTTATCGATTGAAATAGTAGAGCTTCTTGGCATTGCTACAAAAAAATGAACATCATGTAACATTTCAATAAATACCTGCTCACTGTGGCATAATGACAATGAAGAGGCGGACGCTGAAGCTAAGACAGCTTTAAATAGTGCCCCGGAAGTGTGCATCGCATTTTCTCGACAAGATACTAACATCTTACTTCGACGCCTAATGCGCAACTCCATCTTAGAGCACTGGCAGAAACCAGACCACCAGCACAAGCGGCTGCACAAATGGGACTCGGAAATGAAGTTCCGTATGCCTCACAAGTTAAAGCGAAGCATCTCATGCATTATCCACCGCTTTCACCTCGGTGTGACTTGCACGAGACGTTACACCCACTTGATTGGCTGTAATGACACAGGTCCCAATTGTAGTCACTGTCGGTTGCCAGAAATGCTCGAACATCTATTTTGCGACTGTCCAGCATTTGCAAGCGAACGTCAGCAACTGATATCTTCGATTGGCCGATATATCATTCGACCATTAACCGATGAGGTTGTGCTAGGTCCTTGGCCTGACGCCAGCAGCACACATGTGGTTATACGAGCCGTCAACGCTTTTTTAGAAGCCACTGGACTGAATGCACGTCTGTAGAATTACCTAGCCTAATAAGAACATATCATCTCTCTACTTTACTATCGTCATTCCTCACTTTTTCACTTCCCAGTCACCCTTCCCCAGTGTAGAGTAGCAGGCAGGAGCAAACTATAGCTAAGGCCGACCTCTCTAGCCTTCTTTAAATAAGTTCTCTCTCTCTCTCTCTCTTAACCTTTACAAATAAACTTCAACGTAAGCAATAAAGAAAGAAGAAAAAGAAAGTACAGCTTACTATCAAAATAAATAAATAAAACACCATTCTTTACTGTTAATCACGCGTGCATGCACACTGACTTGATGATGAAATATATCATAGAGTGACTACGCCGGGTGAATATTGTTTTCACCAACAGCAAGATACATGCCGCGCTTTCATTGGGCGATCGCTGAATAGCTTGCGTTGATCGAGTTTCTTTTTCGTATATACTCACACTAAATTCGAAGCATATAAACATAAGAACAATTGTTGCTGAGTGCAAAACAGAAAGGTAAAGTGACATCAACTTGACCAGCGTTCCAAAAAACGTGCGCGCAGGCACGTTCTTGCTAAAACGAAACATTCAAGAGCAGTACCCACAAAACCAGAACAGAAAATAAATGCTTACCTGATGCTAGAAACCGAAGCGTTACATGAAGGCGCGTCTTGGCTGGCACCGAGGAGCGCATCATGGTGTCTTGCCGCACAATGTTTGGCTCAATCAGGGCCAGAAGATGGTGAAATTGCTCGATGCCAAGACGCAGCAAGCGCTTGTACTGTTCGGGATCGCTGGTGAGTAGCTCTTCGTACAGCTGGTTTTGCATCCCAATGGACTTTTTTTTTTGGTAAGCCATTTTGGACCGCTCTCTCGCACTGTAGACGTCCGCTGTCCTCTTCGTCTTCTGCTGACTCTTCGAGAGCAACAGCCATCGCGGCAAGGCGGCGTTTGCGCACAACGCCCATTTTGCGCAAAGTAACCTCAACAGCAGAGCAGCCGCAGCCGTCTGCGCCATTTCCAACGCTCCTGGGAGCGAGAGTAGGGCCGATCCGTCCCCACCGTCTCTTCTGTATTGTGAATGCGAGCCGCGGAGAAATGCCGAACACGTCACATGTCACGTCACTGATCCGTCCGCGAACACGTCCGTCGTGTGAATCCAGCATAAAGCGCTGCTTTTAAACAGCCTTTTTAACATTGCAGGTTGTTCCCTCTTGTCGCTCGCTGTCTTTGTACATTCCACGAATCCCTGGAATAATGTAGACTGCTTGTTGCATGCTGGAGAGACAGCTTGCATAGGGGGTAATGTTGTGTCAAGAAAATTGCCTAAATGCAGGATCACTATTGAAATATTAAAGGACTTAGATAGATGTACGAATGCTTATCGAATCCAATAAAAAGGCACGAGGACTTTGATACTGGAGTTTTCAAACACGTCATCAAGATATGAATATCGTATCGGAACATACCATTGATCTCATTTTTCTTCATTTCTTTGTTCTTATTTCTGTGCTATATCTTGCTCCGTATTCTGCTCTGTTCCCTCTCGCTGACGCCCTATTCGTGCCCTCATGATTTTCTATACCTTGCAAGCGTATATTTGTTGGGGCGTAGTGAAACTGCGTGCACAAAAAGAGCGAATTTCGAATTTGTACATTTAGACGTCTTATCGTACAACAACAAATGTTTATGTCGAAGTTGGAAAAATTAGTCTCAATATGTCGTTGGAGTGTGAAGTTAGATACAAACAGATACCAGTAAACTGGAATAAATTTAATTGCTTATTTCCTCATTGAGTGAAAATATAGAAAACAATTCCAAGGGTGTGGTCCCGATGGCATTTTTAACGGTTCGTCATATCAAATGGTTTTTTCGGCAAAGCGTAAAAAATGACGTGGTTGAAGATGATCGCGTAAAAAAGCATACAAGTTTCCGTAGAGGATCACATATTTATTGCCAGAAGTCGCACTTTTCTGCCGGATTCATAATTTCTCCGGTCACGCAGCCGAACGCTTTCGAGACCTCGGGCATGTTCATCAGGGGCACCATACACCGGTAGCGGTATGATGCATACATTGGCGCCAGGATTGTATGTTCTGCGCACGACTTCACACAGTGGGCAATAAAGAAAAGGCGTTCTGCCGATGAGTTCCCGCCGACCAATGTTTGCGTCCGCTTCCAATGGGGTAAAGAAGAGAAGGCCTTGTAAGCAGTTCTGACACCCACGAAATCAGCCAAGTTCTCCGAATCGGCCATGTCATCTACAGCCTGACGGGCTTTTAGACGCGTCTGCAAAGAGAGATGCCGGGAAGCACTGCAAATGTCAATAAGTCGTGTGCCTCACAAGTCATACCCACGTAACCTACAACATGCCGCCAAAAGCTCCACCTTTCTTGGATTCTCTACATTTCTCATACTGTGTTATCTCCAATAAATATTGTTTTATCTGCAATATTCTGCAGAATCACTTCTTATAGACCTTGAAAGTACTTCCGAGTTCAAAGTCAGCAGAGTTGTATCTTTCTAGACTTCATTACCTTTCCTATAGCTGCCGTATTCTCCTCCATGTCTGGACGTTTTATGAAACACGTGACGAAAGTCAGCTCAAGACATTAAGCAACTCGGGGGCTTGAGCTTTCCAGCTAAAACCTGTGATCTCGTTTTGACTGCAGTCCAAGACGTACAAAAGACAACAAAATCAGGTGATCGCGTACTATAGTGATGCGATCAAAGCAGAATGAACGTGCGAGTGCATCGCAAACAGGGTGGGAGGCAATCGTACACATCTAGTAACCTTCTTATTTCGACCAGTTCATGACCTCTCAAGTTACGTGACGCGCTCGTTCAACGCATTTTCAATGGTTCTATGAGACCGTTAAGACATAAGTGCATAGTATCACGAACAAGTCGTGCTACTATGCACTTATGTATGCTGATGCCAAGGATCTGTGGGATTTGTGGAGGAGACGTCAAGAAGCCAAAAAATAAAATGTTCTAAAAAACAATGCAGTGCTAAAATAAAATTTGCACTGATAAAGACGCCTCATGATAGAGTTAGTCGTGCGTAGTAATAACAAAAAAAAACTTAGTGCATACTTTCTATTGTATGATGTCACTCGAAAAGTTTTTATTGGAAATTACCCAATATCAATCGATACAGCTGAATGTGGCTTGTGCCTGTGAAGCTTTTGCATAGGGCTGAATTGTGTGTAATGGGTAGCCTGCTTTAGAATACGAGGAATTATGCACCCGAAAAATTTTCGAAATTTCTATCGACCTACTACGTGGTCTTAAGGGAACATGAGCAGCAACGCGTGTACTTTTGTGGTAGTTGGCCGGCTTTACACCATGACTAATTTATGATAACCACAAGCTATAACGAACCAATAAATTCTGACTTTCACCGCGCATTATTACTGCACTGTTATCTCCATTATGAAACCTGTATATAGAACGCGCGTGTTTTCAAAGCATGGTCATGGCTTTTCAATGTAGAAGAAGCTACTATAACCGCATTTATAAGCAGACACGTGGCTTTGTGGAAGAACGCTTGCTTGCAACGGATTGATTGATTGATATGTAGGATTTAACGTCCCAAAACCACCATATGATTATGAGAGACGCCATAGTGGAGGTCTCCGGAAATTTCGATCACCCGGGGTTCTTTAACGTGAACCCAAATCTAAGCACGCGGGCCTACAACATTTCCGCCTCCATCGGAAACGCAGCTGCCGCAGCCGGGATTTGAACGCGTGACCTGTGGGTCAGTAGCCGAGTACCTTAGTTACTAGACCACCACGGCGGAGCTTGCTTGCGACGGACACAATCTGGTGTCGAAGGCACTAAGTACAAATATTTTATGATTTGTTTTATTTAGGTCCTTCTCGATGTGTTCACAAGAGAAAACACGATTTTTTGGCTCACAATCAATGACACCAAGACCGTAATTTTTGTGAAACAATCTCTTTAACGCTCTTGTGTCCATTTAAACTGTATCATTGCTTAAATGGAACAAACGTTTATTTTCCACACGCTTGTAAGTCTGCAATCTTGAGGGGACCCTACCTGTAAGACTTTTTTATTCCACAAACCTTCTGGCAATAATTGTGCCCCGGGCTCCTCAAGCGGTCACTGGTCGTCCACGTTCGAGGTGCAGATTGTCCTTTCACGTCTCGGTGGAGCGGTTTCCAGGAGCAATGGGTTTTCCAGTGGCTTCTTCCTTGCGCCACGGGCGCTAGAGCGGAGCATGCACCAGCGTGTCCGGCGTATCGCAAACTGGGCAGTTCTAGGCGCAGAGCATCGGGTACGAGTAATGTGAGAGGATGTGGTGGGCGAAAACAATCTGCGGGATGCGGTATTCTTTTTAGCCATCTTCGGATGAGACGGTATTCTTCCGCAACTTTGGGAGAGATGTGATTGTTACGATATTTTCTTTGTTTCAGCTTCAAATTACCACGGTTCTTACGAAGTGGCGTGGAAGGATTCGTAGACGTGATGCCGCAACCACGGGATTGGTCGATGTGTTTCGCTCGAGCTCATCTATTTGTGTGTGAGGCAGGGGAATGCGTCCGTCCTCTATAGGCTTGACTGTTTGCACCGAGATCCGGCCTCTCGTGCAGCGGGTCACCATATATGAGGAGTCCGTGAGAACTAGATACTCGTCCGTGTATAAAGTTGTGGCGGGTGCAGTCAGAACTTCTGCCATCTTGGCGTTCCGGACGGTGAACGTGGCAGGCCGCAGATCTTTGCCTCTTGAGTGGACTACTCTAAAGGCGTACACGTTGTCACTTGATATTTTGCCGTATTGATATAGCCGATCGCGCCAGATGCTTTCTTCAGGTTGGCGACTCTAGCGAGCTGACCTTTCCGATGATGATCGGTACCCTGTAGTGCGGTTGTTAAACGATGCTCAGTGTTTTTGTATGTACAGTGGGGTCTTGACTATGTGACTGAAGTGATTAATGGAGGATTCTCCATAGCCAAGACGTGCAAAAACAGATCTGCAATTATGTTGGAGCTTCAGCTTCTACGTGTGGTTCGTGTGTTGTGCTTCGGCCCTCTCTTGCCCATTGTAATACAGGTCGATCCCGTAGATTTGAGTAGTTGAGGCCACGGGTGGTAGTGAAATGGTGAGCTTCGTAGCGCTGCTAAACCTTATTTAACTATTCAGTGTAATATGTCTGCAGTGTGCCGTACTATGTTTCCTGGTAGGGGATACGCCCAGGCTATTCTCTTTCATGAGGTTGTTGCATCGACTCGCTACTGTCCTATTAAGGTGTCTCAGTTGTGAAATCATGGATTGTGGCTAAGAGAGCGTGGTTGCACCTGATTCGTCTCAGTAGTGGTGCAACGTGACCAGGCGAAGTAACCCTACATTCAGCATTTAAACTCCATTTAGGGTGACCCACGAGTTGAATCTTGAAATATTTGTGGTATTCCCATTATCCAAGCCTTATGTACGAGTAAATAGTGCGCAGTTCATGGGCACCCAGTGAACACCGCAACAATTGAGGTATATCTTCATAACTTTAACGGCTTCTAGAAGGCTGTATTTTTTGTTTTATAAAGTTAATGCCTTGCGTTGACCACGTAGATGTCATATTGGAGTCCTCGAATAGTTTCGAGAAGTTGGGAAATCTTTCGAAGCGCTACGTCGCATAAGCGGGGTGACACAACGGAGCTTTGCGACGTGCCCTTGTTTTGTTGGTAAATGAATGTAAAAAGGTACAATAAATTATCGACAACTCAAATGCTGATTCAATGCAATAGAGTGGTTCAACTGATAAATCGAGTGGGTGAGCAGGAGCGGTGACGAGTGATGTCTCCGACAGGCGCCTCACATAAGCTAAGCGAGAGAAGAAATGTGGTGGTGGTTTGCGATGACTGTGATGATGAAGGTTATGAAATCGCAGATTTTCGCCATATTGGTACATACATCAGTAGCACATCTATTTTATTGTCATGACATTCTCTAAATGGCGAACGTCTTGAAGTTGGTACTGCATTAATCAATAAGTATATTTACATACATCTACTCACGGCAGCTCTGTGTGAACGTCGTAGACATAGCGCCCTCTTCGTGTATTCTCGTTTGAAAGCGGCTGACCTCCAGTTTGACCACTTCGCATTCTCGTCATATTCTATACCTGCCACGTCGTATGCGTGCATCATCTCGTGCCCGATAATCTGAAATTACACAACATTCATAAGAAGTAAGCATCAGTGCATATAGGCACAACAAAAACATTTGTTTTTCACCGCAAAGCATAGCATGGCTCTGGACCGTTATGATGCGCTGTTTTCCAAAAATTTCATCACACAAACTACTTAAGTGTTAAATTTGTATGACTATTTTGCATGAATTTGTCTACTTTTAAGGCCCGTGGTGGCAAAAAAGACGTCTTGCCTACCTGTATAGGTTTTGGCTACTTTTCGTTTCCTCAATTTGAAAAAAATGATCAATATCGATTTGACGTCAAAACTAATGGTTTTATATATGTGTTCTTACACCATAGAAGTGACATACTGCCATCGTCGCTGACAAAGGGAGAGAGAGGACAGGCGTTTATTCCCTCTACAGTGGAGGCGTGCCGGTGCTTAGGGTTAATCCTCTCTTCCCCCGTTTCTAAAGATATTGTGCGCAAATAAAAACAATCACACTAAAAAAGATGGGACAGGAACAAACGCTCGTTCTGGCTCATCTTTTTTATGCCCTTGTCTTTTTTGCGCACAACAGTTCACCTTTAATTGCGTACCATCTCGCCCAGCTCTCAGTTTTACTGAACCACTCCTTCCGCCTTACACCAACGAAACTGCCAGATTTAAATAAAGTCCATTCATTCATCCTTGCATTTCGTAAAATAAAATACTCCGGGGTATTTGGGTGGGATCCTGGGAGAGCTCCTGCAAGCAGCCTAATTTTGCAGGACACGTACTGCTCAACATGAATATGAACTGTATTAAAGTGAATAGGATAACAGAAAACACTGCACTCGCGCACAGTATAAACAGCATGGCGGACCTACGGTCTGAGTTAATTTCTTTTGTTTTTCAGATTTAGACAGAATGCGGTTTAGGAATATCAATTTTCCCGAATTCATCATTACGCCAGAATCGATCGTTAAACTTCCTACAATGTATGCTTCATTTCCACGAAAATTCATTTCAGCGCTGTCAATAAAATTATTTTCATTTTCAAACAATTTTGTAGCCGGAGCTCACTAATGAAATAACCGCACAAGCACTGCGTACAGATGGTTAACGAGCGAAGCTATAACGTACGACCACAGGTGGACTTGGACGTTGTAGCCGATGTCAAAGAGCCATTGGAGAAATTGTCGCCGATACCGGGCGTTGGCCTCCGTAGACGTGTTAATACCATTGACACGTTTACGGTGCTCCGCCAGCAAAGGCGCTTTCTCGTCTCGTCGTAATCGCTCACGCAGCCTGTGTTTTGTCTCTCGAGTTGGCTTGGCGCCGTCGTTAGATGCGTTCGTACGCAACAGGTCCTTGAGTTCCGCTGCATGATTTAGCGCGACCTGAAAAGCTTCTGGACCTACGGTACGGAGTTGCTGCTTGCGCGTGGTCACCCTCATCTGTACTTGTGCTCGAAGTGCAGCATCGGACAGGCGAAGACGAATTGTCTCAAGGTTGGTGTAAGCGCTCTTCTTTGACACTTGACTGCTGTTCGAGCGGCCGTAGGATCCGGGGATTACTCATGCGGTAGTTAGTTTTCATTTCTCTAGTTGTGGTTAATATTAAATGTAACGAAAAAATCGGGCTATTAAATTAATAGTTTATTTCTTCATACAGGTAGTAGTTGTAAAGTGAAAATACTGCGCGCGATCTCGGCCGGCTAGACGACACAGTTGCGATAATACGAGTGGTACTGATGGCGCAACACATGGCGCGCTTGCTTTTGTACTACGTACAAAGAAATGTCCTTTACGGTGCAGCCAAATGTGCCCAGTTGTCTACACTGCAGAGAGCAACGTATTAGACGGTGCAACGAGTTAAGACTACTCCCGACACATGAGGCTGACGATTTTAGAGGCGAAGCTCCTTATAGCGGCACCCGTTCGTCCCTCGTGGCCGTTGTAATATGTAACAGGTATATCATTTTGACCTCCAAGGTGGTGCCGGCGAGAGATTTCTTCTGCGCGTTGTTGAACAATAAAAATGGGGCTCAATGTACATGCCAATGGCTGCTAATGGGGAAAGAGAGACAGGAGCATTTGTTTTTAGTTAACACGCACGCTGCGATCCTCATTAGCAGCCATTGGCATGTACATTGAGCACTATATCTGACAAGATAGGGTTGCTACGTTATATTCGCTGGGTGCAACCTTATAGTTTTAGAAAAGTTTAGCGAGCGTTGGGCCGCAGTGCCATGAATACAATGAACTAGTATATACCATGCATGAACTCGAGGTGGTTAAAGGTGGGAACTAGATACGAAGCGAAAGTTGTAAAAAATAAAACTTGTCATTTCCCATTAGCTGCCATTGGCATGTACATCGAGCACTATCTGACAGGAAAAGGTTGCTACGTTATACTCGCCAGGCGTAACCTCCTTGGTTTTAGAAAGGTTTAGCGAGCGTTGGGCTGCAGTGCCATGAATACAGTGAACTAGTATATACCATGAACTCGAGGTGGTTAAAGGTGAGAAGTAAACCCGAAGCGCAAGCCGCAAGAAAGTGCACGTGTGCCACTTCTCGTTTAGTCCTTGTAATGTCCGCTGTATGGCGGTGCTTCCATATGGGGAATATATGATGAAAAGATGCGAGATGGTGGTACTTGGAGTGTTGAATAGATGAACGAACGGACAAACAGACAGATGCATGGATGCACGCATGAAGGGACGCAGGGGCGGATGCATGGACGAACGCAGGGACGGACGCAAGAACAGATGCACACACGGACGAGCGGATGGATGCATGGACGGTCACACAGATGGACGAATGGACGGACAGAAGCAAGAAGGAATGGACGGATGAATGCTTCGCCCCATTCTCCATCATTCACTTCGTGGATATGCTGCCAATTTTTTATACTCCATAACAGAAATATCTGGCTTTTCAGGGTTCCACTGGGCTCCTTGGATCTTGTACATTTATGGGCGAGTTATCAGTGTTTACAATCCACTAGAGGCTTTTTTAGGAAAATAGATCACCTGTAAGATAAATTTATCAATAATTCCCAGGAAGAAGCTTCTTATAATTAGTATTTATTGGTATTGCGACCAAACGCTCTATTTATTTAGGAAAAAAACTTGCTTTATTTTCATGTGTGGCTCTTTTGGCTGTTCCTATGATTCTTGGCTCACCCATGCTACTTTTAAATGCGGAGCATTTCTTAGCGAACTTCGGCGATTTTGAGCGTATCTATCTATCTATCTATCTATCTATCTATCTATCTATCTATCTATCTATCTATCTATCTATCTATCTATCTATCTATCTATCTATCTATCTATCTATCTATCTAGCCGCTTACGACTTCTAGCTCTCCTGGCCGTTTCAATAATAGTATCGATACGAAACTTGATATGCCATAACATGACTGTATAACGATCATACAGGACTAGTCAAAACATGAAATTTATGTTTCGACTAGCGCAGCGTTGCTGTGCCCAGCGTGCACGGGCATCAACGTTACGTCGGAGTGTATTCGGCCATTGATGATGTGCTTGTGGCCGTTTCGCTAGCTACACATATACCTAATTCATTATCAGGAGATGTGAATAGATGACGAAGGTAAATAAGACGTTCAAACATAATAATCATGACAAGGAAGTCATGTACGGCCTAATTTACTTCCGTCTCGCAACGGTGTGGACATCTTAAAGTGACATATAAACCTTCCTCATTGATGCATCGCATATCATAGATACCCACTGTACGTGGGATCTGCCATTTTTGTACTAGTTTCCTCCTATTCCTGCTTTCTTCTTGGGGGTTTGCAATTTACCAGTTCAGTGAATGCATGGTCGACGTCCACCTTCTTAAAATGCCTCGAGTATATGTTCATTAACAGTCAGTTTCTCCAAAACCAACACACAATCGTTTGGCACAGCCGATATTAGAAACCTTAGCGCTATAGACGAGAGCATGCCTATCTCGCACCAAGGCGCCTTCGGCGGTGTACCCTTTCTCCCAAGGATGCCATAATTTTTTGGAACTGCCAAGACGCGCCTCGCTAGCATGACAAGCAGTGGATCTGGGAGTTCAAAAAGCAAAAACGCGCCTATTCACGCTGCATCCGCCTATGCAATGTCATCTGGGTACCACTGTGCTGTCGTCTGATGCGAGAACAACCAGCGCAAGAGGAAGATATTGCTGAGCACTGCCTGTGAAGTTCACAGCGCATCACGGGAATCGTGCCGGTGCGATGTTCTGCGATTGCACAGATTTCGGTCCACAGCGAAAAACGCTGTTTCGCCACCTTGAGATATGATAGCGATCGAGAGGGAAAGTACGAGCCTGGTAAGTTGTACAAGTAATAATAATAATATTAATACCTTTTATTTCTAATGATAAAACAGTACATGTGACTAGGCCTGCCGAAGCCGATTGGTGGCTTGAGTGGCAGAGCCTGGCAGACAGCAAAACAAACCGGATGCGTTACAAGAATGTATTTTATGGTTTAAGAGGGATTATAGGACAAAAAACAACGTGCATATAAGATTAGAAACAACAGGGCATATAAGCAATAGTTACAAGCATTGCACAATAGTTACAGCAATTGAAAGTGAATTGGTGTAAATAAAAAAAGAAAAAAATTAGAGCAAATGCTTCTTAAGCAAAGTAACTGCAAATTAAATGCTTCTTAAGCAATAAGTAAGTATACTTATTGCGTTTATTCAAGCGCAACTCCAGCCGTTCCCCTTTACAGCAGCGATTTGCGTGCGGTATGCCTGTAGTTTGCGGCACAAAACCAATGCCGTAATCTTTCGCAGGCCGCATGTCAATAATTGGATATATTTTACGACTCACGCGTGGATGCACGCACAGCACATGTTTAGTACAACTGTAACGGCCTACTATCGCGATACAAAGGAATGTGAACTGCGGGAAAATCATGGCTTTCGACTTGGTCAAACTGCGACAAGCCTTGACTGTCCCTAGGTGAATCTACATGTGCTTTCGGCTGGTGTCACCGTAGCATTTTAAAATCTTGTTCTGACTGGCGCTTTTCCACCGCGTTTGTGTTCCGAGTGCCCGGCAGGACTGGCAATTGATACACATACAGTGCATGAGCGTGAGTTGGAGCCAAATTCTTGTGGTATGTTGACGCCGGCTTACAGCACAAATTGTGCCTTGTCACAGCCAAGGCACCCGGCAGTTAACACTTTCCGCTGTTTGCGTTTCTTTCAGTCGGATAACACGTGCCTAATGAAGTTGCTTCTGCAGTCTGCAACGCACGTGCTGAAGACATTCCGGACTGTCGAGGAAGGTCTCCTCGACGTTGAATACAAAATCAGCATAAAATTTCAGCACAGGAACAGCACGAAACATGATTACAGGCGCACTCGTGTAGTGAAGTTTCGCGTTTGATATGAAGAGCATCTGCTCACGTGGAAGTTGAGGCTGTTGCTTCGCCGTGCTTGCAACAGATGGCGCCACGTGATTTTCATTATGACAGGAAGCACTTAGCTTTCTGTGTTCTGGTGTATGCGTAGTTTGGGTTGCATATTCATATCAATATGTGCGATATGAAAATATATCACGACTGAAAGTATAAAATCGATCCATGACAGATAAGGCAGGGAGCTGTTTTTATCGACGACGATGCATATATATCCAGCAAGATTATTATTTCATTCTTGTGATGAGAACAAGACCGCACTTTACACATGCCAGGACGAAGCAAACACAGCAGAATGTTCGTATATCTAACCCAAAGGTGATACATGGATCTGAAGCATTGGAATCCTATGAAAACACGACATGCCACTTTCAACGCATTGCCAAAATTACTTCTAAGAAAAAACATCGTTTGGCAGTATTGGGGATGGCACCTTCTGCTGCATTTTTGCCAGCTTGCGCGTGTGCAGAGTGCTTGTTCGTAGCTATAGCGTTCAATAACGTTTACAACAGTGGCACCGAGCGCACATGCTCGAACTACAAAATACATGTTTGAAATAAACGCTCGCATTTGAAACATTCGTGTTCTTAACAAACATCTGTCTCAACTGCACATCCATATGCCACAAACACAAAGTATGCTTTATCAAATGGACTCTCAGTCTTCCACTTGCTCTGCAGCACCGGTAAATTTCATTCATATAGCTCGCATATATCCACAAACTCTTGCCGTGGGTTTTTAGGCTGATAAATAAGAAATGAAGTGTGAGAGCATGCTAAGGTAGGTTTGAAACTCTGCTGCATTTACCATTCTTGTTGTTTTTCTTGGTATTAATTCATCATAACAATTCATTAGTACTTGACAGAGGAACGAAAAGACAGAAATTTTTTCTTTGCGTGACTCAAAAGAAGTATGGCTCGTTCATGTGAAAACTTTAGTTTCCCGCTAATTTCTTCGGCGCTGTGCGAATGTATTGCGGACGGTGCTTATTTGGGAACTTCACGAACATGGCGAAAGAAAACGCATCCTGTTCAACATGGGCTGAAATTCTGCGCAGCAAGAATGGTACTAATACCAATTGTGTAGAACGACTCCCGACTGAAGTTGAACGATTGGCGACTATACTTAATGCTAGTAGAGGCATGGCGTTCATGTATGATATTGCCGCTTCTGTCGAAGGACTTACCGATCCAAGGGCACCATAATTAAGAGCCTCTGGGGCACGATGGTTATACAAAGGATGCGCGACGATGGCTGTTGGTATGACAATTGTATTTAGGTTGGTTTCATAACGTGCATTTACTTCTGTTTCATCGTACAGCCACGTTGTCTGGTCAGACCACAAATAGTGTGTAGAAAGCGAGAGAGCCTTGATCCAGGTCGGAAAACGGCGATCAGGTGGGACGTTTGGGTAAGATTCTGTGTAAAAAAGACATCGAGTATGATTATTCTAGGGATGGAATGATACGTGTGCTTTCTATGGTACAGCGTCCTTATCTGCGATTGACATGAAGAGTAGGTAAAAAAACATCCGTTTATTCAGCACGGCACAATCTTCCTCAAGTGCTCTTCTCGAATCTTGGACCTTGCAAGAAAGTCAGCGTAGCACTTCAATTGCTAAATGACGAGAACTGATCACTAGATGATACCGCAGCGCTGCTCAGTAACCATTTGAGCTTTATTAAACTGATCACGTCATAGAGGCAGATAGACTGCCAGACAGGCAAACGCAGAAATATTTAAAAGAGGTAGTACTTCTAGATGTTTTGAAAACCCTGTGGTTTTACGTGCCAAAACTATGACATAACTATGCGGTATGCCGTAGTGGAAGACACCTGCTGTGTATAGGGCACAAAAAGTGTACAGCATTCGACCAATCGGGGTTCTTCAACGCTGACAGAAATATAAAATATTTATTTTAACTTAACACAGCTAGATTCAGTACTTGTTCGTTAGGTTGGAGTAGAGTTTTCAGAATGATGAATACGGCTACCTTTCGGAACATTTGTTTCTCTAAATATAAATAAATGGACCGGATAAATTATCCAATTCAATAGAAAATTCGGCCTCTATGTCGTCCTGCGGCTCTCGCGCCACCAATTCGGCCCCATAAAACTTAGACCACAATGGCGTGTAAATATGCGAGGCTGGCCCGCCTATACTCACGCAGAAATAATTATATCGTTTATCATAGGCGTGATATCAGTCCACTCATCATGCTACGCCGTAAAGAACAGATAAGGAGGCGTTCTTCATACATATATACTAATATCTGGCATTTTACATCCAGAAATTACGATATGATCATTAGAGACGCTGTAGTGGAGGTCTCCTTGAATTCTACCATCTATTGTTCTTCAACGTTGCAGTCATCGCACAGTACGGGGGCATTTAATATTTCGCCTCGGCCGAAATGCGACCTCCACGGCCGGGACCGAACCCTTGACCATCGGATTCGAGCCCGCTAGCCACTGTTCTACTGAGGCGGGCTCACCATACATGAATGAAGACTTAATATATAGCTCATTCACTCAACAGACTAAATGCAACTGAAAAGACTTTAACTGCTCACGTTACGACTGAAGGCTCAATAAAAAAATCCTCTAATCAAAAATAGGTGTTTTCATCATGCGAATAGGTGTTTGCGTGTGAACCACCACCAATGGTCTCCTTACAAATGTGAGCGGTACTTCTGCATGATAGCTTCGAGCATATCACTCCAGCTAAGTTTCTTACTAACGTTGTGCAGTCCAGGTTACGAATGCAATGCAATATATATATATATATATATATATATATATATATATTATTTGCCGGAATTAAGCCACTAATTGCAACCGCATTTGCTCACTTATTCAAAGATAAAAAAGCCCATTGCTCTGGTTGTCTTACAGATCTTTCATCAAAAATTTCCCGAAGACAGCCATAGTGAGTAATCTATTCCACGTTCGCACAAATGATTAAAACCTCTTGCAGGTATGCAACTCAATGAAATAACTAAAATGATTCAAAACGACTTTACTTTGAGGTATAATGGTACAATGAAATTTTTTTACCACTATGTGCTCGTACAGCACAATTTAATTTGCGAAAAACTGAAAATGGTCGCTAATATTTCTACTGATTAAACGAAAAAAGAGGTCATCCAGTTCTGTTAAGTTTTGAAAAAAAAAAGACTGTTCCACCAATTTTCTTACCACGTTTTCTCTAACCAGTTCATGTTGTGAACAGTCCGAGATTTACCAACTTAGTTCATTTTATATTCATTTTTTTTATTTCAGCGCAAGGTGGCTTTGTCAAAATATCTTCTTGTAAAATCCAGTGAAAACGCTCTACTCTAAACTTAATTTGAATACTTGATAAATGATCTTTGGCTGACTGCGTATATCAAGATTTTTAAAAGCTTTTTATGAGTTCTGACATTAACTCTTGCTTCACAAACTACATCAATGAAATTTTGACGGTAACAAATCAAAGTAAATGGAATATTTCTAAACTAACCCATCGCGTTATCGTAGGTGGACATGATAATTTTCGTCAAGCTCATTCGAGCTTTGCGCAAAATTCTACCTTAAGAACCCCTATTGTTTGATTTACATTGGTTATGTCTCATGGGTTGTATCATTTAAAATTATCGTGTTTACTAATAAATCGCAGAGAAAAGGGTAGTGATAACAACCCAATGTATTGATATCTCCCCTTCACGCTTTCTCGTATTTGCGAGAAAAAGGTCCATTAGATGCAAGTACCAAATTGTGAATTTTATGTTTGTAGCAAGACATTACACTTTCTGACCCCCTTGCTTGCTGATAACGTTCCTCTAGTTTACTCAAAAAAAAGTCTGAAAGGTCACATCAAGCTTAATCTTAAGTAATTGCTACATACGGAATACATTATGAACTATAGGAACCACAAGCTTCTCCGCTTACGACATATCTTTTCACTTTTTCATACGGCTTTAACTCGTAGCTTTATGATTCTACAGGCTCCTAACTAAGAAATGATACAGCCATGTGGGACACCAGATATGGCAACCCTTGAGCTTGTCCAAAACAACTCTCTCTGTTTTGTAATCTTTAGTGATAACATCAATTATGAATACTTCTCATGTCATTCCTTCTTCAGCATCTCGCAAAAAACGTTTATTACTGTTCCACGTTCTGTGATGTTCACTCTTTCCAGATGCTACCGAGCAGACAAGCGAATTCCCTTCACAATAAAAGCCCGAAAGATGCGAAAACATCGTGAATTTTCTCATTCTTGAATATACTTTTATGTACAAATAAAAATGTCCCACAAAAACAATGAAGAGTTCAAAAAATTACACAATCGTTAGGAACGGAGTAAATGTGCGCAAATATAAACGAAATCACACGGCTACATTTTATTATTGTCGCTAGGGCGGTCTCTATTCGTTTGAAGGCACAATTACCAGCGCATGATTAACGTTGCTTGCTGCTTTTGGCAAAGTTTTTTTTTTCACTCCCACACTCAAGCACGAGGAAGGTGGTCATAGCGGACGCAACCATTTCCCATAAATTACGTTAGTAGTGCAAGGGGGTAGGAGCACTGCGATGAAGACTCCTCGATGAAGGACCCTGCATACGTCTTTGCAATCAACTACTCAAAGTCACCGATAAACACGCGTGAGGAACGTGGTTATCAGTGAAATAGCTGTTTGCTGAAAATGCAAATGAACAGCAAACGCCACAAGTGAGACGGAAAATGTAGAAGCGACTCGGCAAAACAAAAGAAGGCCATCTCTGCATTTATAAGCGGAACTTGCAACTCTGTTGATGTTTCACGATAATTTTTTCCATGGCAAAGTACTTATTGATCCAAAGCACATATGTCGCCACACCTAATACTATCACTAATTAATGCAACACAAAGAGTGTCTTTTGTACATCCTCGCTTTGGCGTCAGAGGACTAGAAAAGACTTACTTGTCACATTGTTATTATGATGACGTCTTGGTTCAGACGATGCTTATTTGAGGAAACGTCTCGCAAACCAACGGGCAGACCACGCACGTGTACAATAACGATTATAATAACACGCGGTGACGATAAATACAGAGAAAAAAAGATGATGGTGATTGTTATCGTGCGAAAGTGAGCTAGAAGTAAATAAGAAATGGCCACACTGCAGCTTCAATGATAACCGCTTGTCGCGCAACGCATTATATAACATTGTAAGACACTGTTCGGAGAAGTATTAGTTAACAGTGTACCGTTCAAGTTTTGCTTGTGTATGACTGAAGGGAATTTACAGCTATTCCTAATATTGCGAAACACCCCGCTCCCAACGGTAATGGTATTTGCTTGCAAGTGTGCAATATATATATATATATATATATATATATATATATATATATATATATATATATGCGCACGTGTTTTTATGGGACATTGCAGGCAATCCGCAGCTGTAAATGACGCCATGTGAGCAAACAGCTACCTTTCTTCTTTCACCAGCTTGAAACATCGATTTTTTTTTGTTTGTGTCTATCATGCACACCATTTCTTGAAATACTGTGGCACACGTTTCTATCCAAGATGCACGATTTTCTTAAATAATATTTTGAAAGTTCAATGAGTCCAAGTATTTTTTCCCGCAACCCAGTTGGTACAATGACGAGAGATATGCGCATCAGTTGTTACCCCAATAGGATGTTTCACTGAATGAACAGAGCAAAGCTGTGACAAATTCGTCAGGTTAAAGTGCAGACCCTGAATTTCGTTATCGTACAAGGCACCATGTAGCTACGATCCTACCTTGCTGGCTACGCAGAGAGGTTTTTTTAAGTGGGCTATATTCTGTACCGTGGCAATAACTATTTTCTCAATATCAACCACCAACTTTCTAATAAACTCCATAAGATCAGATGTATTCCTAGTGATTGTACGCTGTAGAACGTTCAAAGTACTGACTGTGAAGCTCTTCCACAAACTGAGGTTCGAGGCGTCGCCCGGGACTTCCCACGAAGGTCTTCATGTTGTCTAGCTTTTGGAGGACAGTGCTTCGATCATGTCCTGTGACCCAACTTGATTCAAGTGTGCTACGGAAGGCCTTTCGTACATTCGACACCATCGTTTTCAAGGCTTGTAGCATATCAGGCGCCACTGTGTAACAAAAACAAAAATTAAACAGAATTAGAAGAAAAGTATTGCGTTCACCGCAAGAACAACGTGGCGTAACAGTACACGCTCTTTAGAATGTTCGAGCAAGTAACGTTATGCCTAAGCGTAGCGCGAAGAAAACAAAACAGCTTAATAAACACACAGTAGAGGCGCTATCTGTAAACTAAAGATAACTGGAGAGATATCGGCGTCTCATAGTCAGGAACGACGACGCCGATGTGAGGTAACATGAAACTCCTCGTTCACAGTATACTCTATTAGGGTTTTTTTTTTTTGGCTTCTGAAGGTTTTAATGGACGTTCATGTGTCCTCATATAAGCGTCGCCTTTGCTGACTATAAAAGGTGGGTTTTTATGATTAATATTCAGTTTCTATTTAGTTTTTGTATTGTGTGTTATTAACTCTTTTGCTCGCGCTACAATTTGACATGATCCAGCTCACTCAGTACTCCACGCTATGGTGCAAGGCTTGCGCTGCCTGCCCCTCCAGCCATAAATAAACTGGCGGACCCTGCGAGTTCATTTAAATGCATTATGCATGAAAAGCAGCTCGATATTCAGGACCACGAAAGACATGTGTCTGTAATATATTTCTTGGTCCCGTCTTCCGCAGTATGATGAGTAAAAGGGCATGAGGGAGGTTCCGAAGGTGCAAAGATTCAAATTTCAAATTTATTCTTTGCTATTGCACGTACAAAAAAACTGGTTACACAACACATACAGAATCAGGATGTACTAAAGTAGGAAACTGTTCAGGGGATTTCCTATCTTTTACTGTGTGCACAAATATAAAAAGAACAATCAATATTGAACAGTGTATACTAAATAAAGAGAGAAAAACACTATATATCCATGGAGCGAAAGATGATTAGTGAAGCGAGGCGTCCATCAGTCCATTCGTGCATCCGGACGAACGAACAGACAGAGGCATGGACGAACGGATGGATGGAAGCACAGACGAAAGCACGGACGGAGGTACAGATGGAAAGACAGACAGAAGCACGACGGGCAGACAGACGAATAGACGAACGGACGGAAACATGAACGAACGGAAGCAAGCAAGGGCAGAATGCGGACGAATGGACGGAAGGAAGCACAAACGGACGGACAGACAGAAGCATGAACAGATGGATGGACGGGCGACCGGATGAACGCACTACGGATGGAGACACAAACGGAAAGATGAGCACTTTACCCCAGTCATCATTGTTCATTTCGTGGATATGCTATGAAAACCACTTACATCATCTAGTTATAATATTCGAATGTATATACACATACAACATAAGGCATAATCTATTGAGCAACTGATAAATTGGTGGTGGCTACATACTACTAATACGACTACAGTGGAGGAAACGACCCACGACCTAAAAAGCTTTGCCCCTAAAAAAATTGACAGATCCCACGTACAGTGGGAATCAATGACACGCTAAAGCACGAATAGGGAAGGTTGAATTGTCCCTTTACAATCAGCACAACGTTACAGGGCGGAGGTAAATTATGCCGTGCATGATTTACATGTCAGGGTTATCATGTTTGGAAGTATTATTTACCTTCATCATTTATTCACGTCACCTGATACCACATTTGTTAGATGGGGAGCTAGCGAAACGGCCAAGACCGTGTTATGAGCGTAGCATGTAGTCATGTTTTACATGACACGCATTTCGGGATTATTATGTTTGGACGTCTCATTAATCCTCTTCCTATATCCACGTCACGTGAACTAAATTTGGTATATGTGGAGCTAGCAAAATAGCCGCGAGCTCATCAGGAGCATGGTATGTTGTCATGTTCTTACATGGCATGCGTGTCATGATTACCATGCTTGCACCAGTCCTATACCCTCGTCATCCATTGACGTACCGTAATACCAAATTTGGGATATGCGAAGCTAGCGAAACAGCCGCGAGCACAGCATAAGTGTGGCATGTAGTGATGTTTTTACATGACATGCATCTCGAGCATTATTTTTATGTTAGAGTCGGTCGCCTGTGTTCGCCATGCAATCTTGCCATACCATACACATTTCGCAACATGTCATGTGAACAAAACCACAACAAGAGCTGCAGGACCATGAGATGTAAATCATGACATTCATGAAAAACATGTCATAATTTTCATGTTATGACTAATCATATATGTTCTTCATATACTCATTTTATGCCACACCAAGGTTGATATTGATACCATTATCGAAACGGCCAGGAGAGCTAGAAGTCGTAGGCGGCTAGATAGATAGATAGATAGATAGATAGATAGATAGATAGATAGATAGATAGATAGATAGATAGATAGATAGATAGATAGATAGATAGATAGATACGCTCAAAGTTGCCGAACTTCGCTAAGAGATGTTTCTCATTAATAATTTATTTATTTGGAAGAAACCATACAGGTATTGTCGGGCATTGTGTAAGGGAGGCATTGATACAATAATAGTAAAATACAACAGAAACCACTTGAAAATTATTCAACACATCATCACCTTAGCAGCACTATAATTGTTTATTATACACCTATATGAATACAAAAGGATGATCTGATGATGAAAATAAATTTATAACAGATAAAGAAAAGACATAGTTTAACAGTATGTTTATCATGATATGTGTAAAGTATCTAGTGTCACAGGTCACTTAAGATGAACAAATATCTGATTCCAAAGCTGAATATCAGAGTGGCGAGCTGTGTGTCTGCCGTAGGTCGATCTTATTTACGCAAAAGGAAATGATTATTGTCTTCAAACTTGGTATGATTCTTCATGATCAGAACATGACAACAAACGCCAACAAATCATATTTCACAATGAATGAGTTGGCATAAAATAAACGGCAATTTGTGATGAAACGTCGCCTGAAAGAGCGAGATGCAAAGCTGGTGATACATATATAGAGAATGAGCTAACGCAATTTTATCACCTAGTTTTGAGGACAAGGAAGTGGTTCGCGTTGATTAGTGTGCGTAGCCCCATTATTGGAAGTTGTAAGCAGTATGGTAAATGGCTATTGATTATGAAGGGAGATTAGAGTGTGAGGTTGAAAAAGATGAGTGTTTTGAAGACAATGAGGATATCAAAATT
The DNA here is from genome assembly GCF_043290135.1 of Rhipicephalus microplus. NCBI lineage: Eukaryota > Metazoa > Arthropoda > Arachnida > Ixodida > Ixodidae > Rhipicephalus > Rhipicephalus microplus. The sequence continues at coordinate 117,473,151 of NC_134702.1, forward strand.
GAACTTTTTTATTAGCGAGTTCGTATGAATATTGTAATGAAGGTGTTTATCGATAGTATTTAAAATAGATATAGCATACCCAGATGCCGGTGAAATAGCATAGAAGATGGTGCAGTAGACCTAATTTGACGACGGTCATTTCTGCGCGATCAATGAACGCGTTAAGAAATTGCAGTAGGTGTGTCTTCAAATGCGGTTACTAATAAACTCGATGAACAAAAGGTCATGTCTTTAGCCTACAGTGAACAGTTGGAAGAGGGAAGGGTATTGTTTAATTCATTTAAGAATAGTAAACGCAATAAAGGGCTTAATAAAGAGCCTCGGGGACACCACATTAATTACATTTAGCTGATGTAAGTTGGCCATAAAAATATACTAGTTGTAGTCAGTGGACAAGTGTTTGTGAAATAAGTTTAGTGGTGGGCCATAAATACAACAAAACAGCTGATCTAAAGGAGTATAATGTACCAGTGCGTCAAATTATTTTATTAGGTCAATCAGTATGGCTTCTAAAGCAAGCCCTTCATAAATAAAGTGCCTAATATTATTCAAAAAAGTATTTATGGCCTGTTAGGTGGAACGAACATTCTTTATGCCAAACAGGTGTAGAAAGAGAGAGAGATTAAATTTCTTTAGATTGTGCATTTGAAAAGTGTTCAGCTGATTTTCAATGGCTTTACCGAAAAATTCGGCAAATCGCACGCACCTTGGGGATCGACGATATGCGAAGCATGCGGAGGAAAATTCATCATGTTGTAATTTTTGTTATTTAGCCACATTTAGGCGCATTTTGTTATTTAGCCGTCATTTTACCGAATGACGCTCAATATTTGAAAATATGCTGTAAGCATATACTAATGTTCAGAAGTCGCGAATGTTCTGCGTAATTGGCTAGGCCAAATAGTAATTTAGTGATTGGCAAAGCCAATCAGTAAATCACGAAAATTCAGTGAAGGGCTAGGTCAATCACTTAGTATTCACGTTAACCAGTGATGAGAATAAGTTTTTAACAGATAACTACAAGGCATCGTTTAACAGTATGTTTTTGTGGTGTGTGTAAATGATAGAAATGTCTCAGGTGGCATAACATGAACAACTATGTGATCACAAAGATGAATACCACAGAGGCGAGCTGTAAATCTGCCATAGGTTGATCTTAGTTAGGTAACGAAAATTCATTATTATCTTAAAACCTGTTATTATTCTTGTTGATGAGAATATCACAAGCAATGCCGCGTGCTGAAGCTGCTCGCTGAAGCTCCACTGCACCCTATGGTGGCATGGTGGATTGAGGGCGTTCTTAAGGTTGCCACCGGCACCCATGCAGCTACATGCAGCACAGTTTCCGCTCTACTAGCTCGAAGTATACTTGTCGACGCTGCCGTATTACTGCAGCTTCTCGAGCTCTGAGATCAAAGTTGAATTTGCGGAGTTGCGCACCGAGCCGCTGCAGGGTGTGCCTTACGTTGGCTCTTTTCTATGACGGAGGCACCAACGCGGGGAGCGCGCGCCTATAAAAGCGGCCTGTAGTGACCTTGTGCTGCAATAGAGCGGACATTTGGGGTCGTTTTTTTCACGCTGCACCACACATGGCACACCTGCGTTTCAAGTGTCCACAATGGCACGCACGAATCCGAGGCAGATGCACACTTTGATGTGTTAAGAGGCTTCGCCTCTTAAAATTGTGAAGCTTGCAGTAAGTAGCGCTTGGCTTAACACAGCGGAGCTCGTCTATATGGGGTTTCACAAGCAATATGTAACCTGCAGGAAGTCACAATACGTTATAAAACTAGGCATAGTGAAGTTTGAACAATCAATACAAGGCAATACTTAACAAGACCTAGAAAAAGAAGCCTCGACATAGGAAGATATAGTGAGGCCAAGTGAGATGCAGGAATACCAAGTGCAATTTAGTAAAAACCTGTGAGGCAAATTCAGACGTTCCATAACTCAGTAAACCCAAGGAGGATATAGCAAACCCCAGCAAAACTATTTCAAGCTTCAACTTGTCCAGCTCTGTGCGTAGACTTTGTCTTGGGCCGTCGAGTATGCGCTAAAAAATTGTTGCTCCGTTATGCCGTGCCTGATGTAGCGCGAGCATCGCTATTGAGGTTTTTCGCTCACGAAGGATGACAAAAGCGTTTCTGCTCGTTATGTTTTAACACTAACTTTCCCTAAAATTGAAGGCGCAGGCGAAGTGCCATAAGCCTCATAAGTCAATAGCCTAGGCAAATACTGTCCTGTACACTAGCGAAATGATAGAGTGATGAAAAATAAACTTCGTGGTTTAAGAAACGTGCCATAAAAGAGGAATGGGCAAACAAAACGGTAAAAAAAACTGCAGTACAGAGACGTCACGAGTTCATATATATCACTGAACTCGTGATGTATGTGACAAATTTCACCTGTTAAAACTACACGCAAAAACACAATACTTATATTCCCGTTATGTGCAACACTTTGCACAATACATTTCAAAGCATTCATTGATTTGAGCTCTATCGAGTCCAGCAGCTTGAAAATTACCTCAACAGTGAGTTCAATTTGCGAAAAAAAAATTATAACATACCTTTCTGCAAAAAGGGATGAGATGAAAAGGGATGAGATGGCGCTCTTCAGCCACGACTAGACTTGTTAGGAATGATAATAAATATTACAGACGAACTCGCAGTGGTGATTGGAGACAGCAGTCAAGAAACAAAGACAAAAATAAATTATAAAAGATATTTAGAAGGCAAGTATACGCTAATTATCATTTGTATGGTCGAAGAAAAGAAGAGTTGCAGAGTAAATAACTGAACATTGCGTAAGAGTTTTTTAATAAGTAGTCAGATGCTTGAGGCATGCACTTTTATTTAGATGCACGCTAAATAAACACCGGTGGTTGAAATTTTCAGTGCTCTCTAATATGGCTTTACCCATAATTATTTCGCGGTTGTGGGACGTTAGACTTAAGATATTATTATTCTTATTATTATTATTATTATTATTATTATTATTATTATTATTATTATTATTATTATTATTATTATTATTATTATTATTATTATTATTATTATTATTATTATTATTATTATTATTATTATTATTATTATTATTATTATTATTATTATTATTATTGTACTGAAGAGGAGGGGCCTCAGCGTGGATGAACTCTTGGATCTTGGAGAGAAGAGGGGCATAGTCTTCTCCTTTGCCAAGGGTGGACAGACTCGACAAAAAGTCGTCGAGCACCGAGGGTCGTCGGGTGGAAAGACGTTGCCTGCGCAACTCGTCAAAACTCTGGCATAACTCGGTCAGTTCTAGGACAGTGCGAGGACTCTTACAAAGCAACATTTGGAAAGCGTCGTCCTCAATGCCCTTCATGATGCGCTTGATCTTAAGCTCTTCGAACATCGACTCGTTGACTCGCTTGCAAAGGTCCAGAACATCCTCAATATAGTTTGTAAACTTTTCACTAAGCTGCTGGGACCGAGTATGCAAGCATTGTTCGGCTCGGCGTTTGCGTACCTCCAGCCGTCCGAAAACTTGTGTGAGGCTCGTTTTGAAGACCGACCATGTAGGGAGTTCCGCTTCGTGAATTATAAACCCCAGCTTGGCCACGTCCGACAGGTAGAAGAAGACGTAGGCCAACTTGGCGGCGTCATCCCATTTGTTTTGAGTACTCACTCGCTCGTACGTTGAAATCCAGTCGTCAACGTCCTTGTCTTCTGTACCTGAGAAAACAGGGGGATCTCGCAGACGCAGAGAACCGGCGCAGAGAACAGTAGGCGGTGCCTGTGGAGGAGTTTGAGCGGCGCTCGCGTCGGTAGGCGTAATGGATGGTAAAATGCGATTTAGAAGCTCCAGGGTGATCGAAAACCAGCAGACTCCACCACTTGTAACGGGGTTAATTTGCAGAGCAGAACGCAGAAGGTGAAGCATTCAGCAGCGTCCGGCCAAGCACAGCAAGCACGAGCTTATGCTGATGGCGATGACCCTGAGGCGCCGAGAAATGCCGCTGAGGCCCCTCTTCTTCACTACATTATTATTATTATTATTATTATTATTGTAAAGGGGGTTTATTGAAGGACTGAGCAAGCGGGTGGTAGCTCTAAAGGAACGCAGGCGAAATCAGATGACGGTGCTTGATCGCCGATCTTGTGCCTTCTTTTTGTGCTGATGATAGCTGACCTGATGGTATCAACGTCTTTCTTATTCACTACAATTACCCCCGGCGAAAACGTTGAAGCCATCCTGGCAATCTAACACGTGGGGACAAGCGGGTCAAAGTACGGCTTCAGACGGTTTACGTGAACGATATCACGTCCACGCCGACGACGGTCGCTCGGTGGCGTGAGGGGTTCAATGGCGTAGTTCACGGGTGAAGTACGCTCGACCACGCGGTAGGGACCACGATAATTGGAGAGTAGCTTGGGCGATACACCAGGGGCGCAGGGCGGTACATGAAGCCATACAAGTGCTCCAGGAACGAACGTTGGTGCAGAACGATGGTCGTCGTCACGGATCTCCTTCTGGCGCTGTTGGTCGGATGTAGTAAGCCGCTTGGCTAGCTTGCGGCACTCTTCTGCGTAACGAGCGGCTTCCGAGACAGGCTTGTATTCGGAGGGATCTGGCGAGTATGGGAGTAAAGTGTCGATGGTGTGTGATGGTTCGCGACCGTACAGGAGAAAAAATGGAGAAAACCCTTTAGTGACTTGCGTAGCGGTGTTATACGCGTATGTCACAAATGGGAGAATGAGGTTCCAGTTTGTTTGATCAGAAGCGACATGCGTAGCGAGCATGTCCCCCAGAGTACGATTAAACCGCTCAGTCAAGCCGTTCGTCTGTGGGTGGTAGGCTGTACTCTTCCGGTGAACCATTTGGCACTGTTGAAGAAGTGCTTGTATTACATCGGAGAGGAAAACACGTCCTCGGTCACTGAGGAGTTCTCGAGGAGGACCATGACGAAGCACAAAACGATTGAGTATGAAAGTTGCGACGTCTTGTGCTGCAGCTGTGGGGAGAGCAGCAGTTTCAGCGTACCGTGTTAGATGATCCACTGCCACGATAGCCCATCGGTTGCCTACCGTTGTTAATGGTAGTGGTCCGTAGAGGTCAATTCCTACACGGTCGAAAGGGCGGTCTGGGCATGGAAGTGGTTGCAATAAACCTGTTGCAGGATGTGGCGGGCTTTTCCGCCGCTGACATTCGTGGCAGCCGCGAATGAATTGGCGGACGAAGGTAAACATTCCGCGCCAGTAATACCTTTTTCGTAGGCGCTCGTAGGTCTTGAAAACACCGGCGTGAGCACATTGCGGGTCGGAATGAAACGACGCGCAGATGGTAGAGCGCAGCGTTCGGGGAATGACTAGTAGCCATTTCCTACCATCTGCTGAATAGTTGCGCCGGTACAAAAGGCCATCCCGAATACTGAAGTGCGGAGCCTGGCGGCGCAGGGTTCGAGTGGTTGGAAGTGTCGGTGCCTCGGATAACGCGTCAAGAAGCGAAGCGATCCATGGATCATTGCGTTGTGCAGAAGAGATGGTGTCCTCGTCAAGCGCTGATGACGTGTTGTCCGAGGAAACAGATGCGATGTCAGAGGATAGGGGAGATCGTGACAGTGCATCAGCATCGGCATGCTTGTGGCCGGAACGATATAACACGCGAATGTCATATTCTTGAAGCCGAAGAGCCCAACGGGCAAGACGACCTGATGGGTCCTTAAGTGACGATAACCAGCATAATGCGTGGTGGTCCGTTACTACATCAAAAGCACGGCCATAAAGGTATGGGCGGAACTTGACAAGCGCCCAAACAATTGCCAAGCATTCCTTCTCGGTGACGCTGTAGTTTGATTCAGCCTTGGTAAGAGTTCTGCTGGCGTAGGCGACGACATACTCGGCGAATCCAGGCTTGCGTTGCGCGAGAACCGCACCGAGGCCGACACCACTGGCGTCGGTGTGGACCTCAGTTGCTGCCGTAGGATCGTAGTGACGCAGTATTGGTGGCGAAGTGAGGAGACGACGAAGGGTACAGAAGGCTTGGTCACACTCAGAAGGCCATGCCGAAATATCAGTGGTGCTGCCTATAAGTTCGGTCAAAGGCGCATTGATAGAGGCGAAGTTGCGCACGAACCGGCGAAAGTAGGAGCATAACCCCACGAAGCTCCGTAACTGCTTCATAGTCGTTGGTTTGGGGAAGTCGGCGAGAGCACGTAACTTAGCCGGGTCTGGAAGTATACCGTCCTTTGATACGACGTGCCCGAGAATCGTAAGTTGGCGAGCAGCAAAGTGACACTTCTTGAGGTTGAGTTGGAGCTGAGCATTCTTCAGGCACGTGAGGACGTGTTTGAGGCGCTCGAGATGTGTCCCAAAGTCTGGCGCAAAGACGACTATATCGTCGAGATAGCAGAGACAGATTTGCCATTTCAAACCCCGAAGAACCGAGTCCATCATGCGCTCGAAGTTGGCAGGCGCATTGCAGAGGCCGAAGGGCATGACATTAAACTCATACAGACCGTCCGGTGTCACGAAGGCTGTTTTTGGTCGATCGGCATCGGCAAGGGGGACCTGCCAGTACCCTGAGCGCAAATCTAATGATGAAAAAAACTCGGCACCTTGTAAAGTATCGAGGGCATCGTCAATCCTGGGCAAAGGATACACGTCTCTTCGAGTGATCTTATTTAGGCGCCGGTAATCCACGCAGAAGCGAACGGAACCATCCTTTTTTTTAACGAGCACTACAGGTGAGGCCCATGGACTTTGTGAAGGTTGAATGACGCCACGTTGCAGCATATCGTTCACCTGTTCGGTAATAACTTGGCGTTCCGTCACAGAAACACGATATGGTCGCTGTCGTAGTGGCGCATGGGAGCCGGTATCGATGTAATGTAGAGTGGTAGAAGTGCGGCCAAGTGAAGGTTGAACAACATCGAAAGATTCGCGGTACTGGTACAGCAGTTGGAGGAGTTCAGATCGTTCAGATGGTGACAGTCCGTCTGCGATCGCCGAATCGAACACTTTTGAAGCGTGTAGATGAGAGTGGTTAAGAGCACTAACGGCGGCGAGGTCACTTTGGGATGATTCTTGCGGCACGGAAAAAATTTGTTCGTTATCAATGGGCTGTACGCATCCAAGAGACTCGCCTTTAAACAGTTTTATGGTATGCGGAAAGGGATTGGTAAGGCAGAGAGCACTGGCTCCATTAGAAATTGAGAGGGCTGAATAAGGGAGCAGAAGTGGTTTCCGACTTAGAAAGAGGCGTGATGGCTCGAAAAATGCTACTTGATCACGCATGCCGTCGGAGACCACAGGGAGCAAAACAGCTGTTGTCGGTGGAATGTCAGTGTCTTCTTTGACAACTAGCTTGTGCGCGGCTTGATTAGTGTGGTCGTAGGGCTGCTCGAAGAACGGAAGCAGTTCAAGTTCGGAACAGGCACAATCTATAACGGCACGATTACGGGTTAGGAAATCCCAGCCAAGTAAGATGTCATGAGAGCACGAGGAAAGGACGATAAACTCAACAATGTAGTGGTCCTCCGCAATTTTGAGTCGGGCAGTGCAGGCGGCTATAGGTCGAACAGGTTCTCCATTTGCTGCACGTAAGAACATATCAAGCGGCGTGGTCACCTTTCGGAGCTTGCGGCAAAGTTTGGCGTCTATAACAGACACAGCGGCCCCGGTATCCACAAGAGCATATGCATGGGCGCCGTCTACAAAAACTTCGACGATATTTGACGGCAAGGTGCGAGCACTTGAACATTTCGATAGCGCAGTTCTTGCCCCTTGAACTGCGACGGCTAGTTTCTCTCATTTTGAGGGGCTGGTCGTCGACGCATGGGTGACAAGGAGCGTCGATTGGGTGAAGGTGAGCGACGAGACGAAGTTGCCGGATAGACACGGGAAGACGTGTTTGACTGACGATCCGAACTTTCATAACCAAAAGGTGGTCGGTCCATGTAATTGCTTCGTGGTCGGACGTCTGTGTAGGCGGGCACGCGACGACGGCAGTATCGGGAGATATGGCCAGGTCCGCCGCACGCAAAACAAATCGGCCGGTTATCGCGCGTTCGCCAGGCATTTGCAGCAAGGGGCGCCGCCCACGCGGCATACGGCTGAGTCGAGGCTGTGGTAGCGAGGGGAGGAGCCCATGCGACGGAAGACTGAGTAGGAGCGGTGACATGCGGCAGTCTATTGAACGGCGAGGGCTGGTGTGGCTGCTGCCTCTTTACTGCGTCAGCATAAGTAAGAGGCGCGGCGACAACTTGCTGCTGAAAGGGCACTGGCATAGCCTCGGCAATCTGGTCCTGAAGTGCATGTCGGAGCATGGGAGCTAACGGTGTCGGTGGTTGCTCTTGCTGCTGCTGCGGGAGCTCTTGGCGCTGACAAAACGGCAGGAGGGAAAGCTGACGTGCGACCTCCTCACGCACAAAGTCTTTCATTTGTGCTAGAAGGCGGGAGTGGTCAGGTACGACGTCTAGGGCAGCGAGTGGTTGGTTAGGCTGAAATGGACGACGGGTGAGAGCTCGTTGCCGTCGCAATTCGTCGTAGTTCTGGCACAGAGTTACCACTTCAGACACCGTGCCAGGAGACTTCGCCAGGAGCATTTGAAAGACGTCGTCATCAACACCTTTCATAATGTGCTGGATCTTGGCACTTTCGCTCATTGCGGCATCGACGCGCTTGCAGAGATCGAGTATATCTTCAATATAGGCGGTAAACGTTTCGCCAGGTTCTTGTGCCCGTGAGCGCAGGCGTTGTTCGGCGCGCAACTTCCGCACGGCAGGGCGACTGAAAACCGAGGATATTGCCTGCTTGAAAGTGGCCGAGTTCTCGAACTCGGATTCGTGGTTTGTATACCACAGTTTCGCCACATTAGCCAAGTAAAAGTTAACGGTGCTCAACTTAGCAGCGTCATCCCACCTGTTTGGTTCACTGACTTTTTCGTACGACGACAGCCAGTCCTCGACGTCCTGGTCTTCGGCGCCCGAAAAGATCGGGGGGTCTCGCTGGTGAACCGGGCCAGGGCAAGTAGGAGCCGCGAAAGGTGCTGTCTGTTGGGCAGCGTCAGCTTGCATGGTCGACGGCAGCGTGCGGGATTGGAGTTCCAGGGTGTAGGTGATGCAGTTACCCAGCACGATCCACCAAATGTAAAGGGGGTTTATTGAAGGACTGAGCAAGCGGGTGGTAGCTCTAAAGGAACGCAGGCGAACCCAGATGACGGTGCTTGATCGCCGATCTCGTGCCTTCTTTTTGTGCTGATGATAGCTGACCTGATGGTATCAATGTCTTTCTTATTCACTACATTATTATTATTATTATTATTATTATTATTATTATTATTATTATTATTATTATTATTATTATTATTATTATTATTATTATTATTATTATTATTATTTAGACGACTTGGGTGCTTTTCCCTGAAAGCAAATGAATATCGAGCACGACCATTGAGTGGGTGCACTTTGATCATGTCATGAACAAAGTGGCCGGTAACTTCACCTTCGTGTAGAAAAACGGGTTTGTTTGTTCAGTGGTGGAGGCAATCCATGATCGCACTTTTGCCGTATAGGCGTAGCCGCACCAGCGTTGCATAAGTTGAATATGGCTCATGTCAAGTAGAAACTTCCGGGGCAACTCACAAAAAAATAAATGCATCGAGAAAAAACTTTGGGTGAAATAAAATTCGGAGGCAGTAAAAATTATGACAAAAACGCAGCAGGTAGTCATAAAGAGAGCACAGTACATTCGTTGCATATTTCCGGACAAGCATACGTTGCGGGAATTTGGAGGAAACTAAGAAAAATTGGCAAGAATTTGGGATTGCGTGGCGCTCGATAAAAACACCGGTGGCACACGGCATAGACTCTATTTGAAGCATGAAGGAGATGAGGAAGTGGTGGAATGAAGAGCAAATAAAGAATAATGCTGTGGATGGCAGCCGAGAGCAAGTTGGGGTGATTAGAATATGACGTTTGCCTTAATGAAGCAGAGTTGGTTGCCTTATAATGAGTGAACTAAAGACATTGGGACAGGACTCTCTTACATTAAACATGATATATACCGAATATGTGGATAAAGACAGCACAATAAAATTAGAACTTGTAGTAGTAATTAGGTAATTCAAAGCGGCCAGAGAGATTGTGTTGATAAATGCCATTGTAAATTGCCTTAAGTGAACGATTATCGCATAAGCAGAAATTTTTTCTGAAATAACGTTTTTTATGTGCTTAAACAATTATAGAACTGGGAATAAGATAGTGAACATGGGTGAAGCGACAAAAGCAGTTCATGCTGACTACTTAGTTCACCAACTGCTCCTATGAGTGAGAGCTTTAATCAGTAAGTGTAGTGCGTAAATTTCTGTCTCTTAATTTTCTTGTGATAAAGGCTGCTTTCACAGCTACATAAGAGCATAGCAGGCCATATTAGCTCAGATACACGCACCTTTATTGATGTACGGTCTTACGAACTTCAGAGGGATGTAATCAATTGCAACAAATCTGGGTTCTTTTTCGGAATGCCTCTGGATAATGTTTCGTACTGCCAAACAGGAAAGACAAAGTTTTTAAATTCAGCTTTACAGAATACAAATATATTTGTTGTTCTGTAATAAATTTTTCAGTAACTACAGTTCGTGCTGGCTAAAACAAAACTAATATCCATAGGAATTTATATGCGCACTTTATATGCGCATAAATTGGCCTTTCCATCGTCCTCACCATCGTGTCACACCGCCTAATGCAAATATCTTTCTCCCACTCCTGCTATATATGGCTACGGTATATTGGTTCCTCTTCATGATATCATGCAAGCTTTAGGTATGCTACTCACCAACCCCTCTCCATTTTCACCCTCCTTACTCTGACTTTCCTCTACGTACCCTCACTATGCTATGCTTTATATGATTTTGCATGCCTGATGTCTTAAATGGCTACAGAACAGCATACGACAGTACGAGTTGTAGCATACATGACAGCATATGACAACGCGGGCTGCTAAGCTACTTCACACTAAAGACAGAATTCCTCTATCTGACACATCTATTTTGCCTAGCTATGCATGAACCATAATCGCGATCGGCTTTTTGCCAAGGCCGATCGCGCATGCCCAGCATCTCGCCCAGGCTTGTGTTACACCTCGCATGCCAAGTAACAGCGCCAGAAGACTTTTTACACCCTGCACTAAAGCTTGAGCGTACCGACGGTGCTCCAATGTGTTACGCGGCGCGCTGTGCGGGGTGCTCCACCGGCTTTGAGTAACTACCGAAAGGGCAAAAATGAAATAAGGAGGGAGGCATTTTACGATAATTCAAGGGGAAGCGCTTTACTGTTTGAAGCGAGATCGGGTTGCCTTAGAACGCGTAGTTATAAAGCAAGATTCAGTAAAGAAGAAGAACAATGCACATGCTGCGGGAAAGATAAGGAAACGGCGGAGCATGTTCTGATTGAATGTGGAGATATCCACCCAGGTGTACGTTTGGGCACGAGCCTACAGGAAGCCTTGGGTTTTAGGGACGACAATGGAAAGCTGAACACACCCGCGATTGAAATAAGTAAGAGACGGTTAGAGTATTGGTGGCAGAAAATTAGAGAGAAAGGACAAAAATAAATATTGGAAAAATAAAATATGGACAGTGTGCCGTAAATGGCAGAGAACTTAAGCTGAAAATTTACCTTTTTTCCATTAAGATAGAATTTATCGAAGTAGAGGCATTAGGCCAACATAAAAAAAGAAAAAAAGGTTGTTTTTTTTTTGTCGAGCCTGGTGGCATACTTGTCACCACCCCGTTATAAAGGGGACGCTCATAGCATCCATCCATCCATCCATGTAGCAAGGAGGTCCTCCTGCACTACACTCACTGCGGCTGGAAGGAGAGAGTTCTGCCTGCACGCTTGGTCGCACAGACACGGTTTGCCCTAGACACAGCTTCGTTGTCAAAAGAAAAAAAATCTTAGTAAACTATGCAATTTGACGCATCCCACCGGATGGCTTTGCGCAATCCTCGTGCACTCCACTCAGGATTGCCATTCGAAGAAATCAAGAGCCGAAATGCCCTCACCTTCTTTCTCGTAACCAACAAGTTTCGCTGCAATCTGAGCGTCACGGCGGCGCTGGACACCATACCAGCTGAGTAACTTGGCGTGATCATTCCTATTATAGCTGTCGCTACGTCGGAGCCGGTCGTTAAGCCACTCTTTTTCTTTTTGACTGAAGTCAAGCTGCCGAAAATTAAAAAAAAACAGAAGTTATTGTCTCATTGTTCTTGCCTATGACTGAAACAATAGTGCACGTTCTGGATTGCTCCACAACATAGCACCTATATTCAGAACACAAGGTGCGAACATTTCAAACTTGAAGAAGTGTGTTAAGAACATCAGGGTGGGGTAAAGGAGAACAGGCAAGAGGTGACATTATTCTCCAATAAAAGTACGCAACAGCAAGTACTGTCACTTTAGATGAGCGTATATTTCGTGAATACAGTAATGCGTTATGTTCCTCAAACGATCGACTACAGCCAGCCATGAATATTCGAAGGAATGTACGGCCTAGCTATTTACACACGATTGATCAATCTGCATGTGCACATGTGAGGTACACTTGGGTTGTGTATGGTGCGTCAGTGGATTCCAGTGCGTGCATATCAAGCGGCTCGTGGACTATTAGGAACTTTTCGTAGGAAACGGCAGATTGTGGGTATCAGTATCATGCGCGTTGTGTTCACCATCTGCACTTGTGCCCGTCGTGCAGACAATTTCAGCCCTAAAATTTCACTCTTGATTAGGACATCTACAGCAGGTATCAATACAGGTAAAATGGGCCGGTCTCTTTGCAACATTTGCGATGGTAAAATATATTCGTGAAGGGGGTCGCCTGGTGCATTCAGCCATTCACAGTTATAATGAGGGAGAAACAAGAGCTATGCATTCTTAACCTTTCCAGAAAAAGCGAAAGATCACAAAGTTCTCTTGTTGCATTGCCATGTTCTTGAACACCTATCTTTCATGATTTGCAAGATTTTGTTTGGCGATGCGCAGCGTCGGCTTACGCATGCTTTATTTTCCAAAACATTACGTCACATTGCTTTGAATACTTTTTGGAACAATATATTTACTCGTTATGATATAGTGATTACATAAGTGCTGCATATAAAAATAAAACGCCAGCCATGCGTGGAACGCACACCAGAGTCACAGCGAAAGCTGGAAGAGCGGCCTTGGAGAGCCTTTTTAAAACCCTCTTTGGGCAACTGCTGCTACTTTCTGGGTATTCACTACGCCATTAATATACACGATTTTTGTGTAGTGGGCCGACATTCACTATGGTATCCTTCCTCATTCTTCGGAGAAGCGTGGTATTCCCTATACACTTGGTAAGAGCTTTGTGCAATTCTTTATGCAGTGGCTGACGAAGATGAATAAATATGCCTTAAGTGGTATGCATCCCTGTTAATAAGGTGAATAGAACAAGTTTTCCAATGAGTTGAAGCATTAAACGACAAACTCATCATGCAATGTGCATTGTGTGATGCCTGAATGTTCCTATTATTTCTAAAACGCTTAATTACGCATTAACGCGATTCTATTCTCGACATCAAGCTTGCCTAAGGCCAGTTTAGAAACCAGTTCAAAGCAACGGCGTGGCTCAGTAGAAGCATTGCTGAAGCACAATTTTACTGCATTACTAGAAGCGGTGGCAAAATCACCAGGAAGGTTCACGGACGATACTTGCAAGGCTAGGTAGAATACTGTATTGGCACACAGTGGGCATGGGTTCGAATCCAGTTGTGACCTTGGTGTTTTTTTACTGAGTTTCTTCATATTTTTACGATACTGGTGACGGACACCGGCAGTGACACCAGTGGACAATTTCAGTGCTGCACGTGACCCGTGTTCTGCTCTTATAACAGCTTTGGCTGTAAAGGCACCACAGGCAGGCCATTGTTACCAACCGTTTTCCATGAAGAGACCCTGTTGGCAAATTCCCTCAGTGAGAGCAAACACAAAATCATCTGTGAGTAGTCTTCAGGTTTGGCTAAATGACACGCTTATTTTTCAAATACGTCGCACTTATTTCATACTGTTTGATACTCCTTTGCGCGAAGATAGTACGAATAATCGGTGTACAGGCAGGGACTACCTAGGAGGTGGTAGATAGAAGTGAAGCTTTATTTATAAGTATGAATTAGTGTATTTGTAAATGATACTGCTATAGTGGCGTTTTAGCTAAATACAAGTGCAGAACTACATTAGACCATATTAGCCTATTCACTATAACCTTCTTTGTTATCGCGGTTTGTTACACTTCGAATCAATCTAAATATTTTTATATGTTCTGGAGAGGTAAGTACATCTGCACTTGTGGTTACTTCATAAAAAATATTCGCGTTACAAATAACACCTAGCAGTCATATTGCACTTAATATACAAAATTATTTTGCCACGTAGAGCAAACATCCGTCACTGTTAAATACTAGAGCCTTCTTCGATAGGAAGTGCGCAATAAATTTTGGATGTTTGTAAACAGTCAAAAAACGCTATAATATGAATGAACTGTGATGTGCCTTTTCTACATAAAATTGCTATCACGAAACAACGTGCTCACCTTCATAACTCTCTTTTTCATGAAGAATTCATGGTCATGCAGTTCTAAGGACAGTATAGCCGGGACTCCAAAGTCGAGAGAGCAGCGCACAATCATATCGAATGGTTCAATTATCAAAAGCCTTCCCTCGTCGTTTAAGTCCAGGTCCCAAGATCTCATCCACGTCGTGAGATCTGAAGTCTGCCCATAACATATGCAAAGAAATTCTCATGGGAAACATCAATGCGACACAAAGTATGGCAAATGTTTTCAAGAGTATTTACATTGTCCCAACTTGATAATTGAAGAATTAGACACAGCATGCTACGAGAATTTTAGAACGTGTTTTTGCCCAGATGATTTTTTCAATCAATTAAGAAATGTTGCCATCAGGCAGGCTGTTATCGTGGTACAGAAGGTTGGAGGTCGTATAGCATCCTTGGGTTTTTAAGCAACTATCTGCGCAAACTAGTCCCGCACCTACGCTACATCACGCTTCTTCAAAGGCAAATAGTGCTTTTAAAATATAGCCCCGCCGCGGTGGTCTAGTGGCTAAGGTACTCGGCTCCTGACCCGCAGGGCGCGGGTTCAAATCCCGGCTGCGGCGGCTGCATTTCCGATGGAGGCGGAAATGTTGTAGGCCCGTGTACTCAGATTTGGGTGCACGTTAAAGAACCCCAGGTGGTCTAAATTTCCGGAGCCCTCCACTACGGCGTCTCTCATAATCATATGGTGGTTTTGGGACGTTAAACCCCACATATCAATCAATGCTTTTAAAATATACGTCGTGGCTTCTTCTGCGACGGTGAAACCGTTGTTTAGGTACTTTGTAGCCAAACTGCATAGGCGACTCTAGTTTAAAGTGGACCCCTGTAGACACTCTTTCATTCCACATAACTAAAGCTGTTAGGTAAAAATGTTTATTATGGTAAAGTCATATCTTTAAAAAGCAATCAAGAATAATCAGATCTCGCGTCAAGAATATGCCATAGCTTAAGGATTTTGTAAATAAACATTCGTTTGAGCTGTTGAGTGTTGCACAAATAACTTTCACAGCTTTGCGTTTGCTCTTTTTTTTCCATTTACTACCATTTGTCAAATGTATCTCCTTGCGCTGAAGAGAGTAGCTGTTACATTTCGGCCTCGTTATTGGATTAGTTCCAACATCTAGTTTTTGTCGGTATTCACAGTTCATCATTTACAAATAAACGTTTCTCGCCTCGGAGGGTACATTGAACAGAGCTACTCCTCAACTATAGGTTACCTTTGTAGCATTTTCAGCAGCGGTACAAAAATTATTCGAGCTAAATGCATATACTCCTGCTGTTGGTCAGTTACTACCGTTTCGCAGGAAAGTTTTCGCAATCAATGAATAAATGGCGAAAAGCGGTCTAGTTGGTACGCCATCCGTTGAAACTGAAACAGGACGAAGACGGCACAATTGAACAATAACACGCTGAAAGGCACTCATTTCAAAAGGTCGGCACTGGCGCGACGTGACCCAGCTTTGCAGAGGCTACATCTTCAAAATTGTGGTGGAAAAAGGTAATACTATAACGCAAGCTTATCGTTAGAGGGTGTCAATCCCTGAGCGGATGCCCCATGACGTTCGCCAAGTCCCGGCGTAAATTATCTCCTCAGTTTCACATCCTGATGGTTGTGTTTTTATAGTATGAAACAACACGTATCAACTAGAACATATAATGCACGTGGTAATATTTAATTTTAGAGACAAACACTCCCAGAAATGGGTCCTTCATTTGAAACACCTAAAATATTACTTATGCGACATACATGGCGTGTTATTCTTCTAAAATACGCAAAATGGGCAGTGCTTTTGTTCATAAGTTCAAAGAAGACATCAGAAAAATAGCACTGTAGGAAAGTGAACATTGCCATACAAATTTATGTCAACATAAATAGTACCCATGTGGCTCAACATTAGCTTACGAACTATGCGCCATGCAATGCTCCTATTATTGCACTTTCTTATATTTTCTTGCGACATATACTTTCTAAATGCGAGAACGGTGTGCTTTGTGCAGTTACGCATATATTTAGGGGGGCTGGAGGGGTTCTCGCCGTCAGGTCAAACGATGGAATACAACGCTGCCTCAATAATTTCAAAACCACTTTTCTGTAAAGGGAACAATCAACAGTTAGGTTCACAACTGAAAGTCTTCATGGCCACGCATGTCTTTCACCGTTCAGCCTACGGCACGCCGGTGCCGCTATCCACGCACGCGCACACCACGCCAATCTCCACGCAAATGTTGTCAGCTGGTCACGTTGTAGCTGATCTGTGGGACGCACGCGCCTCAACTGCCCAGCACATGTCACCGTGTGGCGATACGTGTGATTCCCGCACGTTCCCTCCCCCAGAAAAAGTTCGTTGCGAATGGTTATCTTTGACGTATTCTCCGAAATCATTTGCGTTTGTCACCATTGCCGACCTCGGTAATGTTGCTTTCATTGGCATCGCCGCCGCCTTGAGCTATTTGTCATAGTCGCAGTGGTCGCAGGGGCTCAGGCGGCCGCCGCGGCAGCTTGCGTCCACGTTTCGGACTTTCGCAGGCTTCCGCCAAACTAGTGCTACGGATGCCTGATGAAGTCGTAACGGTGTGCGCCGGGAGCTTTCTTTGTAACGGCAGGCGTGGTGGGCATTACACTGCTAGGCCTACGCCGCACTGCCTTCAGGTTACCCGTCCGAGTTGTTACGGTCAGGTTAATGACACACAGGTTGTAGAAGGGCTCGCTAGCCCTGGCCACCTCTGTTGTCATCCTCGTAGTTATGCCGGCAGTCTTCCTTCGCGCAATGGCTTTCTTGTTGACATTTTCTGCGGTCTACGTCGCCACCAATTTAGACCTTTTCGCAAACGGGCTGTCGTAGCCGGCACCCTCAGCATCTTGCAGCGTCTTCATACGAACACACAATACCACCGCACTGGGCTGGTTCTTGCCCGCCGCGCCCATATTATAGTGGTAGTTGTCTTAGAAGGCACGGTCAAGGGTGCCCTAGGTTTATTGGTGGCATCTCAGTTTCTTGTTGCCCCAGCTTCCTCAGCATTTTCGTTTTAATTGCCCCTGCCATGTCCGACGGTGGCCTCCTTATCCATGGAACTCATGTCTCCAAACTCTAGGTATTCACTACGCCATAAATAATCGTAATTTTTGTGTCATCACGAAGCCATCCCCTGCAGCCATGGTGATAACTTCGTTTACAGATAGCTCCACAACTGGAGCCGCCCGGTAGGTAGGAATGTCACCTCCTGTCTCGTCGTCTTCAGGCAGTGTACGTTCCCGAGAAACATTCTCACCATCCTCGAAAGTCAGTAGTCAAGACCACAATACCCTTTCTCGCACAATAGGTCACGGACTCGGCGTGTCCCCTTGCTGCGCAGTGCACTGCGGAGTGAATGTCAAGCCGCTCCATTATCTTGAGGAGGCGATTCAACGCCGCCTTCATCTCGCTGGTCAGACGTATACGCACTTGCGCGTTCGGCGCTCCTTGTGGGGTTATCGCCATCTTGTTAAACGATGCAATGCAACGCTGCCTCAAAACTTCCGAAAACGTTTATTATTAAAGGGAGCAATCAACAGTCAAGTGTACAACTAAAAGACATGGCCACTTAGTCATTCACTGTTCAGCCTACGCCCCGCTGGTGCTGCGATCCACGCGCGCGCACACCACGCCCGTCTGTCCCCAACTCTCCGCGGATCTTGTCGGCTGGCGCTTTCGTACCTGATCTGTGGGACACGCGTACCTCGACTGCACAGCACATGTTGTCACCGTGAGGTAATGAGCGTGGTTTCCACAAATTTAATATGTGAACGTGACTCTATGTGAGCGTGGTAAATAATATTATCGTAAGCTTGAGTAACTGAAAGATGTCGAAAATCACATGCGTACTTAGGCAAATGGGTAGTTCTCTCAACCAACTAACAGTTACCGTTTGCCATAAAAGAATGGCTGCTTCACGGCCTCTAAAAGTAATGAACTTGGTAGTGGAATGCGTTTAAAGGTAAATTACACGGACTTGTAATATTATTTTGAGCTTAAAAGACACGTGGGAGAGCCGTATTGAGGTGACAATAATACAACTTTTCTAAACGCCTAAGACAAGCGAGAAGTAAAAGATCACAATTGTTAGCCGGAGCACAGGTAAGATATAGTGTGACAAGGTGTTACAGGGGTGAAATATATATGGAGCTGGTGTGCTTTTGAATTCGTAGCATAGCATAACTACAAAAGAGTCATAGCGTCTTCATCATCTTCATGCTAGCACATCTTTGTGGGTCCGACTAGCAGTAAAGTTCCTTGTGTCGATACAGGTAGGGTGAATTCAATGAAATCAACTATTTACTTCATTATGTGAAAACTTCTATAAACTGGCAGTGTTCATTTTTGCCAGACGAATGCTTGAGTGATGCGGCAGTATGGAAAATGAATATCAAGAATTGAAAAAAAATTACCTGGAACCTGAGATCGGGCTACAACGACGCAATGTGTTGCTAGCGAAGTCCTTCCTCTCTAAAGTAGCTAAACGTCATGTGTGAAGCCGAAATGAACACAGGTTGAACGTACTGTGGCAATATGAAGAAAACGAACTGTTATCACGCCTGTTCTGCTGCTGTGGATTGTCATCAGCAATTCAGATGTGGACAGGGGTGGCGCCACGCCAATGATATGCTGTTCATCCAACCAACCCATTTGTTGGCATCTGCTTCGATGAAATCACAACATGTAAAACTTTATTCAAGTCGAAGAACTAAAAGAGCGGCTGTCTGAAATTGCATGCAAACATGGCGACAACTTCAAATCTCGGCCCACACATTTGTAGCATTGGGGATGCGGATGAAGTTCGTCCTACATTGTTTTCCTGCTATGTTAATTTTGGTGTGTTACAAATACTGGTGATCACAAGGTTAACGTGTGGGCGTAGGCTGCTAGACCAACGAAAAGACAGACAGACAAACATATTTATAGATAGATAGATAGATAGATAGATAGATAGATAGATAGATAGATAGATAGATAGATAGATAGATAGATAGATAGATAGATAGATAGGTAGATAGATAGATAGATAGATATGCCTAAAGTGCATTGAAGTGTTTCGCATTGACCATCATTTCATGTAGCTTTTTTGACTGAGTACCTTGAGAATGCGTCCTTTTTGATAATCGACAACGCGTTAGTGCTGGTAGCTGTCTGGCTATTCGTCAAAGTTTTTAGTAAGTTGTTGTGTTTCTGCTTGAAATTATGTGTAATGGATTTAGAGACGAAGTATACGTTTTAAATGCGAATGCATTTCTTAGTCGAGCTATGTCAGGCGTCCATCAGGATCCGTGTACCACCCTCTTCCATAGCAACAGCTATGGGTGCGCACATCCCCAGCAATTAGAGCCCCCACCATGTCCCGCTTCGGCATGGTCAGCTGTCAGCGACATCTGTGGGCGTTCGTGCTTATTTTACCTGTACATGCTAGCTACTTGAGCTGGAAACGCATATTGCCTTTCTCACGACAGAAAAACGCCATGGGCAGCAAATGGTGCCGCCCATGGGTTGAGGGTGTAAGGGAAAAAAGAAAGCAATATTTTTCTAACGCTGGCTTCTCACGGGCGAAACGCTGTTATAGACGCAACGCCATGCATTCGCAAATATATATTATCTAAGGTTGTGCTTTACTAGCTGTATAGAGGAAAAGAGCGTATACATATTGATGACCCCCACTGTCTAAATTTTATGACGTTAGATTTAAAGATTCATACGGTGTGTTTTGTGTGCACGGCTCAGCAACAAGTAAATATTGTGCGTAATGTATGGTGAGGTTTGAAATGTCATTGCTTTCACCTGATTTTCAAAAAAAAGCTAATTGTTCGATACCTCGTCCCTCTGTTTTACGCCGTCTTATGATTTCAACAGATTTTCGCATACGCATTTTAGTTTACATGCAGAACATTTATTGTGAATAACGCGAAATATCTGAGTCTGTACGTACCTCTGTTCTGTTGGACTTCACAAAAGAAATGCAGGTCTGTAAGAGGCCGGCTGCTTTCTGCCATGAAAGTTGATGCGTGCGTGGCACTTTCTGTTTCATCAGGAATTGCTGATTTTGCTGGTGCAAGGTTGCTGCAATCTGGAAACACCGAACACAAGATTATGAACGTCGTTAGGGCAGGCTGGTTCTCTTTACTTGGTGCTCCAAGAAGTGTGTTCAAAAATCCTGAGAAATCAGGAAATAGCGATACACTCAACTTATTGACCATTACTTCTCCTGCAGCCACAGGCATCTTAAGAGAGCTTAAAACATGAAGTGGGATAGTAACAAAGAAATAAAAAAGAAAGTTGATCTCTACATCCTATAAATTGGTATCACCCGACAGCAAATAATTACTTTACAGAAGTACCTGATCGTTAGCTGTACATTGATACACACACAAATTTTGTTGCACAATGTGTGTTGGTGTTAGGCAGCTATAGGGCCGTTTCATGAGAATTTAACGTATATGAATTATTAAACAGAGGTTGTAGCTCTGTTAGTTAACAGTGAGATCTGAATCATAGGGTGTAGCGTGGCGGCCAGAAGAGCATTGCTGACTAGAGTCAGGAAATTAGGGAGTCTGGTCATATAGGCCCCCTACAGAACTTCGGGCAACAAAGGGCGCAATGCAGTGGCAATATAAAAAAGTTAGGAGAAAAGTAGTGCCGCACTAGAGGGAAACGCGATGCACGTCACCCCCCCCCCCCTCTGAGCGAGCCGCAAATTCTCTCGGGTTTATCCTAAGCGGGGAATACCAGGCTGGTCAATTGAGGAAAGCGAGCGGAACGGAGCTATTTTTAGCACAGATAGATGATGTGGGTGGGGCCGCTGCTTGTGCTAAACCGCAGTCTAGCGGTGCCTGTTAAGTCAATGAAAAAGTTGCCCTTGTGTTGGAAATGCGCCTAGCGGGAGGAACGCGTAGCAACGATGCAGTGCTAGATGGGATCGCGGATGTTACGGTCATGATAGATTACTTCACTTTACCGCACCCAAGCAGTGAAACTACAATGCCGACCAAATACACAGCGGGAAAAATTGTGAAGAATAAAATGTGGTTTCGCGAGGCCGTTGGAGCCTATGATGGGTACATCATCGACAGCGGGTCAGACATCTATTATGATGAATGGAGAAAGTGTGTGTTGACTCCATTAAAGTTTTTTTTTGCCATCTGATTGTGTGCATTTCTGACGCCATTACCGGCAAGGAAATGCGTCTCTCAGGTCTTAGTGAACCCAAACATAAAATAATTTCATTTAAAAAATTAACGCCTTAGGCATTTGAGATAGGAGGTTAGGTCAAATGGGAGAATTCAACTCTTCCTTGCGAAGACTGATTGCATTACTGAGATTCCAAAATGGCCTCTAGTAATTACTGGGACGTAGTTAAATTCAACCAACATCGTCAGCTAAACCAACACAAGAGAACGGTGTAGCACTACTGCCATATTTTTCTGTTCCCTCGAGAATGAGGGAGCATTGGTTTATTAACCTTCTACAGAACTCACTGTGTGACCTTGATGCCACCGCTTCCAATTGTAGCACGCATGGTTAACGGACATACGTTGAAAAATATGGACGAAACACACCTTATTGTGTTCTTGAAAAGTCGCTTCATTATGATCGTCAACTTTTGGGGGCGAAGCTTCCTATGCTGTGGGTCGTGCGTCCGCGATGTGTGCAAAAATCATTGTAGTAGTAGGTAGCCACCTCCATGGTCGTAACAGAGGATCGGGACGCGTGTATCTTTTTTAGTTGAAGAGGACACCCACGAATAATAATCATAAATAAAAAGATAGTTGTTTCTGATGAATTAACTTAGAGATACGAGAAGTTTGCCTTGAATTTGAGGCTTACAAACAAGTATCAGAAAGAGGCACTTTGAGCACTATCTGACCATAATGGGTTGCCACGTTAAACGCACTGGGTGTAACCTCCTTGGTTTTAGCAAGGCTTAGCGAGGGTTGGGCCACAGTGCCATAAAAATAGGGAACCAGTATATAGCCATTTACTAGAGGTGGTAAAATGTGGGAAGTAGACACGAAGCTCAGGCCAGAAGAAGGGGCGCGAGTGCCACCTATCCTTCAGTCCTTGGAATATCCGCGGAAAGGCGGTACTTGTATATGTAGAATATATAATAAAAAGATGCGAGACAGTCGTACTTGGAGTGTTCCCAAGATTAACGGACGGATGGACGAATGCACAGACTGACAGATGCACGGATGGACGCACAGATGGGTAGACAGACGGATGAACGCATAGATGAATGGACGCATGGACGGACGCAGGGAACGACGCACGGACGAACGCAGGGGCGTACGCACAGACGGACGCATGAACGGACGCACGGACGGTCGCACAGATGACACTCGGACAAACGGAAGCAAGAACGAACGGACGGACGAATGCTTCACCCCTTTCATCAACAAGCACTCTGTGATAGGCTGATTTTTTTCGCATTTGTTGCTGTTTCGGTTTCAGCCTCCTCTTTAAATTTGCTTCAGTTTTTTAACGTCACAATTTTTAGTATTGACACTACTATTTTATCTGAAAGCTGCGACGGGCTCTTGGAGGAATGCCTTCAAGAAAAAAGGAATTGTGAATACAGTGAGTGTGTATGCATAGTTTTCTTATTTTTGATGCTTTCGAACACATTTCTTGAGACATCTCTTAGTGCACAGCACTTTCATCCTGCTTCTACTACTATGTTGCAATTATAATTTGTCATCTGTTGATACTCCCAAAACCGCTGTCTTAGTTCATTTTTTCTTCAATATCTTACGGTCATGAGAAGCATTCAGTTGTGCCTAGCCAAACGCACCTATATTTTCTCATTTTCGAAAATGAAAGACTGATTGTGAAGAAAGCACAAACAGATGACTAGAAACTTTTCTAACACGTTGCGCAACTTCGTATTCGCCACAATATTTAAGTCTGGCAATCACGCATCCACAGTAAGGTATTTAGTTATTTGAAATGTCTGATTGAGCTTTTAAGACTTATGTTCAAACTTTTTTGTGGTCCAACAATTTCCTTGAAATAGTTTTCAGCATGGTAGGTTGTGAGTCAATATTTAGTGCACTCACGAACAACAGGCTCAAGAGTTCTCGGTACTTCCGCTTTGACTCATTAGACTCTTTGCACTTGATTTGATCGATCGATTGATTTGTGGGGTTTAACGTCCCAAAACCACCACATGATTATGAGAGACGCCGTAGTGAAGGGCTCCAGAAGTTTTTACCACCTGGGGTTCTTTAACGTGCACCCAAATCTGAGCACACGGGCCTACAACATTTCCGCCTCCATCGGAAATGCAGCCGCTGAAGCCGGGATTTGATCCCACAGCCTGCGGGTCAACAGCCGAGTACCTTAGCCACTGGACCACCGCGGCGGGGCAGACTCTTTGCACTTGACACATTAGGCCGTCCCGAAATTAGGACGAGGTGATCGAATGCAGCTGCTTTGGTAAAGCTCAATATTTCACATTGCTGTTTTGTTACCTTTGCATTTCTGAATCTTTTCACATAGAATAATTGGTTTGCGTCCCTCATAATGATGAAACGTACTGTCATCTTGTTAGAAGATTATGATCCTCATATTCACTTATAGCTACCTTTGAGCCGTTGTGTGACATTCTCCTATCAGAGGGTACCTGATGTGGCTTAAGATGCAATTGACAATAAGTGAGTATTGTAAATTTTGTTGCTGCTACAAGAGTATGGTAAATGCGTTCACCGAAGAGTTCACCGCACGTGTTCGTTCGTTTAATGTGGTCACTGAACCAATGCATAGCCAATATGTGAATCTTCTCTAGAGGAGCTTGACAAGAGATTACAAAGACCGTATCCTAAATTAGGGTGTAAATAATCATCCAACGTTTAATAAACGCTGTTGTCAACTTTCGGGTAACATTTTAACACGGAAAGCGATAGTAGAAGCAGTTTGTGCAGCTATATTCATTTTTCTGGACTCCCGCTTGATGCTGGAGCCTCCCGTCAGCCATTTATACAAGCGCTCGCTGTTGTTCGGCGTAGTGCCGCGAAGTTAGCACTCACTTGTCGCGGTGCTTGCGCACACGCACGCATTCACCATGAAGTTAGGTAGAGTGTTTTCAGATCAATTTATCTTTCTTGGGAAGCGCCGCAGTTATCCATTCATCCCCGACCAAATCAAAACCCAAAGAACAGCCGAGTAAAAATAGTGTCGAGAAGGCGCAGCTCCAAACTCCTCGACTGTGACATTTTTTCAATAGCAAGCTTCAACTGCCGAAGTCAGTTATAATGATACATTCACAGAAGCTGGATAATAATTAACCTTTGTTTGCACTGATCGTTATCCTTCAAGGTCACATATTGATGAATATTGTCGTGATGCGGTATTTCGGCGATCACAGTGCAGTTCACTGTAAGTGCTAATTGTGAGCGGCGTTAAGCAACTGTTGCATTGCATGTTTTTTTTTCTCGGGATGCTGCGGTATCGCTTCGCGGTATATTGTGAATCAACAGGACAATATTAACTGTTGCATTGCTCACAACAAACAAAACCTATGCAAATTGAATGCGCAATTTGTAACTTTTTGATATCATACAAGCCTGAGGATAAACATCACAATCAATTGCGATTGTCATTTCGCATAGCCGGGTGATCCCGGAACATAGAGGGTTATGAGACCTTAGCAGATCTTGTTACAGTATATCAATAATTATCACGCTGGCAGTGTTTCCGAAAAAATATGACTTTTTTGCTTATCAATTATACATCACAAAACGAAGAAGGCTACTTCATAGCGACGTCTTCTCTTCCTGATATTGAAACGTCAGCATGCGGTGGCATGTTTGAAGTAAGCAACTACAACTTACTTGGCGTAACTGACTATGCCCCCTGTGTGTTGCGCAGACGTAGGCGTAGAAGTCCTTGCAGGGTTCTTTGAAGTTGTCAATTTTCGACCTTAGCCACTGGGCGACGAAGCGACAAAGTGTGTTTGAGCATACACCTTCACGTGAGCTTCGTTGTGGTCGCAGATAATGGGAAGGACTAAAACGTTCATTTGTCGCAGGCGCCGGCGTTGTCAGAGGTTCAGGTATTGATGATGAGGGTCGTGTCATATCAGACCCAGGACCCAGGTGAGCATAGAGTCCAGGCAATTCGCTCGCCTATAATAACGTTAGATAATTAGATAATAAGGTTATATTTGTCCTTCCATTTTTATAGTGAGTGAGAAAGGTTTGATGCTGTCTTCTAAGCCAAGCAGAAAAAACAGAATGTTGTATGCACATGAAAGGATGCAAAACAAAATTATAAAAATCATGAAACTTGAACGCCAGATACCAGACGAATAAAGAGCGAACGTATGCGAAGATTTACGCCTGTGTAGGCTCTCGATTCCTTTGTCTCATGCATTTTGCGCTCTAAGTGAAACCCCTCCGTCTTTAACCAGTCTGATTTCATTTCCTTAAAATTCGCAGGGCGCTTGACTTCATAAAAACGGAAATTTATTTTAAATCAAGAGTAGTTCCTCAAAGTGACCAGACCTCTCAACTTGCCTGGATAAATTGCTAAGAAATTATACTAGAACAGATAATTGCGCAACTTCATAATATTTCATAGTGGTACTTGGAAGCCCAGAATACTCAATATACAAAAGCAAAGCTGTCATGTTTCCTAGTTTTCAGGTGTATCTTTCTTTAAATGCATATGAAACTGCCAGAATGGTTCAGAAGATTGGATTGGTATAAAATAGCGATGATTACTAACCTATAACAGCTTAGTAACTTGACGTTTTCGGATAACATAGCGTAACTGAGCAATGGCGGTGGCAAATTACAAAAATTGAAAAACTATTGGAGGCCTACACTAGAGAAATACTTGTGTAGGGCAGAGGAGAATTCGTTTTGGTGACTGTGCCACCTGGGACCCCCGCGTTGAGGCACGCACAACTGCACCTGTAGCGAGCATCCTACCTTAGGTAAAAAAAGAGAACGAAGAAGTATTCCTTGTATGCCGAGCGAAAGAATTTCAGCTGAAGAAGCGCTGCAGTATAGCCGAGTCCACATCTGTGTAGACTGTGTGAGCAGCCGGCTTTCGCTCTTTGAGGTTAACACCTTGCGGCAGTTTCAGACTGTGGCGTAAAGAGTCAGCAGCATGCCCGGCCTAACAGGCGTCTGCTGACGCAACTGCTACAGTCTGTCGCCCCACAGAGCATAAAGCATCTAACATGTGTGCTCTACAAAGGCAAGAGTAGCAACGTGGGCTTCTTTGTAATGCATCTGATTGATTTAATAATACATCGATTGATTGATATGTGGGGTTTAACGTCCCAAAACCACCTTACGATTGTGAGAGACGCAGTAGTGGAGAGCTATGGAAATTTGAACCACCTTGGATTCTTTAAAGTGGACCTAAATCTGAGCACACGGGCCTACAGAATTTCCACCTCCATCGAAAATGCAGCTGCCGCATGCGGGATTCGATCCCGCGACCTGCAGGTCAGCAGCCAAGTACCTTAGCCACTAGACCACAAAGGCGGGGACTTGATGCATTTGAAACAATCCTATTAGCCTATCGCCTCCTGCTCCCACATTTTGCCTCGCGCTACTAAACATTCTTTCAACACCGACGTGGGCGCAGTGGCACTTTGAAAGAGGGAAGTCCTTTCCTACCCAGGATAGCGTTGAGCCACAGGTTTATTAGATCATGAACACGCGGACTTAATTATAGGGCATTGCTATCCTGAGTCCACAATGGCCACCAAGCTATATTAGATGCGGAGCATCTAATACTCGAGGCTTGTAGTGCGGCGCCGTCCACAAGCTTCCTCCTCTACACACCGCGCGCGCTTCACTCCTCCACCATCTGTGCACCCTTCCTCCTCTACACACCGCGTGCGCTTCTCCTCTTCACGAACATTCGCTAGCTGTATAATGTAGCGCGCATGTGCCGTCACGCTTCGAGAACATCGGCAGCTGACGCGCGCGCATGCGCCGTCGCGCTTCGAGAACATCGGCAGCTGGTGCGCGCGCATGCGCCATTGCGCTTCTCCCCCTTCTCGAACATTCGACAGCTGACAGTGCATGCGCCGTCGCGCTGTATATATACTCAAGGTCGGCGCTCGCTCGCTCAGTTGCCGCTCGTCGGTTGGTTTGTACGGCGCGTCGACGTCCAAGGTCGCGGTGAAATGAATTCCAACGAATCCACAAACACAATGATCGACGTCCCTTCGACCAGCGCCGCCCTTTCGCATACGTGTGTACGTGTTCACTCATTTAACACCCCCTCCTACAACCACGTTAACCAATTTAGCCATCGACCCAAGTAAGTCGCACTTTAACACCCCGTTAACCAATTATATGCTCCGCATCCTCCTCAGTGTTCCCCCGAGGGAAGCTGCGGGCAATTTTTTTTTCAAGTTTCAAGTTTTCAATTTTCAAATTTTAAAAACATGATAAATAAGAAGAAAAACATATTAAATTAAGAAGCACGAAGGCTAAAAGTTTATTTAAGCGATTCATGCTTTCTCTAGCTTCTGATAAAAAATTTATTTTGACAACAAGCTCCTGACATCAAGTTTACGACAACAAGCTGCCGACAACAAGCTTCTTGCAACAAGCTATTTTGTTCAACGATTTTTTAATTCAAAGGCAATTTTAAGTGGTCTCTTCAAGCTAGTGGACGTGCAGTATCACTATGCTGTTTCCTTGGTTCCCTCACATCTCATTTCATGCCTGTAAGTGTTCAAACCAGAACTTTTTTTCGCACCAAACAAACTTTGTAATGCATTGTGGTCTGTTTATCGGACACATTGATATTAGCCAACGGAAAGTGGCAAGCGACACAAAAAAAAACGACATGCTGTACCACCTAACTACCACCAATCTTACTGATCTAGCAAATAAAATTCGGCGAAAGTAACCAACGTCTTAAACTAACTGGATAACGTGAGGTTTAGAAACTCGGTGTTTTATAAACACCAAGATTACACAGAGTGCGCCCGCGCTTGCTCATATTTATTCTGGTCAGTATGAGAAATACCACTCGGCAGACTTCAAAACGACTCAAAAGTTGAATTCAAAGTGATTTGTGTACGACAACTCAATGATCTACCAAGTTGGACGTACTAACATCCTACTCCAGATGACATATGCTTGATAGGCGTGTTCATTACATTAAATGTGAATTTCTACTCTGTTAGTGCATGACGCTCCGTAATCCTGTATATCTACTACCAGTTCATTTCATAGAGGGTGGCCGTGGACCTGGCCAAAACAGGATTCTTGTTTTGTCGAAACTTTTGCTTCCCAGGATCATTGGCTCGGTGGTGCACATGCAACGTCCATTTTTGAGCGGTCCTCACCGGGCGTGTGGTGTCGTCCCTGGACTTTGCATACTGTAGAAAAATTCCAAGCAGCAAGAAGGACACTACTCCAGGCAGAACAGCAAGCAGGCCCAATGTGAACATAGTCTTCCATTCCTTATCTCTTCTGCTCCTCAGCTGTTTGAAAGTGTCCACTAGACGGAGTACTTCCTTGCTCCGCCTAGGAGCAGCGAGGCCCTGGTCAGATAAAAAAACACATAGCTCAATAATGGTGTAAGCAAAAGGCAGAGCTTTCATGCGAGCAGTCGCAAAAGATGACACAAAACTGCGCCCACAATTGAATGAGGGAACCTTAATTTTCGTTAAAAAGCATTCTCTAGAAAAAGTTTTAGTGAAGGAAATACGAATACAGACGGGAAAAAATTTGTGCCGTGTTCGGGCCTTTGTCACATATGTATTTCGTGGTACCAAGTCCCTTCATAACTTCTTAATACCCGGTTATAGGAAGTTTGTCTAATATATTGAACAATCTAAGACAGCACACCCCAGCTTTCGAACCTGCTTCTGGAAAGCATTATCTCGGCTGCTTCTGCGGCCCGTTATGCCATCTAGTGAATATGATCAAAACCGGTGTGTCCCGCCTCTTAGGAGCATTCTGAATGGTGGGATTGAGCACGAATGATATTTACTACTGCCGCCTAAGAATTATGTCCTAAAGCGCATTCAACAATTAACTTGCGTTTGTAAGAGGTTGAGGCACACAAGGCACACAATGTCCAATATAATATTCATTTGGTCGCAGTGATCATAGATACACGACAGTATACGCTCAGGCGCCCTTTTGGCGCTTTACAGAGAGCACTGCGTTTTTCGCTGCAGTCCACATCTCATTACACCTAAACTTCACGTATTGTCTTTTGTCGGTAAAATACCCTCATCGAGCAATGCCGCGACTGACAAAAAATTGGAGAAAATTATTCCTAATGTGCAACGTTAAGAAACAAGAAGAAAGTAGAGTGGTTCAGAGGCTCAGCGTACAAAGAGAGGTTCAGAATATGACAGTTGGAATCAACAAGAAGAAACGAACATGGGTCGGGAAAGTAGAAAGTAGGCACATTAACCACTGGTCATTAGGGGAACTGAGGGAAGTTCCAGAGAAGGCGAATGCACGTAGGGAAGACAGAAAAATTAGTGGGCTGATTAGATTGAAAAGATAGCAGCTACAACGTGGCAGCAGAAAGCAAAAGACCGGGTTTATTCGCGGATAATATGAGAGGCCTTAGCCCTGCAGTGGGCGTAGTCAGGCTGATGATGGTGATGAATCTTTGCCTTTAAGAGTTGAATGCGATAGTGATATCTCGTCGCCAATGCATGCTGTCTAAGAGGTAGGGTGATTCACACTACGAGTAATTATGCGCGTGAAATGTTTTCAAACTTGCTTGAACCCTGTACATGGTCACAAGGGAATACGCACCGTAACTGGCGTGCCTTTTGTAGTGGGTGGCTGGTTTAAACATGAGGTAGTTATGAACACTTGTTCTGACGCGTGATGGCAATGTGCCTGTATCACGCATTATTACTGTAATAATACATGTTGCATTGTTAAGTGTGCACACAGAACGGGTATCTTTATTTAGCGTGAATGTTATTTTCACTGCAATTCTAAGCAGAAAGTTATTTTTGTTGTACATATAAGCAGACCCTTGGTCATGTGGTAGACCACCTCCTTGCGCAAACGGCCCGGGTTGGATCTTTATTTCGACCATGAAAATTTAAGATTTGTACTGTTTATATCTTTCTCGTTTTTTTTTGCCATGGACAAGATGATTTGTCGCTCGCTCACAACCATTGACGGTGACGCCATATTGTTTCAGAGACGAGCTATTTAACGTTAATATTCCCTTTATTGTTTCCGTTATCGATGTGGAAGCAGCAAATAATAATATATTTGCATAGTCACATGTATTTTTGGTCACTTATTTCAACTACACCCAATTCTGGATTCTCCCAAAAGGCCCCCATAGAGTCCCAATGCCCAATACATTAGACAGCGTTCTGCGTGCAAGTAGCATCATATTTTGAAACACTGCATCACACTTTTCACCTTTGCACTCAGAAAAAGCAGTTCTGAAATATTACCGAAAATCCATGACCCTAAACTCACTCTGGCTTTCTGGAGAGAGAATATTTTTCTGAATAGGCATGCAAGCCGAGTGTAATTTTAGAGTGCGTCATTTTTGCAATTGAAACATGAATGTTGGAAAAACTAACTTTCACATTACATAAAAAAACTAGAACTGCTGCCCATGTTCCCTCAACTATCACCATGGCGCGATGTAAAATATAAATTCGTAGTTTGAATAACTTGCCTCGGTTGTTGCCTTTTCAAACTTTGCTACTCAAAACGCTTACACGTTAGACATCTCAAAAAAGAAATCCGTAGCTTAATGTGGGTGAAGAAGGTATGTCGAGTGATAACTAAGAAGTACATGCGTCTGGAGAAGATGAGGAGAACATTGCTCTGCAGGGATTTCACTTGATTTAGTTGTCTTCTTTTAGCAAAATACAGCAAGACTTCTACGTACTTTGACTAACTCCATGACAAGAGAGGCAGTGTCTTGCACCAGAACACAACATACAGATTTTACTACATATCATCGGCTCTTTCAGCATTTCCGTGCAGTAAATTCGCATACAGCCAACGCTGCTGGCGGGAGCGGCACCCAACACTCAACTCTTGGACCGGTAAACGACCCCTGAAAACATCTGGAACGAAAGAATTGTTTCCCCATGTTTTTCTAGTATTTTCCGCTCGATTAGGAAGGGCGACAGCCTGTTTACTTGGTGATTGGTTGATTGATATGTAGAGTTTGACGTCCCAAAACCGCTATATAATTATGAGAAACGCCGTAGTGGAGGATTCCGGAAATTTTGACCACCTTGGGTTCTTTAACGTTCACCCAAATCTGAGCACATAGGCCTAAAGCATTTTCATCTCCATCGAAAATACAGCCGCTGAAGCCTGTATTTGATCCCGCGACCTGCGGGTGAGCAGCCGAGTTGCTTAGCCACTAGACCACCGTGGCGGGGCTGTTTACGTGACGTCCTGCAAAAGTAAGCTCTCGATTGAACAAGGGCAAAGAATATTTGTCGCAATGATTTTTCTAGCCTCATTGGCCATGCAATCGCACGGCCGTTCTGTCTGAGGTCGCGTGGCTATTGTGGGCAAACAATTTGACTTCACTTCGTTTTGTGCGTTTTTTACTGTGCGAGAAGAGATGACACAGTGTCGCCAAGAGTGCGATAGATTTATGTGCCCTTTAGCATGCTGTCATTTTAGTGAATAGCCATTTTCATCTTTATTTAGGATCTGTTACCAGCGCTCAAACTTTATTAGCTTGAAGGTGAAAGGCACGTGGAAGGGCGTCTTCCAGGTTTCAACCAGAAGTAGTAGAGCTACCACTCCGTTAAATCGCAATCATCCTCATTGTCATCTTGCACAAAATGTCTCTTCAGTCCATGGAGGAATCAATCTTCAATAGCTGCAAAGATGTTCACAGACTGGTCTACCAGTAAGTTTTATACGCCGAGTGACCCTCTTAGCATGTAAAATGCATCTTCTTGACACTTAAGTGCATTTTTCGCCACAAATAAAACAGACAACACCTGCTGCAAAAAGTTTGACGATATAAGCATCAATCCGAGGCCCCAGAGTACATACGAAAACGTAGCCTACAAGTGGTGCTAAACACACACACACACACACACACACACACACACACACACACCGGAGCATGTACCGGAGCATACTGGCGTCAGCTGATTTCCAGCGTGACAGAAGACGTTGATGTCCGTGTGGCTTGTGCTTACCGGGTTCCTGTCTGAACCAGCTTGTTGCAGCTAACGCTTTTTGAGTAATAACAACTGTTTACACGTGATCTCGCTCGTTGAATTTGATATAGGTGCTGGGTAACGTCCTGGAGCTCCGCAGCAGTAAGCTACCATCAGATTTCGCAATGACCAAGTGCGTCGACCTCCCACAAGCCTTTTCAACGCCGCCGCCTGTCATGTGCCCTGGTGTGCTTCGTCTGCGTGACCCACCAGTCTACAATGGCACTGAAGATCATGATGTTCAGGACTGGCTGGCAGAGTACGAGCGTGCCAGCGTGATTAACAAGTAGGATGGCCCTGTGGAGCTGACTTACGTCTTCTGCTACCTGACAGATTTCGTTAAACTATAGTTCACCAACCACCAAGCCGACATCGCCACCTGGTTGGTTATCAAAGAGACCATGACCTGGTTTTTCGGTCGTCCAGATATGCGGAAGCTTCGCGCTGGACTTGGCCTGCAGGGACAATTTCAGCGAAGTGGTGAGAGCTTCACGAGCTACATTGAGGATGTGATCGGCCTTTGTAGGCGAGTGGATGCGAGGGATGACGGAGGCTGACAGAATAAAGCATATATTGAAAGGCATTGATGACGACCTTTTTCCTATGCTTGTGGCCAAAGACCCACTGACTGTCACGGCCGTAATTCAGCTCTGTCAAAGTTTTGATTAGCTCCGAAAGCACCGAATTTCTACACGTCGCGCTAATACGCAAACAGCGAATATTTCGGCTTTGGAATGCTAAAGCAGTGTCCCCCACTGCAGCGTATTGATGTTCCAAATTCAACACCTCATCCGGGAGGAATTTGCTCACTAGCTCTCTTGTGGCCACTATGTACGAGACCCCTAAGCACTGGACTACTCACTTCGCCGTGCTATTCCGACGCAAGTTGCCGAGGCCCTCCCTTCAACCGCATCCACAATATCAATTACTGCACCGCTGACTTTTGCAGAAGCCGTCCGCCGACCTCCTGCCCAACCAC
The DNA here is from genome assembly GCF_043290135.1 of Rhipicephalus microplus. Classification (NCBI taxonomy): domain Eukaryota; kingdom Metazoa; phylum Arthropoda; class Arachnida; order Ixodida; family Ixodidae; genus Rhipicephalus; species Rhipicephalus microplus. The sequence goes on from NC_134702.1 coordinate 117,506,939, forward strand.
CGCTCCCTTCATACAGTCCAGCCACCAACTACTACAGGTCACCAGTTTCAGTTTATCCGGTAAATTGACCCTTATCGCCATCTGGAGCACCTGTAAACCCTTGGCATACTCTGGATAACTAACCCATCTGCTACAACTGCGGTATTCCAGGGAATGTTGCGCGATACTGTCTTCACCGTAGATTCTATATTTATTGACGCTCAGCATTTCGGCAACATTCATTGGCAACCAGAATTGCATGTTACACGTGATGCACCTGACCCCCGCTCACGTCGAGCAGACTTCAGCCCAGGTCGATGTCTTTCCCCCTGCCTTCAGTCTCCTTCACCCATGCTTCGCCATTCCTATCACGCCGTGGAGAAAAAAACTAACAGCCGCAGTTCCTGAGGCAAGAACTGTGCCACCAACGAAATTTTCAAGGCCTTATCTTTCATCTCTTAACGAGATTGCCGTGTTTGTGAACGGTTTCGCCACAACTACTCTTGTCGACACAGGTGCGCCCCGCTATTTGTGTAATCATTAAAGCGTTATGACGCAAACTGAACAAAATGACGGCTCTACTGGTTGACGTATCTTTACGCATAGACAGTTCGCAGCACGTCCAGCGTTCTGCTACATGCACTGCTCGTGTTGTGATTCAATGAGTGCTTTACATTGTTGAATTTGTTGTCCTTCCGCATGCGTCTCAGAAAATCATCCTGGGATGGAACTTACTTTCCGCTAAACATGCAGCTGTCGACTGTGCTCATGCACAACCCATTTTATTTCCATTCAGCGCGACATTCATAGATCTCCCTGGCTCACACTAAAAGGGGATCGTTGCCGCTGACGCCGTCATCTCTGCTTTTTCTGTCACCGTGGCGTCTATTTTCTGCAACTACATCCTTGGTTCAACTGCCCTCTTTAATCCCTTGCAAAAATGCGCTAATCGCCGGAACCTTGTCGTCCCGTTTGCTGTCATAACGTTTGCCGATAGTTCCAGTGCCGTGTACGTGTGCAATCCGTTCCCTTGTCTCGCTACCTTATTGCAAGGCGAATGTATTGGGTGTATTGACGCTTATTATGACATCTTTTCTTTCGATGCCACTTCTGATATGACGCCAATGTCCGTGGATGCTGTCACAGCTGCTGCTACACCCTCACTACCTGACGAAGACGTTCTGTTGCGCAGCGTGGGCACCGGGCTAACGAAAGACCAGCGCAATCAGCTAGTTCAGCTACTTGACCGTTTACACGCCTCCTTCGACCACGGCCAACCTCCCTTGAGACGCACGGCAGTTGTCGCTCAACATATGGACATTGGTCCCGTTGGTCCTCATAATCCGCTTCGTCAGCACCCCTACCATGTCTCGCAGGCTGAGCGTGACGTCATCACTCAACACGTCGAGATGCTGCAACGTGGTGTCATTCAACACACACACAGTCCTTGGGCTTCACCAGTGGTCCTCGAGCAAAAAGAAAGGATGGCTCTATTACGTTTTGCATAGATTATCGGTGACTATACAATATCACACGCAAGGATGTTTATCCCCTGCCACGCGTTGATGACACCTTTGACTGCCTTCAAGGTGCAGAGTTTTTCTCTTCAGCGGATCTGCGCTCTGGATATTGGCAAGTGCCAATGACCGAAGCAAACCATCCAAAAACGGCGTTTGTGACGCCTGTCGGCTTATAAAAATTTATGTAGTGCCCTTCGGTCTTTGCAATGCGCCTGCGACTTTTAAAAGGATGATGGACAGTGTCCTTAGGGTACTTAAATGGCACATATGCCTTTACTCATATTTTCCGTCTGGAACAAGTTCTCCTGTGCCTTACGGCAGCCGGGTTGCAACAGAACTTCAAGAAATGTCATTTTACCACCCACAAACTCGCCATTCTCGGCCACGTCGTCTCAAAAAAAAGGAATATTGCCAAACTGCTAAACTGCTTACCGTCACCGAGTACACCAAGCCTACTAGCCTAAAAGAGCTTCGTAGTTTTGTAGGCTTGTGCTAGTGTTTTCGGCGTTTTATCCACATTTTTGCCTCTATAATGGCCTCCCGGACTCAGCTTCTTTCAAGTAGCGTGAACCTCTCGGGCTGGAATTCTCATTGTGATGACGCATTCACGACGCTGCGCCGGCTACTAACGTATCCGCCAATTCTCCACCACTTCGATCCTAATGCACCTACTGAAATTCACACGGACGCTAGCGGTGTCAGCCTCGGTGCCATTCTCACTCAACGCAAGGATGGCTGTGACGAGCACGTTGTCGCCTATGCCAGCCGTGCCCTAACGAAGGCAGCGTCCAACTATTACGTCTCGAAAAAGGAGTGATTGGCTATCATTTGGGCTATAGAAATGTTTCGCACTTACCTTTACGGACGCCAGTGTGATGTCACAGATCACCATGTCAACTGCTGTCTGGCATTCACGAAAGACTCTACTGGCCGCCTCGCTCGTTGGGCTTTACGCCTTCAGGAATGTGACATCCGTTCGATTTATCACTAAGGACGCAGACATTCAGACGCCAACGCCCTGTCGCGTTCTCCGCTGCCTCCTGACCTTACCTGCTTACCAACTGCGATCTGCGATTCGTCATCGTTGAGCATCACCGACATGCCATCCGAGCACCGCAAGGATCCCTGAATTAATTTTCTGCTCGACGTCCTCTCTTACAGTTTATCAGAATCGACTTCACGTTCCCTCTATCGTCAAGCAAGACACTTTGCTGTCCATGAAGGCTTGTTGTAGAGCCGCAATTACGTGACGGATAGGAGTAGGCTGCTCCTTGTCATCCCTCATCATTTGAGTTCGGACATCTGCGCTGCCTTTCACGATGACCCCCAGTGTGGTGACGCTGGAGTATTTAAGACTTACTCTCGCCTTCGTCTAAGATACTACTGGCGCGGCATGTATCGGCACGTTCGCCAGTATGTTCGGTCATGCACCACGTGTCAACGACGCAGGACGCCTTCTCACAGCACTGCTGGCCCTTTGCAACCCTTAACGTGCCCAGCGAGACCATTCTACCGCGTCAAAATTGATGGTCCTTTACCCAACTCTCTTCGAGGCAACCGGTGGATTATCGTCGCCGTGGATCATTTGACACGCTACGCTGAAACATCTGCGCTGCCCGCTACCACTGCGAAAGACGTTGCGTCCTTTCTTCTTCACCATCTCATTTTGCGACACGGTGCACCTCGAGAATAACTGAGTGACCATGGATGCGTGTTTCTCTCGAACGCCGCCGACGAGCTGCTCAAGGAATGTGGCATTGTGCAACGGAAAACCTCGGCAAACCAACCTCAAACCAATGGAATGCCAGAACGCATTAATCGTACCCTTGGAGATGTACTCGCCATATGCGCGTCTGAGGACCACACTAATTGGAACCAAGGGCTCTTTCTTGCACGTACGCGTACAACTCTGCGCCAAAAACAAGCACTGGCTTTTCTCCTTTCTTCCTCCTGCACGGACGTGAACCATCATGCTCCATGAACACCATTCTCCCTTACAGACATGTTTCCGAAGCGATGCATATTTCCGAAGCAACTGCTTATGCCGAAGAGTGTCGTGAACTCGCTCGCTCGTTTACCGCGCAAGACCAATGGCACCAGAAAACTGGCCACGATGCCTCTGCGTCTAGTGCCCACTATAACCCAGGAATGTTGGTTTGGCTCTGGGTCCCGTCTACCCATCTCGGTCTTTCCCTGAAGCTTTCGTCGAAATACCATTGCCCCTACCATGTGGTGCAATAAACATCTCCCGTCAACTATTAGGTTGAGCCCATGGATCCACCTTCAGAACAACGCTACCATGGACGTGAAACAGTACACGTATCGCGCCTCAAACCGTGCTATAACCCCTCTCCCCCTTGTCATGTTATTTACTTAGGTCGCAAGGTTGGCTCCTTTCTGAGCGGGGAGTAATTGTACCGCAGCATACTGGTGCCAGCCAGCTCTGTGCCAGCGTGAAAGAAGACGTCGAAGACATTGACATCCGTATGGCTCGTGCTTGCCGGGTCGCTGCCTGAACCAGCCTGTTCCGGCTAACGCTTCTTGAGTAATAAGAAGTGTTTATACGTAAACTCGCTCGTTGTAATATATATATATATATATATATATATATATATATATATATTTATTTATTTATATTTATATATATATATATATATCATCATCATCAGCAGCCTGACTACGTCCACTGCAGGACAAAGGCCTCCCCAATGTTCCGCCAGTTAACCCGGTCCTGTGCTTGCTGCTGCCAATTTATACCCGCAAACTTCTTAATCCCGTCTGCCCACCTAACCTTCTGTCTCCCCCTAACCCGCTTCCCTTCTCTGGGAATCCAGTTAGTTACCCTTAATGACCAGCGGTTATCCTGTCTACGCGCTACATGCCCGGCCCATGTCCATTTCCTCTTCTTTATTTCAACTATGATATCCTTAACCCCCGTTTGTCCCCTAATCCACTCTGCTCTCTTCTTGTCTCTTAAGGTTACACCTACCAATTTTCTTTCCATTGCTCGCTGCGTCGTCCTCAATTTAAGCTAAACCCTCTTTGTAAGTCTCCAGGTTTCTGCTCCGTAGCTAAGTACCGGCAAGATACAGCTGTTATATACTTTCCTCTTGAGGGATACTGGCAATCTTCCTGTCATAATTTGAGAGTGCTTGCCGAATATACTCCACCCCATTCTTATTCTTCTCGTTACTTCAATCTCGTGGTTAGGCTCTGCGGTTATTACCTGCCCTAAGTAGACATAGTCTCTTACAACTTCAAATGCACTATCACCTATCTCGAAGCGCTGCTCCTTTCCGCGGTTGTCGTACATTACGTTCGTTTTCTGCAGATTAATTTTAAGCTTTGGAGAGCATGCAAAGAGGCAAAACTGCTGGTGAGGATCAGGTAACATCAGATCTGCTGAAAGATGGAGGACAGATTGTGTTAGAAAAACTAGCCACCCTGTTTCGAGGTGTCTCCTGACGGGAAGGGTACCAGAGTCTTGGAAGAACGCTAACATCATCTTAATACATAGGAAAGGAGATGACAAGGACTTGAAGAATTACAGGCCGATCAGCTTGCTCTCTGTAGTATACAAGCTATTTACAAAGGTAATTGCTAACAGAGTAAAGAAAACATTAGAATTCAATCAACCAAAGGAACAAGCAGGATTTCGAACAGGCTACTCAACAATTGACCACATTCATACTATCAATCAGGTAATAGAGAAATGCTCAGAGTATAACCAACCACTATACATAGTCTTCATAGATTACGAGAAGGAGTTTGATTCAGTAGAAATACCAGCCGTCATGCAGGCACTGCGGAATCAGGGCGTAGATGAAGTATATATAAACATTCTGGAAGAATTCTACAGGGGATCAACTGCTACCATAGTGCTTCATAAAGAAAGCAACAGAATACCAATCAAGAAGGGTGTAAGGCAGGGGGACCCAATCTCCCCAATGCTATTTACCGCGTGCTTACAGGAGGTTTTCAGAAGCCTAGAATGGGAACAGTTAGGTATAAGAGTTAATGGAGAATACCTTAGTAACCTGCGCTTCGCCGATGACATTGCATTGCTGAGTAACTCAGGGGGCGAATTGCAACTCATGATTACGGAGTTAGACAAGTATATATATATATATATATATATACGGTACAAGCTCAAAAAATTCGAAATACCATATTTCTGAAATGTATAGAAAGGTCATGCTCAATACTAAACTATTCAAACCTTTCTCAGAACTCATAGCGTTCAAGTTATTATTGCTCCACTATACATGAATGAGACAAATGTATCTCAAGGAAGCGGCATATATTTAATTCAAAATTATTCACCGAGGCTTCATTCTTTGTCACCCTTTCTGCACATCGTATAGGAGTGTTTGTGTGCGTGTGTGTATGTATGTGTGGGCTTTTTTGGCCCTTGTGTATAAAACTAACTGAAAAAAAACTGAGGTGGCCTGTGCTACTATATAACGGGCTCAAGCCAACCTAACATAAATGAGGAGGGAAAGTGTGTGCGTGTTTGTACGCGCGTCCGAGCTTATGTGTTTGTGCCACTATCTCGCAAGAGAAATGCATGCTATAGCTGCACCTTGCCGCTATGCAGTGGAAGTCTGGATGCTTACAGAGAGAATTCAACTTAAATTGACGATGGCTCAGCGAGCGACAGAAAGAAAATGTATTGGCGTCGAGTGCATATCTTTGCGCCACCTACGTGACGACGTCCCTCAGAGGCTGCCGCACAGTGTTGTCTGCTAGACCACCGCATTTCCTACGCTTTTGCTGTGGACACTGTGAGCACTTTTTTTTGTTTTGAAATTCACAGCTTAAGGAAGCGGTAAGACCTCATACTACGGGCTGTAAACTGTGCAATGAACGAGATTTGGTTCCGCTGAACAGGCGGAAATTTATCGCGACGTTGAGAGAAGCCGTAGGTTTGTAGTCAATATGAATGGTGCAGTGGTGCGCTTCGAGAACGAGCCGCACTGCTTCGTATATTGCCAGAACTTTTCTGTAGTAAGCTGGCGAACTCGTGCGAGCAGCGGTCGTGGTTTTGTTGATGGAACTGGCTATTGAAGGGCTCACCTTCTGAGCTGAGAGTTTCCTTGAAAAAAATGCCAAGGGGTGCCATATTTTGTCCACGCGTTGCATTGAGGTGGCGCCGACGGCGAAGCCAGAGGCGTCCGTGAAGAGTCTCAAGGGAGCGTTTAGGACGGGATGGGAGAGGATCGTGGGGATGTGGAGAGCATTCTTGCATTCCTCAAGAACTTCAACCAAACTTGGTGTCCACGTAACGGGTTGGTTTTCACGTAGACCAGCCAGGACATCATGAAGGAGTGCCTGATAGTCGGCGGCGTGCGGTAAGAAGCGACTATATAAGTTCAGCATGCCGAGGAAACGGTGAAGGTCTCTAGCGGTGGTGAGTTGAGGGTACTTTTGCAAGTCAGAGATACGATCAGGCAGGACTCGAGTTCACTCTGACCAAACTTCGTGGCAGAGAAAATGGACGGTGGAAGCGCCAAGCGTGCTCTTCTGGACGTTGACGAGCAGGCCGGGGTCGTGAAGGCGTTGGAGCTGGTGGGTGTTCTTCGGCATCACGTGAGAAGACCAATATGTCGTCAAGATGAACAAAGCCGAAGTCGAGCCGAAGTCGAAGTGCTGAAAGGTTCGCCCAGCGTTCCCAAGGCCAAAAGTCATGAAGGGAAACTCGAACAAGCGAAACGGGGGAATTATTGCAGTTTTCTTGACGTCGTTCGGACTGACGGGTATGAGCATGTAAGCCTTCACCAAGTCTAGCACGCAGAAGACGTGGCAGCCATAAATGGCAGCCATAAAAGTCCTGTATGTGGTGGACAGGATACCTGTCTGTTATATTGCGTGCGGTGAGGGCGCCGTAGTCCTCACATGGGCGTAAGCCAGTGGTCTTCTTCGGGACAAGGTGAAGTGATGAGGCCCGTGGGCCTTTGGAGCGACGGGCGATGCCTTCTCGGAGCATCGCTTTTAACTCTGTTTCGGCTATGCGCATGTGGTCTGGGGGAGGCGGCGGGCACGGCGAAAAACCGGGGGTTTAGAGAGGTCCTGATGTAGTGCACGGTGGTGTGCTGCATATTGCGTGGAACTCTGCTTGGGCGTTTCAAGCCGGGAAACTCGGCGAGGATAGCATAGTACGGCGAGCGATCATCCACACTGAGGACCTTGATGTTTGGCTGTTGGTCGGTTGTTCGCTGGCCTGGTGTGGGGCGTCCCTTTGTCGAGTCGACGAGACAGTCGCTGTGGCAGTCTGGAAGGATGTTGTAGTGAGCCAGGAAGTCTGAGCCGATGATTGGCTCGGCAGCGTTAGCGATGACAAAGTTCTAGTGAAGGTCGTGGAGTGAGTTCTTGAGCTGAATGTTCCAGTGCAGTGAGCCGTACGTGTCGATTGTGGACCGATTTACGACGCTGAGCTCGAAAGATATCGGTGGGTGAGGTCCTAGAAGGTCATATCGCGGGTAGCAACAAATGTCAGTACCGCTGTCGACCAGGTAACGCTGCTTCGCGATCTGGTCGATGACGAAGATGCGACGGCCTCCGGGTTGTCAGCTTCCAACCATCTCTACGAGGTGCCATTGTCGTTTCCCGAATGTCCCATGAAACAAGGTGGTCGACATTGCCGGGCTTTGTCGCTGAAGCGTCGGTGGTAGTAACACAGACCGTTGATGTCAAGTTGCGGCAATGAGGTGGTGTTACGGTCACGACTTGGCGAATAGTGGCGTTGCCGCATCGGTCGACGTTCACCAAGGTGTTGTTGAATGGGGTGAGCCGTCAATCGATGTCGTCGATACGGCGCGCAAGCTCCGCGGTGTTCAGCGGTGCGGCGACAGCCTGGGTGGTGGGCGACAACAGCGGTAAGGAGGCCTCGACGACGCGATCTTCCGCAAGTTCGCCTAGAGGTAGCCTGACCTGTGCCAGCAGAATTTTATGGGCGTGCGGCGGGAGCCGTTGCAGCCACTATAATTGCAGGAAAGAATTCTGTACGTGCATGTTGCCCATGTGCGCACGCATGTAGTGAAGGAGCTGTGAAGGGGTTGCGCTCAGCGAGCTCAGCGGACTGCAAATGTATCTTCTGTTCTTCTGAGAGGGATAAGCGACCAATAAGTGCGGTCTTTAAGTGTTCGTAGTCGTAGAAGGTCCGGTCTAGTTAATGTGCGCCTGGGCGAACTGGGCCTGTACCTGGTCAAACCAGACCTCGGCTGACTCGCCCAAAACGGCGGAAGCTTGACAGCAACACGCCAGAAAGCAGCGTGCGGGGTGGCTTCTGTAGGACTTCTGACGTCCTCAGCGGGGCCGGTGGGCACATCTTTCTTTGTGGAAGCGTTGCGAGCTTGCTGCTGTTGCTTGGTTAGTTGTTCTTGTTGGAGTTGTTGCACCTTACGGCGGAGAGCGGTGAGGTATTCTGAGTCGGCCATAGTGGTGTGGTTAGGTCGATTTCTAGGTCACCAAATGTAAAATGTGGAGTCGGTGGAGGACGGAACGCAACATAAAATGAACCGATGTTAATTAACGTAATAGCAACAGCAGGGCACGCATACCGATGCTGCACTTCAGATGGTTTGAGAAACAGAACATGAAACGAAGCTTGGTAACTTGGGTTATATAGCCAGTAGTGGTGACGTAAGCCTCCGGTGAAACTGCGTGGCAGAGTCTTTTATCGGAAGCGTGTAGCAGCGATTAGCTGTGTGGTGCCGGGCTAAACAGTGACGAGGTGGAGGCTGCGTAGGTTTGTGTGCCGTGGTCACCACAGCATCAAGGTGATAAATAGCTGTAAATTCAGGCATTTAAAGCCGAAAGAAAGACACTTTATTCGCTCATGGGCAGTGAAAACAGAATGCACAGAGATTATCTCAGTTTACGATCGAAGTTTGTATACTTTTGAGTACATCTCATATGGAAAGATTAGGATGAGATATTGTTACGGGAAGGAGACTGACTCAGAGGGGTAGTCACCGATGTATTTACAGCCTGTTAGGCGAGCAGCGCCAGCCATACAGATTAGCTCGTGCCAGTCTATCTGCTTTGTCTTCTTCAGCTCAATGCACTGGCACGTAGCAAGACCCCCGGTGGCGGAGGCACCGTCCCGGTGCTTTAAAGGTCGTTATCTGACGCATTATTGTAGGGCTTGATCCGCGAGACGTGTACGACATCACTGGGCTGCATAGTAGATGATGATGGACAGATGCGGCTGATCTCGAAGGTGACAGGTGTTACTTGACGCAATATACGGTAGGGTCCCATGTAAGACAGAATTTTTTCGGATAGGCCCAGCCGACGATGAGGGGACCAGAGTAAAACGAGGGTACTAGAAGCGAAATGTACGTCTCTATGTTCCGCATCGTACCGACGGCATTGGTTGGTTTGCGACGCCATCAGCCGAGCGCGAGCGAACTGACGGGCATGATCGGCTCGCGCAATCGCGTCGCGGGCATACTCGCTTGTGGACGAGGTGTGAGCTGAGATGACTGTGTCCAGTGGCAAAGTCGGCTCTCTTACGTACAATAAGTAGAACGGCGAAAATCCCGCTGTGTCGTGACGGGATGAATTATACGCGAAAGTTGCGTAGGGTAAGGCAAGGTCCCAGTCTCGGTGGTCGGGCGACACGTACATAGCGAGCATGATTGTTAAAGTGCGGGTAAATTGTTCCGTGAGGCTGTTTGTTTGAGGGTGGTAAGCGGTTGTCAGTGTGTGTTGCGTGGAACAAGAACGCAGAATATCGGCGATGACTTGGGATAGAAATGTACGGCCATGGTCTGTGAGAAGCTGTCTCAGAGCGCCGTGAATCAATATAACGTCCCGTAACAAGAAGTCAGCGACGTCGGTTGCACAGCTGGTCGGTAGAGCTGGCGTAATAGCGTAGCGTGTAGCGTAGTCTGTAATAACGGCTATCCATTTGTTTCCCAATGTTGATGTGGGAAAAGGACCAAGCAGGTCTAACCCAACACGGTAAAATGGTTCCGCGGGTATGTCAATCGGTTGAAGATGGCCAGCGGGTAGCAGCGACGGTGTTTTACGACATTGGCATAGGTCACACGCGGCAACGTATCGGCGTACCGAACGAGCAAGGCCTGACCAGAAAAAACGGCGCCGGACGCGCTCGTACGTGCGGGATACGCCAAGGTGTCCAGCCGTGGGAGCGTCGTGAAGTTCGGTGAGAACACAGCGGCGCAAATGCTTAGGCACAACAATGAGAAGGTCGGGCCCGTCTAGTCAGAAATTGCGACAGTATAGCACACCCTTTTGAATGACAAAGTAGCGGACGGAAGCATCATTTGTGGAGGATTCTATACGGCTGATGATGTCAAGCAGCTCTGGATCACGCTTCTGTTCTTCCCCACTATTAAGGAAGTCGGACACTGACAAGATAGAGTTCTCCGTGGGCTTGTCAGTGTACTCAGGATCGTCGACAGGGTACCGGGAGAGGCAATTGGCATCACGGTGTAGGCGGCCAGATTTGTAGACCACCGAATAGGAAAACTCTTGCAGGTGCAAAGCCCAGCGACCAAGGTGGCCTGATGGATCTTTCAGAGAGTTGAGCCAGCAGAGTGCGTGGTGGTCGGTAACTACCGAAAATGGGCGTCCGTATAGATAAGGTCGAAATTTCGCCACCGCCCGTACAAGGACCAAGCACTCACGCTCTGTTATCGAATAGTTACGTTCAGGGACGGATAGGAGGCGGCTGGCATGTGCAATAACGCAATCATGGCCATGTTGTTTCTGAGCCAGCACATCCCCAATGCCATGCCCACTTGCATCTGTATGGATTTCCGTAGGGGCAGCAGGGTTGAAGTGTGCCAGAATCGGAGGGGTAGTGAGAAGAGCGACGAGAGTCGAGAACGCAGAAGCCTCTTCGGAGCCCCATAAAAACGAGACTTCTTTCTTGAGAAGCTGCGTAAGCGGCCTCGCTGTGTGCGCAAAATTTTTCACGAAGCGTTGGAAGTAGGAGCATAGTCCGATAAAGCTGCGTACATCCTTCGCAGATTGTGGTACAGGAAAGATTTTGACGGCGCTGATATTTGCCGGGTCTTGTTGTACACCGTTGGCGTCTACTAAATGGCCAAGCGCTGTGATTTGATGGCGTCCAAAGTGACATTTGGACGAGTTGAGCTCCAGGCCAGCGCGACGAAAGATTCCCAGGATGGCTGAGAGGCGCTCTATGTGAGTTTCAAATGTTGGTGAAAAGACGACGACGTCATCCAAGTAGCACAAACAGGTGGACCATTTGAATCTTCTGAGCAGGGAGTCCATCATTCGTTCGAAGGTGGCTGGTGCGTTACAAAGGCCGAAGGGCATGCCCTTGAACTGATATAGGCCATCGGGGGTGATGAATGCCGTCTTTTCACGGTCCATTTCATCTACCTCTATCTGCCAGTAGCCGGAACGAAGGTCTCTGGAAGAAAAATAGTGGGACCCATAGAGGCAATCAAGCGCATCATCTGTTCGTGGCAGAGGGTAGACGTCTTTTTTGGTAATTTTGTTTAGGTGTCGATAATCCACACAGAAACGCCATGCACCGTCTTTCTTGCGAACTAGCACTACAGGAGAAGCCCAAGGACTGCAGGATGGCTCATTGATGTCCTTGGCGAGCACATTGTCGACCTCACTTTGGATGATGTGACGCTCGGCCACCGACATCCAATATGGACGCCTATGAATAGGATGCTCATTACCAGTGTTTATGCGGTGGCTCATACCGGTAGCTTTCCCCAACGGATGGCCACTGATGTCAAAAACGTCGATGTAGGACAGCAGAACCCGGTGGAGCTCATCAGTCTGGTGCGTCGTTAAGTTGGAAGCGATCTTCGAATTAATAGCGCTGTCGGAGCGAGTGGTAGATTGATGTTGAGCGTGGGGGTCAGAAGGGGCGGCTATCGCGAAAGCATCTACCGCATTGTCTTCTAAGGTGCAGAGCAACGCGAAAGAGATCCCTTGTGGCAAAACTTGAGGTGTCAAGCTAAAATTGACATCTGGGAGGCACGTAGGATTTCCTTTGACGGACAGAATGGTGTGTGGTAATGTGTTGCCACGGCTTATGAGGACATCAGTGATAGGGGTCAGAACATAGTCACCATGGGGAACTGGTTGTATTGAGATGAGCTCTATGTAGGTCAGTGTCTGTGAAGGGAGGCGCGCGTGTCCCGTTGTGCAGAGGCGACTCGGCCGTTGTGTAAGAGGTTCTGTTGCGGGCAAGTGTAGATAGAGCGTACTGGTCGAACATTCTATGAGGGCAGAATGCGCGGACAGCAAGTTGAGGCCTAAGATTACGTCGTGGGGGCATTTATCAAGGACGGCGAAGAGAACAACTGTGTCTCGATCCGCAATGCTCACACGAGCGGAGCACATTCCAACGATAGATGCTATACCACCATTCGCAACACGGACGAACTGAGTGGTTGCAGGTGTGAGAATCGTCTTGAGCTTGCGGTGAAAATTACTCGTCATCATGGAAATTTGGGCGCTGGTGTCGACAAGAGCAGTGACATCTACGCCGTCTACTTGTACATCTATGAGGTTCCGTTTTGTCGGCATCGTCAAAAGAGAATTTTCAGTCAGTCCGAGCGATGCAGCGCCACCTCCGGGGGCTGCAACGCTTAGTTTTCCTTCGGGGAACCTCGTGGGAAGGCGGGGGAATATGGTCGGCGGGGCTGCGTAGAACGAGACTGGCGATGTTGGGGGGGGGGGGGGGGGAGAGCGGGAGTAGCGGTGTTCAGAAGCAGGTTCCTGGGCAAAATGGTCGCGGCTGGTCTCATGGCGATAGGCAGGACGTGCATAGAAGGGACGAGAGGACGGTTGTGCAGGAGGACCCCAGCGACTTCTGCAATGGCGAGAAATGTGCCCGATTCTGTGACGCGAGAAGCATATCGGCTTGTCATCGTGTGTTCGCCATGCGGACGGATTACAGAACGTTGAGGGAGAGCCGGTCGGGAAGGAACGTGCAGGCGTGTATCGGGCTGGTAGTCGGTGTGGGGAGGCGGTGAGATAGAGTGAATTCCCAAGCTGGCGATTTCCTGCTGGACGACTGCTTGAATGAGAGGCAACGTAATTGGCGGAGAGGGGTCAGGGGACGTTGGTCCCACCTTAGCTGGAGCAGCCGCTTCAAGCTCCCGCCTGACGACTCGCGTCAAGTTGTCACAGTTGTCTGGTGGATGATATGTGTCGAGACACAAGGACGTCGCAGTGGTGTTCGGAAGGCGCTGTAACTGATGGGAGATGCGTCTGCTTTTAGCTTGTTGGAACCGGCGGCATTCTTGAATGATCGCATCAACAGATGACACATTGTTGAATACCAACAAGTTGAACGCATTGTCGGCGATACCCTTTAGGATATACGCAACTTTTTCAGGTTCCGACATATTTTCGTCAGCTTGGCGGCATAGTGAAAGGACAGCCTGAATATAACCGATGTAGGGCTCCGTGAAAGATTGTGCATGAGTCAACAACTCATTTTTCGCAGCTTCACGACGACCAGAGGTGTTGCCAAAAAGCTCAGGGATCTTTGCCTTGAAGCTGTCCCAGCTTGTTATTTCGTGCTCGTGGTTATCAAACCAAACACGAGGGGTTCCGTCGAGATAAAAGATGACGTTTGCGAGCATAAGAGTGGGATCCCACTTGTAAGTGGCGCTTACGCGTTCGTAGAGGCGTAGCCACTGGTCGACGTCGGAACCCTCGCTGCCCGAGAACACGCCGGGGTCTTTGAGCGCGGGAAGCGTCACGAAAGTTGTTGCGGGTGCTTGGTTGACAGGTCGGGCAGAAGGGGGAGCGACTGGAGAGGATGTAGCCGAGTCTTGAGTGGTCATGTTGTAAGCCGCGAGGGAGCGTCCGCTTCGGAGTTCCGTGGCGAGGACGGGGATCACACAACTTCACCAAATATGTTACGGGAAGGAGACTGACTCAGAGGGATAGTCATCGATGTATTTACAGCCGGTTAGACGAGCAGCGCCAGCCACACAGATTAGCTCGTGCCAGTCTATCTGCTTTGTCTTCTTCAGCTCCATGCACTGGCACGTAGCAATATGATTCCAATATTTGCATGGTGCATTAGCAATACTATTGCATATAGCCTCTTCATGTGCACGATTAGCTGTATTTCTAATTCCTAACAACCTGGCTTTTGCTTTCCAAAAATGCTATCAAAACAGATACTTCTATGTAATATATGAGCAGAACATCGGCATATACGACATTCAGGAAAGCAAAAAGTGCGCGATTCAGCCGAATGTCTTCGAAATGCTACACGTTTGAGCTAACCTGAAATTTGCGGCTACAATGTACCAGAATAAGGGGAGTGCCCAGACCAAGCTCCGAAAATAAAGCCCAAACAGGGTCGATCCGCTTGTGGCACTGCAATTGGCAGTCTGCATTGTGTCATCGTTTTAAGAGCCGTGCGCCGCTTCACCGAAGTGGTCTAGGGGTAGAATGCTTGCTTCCAACTCAAAATACCCAGGCTCTAATCGCAGCTGTGGACAACAGATTTTCTTTTTTCAAATTTTACTTCCACAGCTGTATTGTTTAGCTTTTTTTTAAATTCTGGCTTCAGTTGCCACATATTGCTACAAAACTCACGTGAAATATGAAATAAAGAATGAAAAACATGACAATAAGCACCTTTATTTGCAGCGTCACCACACGGAATTCAACAAAAACTTCAAAGCATGGCTTCCGAAATTTCGACGAATAAGAGAGACATTGTGCTTTTACTTGCCTGCTATGAAAGCACATCGTCATCTTTCGAGCGACGTTTTGTAGCAATATGCCGCAATTGAACCCAGATTAGAAAAAAACACCAACCAGTACACCTGTGCAAGTAAAATTAAGAAAAAGAAAATCTATCGTCTACAGCTGTGATTCAAACCTGGGTCTTTTGAGTATGAAGCGAGCATTCTCCCCCTCGACTACTAAAACGACGGTGCATTGCAGACTACCAATCACAGCGCACATGCAAATTGACTCTGTTTGGGCTTCACTTTTAATGCTTTACTTTAACTCCCTTGTTCTAGTACACTCTACTACAGCGAAACAGCATTTAACAATATTCACTTTACCATGATTTGGTTCACTGGTACTGCAGGATCCCTTGAAATCTAGGAAGGACCGTGTATCGCACTGCTGGCTCTGCTATAGGTGTCCGTTGGTCGTGATGATGATGACTCCCCCAAAAATGGCACAACCCTTTACGAGGCATCGTCCACCAATAATGCAGCAGTTGATTTTGACAAATGAATTAAGAAATATAGAAGAAAATTTACGATAAGCTACGCCTTTAGGAGTTGAACGCGATAGCGATATCTTGTCCTAGTGCGTACTTTGAAAACTTGGTGAACAAATTATTTTCTAACTTGCTATGCACCGACTACGTGACCTTTAGGGAATAGGCACAGTAACGTGTCCGGTTTTGTAGTGGGCGCCTGTCTTTAAGCGATTCTAATAATAACATTTCCTCTGTACGCTTTCACCCCGTATTATTACTGCTATAATTCATGTTTTACGGTAAAACATGTGCAGGATTGTATTTTCGTTTTTGGGAATTTTTGATCTTGTTTTTGTTTACCTTCGCTTGTAGCTCATACAACTTTGGGGGATTAGCCGATAACTGGGGGGCCTCTTCGCATAATATTCAGTTTTAAATAAAAGAATTTACAAAATGCAAACTTTGCACATTGCAGAACAAAATTTTGATGGTTTCTGAAGTATACTTACTATAATGTTTGCCGAAATTTCTCTGAAACGAGCTACTTAACCCTATCGCGTTAAACACAGAAAGGTATGCGAAAAAGATATTCCATAATAAAGCGAAAGTACTTCTGATAGTTTTAGTGTCTTTTAGAAAATGCTGCTCCATGTAAGGTAAAACTTGATTATAAATAAATAATAGAGATAATATATGAAATACATAAAATATATCTCAGATATTGCAAAACTTCATCTGATGATGCTCCTATATGGCTCAACTGCGCACTCTGTTTGAACGACAGGCTTTAGATCAGTGCTTAATATTTCCTAATTCAAACTATTAGCTAGTGATAAAGAAGCTCTATTGCCAGAACATAAATGAGGAAAAACTGGAAAGCGTAAAAGTGCGAACCGCGTTCGAGTGATCAAAAACTGAAATAGATTCGACACATTTTAAGCAAAAAGAAAGTCCGTCCAAGCAAATCACCCATGTCTTGGGTATATTACCATCTGTTGGGTATATTAAGAAAGCTAGACGTATTTCACACGCAGAACTAGTACAAAATTTTGAGGGATAACGATTCATGTATTAGGATCTTTATTATATATAGATCATAGATATGTGGGGTTTAATGTCCCAAAACCACCATATAATTATGAGGGACGCCGTAGTGCAGGGCTACGGATTTTTCGACCACCTTGGGTTCTTTAACGCGCTTCGAAATCTGAGCACATTTTTTGATAGACGGATAGTGAAAATTTCGTTTCATTTGGTTTAAAAAGTTTTCTAGACTTCCCTGCAATATAAACCGAGGAGTAGGCAGCTCTCATATACAATATTAAGTTATAGTACTGTTCATACAGTGTGGTAAAGTCGGGTAAGTAATGAATTGTGGTATCAACCATTATACGACTGCCGAGTGGTTACTATGTCCCAGATATTACTGGATCTGGCCTCAGTACTCTACTCTGAGTCATTAGTGACACTACATTACAATTTGTTAATCTATCATATGCCATGGCTTCTACCAATGATGTCAATTTACCTTATTTTGTAAGAGCCAATTGTATTTTTCTAGGGCAACCTCAAATATTATCACCACATCTAACCATCGGCCGTCTCCAGCTTCATTTGCTACATTGCCTTAACTGACCTGTTAAATCTACAAACTTATAAACACAGTACATGCTCCAGTTACGAAATGCGAAGTTCTCCGTTCAATTACAATAAAGCAGCATCGCTTGCCTATTCATTTATCGTTCTCGCTTTCTGTCTGGCCACTCCCCGTCTAAGACGCGACAGAATCATAACCATCATTCGAAATGTTTTTGCAACGTGCTATCAAGAAATTCGGCCAAAAAGACTCCGCAGAATAGCCGAGTTTGAAGCGAGGCAGCAGAAAGCTTGAGCTGTTCTTAAAAATAACCACTCTAACAGCAGCTTTAGTGTGTATGTTGTACCTTTCCTTTGTAATACGTTGTTTTGGCTGGAAGGGCATTTATTGGGTCGCGTTTTGCACGTCACGCACGTAGATTTTGGTGCTCAAACTAAAACTTCACTCTTAATTTTCTGCCCTAATAATGAACTGACTGCACTGAATCCTATGGCATCAAGTTTCTCAGAGTTCAGTTTCACAATCTAAACCAAGCCATTTTTCCTCTGTAGTGTCCGTTTAAGAGGTGACGTCTTCTTTAAAACTGTGTATGGGCCTAGGAACCGATGCTGGTGTTTGCCACACAAATGAGCAGAGCGAATGGGTGTCAACAGCAAATTTGGCACCTGGTCTGCATATTACAGCACAATAAGGTGTTCCGGGCACCGTAATTCTTTACGGCAATCAAAATTCATTAGTAGCATTTCAGTAATAAAATTGAAATTTATTTACCTGGAACAATTATAACACGATGTCTTATTATTATATGCATGATTACGGGCACACAAGTGCACTGTGAAACGGTGGCCATTATTAACAAAATTAGCACCTGTTCGCACAAAGTCTGGGACACTACAGAGTTGGTGGGTGGCTATCTGGTGCCGACTTTGACCTTTGCCCTTTCACCTGTCTCATTTTCATCCATTGCTTTCCTGTACTGCAAAAAGGGTTCGCTTGCTCTTTTTTCATTGTGCGTCTTTTCGACAATTTCACTCTGTCAATTTTTTTCACCATTTTTTATCTCTTTTTGCCTGTATTCCCTTTACCGCTATTTTTACGAGTCATTCTCTTCCCTTTCAGGCTTTCTGTAGTTGCTTTTACGCGTTACATCTTTTCTACTCAATCTCTTCTTTCTATCTGTCTCTCTCTCCTATTATTTCCAGCTCTTATCGGTGACACAAGAAAACATCTACCATGAAAGCTCTACTGGAAAATATTTAGAGTGCGTATGTGCCACAGAGATCAGGAAAATTCTACTAGTCTTCGCCGTTGTGGAGCAAAATAACAAGAAAACAAATGGGTGATAAACACCAAGGCATGTCCCAGCTTCTTTTTTTAACTTTCTGTACCGAGTACATGGCCGCTCATGGAGCGCATGCCTGTTCATGGTGATGATACTCGGCAATCGAAGACCACCGAAAACACCACGTGTCCACAGCTCTTCTGTAGAGAGATTGTGTTTCTAGTCACGCTAACACTTCTCAATTGTCTCCACAGATTTGCTGTAGATGCATGTTTTCCTTTGTGCTGCTACGAGGTATCACAACGTCTTTAAGTTCCATGAAAAGACGATTTCATTATTCTTTCTTCATGTACATGACTTACTTGAAACGTTTGTTATGTTACCTTGGTACTTTGCCTTTCTTTACTGTGATGTAATTGTTTTCTGAGACATTTACGATGGAGAACTGTTTCAAATTTGTTTTCACCCGTCATTAATTTTGATATTCGACACAATCAAAATAACTTTTCCGTCATTACGAGATAAGTGCAAATCGAAATTGAAAAGCATTCTAATGTTTACAGAAACAGACACAAATATTGTAGATGTGGAATGACGTGCTAGAGCACTTAGTAGATAGAATAATGTTTTTATTGTACAGATGTTGAAAGTTCGGTCCTAACCAAAAACAACTTCTTTATCCGTTACTTTTATACCCATGTATTCATGTCAAATTTCGGCGATTCAAAAAGGTAATTGTGTTTTCATATGTTTTCTTTCGCTTCATTACCGATTAGGTTTGTAGGCTACTGCTTAAAATGAAAGATATAATCCGATAAACTTTTGCATGGCAAGCTGAATGTTTACATTTGATGAACGTTATTGGTCAATCCCCGTCTAAAAAACGAATTTCAGGTGATTATCTTCAATTGCTGAATTCGTGCTGAAATGCAAAATATATTTGGCTTCGTTATTTTTATTGGTAATATTTAAGCATATGATGTGAACTTCAACAACGCTCTGGGTCAAAACACCAGAGTAAAATCAGACAGGATGATTGATTGATATGTAGCGTTTAACGTCCCAAAACTACCATATGATTATGAGAGACGCTGTAGTGGAGGGCTGCAGAAATTTCGATTACCTGGGGTTCTTTAACGTGCACCCAAATTTGAGCACACGGGCCTACAACACTTCCACTGCGGGACCGAATCCATACTTCCAGCCAGGATTCGGTCCCGCAACCTGCGGGTCAGTAGCCGATTACCTTAGCCACTAAACCACCGTGGCGGGGCAGACAGGATGAACACATCATTCGTTCTTTCTACTTCTACTGAAGTGTCTCGACAAAAGCATTATTCAAGTTGTCATATTATGCCATGGAAATTAGCCCCTACAACACAAGCTCCATTAAAATACAGTACATGGATCACAATCAATCACTATTTGGCGCAACAACGTGGTAAAGGTGTTTAATTATACGTAAGTAAATGACTAAGACCACGATGATACTTTAAGAAACTGTGTACCCTAGTGGAAATGTGATAAATAGAACGAGATGACATTAATACGGAATGAAATTGTCAAGATGAAATATCCCATACGAATGATTTTTTAAGATATTTATGTTTAATGATAACTGGGCGGCTGAAGGAGATTTTATTCGAAAATTTTTGCTTGAAATTTCATGACAAATAATTAGGCAACTAATAACAACTGCTAGTATACTTCAAACAACGTCAGCGTACGTTGAATTTCTATCTTTAAAAATTTTATTTTGGTCATGCCAATATTTCAAATATCTGGTTTTTTCGGCAACTTCCACAAGGTGTGATTTCTATAAGCGAGAGAATCACTTGGATGTAACGATGTAAGAAATGAAACTAGTTCTCAGAATACTTGTTTAATGTTCCCAAAATTTGTGGACACTTCTCCTGCAGACGTCAGTGCAGGATGTTTCTTAGAGACGCGGAAACAGTCCTCGTGTCCTCTCGCGTGTTGCTGTAGTGTTTCTAATCAATGCAAAATTGAAGACAAGTTGTGCTCATATTCTTACGATTGTTTATTAACTTCTCCAAACAATTTTCGCGTGTTGCGGAACATACATACATAAGCATCGAACTATAGGCAAATTACCTTCATTTTACGCCCAGAATCCGCATCTTTCTGCGGGATTCATGAGGTCTCCTGCAGAGCACTCAAAGGCCTTTGAGAATTCCGGCATGTTCATCAAAGGAACGATGCACCGGGACCGGTCTGGAGCGTATCGTCCCGATCCAAATTGAACCTCTCTGCACCACTTCACACAATGAGAAATAAAGTACAGACGTTCTGCTGTGATGTTCGTGCCGCTCAAAATACGCGTCCGCTGGCTCCGCGGCAATGAAGAGAAGCCGTCGTACGCTATTTTCACGCCAACGAGGTCGGCCAGGTTTTCAGAGTCGTAGAAGTTGCTCAACTCCTGACGAGCCTTCTGTCGTTCCTGCGCATTGTGACCACAGCACAAATCACCTGTCTCGTAAGTGAACGCCACAGGTAGAGTGAGCTAAACCAAATACGCTTAATTTCGTTAGCTGGTGCAACGGCGCAGCACGATCATTTTTATGGTGCGCTACATTGCCATAAACACAGCTCCCTGGTTACCTAGAATATAACAAACTGCAACAAAATTACTGAAGAAAGGGCAAAAACCGTCTGCACACTGTAAGAAGTACAGTTTTCTTAATCGAAGTCTTGTGACTGAAGTGATGTCCTGGTCATCGTTGTGTTACGTAGATTTGTTAAAGTTCACGGCGTTTTCATGTAGTCAAGCTAACACGTGTATCTATAATTTTCCGCGAGTACAACAAAATGAAGGGACTCAATTAAAAAGGAGCTTGGTAAGCTGCTCAATAATTGTTATAGTGTGTAAGCACAGCACGGTAAAAAAAACAGGAAGGTGAAAAGAACAACACCTGTTTTTATTATTTAGTTTTCTTTTTTCATGAGTGCCGCAATGCTTCGCTCACTAGTTATGAAGGAAACGTCCCCTAGAGATTCATACATGCTGCTACTTGATCCAAACCAGAAGCGTTCGCCAGCAAACGAGCAGAACACGTGGGAAAATTTCAGCAGTTATATCAATGCTGTCAACAGGCGCAGGTGTGCAAACGGTTTCCTTAACTAAAAAAAGAAATTCTAAAAGCCATTCAATAGAATTGACGATAATGGTCTTGAAATAATGTTAGTGAAGAAACCCGACAACAGTTGCGGATGCTATCTTGCTTGTGCCCGTTTTATGAGCAGTTACGCAAGTATTTAGCTCTAAGGAGACAAGCCTCCACCCCCAACGTTGGGTCTTGCTAGACTGAATATCATGTGTGCTCTTCAAATGGGATGACCACAGGAAGAAGAGCAGACTCTGGTCGACATCTTTTGTACAAATACAAATACTTCCGTTACTGCTGTGCCTCACGCGTAATATATATATATATATATATATATATATATATATATATATATATATATATATATATATATATATATATATATATATATATATATATATATATATATATATATATATATATATATATATATATATAGAGTCAAGTAGATTTTCAGTGAGCTGACACAACGCGATTCATTTCGACGTTTCGGCCTAGAGTCTGGCCTTCATTATCCTGAAGAAGGCCAGACTCTCGGCTCTCGGCCGAAACGTCAAAATAAACCACGTTGTGACCGTCTACGGAGGATCTATTTGACTGCTTTCAAAGCTACGGCCCCTCAACCACCATTCCTGCTGTAATATATATATATATCTTGTGACGGGGTTTATTTGCAGCGCAGAACGCAGAAAGCGAAGCAGTCAGCAGCGTCTGGCCAAGCACAGCAAGCACGAGCTTATGCTGATGGTGATGCCCCTGATGCGCCGAGAAATGCCGCTGAAGCTCCTCTTCTTCACTACAATCGCCCTCCGCACAAAAAGACGCCATCCTGGCGGATTAGGGAGAACAAACGACTAATGGGTCGTAAAATGGCTTGAGACGAGAGACGTGGAATGTGTCGCGGCCGCGGTAGCGTAGGTCTGTGGATGGGATGATGGGCTCCACGATATAGTTGACGAGTGACGTTTGCTCTACAACGCGATATGGCCCGATGTATTTGGGAAGAAGTTTTGCGGAGCGGCCATGCGCGGTAGCAGGTGCCCGAAGCCATACCAATGAACCAGGTGGAAAGTTTGGAGCCGAACGGTCCCCAGTCTGGCGGGATTGCTGCTGCCACTGGTCCTCGGTAGAAAAAGAGCGGGCAAGCTGGCGGCATTCTTCAGCATATCGGGCAGCTTCGGACAGAGTTGTACTTTCGGACTCATACGGTTTATATGGAAGAATAGTGTCTACTGTATTTGAAGGTTCTCGTCCGTACAAAAGAAAGTATGGCGAAAACCCAGTAGTAGCTTGTACGGCAGTATTATACGCGTAGGTGACGAACGGGAGAACTTGGTCCCAGTTTGAATGATCAGAGGCGACGTACATCGACAGCATACTGCCAAGAGTACGGTTGAAGCGCTCCGTCATGCCATTCGTCTGAGGGTGGTACGCTCTACTTGTGCGGTGCACGATTCGGCATTCGTTGAGTAATGCCTTCAAGGCGTCAGAAAGGAAGGCATGGCCTCTGTCACTTAAGAGCTCGCGAGGGGCACCATGACGCAGAACGAAACGTTGCAACAGAAACGTTCCAACGTCACGGGCTGTGGCAGTCGGCAGCGCGGCTGTTTCGGCATAGCGTGTCAGATGATCTATCGCAACAATAATCCAGCGATTACCAGCTATAGTTGATGGTAGTGGTCTCTAAATGTCAATGCCGACGCGATCAAAAGGTCGACTAGGACAAGAAAGAGGTTGTGACAGGTAGACTTGCCCGGGAGGTAACTTTTGTCGTTGCGACTGAGCACACGAGCGAATGAATTTCCGCGCGTAGTTATGCATGCCACGCCAATAAAATCTGAGTCGAAGCCTAGCGTATGTCTTGAAGAGGCCTGCGTGGGCGCACTGTGGGTCCGCGTAAAAAGCTTCGCAGATAGCAGCTCGAAGATAGTGGGGTATCACAAGAAGACACTTGCGACCGTCAGAAAGGTAGTTGCGTCGATAAAGAAGATCATCCCTTAGGCAAAAGTTGCTAGCCTGGCGGCAGAGAGCGCGAGACGGCGAAGGAGTGAGAGTATCCGAATGAATGCTTATGAGGCCACTGATCCAGGGATTCTTTCGTTGTTCCACCGTCATGTTGCGCAAGGCGGATGACGCAAGTGCAGGCTCGAGGGAAGAGAGGCAAACACCTTCATCCGTTATGGGTGAGCGAGAAAGGGCGTCGGCGTCCGTGTGCTTACGGCCAGATCTGTAAATAACGCGGATGTCGTATTCCTGAAGTTTTAGCGCTCAGCGAGCAAGTCGTCCGGAAGGGTCTTTAAGTGTGGATAGCCAACAAAGGGCGTGGTGGTCAGTGACGACATCGAATGCGTGACCATACAGGTAGGGGCGAAACTTTCCAAGAGCCCAAATAATAGCTAAACACTCTTTTTCGGTCACGGAGTAGTTAGCCTCGGCTTTCGTTAAAGTTCGGCTTGCGTAGGCGACGACATATTCATCAAACCCTGCCTTTCGTTGCGCGAGCACAGCGCCAATTCCAACACCGCTGGCATCAGTATGAACCTCCGTGGGACCGGCAGGATCCTAGTGGCGGAGGATGGGTGGTGAAGTCAGCAGATGGCGTAATTTGGTGAATGCATCATCGCATGCTGGTGACCAGGTGGAAATGTCATTGTCGCCGCTAAGAAGGTCCATAAGGGGCGCACATACAGAAGCAAAATTTCTAATAAAGCGTTGAAAGTATGACGACAAGCCGACAAAACTTCAAAGTTCCTTCAAGTTCTTTGGCTTCGGAAAATCGGCGACTGCTCGAAGCTTGGCGGGGTCAGAAAGTATGCCATCCCGCGATACGACGTGGCCAAGAATGGTGAGCTGCCGGGCACCAAAACGACACTTCTTGAGGTTGAGTGGAAGGCCGGCGTCGGTGAGACGTGTGAGGACGTGCTCGAGACGATTTAAATGGGTGTCGAAATCGGTAGAAAAGACAACTACGTCGTCGAGGTAGCATAAACTTGTGTTCCACTTGAGGCCTCGTAAAATAGTGTCCATCATTCTTTCAACAGCGGCTGGAGCGTTACAAAGGCTGAAAGGCATAACGGTAAACTCGTATAACCCATCAGGTGTGACAAATGCTGTTTTCGGTCGGTCAGATGCTTCCGTAGGAACTTGCCAGTATCCAGACCATAAATCCAGCGAAGAGAAGTATTCTGCTCCCTGAAAACAGTCAAGGGCGTCGTCTATTCGCGGTAACGGGTAAACGTCCTTGCGGGTGATCTTGTTTAAACGTTGATAGTCCACACAAAACCGAATGGAGCCGTCCTTTTTCTTAACAAGAACGACCGGTGACGCCCAGGGACTGTTAGAAGGCTTTACAACACCCCGCTGGAGCATGTCAGCAACCTGGTCGTCAATGACACGGCGCTCCGACGCTGAGACTCGGTAGGGGCGCTGCCGTAGAGGCCTATGGCTTCCTGTGTCAATCTTGTGAGATATGTTCGATGTGCGACTGAGGCCAGAAGCGTGGCTGTCAAAAGAAGTACGAAACTTTTGCAGCAGGTTCACTAACTGGCTTCGTTCTGAAGAAGACGTTGCGACATCGATGGAGCAGTGGAAAGCGTCAAGGAGTGACTGGTCAACAACAGAGTCAGAAATGAGTGCGCTGAGGTCCGTAGAAAGCAAACTAGATTGAGCGTCAAAAATTCGACGGGCGTCGATCGGATGCACGTGACCGAGACATTCACCATAGAATAAAGGTAAAGGCCCTTCCAGCGTATTGAACACGAGCATCTTCGTGACGCCATGGTGGAGAGTAAGGATAGCAATGGGCAGTGGAGAACATTTGCGTTGAATGAACAGGGTAGAGGGCGTAAATAAAACATCACCGTCGGAAATAGCGTCACACGACACAGTCACCAGCAGAGAAGAGCGCGGTGGTACGGTGGTGTCGTCGGAAACAAACAGTTTATAACACGACAGGGAGGCTTCGAAAGCGTCTACATCAGGAAGTGCAGATAGCTCAAGTTCAGCGGGACAGCAGTCAATGACGGCATTATTATTCGCAAGGAAGTCCCAGCCGAGTATCATGTCATGGGAACACGAGGGCAGCACTACGAATTCGACGATATACACAATCCCTTCGATGACGACTCGTGTGGTACAGGCTGCGAGAGGTGTTACACTTTGTGCGTTAGCCGTTCTAAGAGAGAGGCCGGATAATGGCATCAGAACTTTGCGGAGTTTGCGGCACAGGTTGATGGAAACGACGGATAGAGCGGCTCCAGTGTCGACAGCGCCATGACGACGATACCATCGACTGACACTTCAATGACGTTAGCTTGACAAGGGCGAGGACTTGTGCATGGCGACGGGGACGCAGTTCGTGCCTCGGGAACTGCGGCCGTTAGTTTTTCTGGTCGGTGGGTCCGGAACGACGACGCATAGGGGAAAGTGAACGTCGACGTGGAGATGGGGAGCGGCGGGTCGGGCCGTGTGGACGATCAGAAGGAAAGAAAGAGGAAGGAGGGCTTGAAGGCGTAGAAGAAAACTGAGGGTCGAAAGAGGGCATTCGTCAAAGTTCTGAGCAGCCTGGCGACGACGACATTAACGTGCCACGTGGCCAACACCACCACAAGCAAAACATATGGGACGGTTGTCGTAGGTCCTCCATTGGTCGGAGTAGACTCCGACTTGCTGCTGGGGGGCAGAAAACTGCGGCCGAGGTGGTATCGGCATAGGCGGCGGTGAATAGGTCGGTGGCGAAAAGGGCGGCGGAAAATACATAGGCGCTGGCTGGAACGCAGGCTGTCGAGGTCGAGCAACGGCCTCGGCGTACGTGAGAGGTGCGGCGACTGGGGGCGGTTCACGGGCGGGAGGAAGAACTTGTGCGACCTGGTCTTGAATGAAGTCGCGGAGTGTAGATGTCAATCTGCGTGGTTGATCGGGTACGCAGGACATCAAAGAGAGCTGACGAGCGACCTCAGCGCGGATGAACTCTTGGATCTTGGAGAGAAGAGGGGCATGGTCTTCTCCTATGCCAAGTGTGGAAAGGCTGGATGAAGAGTCGTCGAGCACCGAGAGACGTCGGGTGGAAAGACGTTGCCTGCGCAACTCGTCAAAACTCTGGCATAACTCGGTCAGTTCTAGGACAATGCAAGGACTCTTAGAAAGCAACATTTGGAAAGCGTCGTCCTCAATTCCCTTCATGATATGCTTGATCTTAAGCTCTTCGGACATCGACTCGTTGACTCGCTTGCAAAGGTCCAGAACGTACTCAATATAGCTTGTGAAATTCTCACCAAGCTGCTGGGACCGAGTATGTAAGCGTTGTTTGGCACGGCGTTTGCGTACCTCAGGCCGCCCGAAAACTTGTGTGAGGCTCGTTTTGAAAACCGACCATGTAGGGAGTTCCGCTTCGTGGTTTATAAACCACAGCTTGGCCACGTCCGACAGGTAGAAGGAGACGTAGGCCAACTTGGCGGCGTCATCCCATTTGTTGTGAGTACTCACTCGCTCGTACATTGAAATCCAGTCGTCAACGTCCTTGTCTTCTGTGCCTGAGAAAACAGGGGGATCTCGCAGACGCAGAGAACTGGCGCAGAGAACAGTAGGTGGTGCCGGTGGAGGAGTTGGAGTAGCGCTTGCGTCGGTAGGCATAATGGATGGTAAAATGCGATTCCGAAGCTCCAGGGTGATCGAAGCCCAGCAGAATCCACCACTTGTAACGGGGTTTATTTGCAGCGCAGAACGCAGAAAGCGAAGCAGTCAGCAGCGTCCGGCCAAGCACAGCAAGCACGAGGTTATGCGGATGGCGATGCCCCTGATGCGCCGAAAAATGCCGCTGAAGCTCCTCTTCTTCACTACAATATATATATATATATATATATATATATATATATATATATATATATATATATATATATATATATATATATATATATATATATATATATATATATATATATATATATATATATATATATATATATATATATATCACTCTTACAGACAAAAGAAACGTTGCTAAACTTGAGAAAATTCAAACATCCGAGGTCCGATTTATGTATACTTATTACAAACGCAGAGACAGTCTGGCTGATGCACTGAGCTCCATTAGTCTAGTTATACTTAGAGCTAGACGCACCTAAAACAGATTAAATAACTTATATTTGATACATATATTGCATTACAATAACAATCATCTTTGTATTACGCACCACACACTGCACACTAGTGATTGTTTTCGTAACGGAACAATGATACAGGCATACAGCTGATCAATCGATACATTTAGGTATTCTTTTTTTTTCAAGAACGACAAGCGCCTGGAACAAAATACCGAAGAAAGTTCTGTAGCGTACTTTCCCCCAAGTAGAAGCGAAAACAACACACCTACGTTTCTTGAAGCTTGGGACAAGACTACTAAAAACAAGAGAGGTTAACTATTTCATGCGGTATTATTTTGCGACGAGTGCGGAAAGCAAAATAGAGTGCTTTTCACATTGTTGCTGCAATTAGTGAAACGATTGTATGATGCTAATGAAATGAGTAGAAGAACGGGCCCGTTGAACAAAAGGTAAATCTCAAAAGCTTTGTGGCTCGGGCGCTTCACTGTCAACAATTTATTGTTTAGAACTACAATCTTTTCTACCTTCCCTTCACTTTCATCTCATGAGACAACGCGTTGTGCTTGCCAAAAAAAGGTGTGCTTAAGCTATTGCATAGAGCACCCATTCTTAGCACTTTGTTTTTATCCAGTCTAAGTACTGCCTTGTGTACAACGTTAACTAACACCTCAGGGTTGAAAGCATTTTGTTTTGTCCATGATTTCCTGTTTTTATTTGACTGTGCACCTTTTGACTTAGAAGCGAAGGTCGACAAAGTGTTACCTGCGATTAGGGATAATCTCGCACTCCTTAAATTTACTTGCGAACTTCCTACATGTTCGCAAGTCTGTATCTGGTTTTTGCATACTCGGTTGTTTTTTATAGGAAAGCACACATGCTGGTCGTATGAGTCCCGGATAAATATACCTCTTCTTTCTTTTGTTTCGGGGCATTCAAAGCTGAAAAAGAGAGGAATAGAAAACTTCTGTTTTAGAAATGCCCTGACCAAATCGTGGCACCACAAGATGGCGTCCAGTTTTAAGACTCGGGGCACACGTCTCACCGAAGCAGGGTACGCAGTTATGCTGCAGGTCTCTGTAGCTGATCGCATCCTGAAAGTTTCACACCAAGGCAGGCAGGAAGCGTTGGAGTGTTTGGGCAGCAGATTAGGTGTAATCCTGTAAATGCACACTATCTTTCTTAACTTCATGAAAGTGCCCCAGCGGGCTAACGTAGTCGTGGTATTTTAGCTCTTTTCATCCCCAAAACTAGAAGAGCTTAGCAAGTTGACCTGCCCAAATAATGACATTCGCTTGGTCTGTGATAAGAGACACCAGGTTAGATATGTAGATTTTGCGGGCTACGTTGTGTACATGTTTTCCTTATCGTGTGGAAAGTATATAGTATATGCGACAGACCTAGCGCTGTCTTAATGATGGACAACGTGAACATGACTACAACGCAATAAAAACTTTCAGGGGGAGGTTTCCATGCGGCGCACTGTAGCGCTTGTGCGTGTTACCCTGATCTGTACAGCTGCACTAATATAGATTGGTCTCACAATCAGCTGACACGCAAAATCAAAGAAGCTGAAGCTATAGCAGAAATAGGAAACTCGCGTGCGAGTTCACCATTGATTGCACCGATGGAAAAAAAATGACGTTTCTTGGTGTGACACGACGTCCAAGATGAGTTGTGTTTTTATGCATATATAAGGTGGATGTCAAGGGCATGAAATGAACAGGTGGAAGTTCACTGCCTACTTTTGTAAACGTCTTTGTCGACTTTCCCCTTTCATTTCTATATGTGCCGCATTATTACGAGCTAAGTTCAAGGAGGCCAAAAGGTGTTGTCAAGGCTCTCTTTGGAATCACGGTTGGTTTTATTGGAATCTGGTGATAAGTGGCCATCAGATCCAGCTTACAAAATATGGTCATTCCCACGAGGTGAGCGCTCAAATCATGGATGTGATGGAGAGGATAATGGTCTGCTGTTGTCACAGCATTGAGTGCCCGATAATCGCCACAAGGCCGCTAGTCACCAGGCTGCTAGTCTATCAGCCCAATGTGCAGCGCTGATGACCAGTTGCTGGTAGAAGGCCGGATAATGCTGAGTTGCAGCATGTGATAGAACCCCCGGCGGGAGACTTCGCGTCTTTGTCCAGTGAGCGTCCTAGGTGTAGCGTTGACGGGTGGTGACAATGTGATGCATCCCGTTGTGCTTGATTGGCAGTTCGGTGTTCTGAAGTTTGTTGATATCCGGGAATTCCGCCAGAATATTTTGAAAGCGTGACGCTGGTTTGTAAGTGCAAATGCCGCTTGAGAATAGGTCAGATTTCAGTCCGAACACTGGGAGCGTAGTGACCTTGTCTTTGACACGATGCTCCTGAACGCTAACGTCGAGATTGAAATGGCTCATAACGTCCGCGCACAGAATGGCAAATCTGACATCAGCCATAACGAAGAGCCAATGAAATTTTTTCCCGAGTCCGATGTCTATAGTCATCAACTGCACTTCATATGATGCGGTAGCAGTATTATTGACTGCAATTAGGCTGGAAATGGACTTGTCAGGTCGGCGATGTTGAGTTGTTGCCGGTAGGATGGATAGCTCAGCTCCGGTATGAACAAGTAGGCGAATCACAGTGATGCGGTCGACCACGAAGAAGAGGTGGCTTGAGCGATGTCCCGTGTCGCACTCCGCCATTAGCGACTGTCAGGTGCATTTGCCGTCCACAAGTATGGTTGGGTGCAGCAAGTGGCTGGCTCTCTGAAACGGCGATGGTACCAGCAGACACTCTGCTATGTCTCTCTTGAGTAGTCGCGGTGCTGCGGACATTGAGCACGTGAGGATTAACCCTGCCATGCAGTACGATGTTTGTACGACAGGGCAAGGTTTTGAATTGCTGCTGCCAGTCTGTCCACTCTGTCCTCTAAGCGACGTATTCGGTCCACATGTTCGGACATTTCTACAGCCAGATTAGGCATTTGTGATTGGTCGGTGCTGACGGTGATGCGGTCGGCAAGTTGAGCCAGACGCTCAAGGGTCACGCCGTCCGGGCCGGCGAGTATCATCC
This sequence comes from Rhipicephalus microplus, assembly GCF_043290135.1. Taxonomy (NCBI): domain Eukaryota; kingdom Metazoa; phylum Arthropoda; class Arachnida; order Ixodida; family Ixodidae; genus Rhipicephalus; species Rhipicephalus microplus. The sequence continues at coordinate 117,537,807 of NC_134702.1, forward strand.
GTGTTGACTGTGGTAGTCTCTGCAAAAAACAACTCTCGAAGCAATGGTTGTTGCTGCTACTCTGACGCTGGTTGGCTGAATAGCTAGAGCATTTGGTTAAGTAGTTAAGATGAACGCTGGTCGCCGAGCTCTTCTTGAGACAGGAGTTGTTGCATCATGCTCTGTTCGAACACCTCAAGACGGTTCAGGATGGTGCTCATAAGGTCATCATAAGCCTTTTCAAATAGAGTGGAGGCGAGCATATCGCCTATAGCGTCAGCGATGTCAGGTGGCAGAGCTGCTACAACTTGGGAGTATTTCATCTCCTGTGATGTGATGCGGCGAAGCTGGAAGCGGGCCTTGACTTGGCTGAACCAGACCTTGGGGTTTTTTAAGCCAGAAATGAGGAATTTTTAACTCTGGGGCGTTGGTTGCGAATGAGCTTGAAGTGCCAGCCTCGGCTTTCATGAATGCTGTTTTTTTCTAACGTCCGGGTCACGACTTTGTAGCGTACATGCTCTAAGTAGGAGCAAAAAAAAACACACTCACATTTCTTGAAGCTTGGCACAAGACAACTTTATTTGTCACAGAAAACAAGAATATAAAAGAAGATAACACAAAAAGGGGCGTTGCTGCGTATGTATTACGGCAAGCCGGAGATAACGTGAGGGTTGACGGCGCACGCGCCGTGCGCCTCGGCATTTGAATCGTTACCCGCACACAGCAAAAAACAAATGCTGCAAACGGCATTCACTGCCGCTATAGTTTGACTGTACAGGTTGTTATATCGAAACTGCGAGAAATACTTTCATAATAGCATCCTTATATTGTTGTATTTTAATTGCACTGTTGCATGTGTTGATTTTTTGTCAACGGGCGTGTAATGACTTGTATGTGTGCTTTTGATGTGATGATACTTGTGTTCACTCTGGCTTTCAGTCAAGTGACTGTGCAATATGCCTAAATAATATATATATATATATATATATATATATATATATATATATATATATATATATATATATATTCAAATTCGTGCGCCTAAGCTTCGGCCTTTTCTCACACGCTAATTTTATCGTGGAATGTGGTCTATATTGATTTAAATGGCCACATCCCGTGGCCTGCCTTCGCAATACATGCAATGCCCATTAATATTTCTTCCTCATTTCGGCTTAAATGACCATAACACTATTTGACTCCTGACCCCACTTCTCTCGCTATTCCAGAGTTCATGTTACAATCGTAGTTTTTTTTGCCTTCAGCTATTATTCTCTATAGTACTAAACGCTGCTGTGCAGACCAAACTGTCCAGGTGCTTTTTATACTTACGACGCTTCTGTGCATTTGTCGTAGACACATGGCCCTCTTAGTGTATTCCTTCATGAATGCGGCTGAAGCCCATCGCGCATATTTACGCTGGTCGTTGTATCGCAGCCCTTGAATGTCGAATGCATGCATCATTTCATGCCCAACGATCTGGAAGGTGGTAACGTTTCTTTTGTTTTATTTGCGAATATATTTGCATGACGATGAAATCAATATTGTTCTAGATTAGCAGTTGATAGTTCAGCATCCCCTTGAAGTGAGCTTACGAGGGAATACTATAAAGAAATTGTTGAAGCGTAATGTCCCAAACCATCATATGAATATGACAAAAGCCGTAATCGAGGACATCAAAACTTTGTACCACTTAAGGTGTTTATTGTGCACCTAAATCTAGATACACGAGTCTCAAGCATTTTCTCTTCTATCTGGAATGCTGCTTCCGCGACCAGAACTCGATTCTGGTAGCTGTGGGGCTGAAGTTGAGCACGTTAGGTACCCGACCACCCTGGAGGGTCTGAATAAAAGGTTACATCGCGTTGAAACGTCAAGCATCACTGAACATGCAGGGCATTCTTTACAGAGCGTGTGAGCGTTACTGACCATAAAACGTAGAACTCATCCCCTTGTGGTTGTTTTCGAATAAGGAGACACGTCAACTAAGTTTTACAATGTGAAGGAAATAGTTTTATGCATATATATAAATATATGCATATATGCATATATATATATATATATATATATATATATATATATATATATATATATATATATATATATATATATATATATATATATATATATATATATATATATATATATATGCTGGGAGATGATTTAGACTCCAATCAAAAGTTTTGAAGAAACCCGACGTTTCGGAACCGACTTGCTTCCTCCCTCAAGGGTTACTGTGGAGGCTACGTAGCAGCGGCATCTTCAAAACACTCGCGGGGTGGATAATGACCCCCCCCCCCTCTTTCTCTCTCGTTTTGCCGTGAAAGCGCAGTCCGTGTGTATACACAGGGGGAAGGGTTCCGAGAGAGCGGTTGATGTTACGGGCTGCCCTCTGTATGTGCCACGACTCGACTAACAACCTCCTCCCCCAGTACGGCTCGCTTTCAAAAATGGCCGTCGCTTTGAAATTCAATTGGTGATCGAACGTCTCAGCATGTTCGGCGACTGCGCTGCGCTCTTTGTAGAACTTCCGCACATCGTTCTTAGTAGTAGAATTTCCGCACATCGCATATATACTGCTTCGTCACATAAACAGTGACCTCTTGAAACGCTTCAAGCAGAAAAACACATTTCCTCACGTATTTATCGCTACATGAGATATTGAAATATTGCGTTAACCTATTAGGTTTCACTACAAGCTAATCAGTGACACTTGGAACAATAAACCTGAATATTACGAAATCAACCTCTTTCTCTTAAATTTAGATTTGAACAACCTATGGAAGCAAGTGAGTTCTTTCACTAAAAGCACGGCAACATTAAATATAGTGGGATGCAATGCTGCCCTTAGTGACACTCGCTTATAAAACTGCTCCTCAACGCACTACCGGCTTTCCTCATTCATGACCACTCACCGAGCCTCAGTCTGGACGTCTCTTTCCATTTGGTCCCCGCACCCTCCACACCTCCTTTCTCTGAACAATTTTTATCTCATCTCGCACACTGACGTCACCTGGGTCACGTTAACACCGGCCTCTCTTAGGAAAGTAGGACGTCTCGCTACGACTCGTCTCACCGTGTTGTGACTTTTTCCCTGGCGACGACGTTGAGCTCATGGCTCCACTTCACGTCCTCAGCTTATGCGACAAGTTTATCAGTCGCTTTATGGCTCCGTACACAGTGGTCGAACAGATATCTCCTACCAATTACGGTGTTTATCCCCTTAGCACTAAACTTGGTCACCGATGCCGAGAGAGATAGTACATGTATCTCGTTTAAAGCCTTATACGCGACACATTTTATGATACTCTCAGGGAGCCAGGTGGCTGCTTCCACCATGCGGGGCAATTAGTGTGAGCATGACAAGTGAATGAGTCTTCATTCTCTTTACATATCATTAAGACCTGTACATCTGCGTCATCTGCACATATCATCATCAGCGTGATTTAGCTAGAGCTTGGTTGAATAAACTGGTTGCTCACGATACTGACACAACAAAGAGTTAGTGATATCAATATAAACGACACAAAACTGGCGAATGCGTTTAACGAATACTTTCTAAATGTGGCTCTTAGCGACGAAAAGGCAATGCGATTTGAAAATGAGGCAAGTGATTCTAAGACCTCTCTTGATGCACAATGTATTACAAGATAGAGTTTTCATATATGTATAAAATAAATGAAGACAAACATTTCGAGTGCTTCTGATGACATAAAGGTGGCTCCAGTTAGAGCCATCGCATCTGCACTCAGCCCTAAAATAGCGTATCTTATAAACTATTCCGTTCTGACCAGAAGCCTACCCACCAAACTTAGGGTGGCCAAAGTTACAACATTTTCTATGGATGACAACGCTGGTGAATTGACTACACCCGATATTCGTAATACCTGTCGTTTCAACAATTTATGAAACAATTGTAAACACACTCATCATCAAGTATTTTTGAGAAATATATAATGTTGTCGCCGCATCAGTATGGTTTTTGCAAAAATAAGAAAACGGAAGAGGCACTAAATAACATAAGAAGTCGTATAATCAAAAATATTGAATGTAACATTTACACTTAGGGTGTCTTTCTTCACTTTCGCAAAGCGCTTTACCCTGTTTACTACCATCTCTTACTGCTGAAATTAAGCCGTTTTGGAATTTGGAGAGAATTCGGAAAGCTACTTATCATGTATATTTCTATTTGTCGGTATGTATATACCGTGAAAAGTCCGAATACCTAAAAAAAAAAGGGACTTCGACAGGGTCCTTTTTGGGCCCCATGCTCTTTCTTTAGATATAGGTGATATTACACAAGCTCAACACAGGCCGAAAATTAATGTGTTCGCTGACGACACAAGTATCTTGTTCACAGGCTGTCCTTTAGGCAATAGAAGGTTAAAGAAATCTATATTTGTAAAAACTGCCGGTTTGGCTAACAAAAAAAGAAGACTAAGACTGAGAATAGACCACGGCATATGATGCCATAGGCCGTGCCACTGTTTTTTACCTCGGTTTGGTTATAGGTCGAACTACTATTTTCGATTATTTGCACACATCCAAAAACTTGTTAAGCGACACTGACGTCGCAAATTTAGTTCGACGGGCTCTTTAATGCTACTCCGCTTTTCAGATTGCAAAGCCAACATTACATATTTGGGGCTTTTTTTCACACGCTCTGCTTCGCTGTTACACTGTGCGTGGCTACCCACAATGGAACAAAAGTGCTTGAAGCGATGGAGTTTCTGGAGCCGATCCCCCAAATCACCACGTTTTTTTGTTTGTACAACAAAAAGTTATTGAAGTCATACATTGGTTCACAAGGCAGTGAGTGGCATGTGTGCACAAAAAAAAAGTTAGGTTAATTATAAATGAGAAGAAACTTAAGCATGTGAGAAGCGGTCACCATTATGTTTGCTGTCAAAAGACAGCCCTGCAACTAGCGAGAAACCTGAGGTTTTTGTCAAACAGTGCAACAACAACAAAAAACGAGGATACTGCAAGAAGACAACACAAATGCTATACTTCAGCAAACAAAAAAAAGGTCAGTCGAAGGTTAGCGCCCGCGTTCTCGTCTTGCTGTCTTGTGTTTTTTATTTGCGCTATTTTACAATGTATCCCCTACGAGCTCGGCTTTCTGTACTGCTGATGCTTTTGTGCGCGAGGAAGCCAGATTGTTAAACTGAGGGAAGACATCGAAAGGAGATTCGAAATAAACGCATGGTGGGGACAAAACGACAAAATTAGTTAAGACTGCTAACTTCTCCGCAGTATATGTGCAAGCACATTTAAGCAGTGTGTCACGGACCACAATTTCTGTGACCCGGTGTCACGCCAAGTTAACAGGCGCCGCGCTTTTCTCAGCGACCATGAGAGCGCTTGGGCATCGAAAGAGTTTGTAATTGTGCCGCGGGTGTGTTCATATCGGACGTAAACCGCTTATAGGATTAACGCTTTGTGTCTGTGTCAACGAGAAGCAGCCACCAAAAATCCCGAACTAAAGTTTGGGCAACCGAATGCGCCAGCTGGGAATCGAGGCAAGCGTCCCTTCCCAAGGTATACAATCAATACGCCGGCGAAATGTAGGCGATCACCTCACAAGTTTGTCCCTCTCGCTCAGCTGAGAACACGGACCTTTTATGCAAAAGGGCGTGATTGTAATATATTTTTAAGGTGGAGTTTGAACAATGTCATGCGCATGACTGGGCCGATTTTGATGGCCCTCGTTTCCCCTTAGTAGAGAATGAGGGGCAGAAAGGCGATTCGAGCGCAGGATATTGCCCTGCTAATCAGTCTGCGGCTGCTTGTACAAAATGAGGTAGAAGACTACAATCCGGTATCTCGATTCTAGAAGCTTCTAGTGTAGCTTTGTATCAGCTGGCCACCTGAACATAGCCCTTTGTCTAGTTGAGACGCGTAATGAACGTCTGCCACGTAGACGTCGGAGTTTCAACTTAGGTTAGCTGAACCTGCTTTTGTTCACCGTCAAGCTCCAGCTTACGGAACGTCAGCGTTGCAACGCCACCGGCATGCATCTCAGTCATGCCAGAACTCTTCGGAACTCCTCGAATCCGATCGTCGCGGACTCAACGCTGCCGTTCATCGCGCATATACCATCATCTGCTTATACTTCTGAGCTTCTACGTCTTCAGCTTATCCATTGCATAAGCTTATGTTGAGTACATGTATTAAACTGTTTATTTTATTGTGTGCTATTTTAATATCTGTTAATACTGCTGACATGCAAGCTCAAATGCTGTTTTTTCCTATGCATGTTTGTTATAGTTGTTTGAAGCACTGCATTCGTTGTGTCGCATACTAGTGTATTGATTCTATCGTTTCGTTGTGCCACACACATCTCTGATCTCTGCACTGCTGTCCTTGCGTACACAATGAACTAATCTTCTGTCATTACCGTCCCCGACTTCGCGCCGGCGACGCTAGAGGGTCAGCTTGTAATTCAGTGGCAACTTGAAATTCAGCTGAAAATTCTCTTCCCTTCTGATCATAAATGGACGGAAGAAACTCAGGAATTTCTCGTAGACACAAAGAATCACAAAGCAAACAAATTTTAAATTACTACCCAGCCGATTTGTAAAACACACGTCACTAAATTAATTGTTTGTGAAAGGACAAATCAGAAAGAGATTTATTATCAATATAATGCGTAAACACTTACCGCACCAAGCCCACCATAATTCAGAGCATCTATGCTGTCGTGAAAATACAACGGACGTGCGATAATGGCCGAGGCTATTGAGAGTGTGTTGTGGCCAGGTGCGTAATACGCGTTCACTTCCGTCTCGTCGTAAATCCATGTTTCTTGGTCGACCCAAAGCTGTTGTGCTGAAATCCCGATAGCCTTAATCCATGACGGGAAAAGGCTGTCGGTTGGCACGTCGGGGTATGATACTGCGCAATTGGAAAGAGAGAAGTTAAGTAATAAGCAATTGTGTTCATCCGAACCACTTTCTCGTGCCCTAAACAGTGAGGTATGTAAAATCAACACAACATTTTAAAAAAGTATATACAAGCGTACATTAGGAGGTCATTGATTTCTAAACGTGCCCTACAACACATTTTCAGCAACATCAGAAGAAGAAGTGGTGATTTCTCCGGCCATTATGGGAGCCAAATACCATAGCACAGCACACGGCCTCAGGTTAACGATTCTCAGTCAGCTAGAAATGATCTAGATTCTGGCAGGGACGCTGCCTCCACAATCAGTTCCGGCAGCACAGCTGCCGCACTTGAGTTTACATCAGGACTTGCTCATTACCGAAGGTCAAACTCCCACGTCTTCACAGGTCACCCTTGGACGCATGCGCACTGCTCTTTGAGCATTCTTAAAATCTAGTTTCTACTTCACCTGTTATATTATCAATTTTTCCCTTGTGTGCAATCACACTCACCTATAGGCTGCGCTTTTGAAAAAATACAAAAAAACTGGCAGAACCCACGTACAGTGGAATCGATGATATTCGAAGCACGAAGGATGAATGTGGATATGTTACTTTAAAATCAGCTCTACATTACGAGGTGGAGGTAAATGATGCAGTACATGCCTTCCGTGTCATGATTATCCTGTTTGAATGCGTCGTTTATTTTTGCCATCTATTCACGTCACGTGATACCAAATTTAGTATATGACGAGCTAGCGAAACAGCCGCAAGCACGCTAAGAGCTAGGTATGTTGTCACGTTTCTACATGACACGCGTGTCAGGATTATCATGTTTGCACCAGTCTTACGTTTCGCCATCCATTGACGTCACGTAACACCAAATTTGGTATATGTGGAGCAAGCAAAACGGCCGCGAGCACATCATGAAGGGCCCAATGTACTACAATGTAGCGTTGACGCGCACGCACGCTCGACTCAGTGACGCAACGTTAGCAAAACGCAAGCACTCTATAGTCTGACGCCAGGTGCGACCAGCGTCCATCAGCGCGGCCCTACGGCAACCGACGCGAAATGCGACATGCTGCATTTCGCGCCCGTGCGTTACCCAGACAACACCACGTCTCCCTCTTTTCGTGACGCGGGGACGCTGGACGTGCTGAAACACGCATGCGTCAAAGCAAGGCAGCGCGGCGCTTGCTTGCTACTGCATGGCAGGACTAGCGCCTGTCATACAATACCAAATTTGGCATATGTGAAGTAATACCAAATTTGAACATAATACCGAATTTGGCATATGTGAAGCAAGCGAAAAGGCCGCGAGCGCGTCAACAGTGAGGTTGTTACGTGACACGCATGTCGTGATTATCATGTTTGGGTGTGATATTTACCTATGTCGTGCGTTCGCGCCGCATAATACCGAGTTTGGTGCGTGTGAAGGTAGCGAAACGACCACGAGCACATCATGAGCGTAGCATATAGTCATGTTGTTACATTACACGCATCTCATGATTATCATGTTTGCATTAGTCACATACTTTCATCATTTATTCGCGTACTGTAATAAGAAATTTTGTACATGTGACGCTAGCTAAACGGCCGTGAGCGCACCATGAATGTGGCATGTGGTCATGTTGTTACATGACACGCCTGTCCTGATTTTCATGCTAGGGTCTGTCACTTGTGTTTGCCATGCAATCATGCCATACCATACAAGTTTTGCAACATGCCATGTGCCCTGAATCACCACAACATCTGCAGGACCATGAATTGTAAATCATGACATTGATGACATACATGTCATGACTTTCATGTTATGACTAGTGAAATATGTTTTTCATGCAGTCAAGTTACGCCATACCAAGTTAGGAATCAATACCATAATTGCATCAGCCAGGAGAGCTAAAAGTCGTAGGCGGCTAGATAGATAGATAGATAGATAGATAGATAGATAGATAGATAGATAGATAGATAGATAGATAGATAGATAGATAGATAGATAGATAGATAGATAGATAGATAGATAGATAGATAGATAGATAGATAGATAGATAGATAGATAGATAGATAGATACGCTCAAGGTCGCCAAAGTTCGCTAAGAAATGCTTCGCGTTTAAAATTTGCGGAGCTGGCTCTAAGCTGCGCAAGCCTTGAAACAGTGAAGCTAGGTAGTTGCTCCGAGTAAAAATATGGTTGTTTCGAGCTTGTTTAAACGTCATTGCAAGGTTTGGGCTATGTGATCTTACATTGTTCCTACGTTATTTTTCAGCGCAGAGACCTTTAGGGTAAACTACAGTCAGATGAAGATAAGGCGCGGAAAAGTCGTCATTATCATGGTCTTTTCATCGCTTCGGCGTCTCCTCACAACCAGCATTGCACAGTTCCCTATAATTGCATTCTAAATACTGGGGCCATTCGGCTGACCGCCTTGGTTTTAAACTCATTTGTTCAGTTCACCGTTGCTTTCTTTTTTAGTAAAATTTGGGTGTTGATACGTTTACTCGATTCTTGTGCCACATACCCATATATAATGATGGCAGATTTTTGGCACGAGGTCAATAAGCAATTATTTCATTTATTGCTGATCTACTGCTGTATGGTCGCTGAGGGGCGGCCAAGCTGCTGCTGTTTGCATAAGTAAGGGTGAGAATTCCTGTTGCGGACGAAAATTGCGAATAAAAGATCTTGCGGGCCACCGCAAGTGATGCACCGACTCAGTTTCTCGAAGACCAATATAAGTGGCCGCCCTATTTTGTCAAAAGTGAAGTAATTATGTGGTGAATAAAGTCAATGGTCAATGTGGCGAATAAAGTCAGTATATCAGGCGTTTAGCTTGCGGAAAAAAATTCCGGCCACCCTAATTTTTAGCACGCTATGAAGCCACTCGACGACTATCTGGCTACAGTTTCGCATGTAAGGAAGCTAAGCTTCCAATTGATCGGCCAGCGCCTGCGGGAAGGTGAGTCACTTCATGCGTTCCTGGCAGAAATCCACTCGCTTGCGCGAAATACCAACTTCTTTTTACAATGAGGAGATAGACGACAGCAATTCAAGACACCACAATACATAATTTCTACCATCTATTCTAATTTTCTCAAAGCAACCTGCTACGTTTTCATTCACCTGCTGTGGTCCCTCGTGCCAAATCATTGTCAATAACATAAAAAAATAAATTGTAACTATGTACCGCTAAAGGTGGGGTCGAAAATGTTTAAACTCCATGCCTTGATTCATTACACAAATGCATGGTCTCTCCCTGCATCATCCCACCTTGCAACGTCATCCATTAACCAAGCATGCATATTGAATATATATTCTTCCAACCGTGCAGGGAACAGATACGCCAACAAGTTATACCACGTGAGTTGTAAGAAAAAAATAAATGTGTTTCACACAAACAAAAACTGATTCAATAAATGCGATACTGCACCGAAATTCTGGTATTTCACAATGCGCCAGTAAGCAAGCTGACTAATGCATCTTAGAAATTCACTGATCAGAAAACTACAGGCAACATTGAGCGTTGCTCAGAGTGGTGGATGTTTGCCCCTTTGTAAACAGAGTTTTCCTTAATGACACGGGCATCCAAAGCCGCTTTTTTTCCTTTTTTGATATTGTATGCAGCAAATCCTCACAGTACTAGGAAGACCTGCTTTTCACATGAAATAGCATTTCCCCTAAAGTTTCACCGAGAAAAAAAAACGTGCTTACACTCTCTGGATCCAGATGAAAGTGCTTAAAAGTAATAATTGCTTTTTAGTGGATTTAAAAGAAAGACGAAAGCCTGATCATTTTAAATATCTTCTTGTCTTTGTTTTCCCAAACACAACGTTTTTGGACGGAGAGAGAGAGATTGACTTTATTTAAACATATCCTGAGGAGGCTGAGAAAGGGCCATTCCGACCCTTATTTCAACCTGGAGGCTCCACTCAGGATGGCGCTGGCAGCCGAAGGCTTGTAGCGATGTCCCGGGCCCTATGGACCGCCTGTAGTTGCAGCTTGTTTTGATTACTCTTGAGGGCTTCCTGCCAAGCTTCTTGGGTATTCAGTTGTGCTGCGCTATGGGTAGGGCACAGCCAGGGCATGTGTTCGAAATTGCAATAGGGATGGTTGCAAAGGGAGCATGTGGGTGGTGTGTCGGGGTCGACTCTGTGTAAGGTGGATGGTGTTATGTACGTACGTGTTGGCAATCTTCTGAGAGTGTGAGCTTGTGCTTTGTTAAGTTTTGGGTGCGGTGCTGGGAAGGCACGTCTTTGTCCCCGGTAATGTGAAGTGATCTTGTGGTATGTGAGTGCTTTGTCCTGACTGCAGAGATTCTCGTACCGCTCACTCATCGAGGGGTCGTTCTCTGCGGCGCGGCATGTGAGCTGACGCGCCAGGCGGTTGACCTCTTCGTTGGGATTGCAGTGGTCGAGTTCCTAACTGTCCCATGTAGGCTGGGAACCAGGATACGTAGATTTGAGCTTTGTCTTCGTTAACAAGGGTTTCTTTGCTCTCGTACTCTGTTATTGCGTTGGCGGTGAGTTTTCCAGTGCTTCCAGCTACTAGGCCAGCCGCGAATGTTCGTGCCGCCGTCTTAGAGTCTGTGTATATTGTGGAGTAGGCTTGGCAGCTTTGCAAGGCTAGTGCGATCGCCATTTCCTCTGCTTCGTGGACATGGCTTGTTTGGACGGTTGCCGCGCTTATGAGGTTTCCGTCTATATCAACGACAGCTATGGCAAACGCCTCCCTGCCATAGTAGCGGGCGGCATCTACGAGTAGCGCGTGCGTGTTGTGTTTTTTTGCCTTGTTTATGAGCGCCCTCGCTCTTTCCTTCCTTCGCCCATTGTTGAACGTAGGGTGAACGTTGCGGGGAATTGGCTCAACCCTAATGTGTTTTTCACGTCATTACCAAGTTGCGTTCTTTTCTCTGGTTGAAAAATTGGGCAAATGCCTGCGTCTCGTAGGATGAGATGGCCTGCGTGCGTCAACGACAGGCGTGTGATCTGTGCCACTCTCTGAGCCTCAAAAATTTCTTTGGCTGTGTTGTGCAGACCACGTTGCTCGAGTTTCTCGTTGCTCGTGCTATTGGGCAAGCCGAGTGCCGTTTTCAGTCCCTTGCGGAGCATGGAGTCAACCTTTTTGATTTCAGCCTTCGTAAGTTTCAGAAACGGGAACGCGTATGCTACGTGACTTACGAGAAAGGCGTGATACGCCTTCATGATGTTGTCTTCTAGGAGGCCTGCTCTCTTGTTGGCGATTCTAGCAATGCCTTTTGAAAAATTGTTCATGCTTCTTTCAAGGCGCTTGAGTGCTTCTTTGTTGTGGCCCTCCTTGGCGCTTAACGTTAGCCCTAGTAGTTTGACCGTATATACTCGCGGTATCGTTTGGTTGTTCTCAGCTTTAGCACTACTTGCTGCTCTTCTTCGCCCGAATTTCGTCGAGGGTGAAAGAGCGTTAGAGTAGATTTAGTAGGGGACAGTGCGAGTACAGTTGGCCTAAGAAATTCTTCCGTTGTAGTCAGTGCTTGTTGAAGGATTCCTTCCAAGGCACCATATGAGTGGGCACGTGGGACCCATATGGTAATATCATCCGCGTATATGGCATGCTGCATGGATGGGATTTGAGCGAGCTTCTCCGGCAACCAGTGCATCGCCACAATAAAGATCAATGGCGAGAGCACTCACCCTTGTGGGGTGCCGATATTTCCGAGTCGTTCGGATTCGCCGCATTGCTCTTCTATGCGTATGGGGGCGGTTCGATTCGCCAGAAAGCCTTTAATGTAGTTGTAGAATTTCTCGCCTAGGTTTATGTGCGATATTTCACCCAGAATGTGTTCATGTTTTATGATGTCAAAGGCCCCCGCGAGGTCCAGGGCTAATATGGCTTTGGGCGTGTGGAGGAGGCCGTAACATATGTGTTCTCTCAACATCAACATGGCGTCCTGTGTGGACAGTGCTCTGCGGAAGCCAATAATGTTGTGTCGAAAGAGTCCATTGCTCTCAATGTGGTCCGTGATACGGTTAAGTATTGCATGCTCAGCTACTTTTCCAACGCAAGATGTGAGTGATATGGGCCTTAAGTTATCGATGCTCAGCGGTTTTCCAGGTTTCGGGATGAGTGAAACCTTGGCACTACGCCATTCTTTAGGCACGGTACCCGTTTCCCATGCCTCATTTATCTTCTTAGTAATGATTACGATTGCTTTATCGTCTAGATTCTTTAGCAGTTCATTGTCGATTCCATCTGGCCCTGGCGCCGATCTGCCTTTGAGTTGTTGTAGAGCGTACCGTATTTCAGCTTCGCTGAATGGTTCGTCTAGCTTTTTTTGCGGTCGACCTCCATATGAGGGATTTTTGTTTTCCCAGGCTACTTATTTGCTTTCCAGTGGGAGATTCTTTTGGCCTGGCGTTTTGAGGAGAGCTTGGGATCCACCACTATCCTGGGCATGCTTGTGCACCAATCGTTCAATTTGCAGCTGGGTGCCGCCTCTGGTGGGTTTGTCGCTGTCCGCCATAAGGTGTTTGAGCAGCCCCCATTTGGTTCCCTTCCTCATTTTGCCATCTGCTTCGTCACATGCGTTGTTCCACTGCTGGGCGCAGAGTGTTTTGGCGTGAGATTCAATTTCGCGGCCAAGGTCCGCAATTTTTGTGCGTAAGTGTCTGTTGAGCTTGTTTTTACGCCACGCTTCTTTTAGGTCATGCTCTTTCTCCAGCAAACTGGCCAGGTGAGAGTCCATTGCCTGGATGGATTGATCAGTATCGACTTCTTTGGTGGCCTCATTCGCTGCCATTTTTAATTCATTTATTAGGGCTTCATATGATTGTTTTGTATTGTCCTTCTGCTCCCGTATTTTGTGGAACTGGTCTCAGTCTGTGATTTTGAATTTTCTTAACGCTTTTGCCTCATTCTCAACGGTAATTATCAGGATGCAGTGGTCGCTACCTAGGTCTTCGGCGAGGTTATCCCAGGTAGCTCTGACGTTCTTGGTGAAGGTTAAGTTCAGCATTGTGTCCCGCTGTACCGAATTACCCCTTCTTGAAGGGAGGGCAAGGTTGTTTATCAGCTGCAGGTCCAGCGCATTCGTGCTTTCTGCTAACTTGGTGCCTTTGCCTTCGCTTTTTAAGTATCCCCATTCAGTACTCCTGGCGTTAAAATCGGCCGCTACTATGAGCGGATTGTCACCCGCCATTTTTACCGCCGAGATAAGCAGTCTGTTGAAATCTCTTTTCTTACCTGATGGAGAACTGAAAAACATTGAGCAAAAAGATGCTTCTTTTAACAGCCCAGTGTGGTAAGATTTCCACCAGGACCATTTCCAGGCCTTTTTTGTATACGGGGGCGTCCCTTTTGGCGAACATTATGTCCTTCCGGATGAAGGTAGCCACTCCTCGCGTCTTGTTCTGCTCGGGGTGCAGGGTCGGCCTGGCTAACCTGTACCCCCGTATGCCAATGCTTTTAGCAGTTTTGCTTTCTCCACATTCCTGTAGCAATATTATATGCGGCTTTTTTTACAGGCTAGCAATAGTTGTGTTAGTGCTGCTTTGCATTTCTGAAGTGAGTTACAGTTCAACTGCCAGATCTTAATCTCGTTACGGTCAGCGGCCGTTTTGGCTTGATAGCTTGTGTGCGTCGCGGCTCGTTATTTCCGCGAGATTGCGTGCTTTGACTGGTCGGACTTTAGCTCTAGAAGTTATGCTCGGCACGCTTGCCGTAACCGCTGGTTTGTCCGCGCTTAGGTTCTGAGGAGCACCTGCCCCAGGTGGGTTGGCTGCCATCTTCTCCAGGCTCACGAGCCTCTGGTCAGCTTTGTCAGTGTAAGTCTTAAAGGTTTCCATAAACTTGGCAAGCGTGTTCACCAACGTATCAATTTTGTCCTGAGCTTAATTGTCGCGGACTCGACATTTGTCAGTGGGGCTTCTTTTTCTATTGAGACCATCTCGATCTCCTCCGTCGTGTCGCTGTCGCTGTCTACGGCCTTGCGTTTGTGTGTGTTGTGGATAGTTTGTTGTGAACGTGTTGTCGGTGGTGCCGGTGAGCTCCACAGATTAATTCCGTGGCAGCTCTCTATTCTAGCTATTGAGGTCCGGAGCTCTTCAAGCTCCTTTTTGAGGGCCCTGTTTTCTTGTTCAAGCGCTACAATACGAGAATCGGGAGCATGCTCTGACTGTGCCTTACCTTTGGGCTGGCTACTTGTGCTTCGTGATTCATCTGCAACCCTGCTGGCCCAGGAGCCATTGTTCAGCTGCTGCTGCTGCTGCTGCTGCGTGGCTGTTGGTCTCGTTCTCGATCGGGATCTGGAGCACTCCCAAAATGACAGGCGGTTGTCGGATCCCGACAGGGTCAAGGGGCGCCCTCCGGAACGAGAACGACCTCTGGATCGAAAACGCCTTCTGGATCGGGAACGCCCTCTGGATCGGGATCTCTCCCTGGATGGAGAACGGCGATGGATGCTCGAGGCGTTCTCCCGTACCGGCACCTGGTTGTGGCAGGGTTCCTTAAACGTGACAGATGTTGGTGCGTCTTGACGTTGTTGTGCTTGCCACTCTTGCTTTCTGCGTCTTCTTCTCCTTCTCACTATGTATGGAATGCGGAAGCGTCTTTTGCATTCGCGATCTCCGGTGGGGTGATTTCCATCGCAAAGCTTGCATTTCGGCTCGCAGTGGTGCACACCGTCTTCTTGTAGCGTTTCACCACAGTTGTGACATTTCTTGCTCGTTGCGTTTGTGTGCCGGCAAACATCGGCGCGATGGCCGACTCCTCCGCACGATCTGCAAACATCGACTTGTCGCTTGTAGAGCGAGCACAAAACCATGGCGGTTCCGCATATCACTGTGCTCGGAACGCGCAACCCGTCAAAGAGGATTGCGACGACTTTGGTCTTTTTAACGCGTCTTGCTTCGATGGCAGTGGGATTTCGGTCGTGCACAATCAGGCGTCTGAGCGTTGCGCCGTCAAGGGAGGGGTCAACGTTCTTGAGGACGCCCTTGCGTGTATTATCGGGCGCGGCCACGTATGCGGCAACTTCGAACGAGCCTTGGCTTGTGTACAGTTTCTGTACGTTCACGTATGATGTAGCATTATTTTGGTATGGCGTAGAAATAACAATGATGTTTTGCATATTGTTTGGGCAGATCGTGCCCTCCCGTGCTTGTTCATCGGGGATCTGGGCGGCCATGATGACGACGGCTCTCGCCAGCAGAACGAGGTCGACTCGGGCCACGTCCAATCCTCCTCTGGGTCTCATAATTACCATTATCTGGTCTTTGGGTAGGCGGAGTAGCCTGGAAGCGGATACCACACGGTGTAGTGCCGATTGACTTTTTTAAAGCCCCTCGGGTGCTTCAGCTGGTTGCTGTGCTCGACCGTCCCAGCGGCCAGCTCCTCGTTCGACGGAGTCGTCTGTCTTCGGCGTCCCATGGCGGTGGCCCATCTTGGTCTGTCGAAGATCTCCGCGCTTACTTCCATTCCCTCCACGATTACGGTGGAAGGCATTTCAGTGCCTGGTTGTCGGCTGCGACGTACGGAGGTGTATCCAGTAGCTTCCGCGTCTGGCCGAGCCCTTGGCTACATGTAACGGCCGTACTCCTCGCCAACCCTAGGTATGGTTAGGGTTAGCGGGGACGCTCGCCGCGTCGCAACTTTAAAGTCCAAAAATATGTCTAAGAGTTCACTCACCGCCAAAAATGGCATCTCCACTGAAACCGCAGAGCTTGCTTGTTCGAATAAGCACAAAGGCAAGTGATCTTGAAGCAAAGAAACGACCGAAAACATTTAGAAAAACGGGAGCCGACGTTTTCACGTCCGCGCTCCTCGACGCTACCTAGCGATCCTCTTTTTGGACGGATGTACCCATTCATCCGTCCGCCCGTCCGTCCGTCCGTCCAACCACCCACCCACCCACCCACCCATCCAACCCATCCACCCATCCACCCACCCATCCACCCATCCATTCATCCATCCATCCATCCATCCATCCGTCCATCCATCCATCCATCCATCCATTTATCTAGCCGCCTACAACTTTTAGCTCTCTTGGCTGTCTCGATAATGGTATCGGCATCAAAATTGATATGGCATAACATAACTGTACGACGAGCGTAACTGACTAGTGACAACGTGAGAATCACGACATGTATGTCATGAATGTCATGATTTACATTTATGCTATGGCTTCTCTTGCGGTGGTTTCGTTCATAAGACTTTTTGCAATGCTGGTATCGTATGACATGTCTGCATGGCCAAAATAAGTGAGAGGCCGTACATAGGAAACATGACGTGCATGTCGTGATTTTCGTGTTATGAATAGTCAGCACTACACGCCACCTTCATAGTGCGCACGCGGTCGTTTCGTTAACTTCACATATACCAAATTCGTTATTACTGGACGTGAATGGATGGCGAAGGTACAAGACTATTGCAAACATGATAATCATAATCATTAGATGCGTCTCATGTAGGAATGCACAATATACCACGCTCAACATGCGCTCTTGGTCCTTCTGCTAGCTTCACATATACCAAGTTTGATATTACGTAACGTGAGTGGACGACTGAGCTAAATAACACGTCCAAACATGATAATCATGACAGGCATGTCATGTAAAACATGACTGCATGCTACGGTCACAGCGGGCTCACAGTTGTTTTGCTATGCGCACCTATACCAAATTTGATATTGCATGACGTGAATAGACAACGAAGATAAATGACGCTACACCAGGTCTCGGAACTACTTTTCAAATAGACGCTAATGATCGTGCAACGTCAATAGTGGTAGCAGTGCTGCCTGCCTAATTTTATAAAATATACACATGTACTACTTTGATACAGGCGTCAGGCGGGGTTAACATCTATTGTAGTTTGTTGCCATACGCTGAAGGTAATTTATCTGGCAGCTTCTAGGGCTAGCCCCCTCATAAGCATCAGCACTTCATATCAGCCTCTAGTGTTGCTAATACGTATGTTGATTGATTTATGGGATTTAACGTCCCAAAACCACCATTTGATTATGAGAGACGCCGTAGTGGAGGACTCCGGAAATTTTGACCACCTGAGGTTCTTTTACGTGCACCCAAATCTGAGTACACGGGCCTACAACATTTCCGCCTCCATCGGAAATGCAGCCGCCGCAGCCAGGAACCGAACCCGTGACCTGCGGGTCAGCAGCCGAGTACCTTAGCCACTAGACCACCGCGGTGGGGCGCTAATACGTATGTTCCAGTTGTAATTGTTGACAAGGTGCAAACGACTTGTTTTATAAACATCTGCAACTATTCAATAAATGTCTGTGCGTGGAACATTTGCACACATATTTAGTGTCATTT
Organism: Rhipicephalus microplus; assembly: GCF_043290135.1. Lineage (NCBI taxonomy): Eukaryota > Metazoa > Arthropoda > Arachnida > Ixodida > Ixodidae > Rhipicephalus > Rhipicephalus microplus. Next base: position 117,555,974 of record NC_134702.1, read on the forward strand.
CATGATGTGTCACTCAATCGAAAAACTGCTCCACTGTCACATCCTGTCCGCATGCTTCGCATGACGTCGATTACCAGGTACATAAGATTTGCAGAATTTTTTGAAAATTTCTATAGCGAAAAACTCGCGGCACAATTGCCAAGCAACCACCGATCACGTGCTGCTGTGCTCGGCGGTTGCTTGACAACGGTGGAGCGAGTTTTTTGCAACATCACTGCCATCTTTATAGTTCGGCAAACAGTTTTGCTGTTATAGAGTCGCATATTGAAGTATGCACACTAACGCCACCTTAAAAAAAATCATGCATTGTGTTCACGTGGCGCAAGATTCATGCATGATCCGAAATACCACGTTCGATAAGAACGCGGAATTTTATACGAACGCGGTTGCATCTATGGGGAGCCCACGGTTGTCGCTCGGTCGACGATAAAACTCGACTAAGTTTTGCATTGCGCGGGCAAATTTTCGTTTAGGCGCTGCTTGGCGCAGCAGATCAGATTAACGCAGCACAGCGCCATTGGCGCACCCCCCCCCCCCCCTCAATAATCATAGGAACCAAAAGACAGTCTAAGAAAAGTATCGGGAGTGCCATTGGTAGTATTTGAAATGTAAATGAGAGGAAAAAGAGGACGAGAGATAGCCTGCAGCTCGCAGGCACCGAACATGCGATCTACTAAGGTTCTCCGACTGTCATCTATCATAATTCGTGGGGTATACATATATGTTTAAACAAGCAGCGTGAATAAGCGCCACCGGCAAGACATGACGGGTGTGGGGAAACAATCTTTCTGCCAGATGGAGTCAAGTAGCACATGATATTAACATGTGCTACGTAGCACGTAGCACGTGATATTAGTTGGCGTCACGTAGCAAGTTCCGTAAAACATGACTACATGCTACGCTCATAGCGCACTCATGGCCGTTTCGCTAGCTCCACATATACCGAGTTTGGTATCACGTGACATGAATAGACGACAAAAGTAAGTGGCAGGTTCAAACATAATAATCAAGCCATGGAAGTTCTATACGGCACAATTGACGGCCGCTTCGTAACGTTGTGTGGATTTTAAAATACCTATCAACCTTCCTCATTCGTGCTCCGCATTTCATTGATTCCCGCTGTACTCGGGATCTCACGATGTTTTAGATGCGGAAGCATCTTATACTCGCGCCTTGTAGTGCGCCGTCCGCACCGCTTCTCAAACATTCGACAGCTGACGCGCGCGCATGCGCCGTCGCGCCGTCGCCCACCATCTGTGCCGCGCGCGCTTCTCCTTCGAGAACATTCGACAGCTGACAGCGCATGCGCCGTCGCGCCGTCGCCATCTGTGCCGTGCGCGCGCTTCTCCTTCGAGAACATTCAACAGCTGACAGTGCATGCGCATATACTCAAGGTCGGCGCTCGCTCGCTCAGTTGGCGCTCGTCGGTTGGTTTGTACGGCGCGTCGACGTCCAAGGTCGCGGTGAAATGAATTCCAACGAATCCACAAACACAATGATCGACGTCCCTTCGACCAGCGCCGTCCTTTCGCATACGTGTGTACGTGTTCACTCATTTAACACCCCCTCCTACAACCACGTTAACCAATTTAGCCATCGACCCAAGTAAGTCGCACTTTAACACCCCGTTAACCAATTATATGCTCCGCATCCTCCTCGGTGTTCCCCCGAGGGAAGCTGCGGGCAATTTTTTTTCTCTGTTAGGTGCCGTAATAATATAGAAACAATGATGTCCATCAATGTATGAGGGATGCTATTAGTCCTACTTGTAGTGTAAATGTGAACAAAATTGATAAGAAACATAACCATTTGCTAGCAGAGACTAAACGTGTGAACGCGTGCAAATAGTCATATTACAGCTTGTTGTAAGATTGTGAGATCCGCTAGGCCAACAAGCCCAAAAAGAGTGCTCCACATTAGTCGTCATGGGTGCTGACAGCGCTCACGGAGATGACGGCGTTTAAATATACATACATGCCGAATAAAGCGGACGGAGGGACGACCACCACTTTAGCTCAGTTGGTAGAACAACAGAGGCGTTATCGGAACGTTGCAGGTAGGGTCCACCAGTAGAAAGTCAATTCCTGTGTGTTGTTCCTTCTTTATGGTAACATTGCAAATACTACTAGATACATCCCGTACACTTTTTTTGGCATCACTGACAGTTAGCTAGTTCCTGAGCCCAATACAGGAAAATAGACTCTTAAATTTTCACTTCTTTTCTATTTTTTCGAGTAGAGTTATGAGTCGCCTCCCACACCGCTTGCCACTTCTTATATTGGTTTTCGAACAAAAGGACAACTACACTGGTTACTACCAAATTAATGGCATAGACCTACAAAAATTGTTCGGTAACTCGAATGCGAAAAAGGAATAGAGGAACGAGTACTCACAGTAAAGTCGTTCCACGAAATATGGTGCGATGCGCTGTCCAGGACTTCCCACGAAAGCACGCAAGTTGGCCAGTTTTGAGATGGCAATTCTTCGATCTTCGCCTACGACCCAACTCGATGTCTCGAATTCTCTTCTGAAGGCATTGCGGATAATCGACAACATTTTCTTTACCTCCTCCACCGAACTCGGTGACGCCTCTGCGCAGTAAGAAAAATCTATCTATCTATCTATCTATCTATCTATCTATCTATCTATCTATCTATCTATCTATCTATCTATCTATCTATCCATCCAGCTATGGCTGCTTGCATGGCCGTTAAGCTGCAGGAATGCATACCAAAATTTTCATGACACGCTATCACTGCTTGACAAGTATCAATGACAGCTCATCCATTGTACTTACAAGCATACTTAATTCTGCAGCATGGTACCGGGTGTTATATCATCGCGTGTATATATATAGGCAGGCATGGTGGTTGAGTGGCCGTAGCGTTGCATATAGTCCAGTAGATCCTCCGTGAGCGGTCACAACGTGGTTTATTTCGACGTTTCGGCCTAGAGTCTGGCCTTCATCATAATCCTGATGAAGGCCAGACTCTAGGCCGAAACGTCGAAATAAACCACGTTGTGACCGCTCACGGAGGATCTACTGGACTATATATATATATATATATATATATATATATATATATATATATATATATATATATATATATATATATATATATATGTGCGTGTGTGTATGTGTGTGTGTGCTTACTCTTGAAGACCTGTTTGCTACTGTCTGCCACTGTCAGAATAGTTCTTTTTAAAGCGCAGTAAATTTTAATATTTCACAAGTAAGTTGTCTGGGGTCACGCAGTTCTGCCCTCACTTGCTTTTTACGTCCTTCATACTAACGCAAAGCATTTCTTAGAGGATCAATTAGCATTGGCATTACTTATTACTGTACATGTGCACTTGAAAGATTGATTGGTGTAGAAATGACATCTTGTGGGCACCAACTTGGTTTTTCAGGGAGCATTTATTTATTTATTATTTATAGAATACTGCAGACAAAAAGTCCAAGCAGGGTGAGCATACATGAAACACACTAATAACAGAATTAAACAAGGTTGCAAAGCGTTTTTTACACAATTTCTTTGCTATAAGACAGAGGGGTTATGAATTTTAAAAAAAGTAACAGTTGAACAACAAGGTGATAATACCATTCAAGGAAGTCATGGAAGAAGAGTATTTACACAAATGGTCAAGGGCGTTGAGGAAATGCTTCGGTTAGTTTATTCCAATCATCTATTGTTTGTGGGAAGAAGGAGTACCGAAAAGTATCAGTCCTTGCGAAGATTGGCGTTAGGGAATGAGGATAGTGGTGTCGAGTGGGTCTGCTTAACAAGGGGGATACGTATACTGCGGTGTCTAAGGGTAGCCTGTGGTTCACTATGTCTGAAAGAAACTGTAGCCGACTTTTCATTCTTCGAATTTGTAATAGTTCTATACCATTTGCTGTTAGTAATGCAGTTCTATACCATTTGCTGTTAGTAATACACGATTTCGTGCTCTCAGACAATACCATTGTCGGTTACAACCGAAGGAGACATGCAGAATCCATGCAGATTTGACACCATTCCACGCTCTACAAATTTTGATACGCGTGTGTTGTCAAGTTCTTGTAAACAATATGTCGAGACTAACGCTGCCAAAATCGGGACAATTCTACCCAACGAACAGTTGTTTCAACAGTGACTTAATCAGACAGATTATGCAGTTTTTTTAGTAGAATGGCAATATTTGCAAACGTTTCAACAAGTGCATTCATCTGTTCTGAGATGTAGACCTTGAACGAAGATGTTTTTCGTAATGGTTAGAACGAAAAGCGGTCGTAACAACGTCTAAACGTCTTTTGTGGCATGTCAAGTTTATTAAAAATCTAATATATGTAAACCTGTGTAATGAGTTAACGTATGAATAAAAAACGCAAAATAGCCGCAACGAAAGTAATCACAATGACGCGAGATGTCTGGAAAGTTGTAGAATTCGGTATTTTTATTGTTCACCCTAATCCAAAAACCAGCGCCCTGCCGGATTGTGGGCCCAGTATGGCGCTTGTACCAGCGCCTCCCTGCGCTGGTACTGGGACGCTGGAGCGGCAGCGTCCCAGTACTGTGCGCAAAATGGCTTCACATGGTTAAAACGAGGGTGTCCATTCGCCATAAATAAATAGATACTTAAGGAAAATAGCGCGCATTCTCATAAAAACGAAAAATGGAAAAGTAAAACGCCTCCTGACGGGATTCAAACTCGCCACCAACTGATTACGAACCGAGTACACTAACCACCACGCCACGCCAAACGCCTGTCTAAGGTTGTAAAATGATCCGGAAAACGCGGCGTTCGACTTCATGTTTACAAGTCGCACAGTCAAGATTAACGCAATATTCCTTTCCAAATACCAATTGCATGTTGATTCGACAGTGAAGACCAACTTCTGGGCACCGAATGGCGTGCGGACATAAGCAAGAGCGCACAATATTTTTTTTTTGAAGCATCCACATGTTAACTCTGAAAATTTTCAAATTGACTGGAGGAGCAGCCATAGATTGTCGGCTTTTGCTGCTGATAGTTTTCTCTTTGATAGTCCGTTCTCGCACTTGCTACTGGTCAACATGTAGAGATGATTTAAAATGTCTTGTTCAGTAGATATTCGGACACACGAGTGAATATTGAGAATTCTTTTTCGCACAAGTGACGATGTAGCAGTACACATCCGGGAAACCTTGCGAAGTGATCGAGAAAGCTCATTTACGTTTCGTCAACTTGGTGGCAAAAAACAATTTCTTGTTTCTGTTAGGAGTGGCGTGCAGCTCCACGATTACAAATACTGCAATTTGGAATCGTTACAGCCATACACGGCTGATGCGGATATGGGCGGTATACGCGGGGCATCTGGGAAAAGGTGCATTATAATTGCTGCGATACGTACGTGCACCAAAAGAATACGTATTCTCGGTATATGTTAGGGTAGCATCTTTCCATGCCCTCAAAAAAGCGTTTTATAATCAACGACACTGAAACATACCACGGTACACGCTACAATAATGCATGTGCGCGCTGCGCTGGTAGGAACAGTGCGTGCTCCAGTATTCACCAGCGCTCGCCAGTGAAAACTCCAGCCCTTCCAGCACTTAGCAGTGTGCACAAGCATCACAGCGGTCAGGCCAGCGCATTCACCAGTGCGACACAGCTTTTTCCCAGTGCGCCCAGTGAAGTGACAGTGAATACAAGCGTGTACCAGTGTCCCCAAAGTGTACCAATGCCAAAAAACGTACTGGCATCGCGCTGGGGACGTTGTTTTTTGCAATAGTGCGTAAAAACGATTGATAGGTCCAGTTACGACAAAGTCAATCCAACTACAGAAGAATGTACAACAGCTTAACATCATTAGAAAACATACGCTGATAAAACCTGCTTTTAAGCATTGACATCAATAAGAGTCCACTCAAAAAAGTAAACACACCTCTTTCTAAATAAGGGCTCAGGAGGGCCAAGCGCATTGCCTTGCCGGTGTGGTCATAGCAAACTTCACTTGGCTTTAAAAATTGACCAATCTCGTATGGCAATGTGAAATTCACCAGTCGCGTGTAGACATTCCAGGCGACCAGGTAGTTAAGTCCCTTTGCTCCCAGCCACTTGGACTTCAGGGATAGTGCGAGAATTTGCAGGTCATTATCCTTGACGAAAATGGAGTCTGTTTCTGTATAGGTGTTGTTGGTGTACTTGGAAAAAGCAGTCACCCATTGTTCTGGTAAAAATAAAGAAGTAACGCTTTCGTCAACACTTTTCAGTGAGTTCTCCAGCGTCAGCGCAGCAAATCTTTCATCATGATTCAGAATATTTCGCACGGCAAATAAAGTAAAAGGGCCATACATTTTGTGGGCGTCTTTTACCGAAGTATTGTTACCGACATAAACAAAAGCCTTCGTTTCTAAGTGCCCTTACAACAGTCAGCGTTTTTAGATGGTCATTTGTCGGGCTTCTTTTCCAATTATATAGATGGCAAAAGTGAACAGGGTCGGGTACTTTCTTTGAGAATGCAGTTGGAAAGTGAATTCTTCCCAACACTAAGGCCCGTATTCACAAGCCAACCTCATCCTTTCCTCGAGTTTTCCCTATCAATTTTAAACATTTATTGCACCTCATGAAGAAATTCAGGCAGTATGCATGAATCAGTACTGCCCTTACCTTTCGTTCTGTTAACATTTTTGTGCCTTTTTAACGCATGTAGAAAGTACAGGAAGTTGAGGAAAACGTGAGGTATGGCCGAGGTTAGTTTGCGAATACGGGCCTTAATGATCTGATGAATAATCGAAATTATGTATATAACGAATACCAGACGCCAAAGGCAATTACGCGAAACAGCCCTCCAGATTATATAGTGTCGTTTATCAATTATGCGAACTCCGCAATTTCTAATGTCACCATTTAGCCGATTACACAAAGTGATGTCTGCAGAACGAACATAATCTCTCGGGTCTTGCTTCCGCTTGAGAAAAATACATGGGATGTTGTTATGAACGATCAATGCAAACACAGGAATGGGTTCCACCTACCACGCTGAACGTCCTTAGCGAGGAGAGAGAGAGAGATAAAGATGCAAGGAAAGGCAGGGAGGTTAACCAGACGCACATCTGGTTTGCTACCCTGCATACACAGGAATGGGTTCCACCTACCACGCTGAACGTCCTTAGCAAGGAAGTTTACACATATGCTATGACAAATATATAAAATTATATTGTATTACGCAATATGCATCGATATCACAGAGCCTTCACGATTGCACTTTACCATGTGTGTTCCTTCAGGTTGGCTTCCTTCACTAAGCCAGTTTGGTCGCACGATGAAGAAGCAGCACATAAAGTGAAAACAAAAATGTCCTTGAATTTTACTGTTAGAACGACGTACGCTGTTTTCGTCGGTCTGTCTTGCCTTTTATAGAAAGAACGCAACGAGAAAATATGGACCCAAGCGCATAAGTATAGACTCACTGAGGCGGCTAAAATAAGGACATGATATGGGAGAAAGTAGCACATATTACTGATAGTTGATTACATAATACACAAATCAGGGGTGCAATTGAACTGAAAGGTCTAAAGTTCACCAACAAAGAGGATGTTGCGCTAATGCAATATGTCCATTTGAACGCAGGGAGACTTTGACGTTAACGTAATCAGGCTTGTTCTTAGGTAGCTTTTTCAGCATCTGCGGCAAACTCAACAATTTTTATACGTCGCTTCAATCATCGGTCGAATGGGGATGTGGGATTCTTGCAAATAAAATAACAGGACGACGGGGCGGGAACGGGGGAGTAATTGTTTCGCACACGAAGGCTGCACAACCACACCCTTGGGGAAAAGGCACCAGATAAATAGAGAAACAAGGAGTCGGCAGAGTACAAAGTAGCCTTGAGGGAGCACACTTTTCGCCGTCCTAGAGGAAGTCAAAGGTTGCGGCTGCAGGTGGCCGGCAATGTGCGAAGTGCTATCTACGCTTCTGACACGAAAATTTTACACATGCACAGGCAGATATTCAAGCAACATTTTGTATTATTCCATTCCTCTTGCGTAAATTATCCATATAGACCTACTTTGACCAATTCGTATACGGACATGTCAGGCGTTTACTATTCACAGAAATTTACACGTGATATTTTGGACCTTAGTTTTATCCCTAAAACACGCATATACGTGTGCGTCAATGTAGCTTGAGGTTGTTATCCTATCATAGTAAAGTAAACTTGTATGCTAAAGCTTTCCACCACACTCTGAGAACTTGAGCATAACACATACCACCACAAATAAAGGGTAGATTGTGTTAAAACCCATTACGTGAAGAATAAGCAGCTTCGGACACTGATTCAAAACGACAGCTTTTAATACATTATATACATTTCGAGAGAAAACACTAGTAAAACATTGCAAATATGTTGATGGTATAGTAAATTGGACAGGTAATACATTCTTGCTACCTATTTTTAGGTGTAGACTTGATATTTTCATTGCAGCTTTTGAGTCACGTGCTCTCGCAGTTCGTGATACTGTATCGAGAAATTTCTGAAATCTCGGCGTATATCTGTAATCATTCATTCACACTTTTTTCGTTTAGCTCTGCATACTGCTGCCAAAGGCCATTGACTGTATAGAACAAAACGTACGCGTACCTTTAGTTATGTATGGAGCAGTGTTTTTGTAGAGGTCGCCGATGGGAATGTAAGTGGCAAAAACAAAGTCCTTGACCTGGTTAATCGCGTAAACTGCAAAATAAATTGGACACGATTAGTGAATAAAGTAAACATATCCGATCATTCATATATTTACAAAATGACTTCGGCTTCGCTCTCTGGAAGATCACATGCCACTTCAATCATTTGCAAACCTTAAGGAGGCTATTCGTCCTTAGGAGTGACATTTCGACATCGTCAAGTATATATATATATATATATATATATATATATATATATATATATATATATATATATATATATATGTATGTATGTATTTATATATGTATTTATATATTTATTTGTAGAGTCAAGTAGATTCTCAGATCCTACAACCTATGGCCACTCAACCACCATGCCTGCCATATATAAATAGATATATATATATATATCCAGCAAGTGTCTTCTGTGAATCCAGTGATGAATAGAAATTGGCTTGAGCGGACAAACGTGCGAAAACTTTTATTGCTCCTACGTTTCGGCCGGGGTCCGGCCTTCGTCAGGGAAGGCCGGACCCCGGCCGAAACGTAGGAGCAATAAATGTTTTCGCACGTTTCCTGACGAAGGCCGGACCCCGGCCGAAACGTGGGAGCAATAAAAGTTTTCGCACGTTTGTCCGCTCAAGCCAATTTCTATATATATATATATATATATATATATATATATATATATATATATATATATAATGAGATCAAACAGACAGTAATGCCAAGAAATGTACAGGGGAAGTTATTAGAACCAATGGAATGTAAATAGGAAGAAAAAAAAGTGGATGAAAAAATAACCAGCCTGCTCACGGCTGGTTATCTTTCCATCCACTTTTCTTTCTTATTATTCGATGATTCTAATAACTTCCCCTGTACATTTCTAAGCATTACTGTCTGTTAGATCTCATTATTATTGTGTTAAAACACGAAAAAAACAAGCACCTAGGTATACACTTCTTTCCCATATATATATATATATATATATATATATACTTACTCGTCAGAGTAAATACATATATATATTTTCTCTAAAGAAGGCTGTGCCATGGACGAAACGTTAGTAAATACAATATCCTTTTTCAAATGTGCTAACTGCAAGTTCATTTAATGCGTATATATGTATATATATATATATATATGTAAATGAGATGTAACTGACAATAATGCCAAGGAATGTGTAGGGGAACTTATTAGAACAAATGGAATGTGAATAAGAAGAAAGAAAAGTGGGTGTAAAAATAACCAGCCGTGAGCAGGAATCGAACCTACGACCTTCAGATAACGCGTTCGATGCTCTAACCACTGAGCTATCACAGCGGCCTAATACGTCATATAGGCAGTGCGTTCACCGCGTTGCCTCGTGGCAAATCAAATTAAAAAGCTTTTATGAATAGATGGAAGAGTGACTGCTGTTAAAAACTAAATTGTTATTATTGTTACATAATATTGCTTATGTGGTCTCGAATTCGCCTAGACTTGAAGAAGGAACGACAGAAACTGATACGCAAGAAGCCAATCAATGAGCTAGCACTGAGAGGAAAAGTACAGGAATTCAGAGTGTCGCTGCAGAACAGGTACTCGGCTCTTAGTGAGGAAACCAACCTTAGCGTAGATACAATGAATGATAATCTGACGAGTATCATTACGGAGTGTGCAGGGGAAGTTGGAGGCAGGGTAGTTATACAGGACACTGGCAAGCTTTCCCAGGAAACAAAGAACCTAATCAAGAAGCGTCAAATCATGAAAGTGTCAAGTAAAACAGACAAAATAAAACTGGCAGAGCTTTTGAAGTTGAATAATAGACGTAAAGTATGCGATGTAAGAAGGTATAACATGGAGAGAATTGAACACGCTCTGAAAAACGGAAGAAGCGTCAAAGCAGTGAAGAGGAAACTTGGGATAGGCAAAAGTCGGATGTATGCACTAAAGGACAAAGAAGGCAAAATAACTACCAATATGGATAGGATAGTTAAAATAGCGGAGGAGTTTTACAGAGATCTGTACCGTAGCCGAGACAACCACGACCTCAATACTATAAGAACTAGCAGTAACCCAGATGACACCCCACCAGTAATGATAGAAGAAGTGAGAAAAGCTTTGGAGAGCATGCAAAGAGGCAAAGCTGCTGGTGAGGATCAGGTAACATCAGATCTGCTGAAAGATGGAGGACAGATTGTGTTAGAAAAACAAGCCACCCTGTTTACGAGGTGTCTCCTGACGGGAAGGGTACCAGAGTCTTGGAAGAACGCTAACATCATCTTAATACAAAAGAAAGGAGATGACAAGGACTTGAAGAATTATAGGCCAATCAGCTTGCTCTCTGTAGTATACAAGCTATTTACAAAGGTAATTGCTAACAGAGTAAAGAAAACATTAGAATTCAATCAACCAAAGGAACAAGCAGGATTTCGAACAGGCTACTCAACAATTGACCACATTCATGCTATCAATCACGTAATAGAGAAATGCTCAGAGTATAACCAACCACTATACATAGCCTTCATAGATTACGAGAAGGCGTTTGATTCAGTAGAAATATCAGCCGTCATGCAGACACTGCGGAATCAGGGCGTAGATGAAGTATATATAAACATTCTGGAAGAAATCTACAGGGGATCAACTGCTACCATAGTGCTTCATAAAGAAAGCAACATAATACCAATCAAGAAGGGTGCAAGGCAGGGGGACACAATCTCCCCAATGCTTATTACCGCATGCTTACAGGAGGTTTTCAGAAGCCTAGAATGGGAACAGTTAGGAATAAGAGTTAATGGAGAATACCTTAGTAACCTGCGCTTCGCCGATGACATTGCATTGCTGAGTAACTCAGGGGACGAATTGCAACTCATGATTACGGAGTTAGACAAGGAGAGCAGAAAGGTGGGTCTTAAAATTAATCTGCAGAAAACGAAAGTAATGTACAACAACCTCGGAAAGGAGCAGCGCTTCGAGATAGGTAATAGTGCACTTGAAGTTGTAAAAGACTATGTCTACTTAGGGCAGGTAATAACCGCTGAGCCTAACCACGAGATTGAAGTAACTAGAAGAATAAGAATGGGGTGGAGCACATTCGGCAAGCACTCTCAAATTATGACAGGTAGATTGCCACTATCCCTCAAGAGGAAAGTATATAACAGCTGTATCTTGCCGGTACTTAGCTACGGAGCAGAAACCTGGAGACTTACAAAGAGGATTCAGCTTAAATTGAGGACGACGCAGCGAGCAATGGAAAGAAAAATGGTAGGTGTAACCTGAAAAGACAAGAAGAGAGCAGAGTGGATTAGGGGACAAACGGGGGTTAAGGATATCATATAGTTGAAATAAAGAAGAGGAAATGGACATGGGCCGGGCATGTAGCGCGTAGACAGGATAACCGCTGGTCATTAAGGGTAAGTAACTGGATTCCCAGAGAAGGGAAGCGGGTTAGGGGGAGACAGAAGGTTAGGTGGGCAGATGAGATTAAGAAGTTTGCGGGTATAAATTGGCAGCAGCAAGCACAGGACCGGGTTAACTGGCGGAACATGGGAGAGGCCTTTGTCCTGCAGTGGACGTAGTTAGGCTGATAATGATGATGATGATGAATATTGCTTACTGTCGAATATTCGCGAAGTCTCCTTGACGGAAGTACCAAAGAAGCATCTAAAGACGCTCCTTTATGGTCCCCAGTGTCAGCTGTGGAACTTCACCCCACACACTCAGATTCTCGAAGGGATTGGCTGATACAACTTCTCGGAGGGGGCGGATGCGTTCGAGCAGCAAGACGTGCTTTAAATCAGCTCCGGACAGTGCCTTCTTTTCGTGTGACTACAGCACTCAAGTCGCTCACCTGATATGTTCAGCGCTTACTATATGTGAGCGTTTCACCACCGTTGCGGAAATTCTTCAGTACGAACATCTTCTGGATTGCAACAACATTAGAAAATCTGTTCTCGGCAACCGCACCAACGCAATGGGTTCCACCTCACCAGAGGCAGCCCTGCCAACAACAGCATCCAGACGTGACAGCCATGAATGTGCAAAAGGAAGGCGAAGACAGTAAGCCAGCCCAACCAACCAACCCAACCCAGATGAATAAATAGCAATGGCACCCACTGCGGGGTGCGGCGTCATCTCGCAAGCCTACTGGAAGAAATCTCCGGAGAAGGTGCTAAAAGACCTTCAGAACCGTAACTCAGACGCTGAGGACCCTCTCCATATTGACCACCTTTGCGTACGAACCAGTACTGCACATTATACACTACATGAATGTAGTGTATAAGTGCACCAAGTACAAGGGAAGCCCAGATGCATGCACAAACTGTCGCCGACTGGGCCTTGGATATGACATGCCTAAGAGGCCACCCCCAGTATGGTCTTTGCTCACGATGCAGAGACAAGCATGATGGGCAGGATGTCCCCTCCTGTATTCTCTCTGGAAACCAGTACCTCGCAGGCACTCGATCGTGCAAGACGAGAAAACCTACCAGAAAACGACGCAGCCCACTGCCTCAAAAGACAACGTTCCCTACCATACATAATTTTCCTCTACTCGACAACACCCACCCATCTACGTCTGCGTGGTCCTCTGGAGCCGTCGGAGCGGGCGGCACGACCTCTGAGAACACGGAACTGCAGGTTCTCAGGGAAGAGGTGAAGCAGTTCATGGCAGCCTTGTCTACATCCACCCCAACTCTCTCTCTCTGATTTCACCGCCCCAATCTTCACCCACCCAATCTCACCAACCTCCTCAGAAAAAAAGGAGGCGTGATGAAAGCCTAGCCAAACCCATAGACTTTGAAGCAAATTTGCAGAATCTTGATGAAAACTTAGAAGACAGGTTCACAGAGCGCATCATGGCGCAAGTCACTGCACAGTGTCAAATTACGATAGAAGCTACCATTACCCGTATTATGAATAATGTCCTATCGAGCATCATGACCAAAGTGGAAGAGCGTTTAGCTCATCTTGCATCTGGACTCTTAGCAGCCTCTACTCCTACAGCCCCACTTTCGAAATTCCTGCTTCGCCCTTCCGCATTAAATTATGGTCCTCCGACGGACCGTAGTTCGTTACAAATCATCCAATGCAACTGGGGGGGCTTTCGGCGAAAGCGTGACACTCTGCAGCAAATTATTATCAATTCTTTGTTACCACCGGATATTTTGGCATTTCAAGATACGAATGTTTGCAGGCAACTTCCAGGCTATGCTGTTAATCCATGGAACTAAACAGAAGTTCCTCGCGTGATTACATACGTCAGCCACTCTTTAACTTACGTGCAGCATGACATCACTTCCCCTATGGCTCACATCTTCTTTGAAACTTCATCTCCCAGCCCTGTACAGTCCCTCCTTTTTGTTCTGAACTGCTATCTTCTTCCCCGACAGTCGGTTCAAGTACTTCCTCCTCTTCTCAAATCAACTGCACAATATATAGCAACGATTCCCCTACTCATAATGGGTAACTTTGATTGCTCTCACGTGGACTGGGACTATCGGCCCAACAACCGCAGGGGCACACTCTTATGCAACGAAGCGTTGATGCTCTATAATGATTTCAGCCTGCCTACTCAGATTGGTAATCGTGTCACAGCTGATAATACTCCAGACCTCACGCTTGGCAGAAATATCACCGACATGCAATGAGAATGAACGGAAATCACGTTGGTCAGTGACCACCATCTAATTATCATTGCAGTGAATTATCAACAACCGTTACTTAAGTTTACCATTGGGCGAGTTAAGTGGGACAAGCTCTACAAATTCAGGCAACGGCGGCCAACACAGGCCTCTTCGACTTTGACTGCTGGGTTATGCAGTTACAGGAGGACATTTGCCAAAATACCCAAACGATAGATACAACCCAAATCTCCGTTATCGACAGTATAAGAGCGCACATCTCCTGGAAGCTCATGTTAACATTACGCAAAGACGGAAAACTCAAAAACACTACCGGGAACTAAGAATTCAACCCGAAGCGCTTCAAGTGCGAATAGAACAGCACAGCACAACCCATTGCAAACCTAACTGGGCTCAGATTTGTGAGAATCTCCCGGAATCCTCGCCACAGCCTGATCTTGAAATCTGTTGAACCACATGCTAGACCCCACACAATCTAAAAAAGAGACGCGTCTTAGCATTCGCCGCCTCACTCATAACCTTCGGCAGGACAGCGATGCCTTCCTTACACAGGTGATTGCACCTAAACTACACCTGGTCGTCCTACCAAACACCCCGAGTATACTGGCACACCCGAAACCCATCCTAATGCCCTTATTAGAAAGTAAGAATTTCACGCAGATTACTAAAATACGTAATACAGTACCCAGCGAAGATCTTATTACTAACGCTGCCATCCGAAATTTTGATGATGCTTCCATGTCTGATCTAGTGAACTACTTTATTGAACGTTGGGCAGCTGGTATCTTCCCTGCCTCCTGGAAACACGCGAAAATTATATTTATCCCTAAACCTCACAAACCCATCACATTTGAAAATATTCGTGCCATTTCATTACCATTTTGTCTAGCCTTACTAATTTCTAGGCTGACGATGCACATGGATAAAAATCAACTTCTCCCCCACGGTATGTAAAGATGCCATGCGCATCTTTTTGCGCAGGATGGCCTGCTCAAAATTACTCATGACATGCTTGACGATACCATTCCCCACCTTACTAAAGCTATCCTCGTGGCAGACCTGACTAAGGCATTTAATAGAATTTGACACGATGACATCTTAAGGCAACTGCAGGCACCACAAGTAGGCCTCAAAACTTAACACTATGTTTGCACCCTTCCCTCTGGGTGCACTGCCTTCTTGCACATTGATAACTTTAGCATGGCCTTCAATACGCTCGGTGAGGTCAGATCTCCTCAAATCGCAGTTCTCTTCCCCTTTCTCATTAATATTCTCATTTCCTTTCCCCGTAAAATAAATCTCATCTAACACCTGAAGCATACCTTGTACGCGGGTGATATAACGACTTAGACTACGTATGACTCTGACGGGCAAATAGAACAAACTCTTCAATTAGCAGCGGACACCGTCTCAGCTCACGCTTCATCTATTGGGCTCAAATGCTCCCCCTCTAAATCCGCGCTCCTTCTTATGAGACCAAACTCGGCCTCTAACTCGCCCATCAAAATCACATTAGGAAGAACCGCTATTTTCCTCACGCCCACACTGCGTATTCTTGGCCTTCACTTGCAGGATTCCGGACAGAATGACCACGTCCTTGAAACACTCAAGGCTTTTACGCGATCGTGATTGTACCTTTTACACTGCATATCTTCTATGCACAAGGGTTTAGATGAACCGGACAACATGAAAGTTGGACATACTTTAACACTTAGCCGCAATCTATACGCCACCCCATATCTTAAGCTGAACCGCACAGAAACTGAACGCGTGGAAGCCTTGATCCGCCTCAAAACTAAGGCAGCCCTGAACCTTTTTCGTAGCACAGCACTGCTAAACTTTTTCAGCTGGGCATGCACAGCACCCTTTCTGAGCTAGTTGAGGCACATCTTCAAGCACAGTATTTAAGAATTTCTGCTAGCGCCACTGGCCGCAATATTCTCGCCTCCCTTCACATAAACATACGCTCTAATCAACTAACCTGCCTGGCCATTCCAAGACACATTCATGCCTCTGTAATAGTCAAACCCTTGCCTCACAATGTCCACCCTCAACTGCACATCGCTCGCCACGTAGCTCGTGTAAAAGCCCTTCACAAGTGTTTCGCCCAAGCTTGGGGTGACATTTGAGTAGACGCCGCTTGTACAGCAGAGGAAGCTGTGGCAAATGCCTACAACCCTACGCCAACACAACTCCTCATTCATCGTCTGCTCTCAGGCTCTAGAAAAGACCGCCATCGTCTTAGCCCTTGCGCAATATGATGCAAAGTACTTCTTTACTCATTTAAAAACTGCTCTGTACAACTACGCCACAGGCAGAATACACCTCTCGGACTGGTTGTCGTTGAACACCCCCACGCCAAATTTACCGAAAATAGTAGAGCTCCCGAGGATACCGGCTCATTAAGAGAACCCCGGAAATGAGGCTGCCAGTAAATGAGCCCGAGCGTTGATTTGCCAGGCTCATTACAGTCTAGATTCAGGCTTCTCGAAGGAGTGGCCGCACACTTTCGCAGAGCTCACGCAAATACCTCGTTTCAACCGTTGGATCTACCCTCCTCCAAAACCCTCTCTTACACACTCCCAACAAGTCCTATGGAGACATCTCCAGACTCGCATTTTTTCTTAGCTTCAGCTGCTGTACCACTACTGTGGCACCTCTCCGGATGGTTTCCTCTGTGGTGAACCTCACGACACCCTTTCCCACATACTATTGAGCTGCCCTGCTCATTCTCCCTCACAGACAGACAGCCTGCCATCTCAAGCTGGGAGGACTGGGAGGTCCTGCTTTCGTCGGGGACCCGGCATTGCAACTTGCTGCGGTGACTAGGGCAGCCGATGTTATCGCGGCGAGAAGCATGACCGTGTAGACGTAGTGCGGGACGGCGCGGTTTTTCAACGGGAGGGGGGGAGGGGTCCAAGCACATTTGCTAATAAAGATTTCTTGTCTGTCTGTGTCAGAGGAGGCACAGATCCTTCTGTGTCTTGAAGTGCCGTCGGTGCTTGCTGTTTGCCAAACAACAACTGCGTTTCCCAAGCAGTGAAGCAGCGCAGACTTACGTGCCAGGAGGCTGTCATTTTGGTCGTTTCTCTTCGCGTCACGTGATCCTTCGCTCACAAGGACAAAGGTGCAATTTTAAATGCGAAGTATTTCTTAGTGAACTTCGGTGACCTTGAGCATATCTATCTATCTATCTATCTATCTATCTATCTATCTATCTATCTATCTATCTATCTATCTATCTATCAGCTCCCTACGACATTTAGCGCTCCTGGCCGTTTAGGTAATGCAATTCATACAAACCTTGTATGGCATAACATGACTGTATCAAGAACATATTGGACTAGTCATAACAAGGAAATCATGACATGTATGCCATAAAAGTCATGATTTACATTTAATGTTCCTGTTGCTCTTGCGGTGTTTTTCACATCGCATGTTGCAAAACCGATGTTGTATGACACGATTGCATGGCGAGCACAAGGACAGACCCTAACATGAAAATCATGACATGCGCGTCAGGTAACAACATGACTACATGCCACGCTCATGATGCGCTGGCGGCCGTTTCACTAGCGTCACTAATGCAAAATTTGATATTAGAGTACTTGAATGGATGACAAAGGTATGTGACTGGTGCAAACATGATAATCATGAGATGCGTGTCATGTAACAACGTGACTACATGCTACGCTCATGATGCGCTCGCGGCCGTTACGCTAGCTTCACATATACCTAGCTCGGCAATACGCGACGCGAACGTATGACATAGGTAAATGACACATTCAAACATGATAATCACATCATTACATGACACATGCGTGTCATGTAACAACATGACTACATGCCACAGTGATGATTCGCTCGCGGCCGTTTCGCTAGCTTCACATTTACCAAACGTGATACCAATGAATGACGAATGTATGTAACTGGTGCAAACATAATAATCATGAGATGCGTGTCATGTGAGAGCATGACCACATGCCACAGTCAAGGTGCCAATACATTTCGACTTGACGTGGTGCGCGTGCTCGCCGGCGTTCATTTTGTCGCGTCACGCCTGCGTTGCCCCGCTAGGTGCCGGTCACTGTGCCCAGTGTCACTGTGCCCAGCGTCACTGCGCCCAGCGTGCGCGCGCGTCAATGCTACATTGGAGAATTTGGTCCCTTCATAATGCGCTCGCGGCCGTTTTGCTAGCTCCACTTATACCAAATTTGGTGTTACACGAAGTAAATGGATGGCAAAATACATGGCTAGTGCAATGCATCATAATCCTGAGACGCGTGTCATGTAAGCACATGACAACATACCACGCTCATAGCGTGGCACACGAGCCCTTCACTAGCTCCACATATACTAAATTTAGTATCGCGTGATGCAAATAGATGACGAAGATAAAGGAAACATCGAAACATGATAATCATGACACGGAAGTCATGTACGGCATCATTTACCTCCACCTCGTAACGTGGTGCTGGCTTTAAAGTGACATATCAACCTTCCTCATTCGTTCTTCGCATATCATGGATTCCCACTGTACGCGGGATTGGCCAATTTTGGGATGTGTATAAAAGCATTCCTTAGGATTTTAACATCATTCGCCGCATGTTTAACCTTGTTTCAAAGCCTTCGTTATAAGGGGAATGTGGTCCATTCCCTGCACATATATCTGTGTCACTGTCAGTGTTTTCTGTGTGTGTTTCAATCATTGCTTACTCCTGTAAGAGACTTGGTCAGGTTACTAAGAAATTTAGCCTTTGCGTAAAAACGTTATTAAAATTGTGACCGATTGAACACAAAAATAAAAAAACAAATATGCATCAGTAAAAATTTCTAAAAGCCTGAGCTTGTCTACAGCACACTTTTTGACTTGTGTCTGCTATGCCATTCTTTATAAAAAAATAAAAAATAAAACAGGAGGCTTCTTACATTCATACTCGTAGTCAATGATGGCATATGCCGTCGAGATATCATGATACCACTCGTTCCTGGGGCTGAACCAGCGCAGTAGTTGTGCGTAGTATCGTAGGTTATAGTGCTCCTTAAAACTACGGCGATGATGCATCCAAAACTTTTCTTGTACACTGACAGAAAACTGCAACCATATAAAGAAAGCAACATATTAGAAGTGACAAGACACTTGGCTTACCTATAATAAAGCGGAACTGAGATATTTGACAAATGAAGTCGAATGGGCAAACTGCAAAAACCAAGGTATTGCGTGTCGCCAAGCGTTAATAATTGGAATTGTATTGAGATGTTTCTTGGATTGTTTGTTTTGTATATGAGAACAAGCCGTATTTAGGTATATTCTCTGCAAGAAGTGCGACATAAAGGGCGCTGTCGCTTCTAAGTTATGATTATATCTACGTAGTCGAGACAACTGCGTAATCTAGTTCGAAAACGCATGAATATTCTCGAGCAGGTCCTTTAGGCCAAATAAAATTGGTTTGGAAGTTATATAATTTCTGATACATCCCGCTTCTACTACGTCAAATTTATTTTCGTATGAAGGCACCCAGTCACGGAAATCTAAGGCCGATCGATATGTTTTCTACACTTTACACATGTTTTCTTTTTTATTTTGAGCATCAGCCTGAAAACAATGTTTGACTGACTGTAGCTTTCACTTTCACGCTGCCAATTATATCCTTTAATTTTCACTTTTTGTACTTGACACACAGTGCCTAGCGCGCCTTGCAACCTGGCGAAACCTTCCGTTAGGAATGTTACCTACAGATGCACCTCGGCGATGGTTTCCAGAAAATTTTTACAAGCTCTGGTTTGCCTAAAATATTTCACGTTTAATGTTTGAGATGACATGAGCACCTGGACAACACCATGGTGATTCTCTGGCATATATCCGATTGCGTTGTAGACTAATTGTGCAGCGAAATTACTTTGTGAACGTGACATAATGCATTAACAGCTGTCAGTAGTCAGTGGCCGTGGCACAAGAGGTCACCGTTTCACTTCTGTCGCCTGACGAGGCTTGTCAGTTATTTACAAAATGGACACTGTTTAGCAAGGCATCACACTGAGTGGCAGCAACAGACAATCACGCTGTCGTGTTCGCAGCATGGCTAGCCGTTTCTTTTGTATATGGAAGCACGTCCGCTTCGTTTTAGTGTAAGCATGTCTGTTTCACTATACAACTAAAATCAAGATGTCAAATTCAAGTATGTAAAAAAAAACTGAAATAGCCCCAAACATTTTTTAATTCACACGCTATTTCCTTAGATAAGGTGATTTCGACAAAACGTTTTTTATTAATAAATCGAGAAAAATAAGTAAAAGTAGCACAAAAAACAAAAGGTAGAAGTTAAGTGCGACAATACTGTACAACATGGGGTCTTTTTCTTACCTGAATGCGCAAAAAAAAATTTGACAAACTTTTTTTCGCCCCCTCAGTCAACATGAACTACCAACTCGCGTAGCAGTTCCTGCTTTTCAAGATAGGGTCACAACGGCATGTGAGACAGGTAGTATATAGCACGTGTCAATACGCTGGGAGCCTTTCTGCTCATAATCTTTAACCCTACTTCCGAGTAAAGATTTTCTGTGGTATGTGACAGCTTGATTGATATGTGGTGTTTAACGTCCCAAAGGTATGTGACATCTTTAACATAGTAAATATACAGGTGAGTTAGTACCTATATATGCTCCATTGCAATTGCTTTTTTTATGTTTACGTTTGAAACACATAGACAAATATTCTAAAACTTGCGTATACTGGCTGTATTATACTTGAGGTAAAGAACGTCATAATTTATCACCAGCGCATGTCGCTGGGTAAAAATTTCTGATTGTCCATTTCTTTTCAATAGATCCTAAGGTGATAGGTATGGCGCACAGAAAGAACACACTGTCATGTGCGTTTTGCGTGTAAACTGGAAAAAAAAAATTAGCTCACCTCAACCCGTCTCTTTCTATTATAAAATATCTTATCTTTCAGTTCAAATTCAAACACAGCAGAGACTCCCAAGTCGAGAGAGCAGCGCACAATGAGATCAACAGGGTTCAACAACGACAGTTTGGTTCCGTTGCTCAAGTCGAGGTCCAGGGATTTCATCCATGTGACGAGTTCTGCAGTCTGACAAGGATACGCGGGAAAACAATATGCTCAGGAGGTGAACATTAGATGACACAGCAATGTGTTACATGGAGTCACTATAAAGTTGACAAACAAAATAATTGCACCAAAATGAGATAAAATACTTGTTGCGCACAGGAACTATATTTTTAATAATGCGATGGCGTTTAAGAGCTCTTGTCACGAAAGATGCGTGGTGTCTGCATTGTTGCATATAAGCAGACAAACTCGATCTTTTACGAGAGAAAGAAATTCATTCAGGCTCATAAATTTATGCACACAATCGCTCAGAAATTCATATATAAGTAAATGAGTAATAGAAGACTTGTTCTCAAGCAGGAATCAAATCTAGTTAGTCCGCACATGAGGTGTTTTTTCACAAAACGAGGACAGGACTTCTATCGCGAAAAAAATTATATGCTGATATCAGACGTCCCGAGAAGAGTTTTTTACAAGGCCAGTCAAGAGGCCCCAACTTTTTTTACACCCCCCAGAGAAGCTCAGCGATTCGTGAAGTAGGCCGTGGCGATCACGCTTTCACTATAGTACATCGCTGTGTGCCGGGCAGAGCCTCCTTTTTTAAAAACGATTCCCGTGCTTCTTTCTTGGTCCTGACAAATCCTCCTTTAACGTGCAGTGACGCTAAGTCGCCGATGGGTGACTTCACGTAGCATGCAGCTCTTTGGTTGGTTTAAAGCAATCACGATAACGGGCCTTCCCCTCCCTGTAAGGGAGAGGAGTTTCGAGGCCGCGCGAGAAGTTGAAACAGGCTGAAACCGATGTTATATTTCTTCTAACTTCTTCAATATAGCAAGCATTCACGAAATTCTTGCGGCAGGCATTTCGTAAAGAAATATTATATTAGTACGATAAGTTTATTTCCCATATTGGGGAAATACAGATGGAGGAAATGTAGAAAAAAACTGTTTACGGACAGCTTGACTAGCCTACAGCCCTTTGTATTTGAAAATAAGGCAATATTATACAGAAACATATTACACCCCACACAAACACACATAATATATATATATATATATATATATATATATATATATATATATATATATATATATATATATATATATATATATATATATATATATAAACTTCGGCATTACGCATAATTATACGAAAACAAAGCTGCACAAACACGCTTATGTACAAACAGGGGCATACTAATACTAGAGCTTTAACATATTTCAACACATACTTTCAGCTTAAATGGTAACAAAATCAAAGACGTGTCAACATTGCACATGAATATATGCTCAAACCACATACATCCTTTTAGTTCTTTGAAGGAGGCCGTAATAAGATCAAACTACATCGATTTATCGCTGTTTAGTAGTGTAGGTACACATACTCCCTCTTTCATCAAATTGGAGACCGGAGGGTCGTTTACTAGCCCTTAAAAGACATATCTGTGCGTGTATAATGACCGAAAGGCTCAATATCAGCAGGCCTCACATCATGCGCGGTACGCATGGGGTGTAGAAGTAAAGTTTACATAATGACAAGCGCACACGTAATTAATCGTTATCAGATGCAGCAACGTTATCAACAAAGTATGCAGATGCTGATACCACTCATGTAAAATGTACCAACCAGCATTACGGACTCGTAGTTCTGGTTCGCTTCTTCGCAATATGGCGAAATGATGTCAGTGGCCTGACGGAATCCTTTTTGTCCAGGGATAAATAACGTTAAAGGGCAACTCACCAGGTTTGACAATTTTGAGCTGACAAACGCAATGCGTAGACGAGGCGTTCATGATCACGTCTGCCAAAACTTGCAACGCTACGCGCCGCGGAAATGGGTGAAATTTTAAGATGAAAGCTGCTCCCCTTCCCCTCTGCAGGCACACGCGTAGAGAATAAGGGCATGACGTGGGCGTAGGAATAGCCCTACGTACACGGCAATACAAGGACGTTGGTCCTCTATGTGGACGACTCTGCTCTGACGTTGTCAAAAGTATACCACGTGACATGGCAAAATCTTTTTAACGCAACGTGCGTACTTTATGAATTCGTTGCTTTCTCTCACTCACCAGGCCCCATAGCGAATTTTATACTCGGCTCACCAGGCCCCATAGCGAATTTTATACTCGGCGACAGCTTTTCTTGACATTGGAGCGAAGGCTATGGAGGCGAGGCCTCCGCACATTTGTGTTACTATGCAAGTAGTCCGGCAGCTTGCAGCCGATTTCGGTTCCAGTTTCGGTTTTCGCTTGCTCGCTGCGCTAGTGTGTTTAGCGAAATGTATGCATGCAAAATGGGAACGTCAGAGTTAAACTTTGATGAGAGTGCATACGTGCAGCTAGTTACTGTGCTGTTTATATACTGGTACATATAAAATTTTCTGTTGTTCAGAACGTTTTCCCAGCATTGTATTCAGCCTTTATAATAGTGAAGTTTAGGTTCCGTGTTCAGCCCAGTATATACGGGTACGCGCTACACGTGATGGAATGTTAACGTTTATGGTATTGATCCCTGGTACAGGCAAAATGGAAGGCCGGTTGCGGCACGATCCGGCCACGGGCCTGTCTTGTTTCAGTTTTGCTGTATTCGGTTTACGCCCTCAAAGGCTGTGTGCAATGATCGGCGCAGACTGCGCCTCAGTGTTCGAGAAGCCTCACAATTGTTGTAGATCGTTGTTAAGATTGCGTGCAAGACGCGAACAGTGAAGCTTATTTCAGAGCTTGCGCGGCCACCAGTGATAAGGCTGGAAAGTTCGATGCGTGACGTATAAAAGACGGCGCGTCCCAACGATGAGCAGCTTTTCCACGGCCGATGCTGTGCTCGCCGCTGCAAGAGCAAGCAGCAGACGCAGCCGGCGTGCGGAAAACGTGGTGCCGTCCAAGAAATAAAAAAGAAAAAAAACTAGGGCGCACGATAACTTCTTTTTAATGAACAGCGTCCCATACTTGTTCTATCCTTATAATGATTGATTGATTTGTGGGGTTTAACGTCCCAAAACCACCATTTGATTATGAGAGACGCCGTAGTGGAGGGCTCCGGAAATTTTGACCACCTGGGGTTCTTTAACGTGCACCCAAATCTGAGTACACGGGCCTACAACATTTCCGCCTCCATCGGAAATGCAGCCGCCGCAGCCGGGAATCGAACCCGCGACCTGCGGGTCAGCAGCCGAGTACCTTAGCCACTAGACCACCGCGGCGGGGCATATCCTTATAATGAAGAAAGTTTTATTTATTCGGGCTAAGTAGCTATTAGAATCAGAAAATAAAATAGGTACTAATTCCTGGCGCGCGCGCATGCAGGCGGTTCGGCTCTATAGCTTCCACAGTGCTGTGAAGAAAAGCTGTCGCCGAGTATAGTTATACAGTTGAAGTTGTAGGGTGACGGATGAGGAACGTTTTGCCGCAAAAATTTTTCGAATCCGTTCATTACGAGCGTATAAAACAGGTTTTTTGAAGCGGCGCGAAACGAGGGTGAGAGGAGGTGATCTCGAAATCCTTGCCGCTCCTCCGCGTAGCTTTCGCAAGCCAAATTTCTTCCCCACACTCTCCGGCATACGACCAAAAGGTGACGTGCGCATGACGTGCCTGAACAAGCCTAGCACCCGTGCACGCGAGCGGCGTTGCTTTGTTGACCAGCGTTATATTGTGGTCTTCTGCTGGTTTCTGTGGGATTGTTTGGAAACGCTGGCTTAGGCGCGGTAGAGTAGATGAGTACAATGAGTGAGCGAACGCGTAGGAGCGTTCCACGGTGGTCGTTTGCTGAGTACGCTGACCGTGAAACCCGAACGGATGCGAAACGTTGGCACGCGCACACGTCTCGTAGCATTTCGAGGGAAAAAATGTAAGGAAAACGCGCACAATTGTTTATTGCGTTTTATTATTTATTTCAACTTTTTATTCATCTCTTAAACCAACAAGTACATGATTGATATGTGGGGTTTAACGTCCCAAAACCACTATATGATTCTGAGAGACGCCGTAGTGGAGGGCTCCGGAAATTTAGACCACCTGGGGTTCTTTAACGTGCACATAAATCTGAGCACACGGGCCTACAACATTCCCGCCTCCATCGGAAATGCAGCCACCGCAGCCGGGATTCGAACCCGCGCCCTGCGGGTCAGCAGCCGAGTGCCTTAGCCACTAGACCACCGCGGCGGGGCAACCAACAAGTACACAAACTACGCATGTTGTTTGATAATTTTTGCCATGTGATGTGGTATACTGTTGATAACGCCAGAGCAGACTCGTCTAGGTAGAGGACCAACGCCCCTGCATTGCCGTGTACGTAGGGCCATTCGTACGCCTACGTCATGCCCTCATTCTCTACGCGAGCGCCGGCAAAGCGGGGTGGGGTGGGGGATCAGCTTTCGTCTTGAAATTTGACCCATTTCCGCAGCACGTAGCGTTGCAAATTTTGGCAGACGTGATCATGAACGCCTCGTCTACGCATTGCGCTTCTCAGCTAAAAATGGTTAAACCTGCTGAGTAGCCCTTTAAGAGATGAATAAAACTTGAAATAAGTAATGAGACGCAATAAAAAACTGTGCGCGTTTTTCTTACATTTTTTTCCCGTGAAATACTACGAGATGCGAAGCTAATGTGCCAGCGTTTCGCATGGGTTCGTGTCCCCGTGGTCAGCGCATTGAGCGACGACCGCCGTGGAACGCTTTACGCGTTCGCGCACTCACTGTGCTCATCTACTCTACCGCGTTTTCCAAACAATCCCGCCGAGACAGGCAGAAGACCTCAAAATAACCATGGTCAACAAAGCGACGCCGTTGCGCTCACGGGGGCTGGGCTCGTTCGGGCACGTCATGCACACGTCACCTCTTGGTCGGATGCCGGAGAGGGTGGGGAAGAGGTTTGGCTTGCGAAGGCTACGCGGAGGAGCGGCAAGGGTTTCGAGCTCACCTCCTCTCACCCTCGTTTCGCGACGCTTCAAAAAACCTGTCTTTCCGCTCGTAATGAACCGATTCGAAAAAAACCCTTTGTGGCAAAACGTCGCTCATCGGACACCCAACAACTTCCCCTGCCTAACTAAAATTCGGTATGAGGTCTGGTGTGTGACCTTTAAGACATGCGGTGATGAAGGTAATGTCACAGAATTATGAAATTTGTTCCGACTCCAGCATTGGAGTCTCGTTCGCAATGACAAAAATTGTATATTAGGCTCTTCTCAAGTTCGTGATATTAGGTTTTGTAAGCATCGCGCATGCCCGCTGAGGAGGGTTCTGACTACACCATTTGCTGGTATTTGAAACAATGCTTTCGTGAGAGAACCGAAACGTCGTTGAAAATTTTGTTGCTTTCAAGAAGATCGGCCTATTTTGTTTACGGACGTTTGCTATTAGTGGGGCAGAAGGAGAATGGTGTATAATGAGTACAGGAATAATTTTATTTCTAGGCTCTGCAAACACTTGGAATAAGGCCCAAGTTTCCTGAGCTCCTTCACTGTATACAGGAGGTAAACAAAAGGCTACGAAGATGACGCCGCTTTCCTGACGTCTGAACAATGAGGAATTTTCATCAACAATTTAGGAGTACAGTGAACTTGGGTCGATAATACTGGTTCGTAAGCTCACCACATGACAACAAGGAGGAATAAAGCTAAGGTTCACAAACGATGAGCATTGTCATTGGTATCTCTTAGCTTATTTTCTCATTCTTTTCACTGTGTAACATAATAACTTGAGGCAGGATATGCCAGACTCGCAGGTAAATGTTTTGTAATAGAAAAAAAGCCACAGTTTTATGGCAAGGACAAAGAAAAATAATGCAATAGCAACAAATTAGAATTTCAAGCTAAGAAAAGCAAGCAGATCGAAACATTCAGCACATTGCACAAGCACAAAAGGTGAATGAAAAGAAAGCATAAGACGAAAGCTAACAAGGTTCACAGCTCCACACTAACTGCCTGCTCAAGCACTAAAAGTGCACGAAACATACGCACAGATGTATCATAAAACACCGAGCATGTATCCGCTTCTTTTTTCGAGAGATCTCAAATAGGCGGAATGACTCAGCACTCTTCCCCTTTCTTTCCGAAGTCTCCAAAACCCATACCGGCAAGATGATATATGCTTCGTATCCCAGGCTTGCCCCCGTAATCCGGAACATTCCTTCACTCAATGCTTCACCTTCTCTTGAGAAAGCCGATGGGAGCGCCGTCGCTAGGCATGGCAAGTCACTGTATATCAGTGATAATCTGCTGTGATTCTTGAGTAGCGCAGCGTCATTTTGAGCCGAGCTGTGGTGCAGTGCTCAACTCTGTCAAGTAAAGGATGAAACTCGAGTCGAGGAACATTTGTGAATACGACGGTTAGGCAGCCTTTTCTGCAGAAGTGGGGATTCAATCATTCCCCGGGTGTGGTGTATCTTGTGCACTCGGTGGCTCAGAGAATGATGCGGCGCACGCCACACTCTCCGGTGTCAGTGACGTACCGACAGAAGACCGCAGATCTCCAGACTGAGTGCTTGAACCGAACGTTTGCGTGCGGCTCTGAGGAGCCGTTTCAAGAGTTTGCAGGGACGAGGGGAAGTGAAAAAAATAATGCATGAAGCTGTGCATTAAAAATACTTGAAGAAGATTTCAGAGCACATGACCTCACTGTGCAGCCAGAGCTGCAATCGCGTACCCGTAGCAGCTGGCGCATGCGCAGATGCCTGAGGGGCGTAGTTGTGAACCACGCTTTCTGCTACGACGGTGCAGTTTATTCTGTGTTTATGGACACAAGAATCTTCACTTAGAGTGACCACCCAACATTTTTTTAAACTTGTGTTACTACACCTTCAAGTTATATAAGATTTTGTCGTACACTAATGAAAAGCATTTTTAGTATGAAGGAACATACATGAAGAGATACACTCACCTCTGACCTGTTGCTTTTCAAAAAATATAGGCAGGCCTGGTACAGTCCGGCTGCTTTTTCCCACGAACGCTGATTAGAACGTGGTACTTTTGTTTCAGTAAGCCATTTAACGCTTTGCTGTTCTATGTTAATAGCAACCTGTAAAGTAAACAATAAACATTATAAACGCTATCAGAGATGAACTGTGAGTGCATATATCTTTGTCTCATTCTCTTCTAGCCTTGAACGTCTATACTGTCACAACCTGCCTTATGGCTTGCAGCAGAACAACAGAACAGCGGTCATCGTTGATGTGGTATGCGGAAGATGTCGCGAGTGACATGTAAGTTGTTTTGCAGATGGAAGGCCTGCAACGAAACTTTTGAGCTGGATGACAACTATGGCGCAAACGGAGGACCAGGCATAGCGCACCCTCACGCGCCGGCAATCTGCTTGTTATGGCAATGAACACACCAACGTGTATAGCACAATATTTTGCCAAGCAATATACAAATATCTACCCACTTCTAAATGCATTGCAGTATCTGTGCAAACTTTGACTTTTATAAAACAGACCCGGCGTGACAAAGGTAGTCCACTACTGACCCGTAGCTCCCGAGATCGAATCCTGGCTGTAGCGGCTGGATTTTTGATGGAGGCGAAAATGCTGTAGGCCCGTGAACACATATTTGAGTGCATGCTAAAGAACATCAGGTGGTCAAAATTTCCGCATCCCTCCACTAGAGCATCGTTCTATCACATGCTGCTTTTGGGGCGTTTAGGGGCTTTGAAACGCTTTTTCAACTAACCATGAAATGGATCCACTAAAAGGAATAATTGCCTCGCCAATTCAATGCCACAAAAGTTTTAAGAATCCGTCCAGTAGGAGCAAAGTCACAAAGAACTGTAGCACGCAGCCATCGCATTCTCTTTTTTCTCATCCCAGTGAAATCACTGAAGGCTATGTAGGAAAAGGTGGCAGGGGGAAAATGTAAAAAATACGTCACGCACGCCTCGTTAACTAGAGCCCTTTTTCTTTTGTTTTCTTCGAATACACGGCTTTTCCGCATGATCTTCTGCGCATGCGCGGACAAGTCGCGGCCTCCCGCGGCGATCCCTGTAACGACAGAGCACGCCATGCTCAAATCAGCCAATGGTTGATATATAGCCTTCTACGCACAATTTTTGAGTGTTTTGCATCAATTCTCGAGAGAAAGCAACTTTTAGCTGACTCATAGTTTATTTTGGAATCTAGGCCACATGCTGTACTATAATATTTGGCTCTCGTGTTCTCGGAAGCATCTACTACTGATCTGCAGCGTTTTCTGACCATGCTCAAAACGTGTTGCATGGCCTCTTTACACAAAACATATCAATCAAATTTGTAAAATAGCATCTTTTTTCTTTGAATTGAGTGCACGAACAATTTTAAATGGCAGTTCATTCATGTGTTACTGATATGGACACCTCTCAAAATCTATGAAACTTTCGGCAACTGGTCTCGAACTGGGCAGTTGTGGCACATTAGTAGAAAAACCGACAGTCCGGATCAAAGAGGCCTATTTGAGAACGAAGCGGCTAAAGACAAGCATTTCATTGTGTTATTGGAAATTTTATTCTATAACGCCGAAAAAATTGCTGCTAGGCATGACTTTCCACGCTTGTATACACAGCATCTTTAGACATGGTGTCAAACTGCCTGACTATATTGCTGGCTCAACGCCCTTGTGCGTATTAAGCACATATTTGAAATGGCGACACGATCAATAAATTTCACAGCAATAGCGGACACGTCTTGACAAGAATGAGACTCGCCGCAATGAGGACGTGTTAGGCTTCACTACGGGTCTTTAACATGATGCAAACCAACGGTTGAATTCACATCTCCTCGTATTAGGCTGAATAAACAGCATTCTTTTCGCAACTAGTATTGCTCAAGCTTTGCTTTGTCTGTACCTTCACTCGCTATTCTGGACGACCGACATTTTGAATAATATTTTCTTCAAATAAATTCCTCCATACTTACGGTACATGATTATTATTATCTCAAGTTTTACGTGCCAAAATAACGGTTAAATGCCGGTATAAAATGCTTTTGTAGTGGCCTTCGTAACCACCTAATAATTGGTAATCATTAAATTAGACTAATATCGCACAATATACGAACCTGCAGCGTTTGACCGTTATCAATATGTGAATGCTCTGGTTTAGATCAAACCCGTGGTTTTCGGGTCAGCAGCCCAGCCCCGCAACTATACTGCACCTTCGAGGCAGTGTAGATGCAGGAATAGTTTACAATATCTTTCTTCAATTTACCGAAGGTGTAATTCGGCATATAACACCATGTCTTAAGGGAAGAAAAAGAGCGTACTTGATTCATCGTGCTGTATCCCCTGTGGGTTCCACAAACGTAACTGTAGAAATCCTTGCATGGGTTTTTTGTTGGGTCAAGTTTTGACCGAATCCATTGAGCGGCAAAGCGGCAACGGCTGCTTGTGCATACGCCAGGGCTGTAGCTTGGCCGCTGTGGTAGATAATGTGAAGGACTTAAAGGCAGACGACCTGCACAAGCAGGTGTAGTACGAGGTCCAGGCTTGGGTGAAATCAGGCGCGGCTTGTTCGGCACAGGAACACTGGCAACCTGGAACCCAGGCAATGTGTCTGCCTAGCAGGTAAGTAAAAGGTAATGTTACTGCTGGTTATGCTCGACACCTAACCACCATTTGTATAAAACAATGCTTTTTTAAATGCTGAATGCTAAACTTTGGACATGTGCAAGGGTCAGTAATTTGTGTATCCGCTTTCCGATACAATTAGAAGAATCAGCACGTCCAAATAATTTCTTAAAAATGCTGTCAAGGGTATGTCTTTTCCATTGTTTTATGTTCACAATTAAAATGTACTTCATAAGACACTAAAATGTAATTCGCAGAATTGGCAAGAAGCATTCATTGTAGTTTAGGCACTTTGGTCACTTGGACGTGGTCGACTCCGCACTTCGAATGGATATATATATATATATATATATATATATATATATATATATATATATATATATATATATATATATATATATATATATATATATATATATACATATTTATATTTATTTTTTTATATATATACATATATATATATATGTATATATATATATGTATATATATATACATATATCTAGCTTTCTTCGTCACTATACTAACAAGCCGTACTACAAATGTTGCGTGCTAATAAGTCTTCATTGGGAAGCACCGCGTAATTTGACCAGTAAAGTAGCGCGAGTTGATTGTGACAGCTACGCAAACCACACGCACCAAAACGCGCAATTCTTCTGAATTCACTTGAGCGAGATTGCAGTCAAGCATTACGGAGCTGTACGGTACCATGTCTCTCTTCGAGGGTATAAATGTTGTGTAAAGAACCAAACTTTTGTAATAGAAGAGCCGTTCCTCCACAGACACCACTAGTGTCTGGTCAAGGTGATGACCTGACACCAGTGGAGATTGTCACGTAGGTAGTGAGCATCTCTGGGGCCCTTTTTGCGTAACAATTTCTTCGCGTGACACTGACGCAGATTGTTTGCTTTCCCAGCGACGCAAACGGGAGACGTCGTCTAGTGGTGAGCAGGCACTTCATGTGAGTACAGCCATTTTAGGTTTCATGTATCATGTAGAATTTTGAAAATCTGAAGTGCATAAAAAAGCATCTGGATTGAATTTTACAGTAGTAATGGTCTTGATCGGTGAAGGGTGGCTATGAAATATCTGAAAACTAGCAACCTATTTTCTAAGCGCAAAGGCTAATTATTAGACGGCTGCGTATGCAATGCTAAACGACACACATGCTTTGAAATGGTGTGCGAAACAATTAGCAAAAGCCTTCTCATAAGCACTTCTTAAAATTCTAATAGGCGCAAGGAAGGTACAATGAAATCGCAGGACCTCATTTTTGTGCACTTCGCTTATAAGTAAAGAAACATAAAACGTGAACAATGAAATAATATATCCTGTGAACTGTACTCTATTTCATAGTTTTCGCGTTAACTGAATGATATCGCATCATAAATATTCAGTTATGTGGCTTTTCAACATACCCAATAACTTTTTTTTGCCACGACTTCAGAGATTACAACTTTGCCACGGATCCAACACACCTAATTTCTTATATGAACTAAAGCACATGCATTTGACTTCGATCGCCAAAAGCAAAGAAAAAAGAATACACGAGAGAGAACGAATGAGTGTATCATCAAAGCACGCCTTGTTGCACATCTATGGCACAAACAGGGAAAGTTCCAAAGCATCTATTTTGGCGTAAAAAATTTATATCCAGATTATCACCACGTCACAAACACGCCGACTACATTTTCCCGTCAAATTGCGTTTAGGCGTTCGTAATATCTTTGGAGACCCCTTAGAGAATTCATCACGGTAACACCAATTAAGTGAGGTGTAGTGCTCAATAGATGAAACAGTGCGTGACAATGTACCACGAGACGGCTTACATTACCCGATCGGCTGCTTTATTAATGTAAACACAGTGCATTACAACTGTTCCGTACTTACCATATCAGAGGTAAACATCAACATACCACAAGACACTTTACAGTATTCAATTGGATACTTTAGAAATGTAAACACAGCGCATTACAGTGGCCCAGTACTCACCGTTTCGGTGGTAACTTCTTTGGTCTTTGTGGAAATCATGAGTATAGCAAAGAACAAGCAGCACAGCACCGCTGGCAGAACAACGATGAGGCACAAGACAGACAGTTTGCCACAACTAATATCTCGTCCGCAGCGCTCCTTTTCGTAAGTATCGGCGTACAGAAATCGGCCACTGCCTCCCATGTTTATCCTGAGATCCTGGGTTACAGAGTATATGCTTTTAAGAGAATTGGTCGAAATCGTATACCTATTTCACGCGACTATGAAATAAAAACAATGCGAAAGAGCGTACACACTAAGCAACTCAATTCAATGTAAAAAATAATCCCCAAAAACGATAAAATATACATACCCAAATGTTTGTTGAAACCCTACATCTACCATGTATGACTGCAGATATCTTGTATTTGTGCTTGCGAGAAAGTACCATCAATCTTCCTTTGGTCAACACGGTGATAGGTATGCTATTGAGTATATTTTTGGGGATACAGATATATGTAATTAAATGAGTTCTTAGTGAAATTTTCTTTTTGAACCACATCAAAACACTGAATTACAATCACTATGGAGTCCTCACGATGCAGGATGTGTAGTCACCAGTTCAATACGCACTGTTGTCTGATAGCTATTCGCAAAGGTAACTAACGTTCTTGTATATAGCTTAAATCACAATATGAATCGATTGATGGACGGTGGAGGAGTTCTCTATTTTGGAGATGCATCATTATGTGCGCTTCCAGGAATTCGTTTCAAGAGATATATAATCTTACTGATAATCAAATAACTATGTTTTTCAGAGTACCATCTCAACTGGTCCAATTTTTCCTTCTTCTTCCACCAAAAGCTAAATTCTTCGACGACCACACAAGGAAAAACCCAGGCTTCATCAGTTCCCACATTTGTAGCTTTACACAAGCCAGATTCATATAATATGGAGAATTCACGCTCTTGGAGTTACCTTAAGCAGGACTCGAAAGTATATCGTGGGAGAACGTACCAAGCTGAATTAAAACAACAAAAGTGATATTGCAATCTGTTCAAGAATTATTTGTTGCGATATCTTTGTGAGTCTCTGCGTCTCTGTGGGTGAGCGCGTTAATAATGTCAGGTGTTAGGTTCACAACACCGTACTCGTAAGAGGAAACTTCGAGGACGTCAAAGAGAAGCGAACATTGTCTTTAAGTTTACAGGCATATGAGGATTTTTTTTACTCACCAGTACGTGCACGGAAATGCTAAGGAAATCGTAAAGTGTGAATTCCAAGAGCCGTTGATGTACTTGTTAGGACCTAAAATTGCGCTACATATGTGTAGTTGCAAGCAATCGCGAGGCTTCTCCAACTCATACACGATAAACACGCAAATACAGTGCTACAAGCTAGCATCTGATCACGTTAATAATGTAATACTTTGCAGATTAACCTATAGCATCAATTTGTTCTTGAAAAATACCAGCTCTCGAATATAATGGCTTCTCTGAAACACTCTGGCGCACAAACACCGGCTATAGTCAATGTGGGTCAGCAATAACTTTTAGTCGCACTCGCTCGCTGGATTTTGTACCGACCAATTGTGCCCCCGGGATCTCCGACGACAGAGCAGCTCTGGTCGACTGGCTCGCTCTACGCCATCTCTTGACGCTGACAAAAGCTGTCGCGGAGTGGTACCCTGTTCTCGGACTCCTGCGACCATGCCCATCTTTCCTATCTTCTCCTTACTTCCGTATGTGGCTGTCCCTGCGCCTCACTCTCTTCCTGCTCCTCTCTCTATCTCGATACCTTTTAATTTTTGCTATCGTTTTAATTCCTATTTACCCCCATTCCTCGTGAACTACTGTCTAAGTGTCATTCCCCTGAAAGACAGTTACGGGGCTCACTTTTATCTTGTTTGCATTTAGGATTGACTCCCCCTTCCCCCATTTTAGTCGCCATTGAAAAATTTAGAATACTCATCTTCAATGAAACAATCGATATGACCTCAAACTTATGGTGTACTTCTCAAGTGACAGCTTTGTTGCGTTGCAGACTACCATCATCACCACCTGCTAGAAGTGTGGCCCACCCGGTTTCTCGCGCTCGCGTTACAAGCAAACTTGTGTTTGCCTGATTTCATACTGACGTGAAATAAACGATGCGCAGCGGCTGTTTCATTCCTTGAGTGATTATGCGCTTTCCCTACTGGCCACGCTTGATACCTAGAATCCACTTTTTTCGTGACTGGAACGTTCGAGTTCAATCCTGCTGTGCAACCGGTGTTACGTTCATGTGATATTCCTAGTTTTCCAACAGCCTCGGTGGTCGGCATAATGCCGTTGAGTTTTGTTGGTATTTGATACCCCAGCGAAAAATCTGCTGGAGACTTGCGCTCCTTCACTAGCAGGCTGGGGTAATGGAACAGAGGTGTTTATATGCTGGTTTGTGCCACATGTCTGTTTTTCTCCAATGCTTCCTTGAACGTTCTTACGGCTCGCTCCGCTAAACCAATTGATTGGCCATGATAGGGAGCTGCAGTATTGTGTTTCAATTGGTTCTTAGCTAGAAAATTGTGGAACGCGAATTGAGGTCCATTATTTGTCACAAGAGTACGAGGTAGATCGAGCATTGCAAAACTAGCCCTGAGGGCCTCCACTGTCACCTCCGCTGTCGCACAATTCAATGCAACAGCTTCTATTCACTTCGTTTCGGAATCCATAAATACGAATGTTATGTGACGTTCAATAGGAGCTGCACAGTCAGCGTACAACCGACCCCATTTTCCTCCCGTCGTGGGCTATGGTACATGTGTTTGCGCTGGAGGCATCGCCACAGCTTGTACAAAAGCAGTACACCTACGCACCACTCGCTCAATTTCACCGTCTACACTCGGAAACTAAACCAGAGATCTTGCAATGTTCTTCGTGGTCGCTATGTCTGGGTGCGTTTCATGAAGCAAGTTCAATGGGCTTCAGTTTAGAGCCGTGGAAAGCACGATGCGGTGTCGCCAGTAAACTATGTCTTGGTAGTAAGTGAGCTCCGCCTTCTTGCTGAAGTACGGCTGAAAACAGTTTTGCTTTTCTGAAAAAACTTCGGCCAGCCTTTCTTTATCCAGAATTTCACTTGCTGCAGCAAATGATTCGTTTCTACAAAGTACCATATCTCTGAAACTAATCGCTTCATTTTGCTTACATTCCGTGTACAGGAATGCACGGCGGATTTTCCCTGCTTGTATCGTGTAGTTTGTCCGGTAATGTCAAGCTACTTGAAGCATGCGCATTTGAATTTTCTGTTCTTCAGTGGTAGTCCAATGTATATTTGTAATTGTTCAAGAGAAGAGCCCATCTTTTCCTTGGCTAAACAAACTGGCCAGGGGTTTATGGTTGGTCACCGAAACAAAGTGATTCCCATTTAAGTATTCCTTGAATCGCGTCACGCCGAATTCAAGGGCCAATCCGTTCTTTTAGATGCGGAGCATCTTATACTCGCGCCTTGTAGTGCGCCGTCCGCGTCGTCCGCGCCGTCCACACCGCTTCTCGAACATTCGACAGCTGACGCGCGCATGCGCCGTCGCGCCGTCGCCCACTCTTCCACCATCTGTGCATCCCTTCCTCCTCTACACACCGCGCGCGCTTCACTCCTCCACCATCTGTGCACCCTTCCTCCTCTACACACCGCGTTCGACATCTACAATTCTCCTGATTCTCCAGTGGACGCGCATGTGGCGTCGCGCTTCGAGAACATTCAACAGCTGACAGTGCATGCGCCGTCGTGCTGTATATATACTCAAGGTCGGCGCTCGCTCGCTCAGTTGCCGCTCGTCGGTTGGTTTGTACGGCGCGTCGACGTCCAAGGTCGCGGTGAAATGAATTCCAACGAATCCACAAACACAATGATCGACGTCCCTTCGACCAGCGCCGCCCTTTCGCATACGTGTGTACGTGTTCACTCATTTAACACCCCCTCCTACAACCACGTTAACCAATTTAGCCATCGACCCAAGTAAGTCACAATTTAACACCCCATTTCACAACCACGTTAACCAATTTAGCCATCGACCCAAGTAAGTCGCACTTTAACACCCCGTTAACCAATTATATGGTCCGCATCCTCCTCAGTGTTCCCTCGAGGGAAGCTGCGGGCAATTTCTAACTCGAAGTAGTTTTGTACCGCTTTAGGCAGAGTTCCGCAGCAAAATCGACTTGAATAGTCTGTGCCATTGATGCAGTGAGACAGTAGTGCCCCCCCCCCCCCTTTTCAAGTAAAGCGTCATATTCCAACTGCAAAGGTTCGTTAAGGTGAAAGAGTGGCAAAAACTTGGTCGCTTACATGGCCTTTTCAATGATTCGAACCGCTTCCTTGTGTACCTGTTGCCATTTAAACGTCACTACTCTTTCAACGCACGATACTCATTCAACGAAATAGCTGTGGCACGTCGTTTATTCTACATCAGCTGTTTGGTTGAGTGAGTTCCGTGCGCTGTAACACGTATTTGAAAAAAGAAGACGTTATACAAGTCGGCATTTTCTACGAGGCTCTTTTTTAGGTTACCCAACGCTCTCAGTAAAGTGCCGTAAACTAGTATCTTCTCACCGTGCTTTGACCCTGCAGTGGCGAAGCAGAACCGGAAGCCTTGTGACGACTGCGAGCACGACGAACTGCTTCACGAGCGGTGTTTTTGTTTTGTTTTCCTTGGATGATGGCTCATACCCACTCAGGGGGATTGGCCAAGAAAGTGTAGTGCAGTTTTTCTGTGATCATTTTAACTATGTGTAATGAATTGGTATTATAATAAGACTAATGTAAAAAAAACAACATAAACAGAGAAAACGAAAAAAAAATCAAGTTGAGCAATTTTGAGACTTGAGGTGTTATGATTACCACTCAGCTGCGTTTACTTCACTCTGCCCTGGGGAGTAATAAATAATTTTTTGATTAAAGATCACAAAGGTATACGCTTGGTTGTCTGAATATAATCGCAAACGGCATTGAAAGCATCTCTGTGGCAATGTCCCAAAACTGAGGCATCAAAGCTTAGCGCTGTTTCCGCCGTCAATCTAACGCCTATTTTCAGAAATGGCATAACTAGTAACCTTTTTCTAAGTATATCGTAGCGGCGACAATACAAAAAATAATGATCTAGTGATTCCATTTCTCCGCAGAATGCGCAGAGGGGTGATGTTGTCTGACCAGCTCTGTGTAGATACAGGTTTAGGGGGGGGGGGGGACACGACATCGAAATTTAGTAATTAAGACTTCTAGCTTTCTGGACTGACTCCAGTGGGGTTGCCATGGAAACATGAGGTGGCTATAGTCTGTCCATGTAGTTACTTTTTCTATCATCAGTGGAGATTGCTGATTTTCGATATCTTACTGCCGTGATATATTCAACATCTGGCAGTATGGACAAAACTGGCCCATCAAGTGCGGCTCGTGCTAAGGAATCGGCCAATTCGTTTAATCCTAATCCACAGTGTCCCGGAACCCATAGTAACCTCAGGAGTGTCAACTGCGGGGGTACTAATGTTTTGAACGTGCTTAGAATTCGAGAGTTCTCTGAAGCTGTCAGAGCTGCACAAACTGAAAGAGAATCCGTCATTATGACTGCGTTGTTTTGATTTGATGGAAGTTTTCGAGGAGCTAAAATAATCGCCAAGAGCTCCGCTTCAAAAACTGGAGTAAAATCAGGCAGTCTCACTGAAAAGGACCAGTCAAGCGAATCAGAGGTAATGCCTACACCTGCCTTTTGATTATTTACAGAAGCATCTGTGGCTATTATATTTTTAGTTTCTGCATGTTCCAAGTAATCTAATAATATGTTATTTAAAAATTTGAGAGATTGTAATTTGGCGTTTTGGGGGAATATATCATCATATTCAATAGTAACATGACAATTCGAGCCATTAGTCTCAATTACATTTCTAATGTTCACATTTATACTTTGTAGATTCTTTTGTACAAACATTATCTGAGGTGTGTGAAACCGTGGCCAATGAGCAAGAAAGAAGGCGTCTGGGTTTGCGATAAAAGCATATTGAGATCTTCTTGCCGGTAAGCTCTAAAGCTTTAAAAACGCTTGTACGGACAAAATTCGAAATCGACAAAGTAGTGTAGGCAGGCGCGCTTCCTGGTACAGTACGTTGATACCCACAAATCTAGAGAGTCCCAGACACATTCGCAGTGCTTCTCGCTCCAAGACAACTAGAGGTTTCGTTTTATAAGCAGGCCCGCCCGAGAATAATATGCAGCCGGATTCCATGATGGGGCGCATATAAATCTTGTACAACGTTATCAAGGTGTGCCTCCGTAAGCCATATTTCCGGTTACTTAGCTTGTGTAGTAAGCCTGAAGCCCGCTGTGCTTTGGTAGTTATATACTCTATGTGTGGACTCCAGTTAAGTTTGTCATTATAAATGATTCCCAAAGATTTTATAGAGTCTACTTGCTGGATGGGTTCCTGTTTATATAAAATTGAAATTGAAATTGGTTCTGCAAGCGGAAACGCCATGAGCGCACTTTTGTTGATATTTAACGATAACGAAATCGACTGCAACCAAATTTCTAACATGTTAATATATCTTTGTAATTTAAGTTGTAGTGAGTAATTACCACAGTCAGCAGCAAAGAGTGCGATGTCATCAGCAAAAGAGTAGACAGTAACTTTTTGATCTGTTGGAACTGTGCTCATTAAAGCATTAAATAATATTACAGATAAGACTGCTCCTTGGGGAACTCCGCGCGTTTGTTTAAATCTAGATGAGGAGCATCCATTTTTGACGCAGTAGAATTCTCTTGATTTTAAGAATTCTGCCACCCACTCAATAAAATATTGTGGGAAGTTCAATCTCTCTAGCGTATTTAACAATATGAAGTACTCCACACTGTCATACGCCTTGGCTATGTCAAGCGTTACTAAAGCAGCGTATTGCCTTCTTTTACGCGCGAGCTGTATTCGGCTCTCTAAATCAGCATGGGCACACCAAATAGAGAAATCACTACGAAAGCCGATTTGGTTCGGTTTTAATACTAAATTGTCTGCCATCCAGATACTTACTCGGCTATGTAGGACCCTCTCTACTAGTTTGACCATGTTAGATGTTAGAGAGATTGGTCTGGTATTATCGACTGTTAATCCTACACCCGGATTTTTTAGTATAGGAATCACCTTTGCTATCCTCCAGTCCTGCGGTACCCATGAGTTTTTTAAGGAGTAGTTAATAACATTGGCGACGTCTCGAGGCGATAAATTGAACAGAATTTTAATCATGGGTACTGTGATTCCATCTGGGCCAGGAGATGCACAGGGTAAATGTTTAATCACGTTGGATACTTCAGTCTGTGTCACTTCTTCAAAGTCAGATTTTGTCGTAGACTTGTGCCAGTTGTTTGGCACTACTGAAGTGAATCTGCTTTCCAGACCTTTACCGATTGCCTCTAAGGTAGTGGTCATTTCTTGTGCCGACAGAATATCACAAGCTACATTGACTGGTGATGGCAAGATTTTCCGAGCTCTCATATATCGGAACAGTGCTTTCATATGTTTAGGCTTCGACAGGTATTCATAATGTCTTCTGTCATATTCTTGTTTAGCTTGAGCTACCGTTCTTTTAAAGCCCGCAGCAATGAATATATATTCGGCCCAGTTTTGGGGGGATTGATTATGTAAGAGCTGCTTCCAAGCTGCCTGACGTTGTCGGTGCTCTCTTGTACATTCATCATTCCACCAACGGCTATATATTCTTTTTGTGGATTCAACAGTAAATTCGGCTCTTTTGTAGGATCTTTTAATGACTGCGTTTATTTTCAGTGCTTTTTTATCATCGCTCTCTTCCGAGTGAAAAGCCAATGCTGACTTCAGATCATTCTTAAGTTTAGTGTAATTTACAAATACTCTTACATTTCAACAAGATGGAATCATCGGGCAAGAAATTTGAAAACTTATCGGTAAGTGGTCACTGTTGGTGCCACAGTCCAGCGCTTTCCAAGAAGTAGTAGTAATGGCTGAACTGACAAAACTTAAATCTAAGGCCGACCTGGAGTGATTACGAATAAATGTGGGGGTTCTGACGTTGAGGCACGTCAGGTCATTAGCGATTGTCCACTTCCACAAGCGTTTCCCACTCAGATCAGTTCTAAAACCCCAACTCGTGTGGTGGGAATTAAAGTCTCCAACTAAAACTTTGTCTTTGCACCACGATTTTGTAACTAGATCCAAACTTCGTGTGTCTTGAACTCCATCCTGATAATACATATTAACTAAAGTGAAAGGAGTGCAGTTGGGTAGTGTAATGTCTACTGCCAAAATTTCGCATTCTGGTGAGATATGTTTGCATGAGCATTTGACTTTCATACTAATTCTATTATTAATGAAGAGAGCTAGACCCCCACCTCTCGATGGACGGTCTAGTCGAAAAGATCGGAAGTCATTTAAATGGAACAAATTATGTACAGATAGCCATGTCTCTTGTAATGCTATAATATCAGGAGCGAATTTAGAAGTCAATTATACCAAATCCGTAGATGCAGAATGGATTG
Source organism: Rhipicephalus microplus (assembly GCF_043290135.1). NCBI lineage: Eukaryota > Metazoa > Arthropoda > Arachnida > Ixodida > Ixodidae > Rhipicephalus > Rhipicephalus microplus. Next base: position 117,597,338 of record NC_134702.1, read on the forward strand.
ATCGGCAATTCCAATGGAGAATTTTAAGTGACCCTACGGTTTCGAAAGAGCTGCTTCCGCTATAGCTTTCTCTAGAATGCTTTCTTTCGAGAAATCCTTCTTTGAAAGGCTCTCCTTTTCTTTCAGATACTTTTTGTTCTTTGTTTGTTTCGGTGAGTTAGTTTTCCTTGACACAGGGGATCTAGATCGCTTCAGGGACCTAGGGTCCAAATCCATGTCATCTGAATCTATTGTATATGCAGCTTTGTCCTCACTTACACTCTGTATATCTGCTGCAGAGGATGCTGCAGACGGAGAATACAATGGTGCGGTTTCAAATTCCTCATTTTGGGTGTGGACGCCTATTGCAGAGGCTCCTGCGGGCGGATAATACGATGGCGCAGTTTCAGATTCACCGTCAGCTATTGGTCGTGAACTCTCAACATGTTCGGATACTAGGCCTGACTCTCCCGTTGTACCAAATATGCGAGTCACCTGGTTAGCCAAAATTTGAGATAGAGAATCGCAAAGGTTAGAAGTCAGTCGTTCCATGGCTTTTTCTAGAGCCTTTTCTATGGCCTCCGCTATATTCAGGGAAATCGACCCATTCATTTCCGAGAGATGTCGTGCTGCAACACTGGCATACCCCTGAGTTCTAGTCTGTATTTCCGCTATGGCTTCTCGTCGAGAACAGCGCCTACGCCCTATAATTTCAAGAATTTGCATTTCTCGAGCCTTTGCTGAGCAATCAGGATTATCTGCACAGTGTTGTTTGTTGCAGAGACAACATTTCTCTTCTTTAGCTTTGCAGTGAGCGGTGACTCAACAGTCTTCTTCTTTTTCTTCTTCTTCTTCTCTATTGAGAGTGGCGCATACCCACAATAGGAGATTGGCCAAGAATTGAGTGGTTTAAAAATTACTGTTCAGATTCGGAATAATGGAGGTTGATTGATTGATATGTGGGGTTTAACGTCCCAAAACCACCATATGATTATGAGAGACGCCGTAGTGGAGGGCTCCGGCAATTTCGACCACCTGGGGTTCTTTAACGTGCACCCAAATCTGAGCACACGGGCCTACAACATTTCCGCCTCCATCGGAAATGCAGCCGCCGCAGCCGCGATTCGAACCCGTGACTCGCGGGTCAGCAGCCGAGTACCTTAGCCATTAGACCACCACGGTGGGGCGGAATAATGGAGGTATAAGATAGAGATTACCGATAGCGTAGGAAAGTGTTGTGCTTAATGTAATGCATACAAATATTTACATAAACGAATTTATTCTTAGAACATAGCAATATTTTAATTTTATACGTATATAATTATGTTAACATGTTAGGATAATGGAACTGGTTAATTAGTCAACCTATTACTTTCATCAATATAGTCCCGGACGGCCGCGCATACTGTCGCACTAGAGAAACAAGAAATGGAAGCTCCAAAAGACAAAATGACTGGCACCGATAAGTCCAATCCAATACCACGTAAAGGTACTTTTCTAAGAGTTTTTTGTAATGTGTTAAACCGCCTGCAGGTAAAAAAAATGGTCTATTGTTTCCAGCTCATCACAGAATGCACACAGTGGCGAAGGTGCCTGAGCAGACCTGTGTTTATAGAAATTTAGATTTGGTACCCGGCAACGCAGCCTTGTGATAGCTACTTCTTGTTTACGAGCGCGGCAAAAGTCTCTTTGCCAGGGATATAATAAATGGCGATATTCTGTAGAGTTTGTTAGTGCTGAACCTTCAAAGACTTCCATAAGCGTACGTCTGCGGAATCGAGCAGCAGTCACATAAGCGGATGATGGACAGTGCGGTAGAATCAGTTCGCTGATTGACGACATAACTAAGGAATCGGCTATTTTATTTAGAAATAAACCTTTATATCCCGGCAGCCAAACTAATCGTACTTTTCTCAAATATGCAGGTACTAGTTCAAGGAACGCCTTTGTTACTTGACTATCAGCACCAACAGAAAGTGCCGCACAGAAAGATAGGGAATCTGTTATGACAGCTGATGTAATTGCTGTATCCAACTTGCGTAAGGCGAGCACTGCTGCCAGAAATTCAGCCACAAAAACGGGTATAAAATTGGGTAGTGGAAGGGAATAAATCCAATCTAAAATTGGGCTGAAAATACTAACACCTGGCTTTTCGTCATATCGCGATGCGTCTGTAGCAATAGTAACGTTCGTTGTAATACTGCGCAGGTGATCTTGTAGTAAACCATCTAAAATATTATGGGGAAGTAATTTGGCATTATTAGGAAAAATGTAGTCTAATTGAATTTCCACCGAGGCTGAATTATCAGGACTCGGAATGATGTCGCATATACGTACGTTTAGAGACTAAACAGTCTATCAAGCTTGGTGGTGTGCTAATGGTGATGATTATGCTTTCTTATTTATTCTCATGAACCCACTATGGAGTTAATAAAGAACTCAAATTCATTGTCGGAAAAATAAAGAAAACCTGTTTGCTAAACTTAAAACGCAAAAATATGAACTCACATCATCACGAAGTAGTTTTGAGAAATGAAGAAAATTTCAGAAAAGAAAATTTCAAGCATGAACAGAAACCCACTGCGCTAATTTTTTCATTTTTTTTAGTTGTGCGTGTTGATTTTTTTTATAATTGACGTATTAAGCCCCGAAACATCTTAGCGAGAACTGGGCCTGCTGCTATTGTTTCTGGCGTTCTAAGTTCATATGATGAAATTTGTGGCAGTTTATATATTTTGGTTCACTTTATATTCAAGCAGCTAAGCTCGAAAAACTTCATGCAAGGTACGATATACAGCCATTAGGCGTGGCAGCATGACGAATCTGAAATATTCGAAGGGTGGCCATTTAATTGGTGCAAATTTGTAGTATTCACATTACTATAACATTCACCTTATTCTCGACCCGCATTATTCAGACGTCGCCAAGTAAACTCAAATTGAAGACAGTAGACTAAAAAGCTCACACAGCAATGCTAGACAAAATGATGCCCTCGTCTATGAATGCATGATTATTACCGGCAATAGCTTTGTGACTCAAAAGAACGGCATCCCATTCAGTCGCCAAACTCTGTAGTGCACCAACCAACGACAAAATATTTCAAATATTATGTGTAATTAGAAGCTGTGCTGAGGGGTATAGGTTATCTTTAAAAAATATCAAGGGCCTCAGACCTTGCCAACGACCACGAAGACATGTGCCGTATGACCTAACAAAAGCGAACTGAAAAAGGTACAAATAGTCTTGTGGGAAGCTGGATACACAAAAGAACTAAACGAAATTCCACCTAATCATCAGATACACTAGAAAAGACCGACGTTTAAGTGTGGAATATATTACAAGTGCGGACTGCTGTTTGCTGACCTATGCCACCGTCATCGCTGGACGTAGCGCAGTCAAAACTACGCCATCCTTCTAAGACCCGCAGTGAATTTAGGGCCGTGAATTTTCGTGACAATGGTGGGAATGCTTTCTTGTGTGCAAATGGGAAACTTATTATATATTTATTATGCATTTGTTGTGACCTGTATGCAGCACGCTGTACAATATATTGGCACTGCGACTGCTTGGAGTTTCAAGGGAACAGAGGGTTGGTCATACTGGTGGCCAGTGATTGAAAGAAGACATTTCGCAACACGAACGTACGTTCATAATTTGCTGCTTCAAGTCTTAGCGAACAAATCTCAATGGTTGTCAAAGTTTCATGCAACGAATCTTAGTAAACTTGAGTGGGCATTGTAAATAAATTCGGCGTTCGTTCGTAATCCAATAAAACCATGGACACATTCGTGCTGAGACTTTCTATCGTGCAGCAAGAAGCAATACGAATGACCTCTTCTCACGGGAAAATAAAAACCAGTTTTTACCTCATTTGAATAGGAAGCAGTCCAGATCACTGTCTGGGCTGGTGCCAGTGTGAATCACTGCCGTTGTGTGCCGGAATCTACAGCGCTTCATTTATTATAGCATCTGCGGCAGAGACCCTGACATCAAAGAAAAAGAAGGCGACGTCCACAGCTACACCTCTGCTTGTGAATACTGAGAAAATAACTTATTTGATTGAAAATGCAGTGAAATAAACGTTCACGCTTTACAAGCACGCGTCCTGCATATGTGTTTCGCAACACAACATTAGATATATGCTAATAATGCGCAGTACAAGCGTACGTTGTCATCGGTCGTAACAACACAGAATTATCATAACGGCTCCGTAGTTTAAAGCCTATAACCCACTACTAAAGGCACACACGTTACGGCACCCTATTGGCCATGTAGGAGACGGATGCATAGCAAGTTTGATTGATTTGTGGGGTTTAACGTCCCAAAACCACCATATGATTATGAGAGACGCCGTAGTGGAGGGCTCCGGAAATTTCGACCACCTGGGGTTCTTTAACATGCACTCAAATCTGAGTACACGGGCCTACAACATTTCCGCCTCCATCGGAAATGCAGCCGCCACAGCCGGGATTTGAACCCGCGACCTGCGGGTCAGCAGCCGAGTACCTTAGCCACTAGACCACCGTGGCGGGGCCATAGCAAGTTTGAAAAGATTTTATACACTAAGAGTTCGAAGTACGCACTAGAAACAGATTGTCACCATCGCGCCAACTTTTAAAGGCAAAGCTTATGGGTCCTCCAAGTTTCTTATTCATTTTAGTATTACCTAATAATAATAATAATCGTGAAAGCAATATTTGTAATAATAAAAAAATTGGCAGATCGCACGTACAGTGTGAATCGATGATATGCGAAGAACGAATGAGAAATGTTGATACGCCACTTTAAAATGAGAACAATGTTACGAGGTGGAGTTAAGTGATGCCGTACATGACTTCCGTGTCAAGATTATCATGTTTGAATATGTTGTTTACCTTCATCATCTATCCACGTCACGTGATACCAAATTTAGTATATGTGGAGTTAGGAAAGCGGCCGCAAGCACGCTATGAGCATGGTATGTTTTCATGTTCTTACATGACCTGCGTGTCGGGATTATCATGTTTGCGCCAGTGATATATTTTGTCGTCCATTGACGTCACGTAACACCGAATTTGGTATATGTGGAGCTAGGAAAACTGCCGCGAGCGCATCATGAAGGGCCCGATATACTCCAATGTAGCGTTGACGCGCGCCCACCCTGGGCACAGCGACGCTACGTTAGCAAAACGCGAGCACTCTATATTCTGACGCCAGGCGCGACCAGCGTCTGTCAGCGTGGCCAGGCCATAGAGTAACATAATACGTTTACCTTGTTACTCTAAGGCCCGACGGCAACCAGCGCGAAACGCAATATGCCGCATTTCGCGCCGATGCGTTACCCAGACAACACTGCGTCTCCCTCTTTTCGTGACGGAAGGACGCCAGACGCGCTGAAACACGCATGCGTCAAAGCAATGCAGCGCGGCGCACGCCTGAGAGGATATGGCAGGATCCTCGCCTGGCGTGGAAACCCTGGCGTGACGCGACGGAATGAACGTTGGTGAGCACGCGCACCACGTCACGTCGAAATGTATTGGCGCCTTGACTGTGGCATGTAGCCATGTTCTCACATGACACGCATCTCATGATTATCATGTTTGTACCAGTCGCATATCTTCGTCATCCATTGGCGTCACGTGATGCCAAATTTGGAATATGTGAAGCAAGCGAAAAGGCCGTGATCAAATCAAAAACATATCATATAGCCATGTTGTTACACGACACGCATGTCGTGATTATCGTGTTTGGATGTGTCATTTACCAAGGTCGTCCACTCACGTCACGTAATACCGAGTTTGGTACATCTGAAGCTAGCAAAACAGCCTCGAGTGCATCATGAGCGCAGCTTGTAGTCATGTTGTTACATGACACGCATCTCAAGTTTATCATGTTTGCACCAGTCACATACCTTTGTCTATCATTCACGCACTGTAATACATATATTGGCACTGTAATACACATATTACACATATATACTAGCACTGTAATACACATATTGGCATATGTGACACTAGCGAAACGGCCGCGAGCACATCTTGAGCATGGCATGTAGTCACACTGCTACATGACACGCATGCTATGATTTTTTGATGTTAGGGTGAGTCACTTTTGTTCGCTATGCAATCATGCCATACCATAGCAGTTTTGCAACAAGCCATGTGAATGAAATCACCACAAGAGCTGCAGGACCATGAAATGTAAACATGACATTCATTTAATACACATCATTAATTTCATGTTATGATATGCCAGTTATGATCGCCAAACAGTCATGCTATATACATATCATACTAAGTTTGGTATTGATACCATTATCCAAACGGCCAGGAGAGCTAAACGTGGTAGGTGGCTAGATAGATAGATAGATAAATAGATAGCAAGCTAAAGCCTGAAGACAAGCAGAGGGAGAAAGCAAAGCAGTGAGCTGCGACCGCGCCCACGTTGCGTGGTTCGTTCCGAGCAAATTTGATGAACGGTGGCGGAGTCGCTGCTGCTCTCTCATGTAAATGCGAAGCATTTCTTAGCGAACTTCGGCGACTTTGAATCTATCTATCTATCTATCTATCTATCTATCTATCTATCTATCTATCTATCTATCTATCTATCTATCTATCTATCTATCTATCTATCTATCTATCTATCTATCTATTTATCAAGCCGCCTACGAGCTTTAGCTCTCTTGGTTGGCCGTTTCGTTGATAGTATCGACACCAAATTTGGTATGGCATAACATGACTGTATGATTAGCATAATAGACTGGTCATAACATGATTATCATAAAATAAGTTATTATTGTGATTATTTACATTTTATGGTCTCATTGCTCTTGCGGTGGTTTCGTTCACATGACATGTTGCAAAACTGGTATGGTATGAGATAACTCCATGGCCAACACAAGTGACAGACCCTAACATGAAAATCATCACACGCATGTCATGAAAGTATTGAGTCATGACTACACACCTCGCTCATGGTGTGCTCAGAGCCGTTTCGCTAGCTTCACGTGTACCGAATTTGGTATTTCACGACGTGAATGGATGACGAAGGTATGTGACTAGTCCACACATGATAATCATGAGATGCGTGTCATGTAACAACATGACTACGTGCTACGCTCATGATGCGCTCGTGGCCATTTCACAAGCTTCACATTTGGAAATTCAATATTATGTGACGCGAACGGATGACATAAGTAAACGACACGTCCAAATATGATAATCATGACATGCGTGGCATGCAACAACATGACTACATACCACACCCACGATGAGCATGTGGCCGTTTCGCTACTCCACATATCCCAAATTTGGTATTACGTCCTGTTAATGGATGACGAAGGTATATCACTGGTGCACACATGATAATCATGAGATGCGTGTCATCTGAGAACAAGACTACATGGCGTTAGTATATTTCGACGTGACCCGGCACGCGCTCGCACCAGTGGTCGTTTAGTCGCGCCACACCCGGAATGCCACGCCATGCACCGATCCGCCTGTCATATTGACGGAAGGTAGGCTGGCAACTATAGTGGCCAGCCCTTGAAGAGGATAACGAAGTGCTTTGTGAGTGCGTACTCTGGTGTTCGTGCTTTTAGCTTTTGGTCACGAAAGTAAACGCCCTGCTTTTGTGCCTGCGTCCCTGTGCCTTTGTGACATTCTCTGGTGAAAGTGCTGGGTACGGTAGATGATACGGTTCCCAGAGAGTGCCCCTGAAGCAAGCCCATCGAGTAGCTCAGCGGAGCTTACCACTGTGCACTTACGTTCCAGCTGTCGTCTCCAGGGACTCGAGCCACAGCACGGTTTGCTGCCTGAACGTTAGAGGACCATGAACCAAACAGTACCTAACGTCACCGCGCCAGCACCGGCGCACCTGGCTGTCAACCAGCCCAAGACCCCGAAGACATTTCACGGAGCTGCTTTTGAAGATTCCGACGACTGGCTCGAGCATTTCGACCGGGTTGCCGTCATCAACGATTGGACCCCAGAGCGTAAGCTACGCTCTGTGTACCATGAAGCAACGCTTACGTCATGCGATGAGTTTCACCGGCAGCTCCTCAAGGCCTTTGCGCGACAAAAGTCTCTTCGCCAGGGATATAATAAATGGCGATATTCCGTAGAGTTTGTTAGTGCTGAACCTTTAAAGACTTGCATAAGCGTACATCTGCGGAATCGAGCAGCAGCCACTCAAGCAGATGATGGACAGAGCGGTAGAATCGGTTCGCTGATTGATGACTTAGCTAAGGAATCGGTTATTTCATTTAGAAACAAACCTTTATGTCCAGGCACCCAAACTAATCGTACTTTTCTCAAATGCGCAGGTACTAGTGCACGGAACGCCTTTGTTACGTGATTATCAGCACCAACAGTAAGTGCCGCACAGAAAGATAAGGAATCTGTTATTATGACAGCTGATGTAATTGCTGTATCTTGTAATTGCTGCCACAAAAACAGGTATGAAATCGGGTAGTCGAAGGGAATAAATCCAATTTAAAATCGGGCTGAAAATACTAACTTCTGACTGTTCGTCATATTGCGACGCGTCTGTAGCAATAATAACGTTCGTTGTAATACTACACAGGTGATCTTGTAGTAAACCATCCAAAATATTATGGGGAAGTAATTTTGCATTATCAGAAAAAATGTTGTCGAACTGATTTCCAACGGGGCTGAGTTATCACGACTCGGCATGATGTCGCATATACGTACGTTTAGAGGCTCCAGTAAGTTTTGCACAAATATAATTTGTGGCGTGTGAAATCGCGCCCATCTAGCAGCAAAAAAAAAACTGATTCCGGGGTGGAAATAAAGGCTGCTTCTGAATGTCGTATTGGTGATTCATAAATTCTTAAGAATGTCTGAACAGTCAGAAGGCGAATTCTACAAGAAAGCCGTGAGACCCTCGATTTGAGATGCAACACATTGTTGGCAACTGTTTTGGGAAGGCCAAGGCATAAGCGCAAAGTTTCTCTTTCCAGAAGAATTAGAGGCCGCAACTTATAAGCTGGAACTTCAGAGAAAAGTACACAACCAAATTCCAAAATGGGACGAACGTACATGCGATATATCATTACCAATGTGTCTCTTCTCATATGTATGCGGTAGTTGCTTAGCCTACGTAATATGCCAATGGCCCGCACACCTTTTCCGGCGATATATTCGATATGAGGTCGCCAGTTAGGCGAGGTGTGATAAATTACTCCAAGGTATTTAACAGATTCCACCTGTGGTATATCCTCATGATGGTAAGACAGAGAGGTATTCACAGGGTATTGCAGCGGGAAAACAAGGAGGGCACATTTACTCGGATTAAGTGAAAAGCTGTTGCCATCGAGCCAGCTCTCCAATATATTAAGGTAAGTCTGCAGCCGTTCATGGAACGTCTGACGGTTATCTGCCATTGCAAAAAATGCGATATTGTCTGCATAAACATAAGTTGTTATGTCCTGTTTACGTGGAATGGTGCTCATTAGTAAATTAAAAAGCACCGGGGAAAGCACCGAGCCTTGCGGTACTCCCCTCATTTGGGTATGAGTAGATGATGAAAACCCATCTTTAAAACAATAAAATTTCCTGTCTGCAAGAAAATTGTGAACGCACGCTACTATGTATGATGAAAAATCAAGGTATTCTAATCGATCTATCGAAATACAGTGCTCCACGGTATCATATGCTTTAGCGATGTCTAAGGTAACTAAAGCTGCATATTTTTCATGTAGCCGAGCTAATTGAAGCTGACTTTCTAGATCAACGTTGGCATCCCAAATTGAACAACCAGCCCTGAACCCAATTTGACAAGGACTTAGAATTCACCTCATGGTAATAAGTTCATTATTTCGTATATTGATGATTCTCCCAACCAATTTCACTGAGTTTGATGTCAGTGCGATCGGCCTTATGTTATCCAACGTGTATGCATCATTTTCATTTTTTATCAACAATAAATTTTGGCAAGTTTCAGTCTGGAGGTATTCATGCGTTCCCTAGCGATTAATTCACTAGTTCTAGCAAAATATTAGGCGATTTCTGGAGTAAACATTTCAACATAAAGTTCGCAATCCCATCTGGTCCGGGAGCCGTCCTCGGTAAGCTTAATACTGTCTGACTCAATTCAGCTAAAGAAGCTTCTGGAAATTCATGCAAGTTTACCAGAACGAACTGAATAGCCAATAAATTAGCAGTGAAGCGGCCTTCTAAACCTTGCGCTATGTCTTCCAGAAAGGTGTTGATTTCTACCCCGGCGTCAAGACGCATGACTGCAACGTTAAAAGCGCTGGAAGTACTTTTCTTGTCGGAAGATAAGCGAACAAAGCACGCTTATTGTTAGATTTATAAAGATAATGAAAATGTCTAGTTTCGTATGCTTCTTTTGCGCGGTTCACTGTACGCTTAATACGCCAGCAAGGAATTGATAGTCCTTCCAGTTTGTTGGGCTCTGATTAAGAAGTTTTTTCCAAGCGGCTTTTCGCCTTCTATAATCACGCGTACACTCATCATTCCACCAACGAGAGGAGGGTTAGGCGCTGTGCTCCCCGTAGACCAGGACGCCAGCGGAAATGACAGCGTTGACGACTTCGTTGAGAAAGCCGAGGAAGTCCGCCAGCTTGCACGGAACCGCATTCGCACGTAGCAAGATATCGACGCTTGCCGTTAAAACCAAGGTCGAAGGAACGTCCACTATCAACCAGGTGACTATGTATGGGTGTGGGCACCGGTTCAACATTGTGGGCTTTCGGAAAAGCCATTGCGACACTACTTTGGGCCTTACGAAGTTGTGCGTTGCCTCAGTGACGTGAATTACGAGGTAGTTCCTCAAAGCTCCAATACCAGTTTAAACCGAAGACGTCCACGTCCAGAAGTAGTCCATGTAGCACGGATGAAACCGTAATACGCCCGCGAGTTATGAACACTTCGAACTTTTCTTATTATCCACAACAGCGCGGGATTATGTTTGTTTGTTTTTTCGTTGACGTGACCTTTTTTTATGGCTATCTCTAACATTTTAGTCAATTGACCGGGACGGTCACTCTTGAAAAGGGGGAATTGACGCAAGGTAGGCTGGCAACTATAGTGGCCAGCCTTTGAGGAGGATAACGAAGTGCTTTGTGCTCTGGTGTTTGTGCTTTTGGCGTTTGGTCATGAAAGTAAACGCCCTGCTTTTGTGCCTGCGTTCCTGTGCCTTTGTGACAATATACTCGCAGGCGCGCGCCGCGCTGCGTTCCTTGGACGCATGCGCGTTTGAGCGCGCCCGGCGTCCCTCCATTACGAAAAGATGCAGACGCAGTGCTGTCTGAGTAACTTCATCAGCGCGAAATGCAGCATGCCGCATTTTGTGCTGGTTACCACCGCGCCGCGCTGACAAACGCTGGTCGCGTAGGTCGCGCTTGGCGTCAGGCAATGCTCGCGTTTAGCTAGCGTAGTGTCGTTGCACCCAGCGTGCGCGCGTGTCAACGTTACGTCGGAGTATATTGCGCCCTTCTGATGCGTGCGTGGCCGTTTCGCTAGCTACACATATACTAAGCTTGGTGTTACGTGATGTTAATGGATGACAAAGGTATTTACTAATGCTAATATGATAATCAAGATAGGCGTGTCATGTACTAACAAGCCTACACGCCATACTCATGATGCGCTCGCGGCCATTGCGCGATTTTCACATATACCAAACGTGGTATGACGTGACGTGAATAGACGACGAAGGTAAACGACATGTCCAAACATGATAATCATGGCGTGCATGTCGTGTAAAACTTGACTACATGGTACACTCATAGCACGCTCGCGGCCGTTTGGCTAGCTCCACAAATACCAAATTTGGTATCAAATGGCGTGAATAGATGACGAAGGTAAATGAGACGTCCAAACATGATAACGATGAATCGTAAGTCATGTAAGACATAATTTAACTCCACCTCCTAACGTTGTGCTGTGTTTAAACTGACATATCAACATTCCTCATTTGTGCTTCGCATATCATCGATACCACTGCACGCGGAATCCGCCAGTTTTTTATTGAATCCAGAAGCTTCACTATTGTACCGCGTAAATAAACAGTAATAAAACATTGTGCACTTGTTATTATGTTTACGAAGAGGACAATGACATGCTCAAAAACAAGAAAACGTCTTGTTGAAACGTGCACTCGCTGCAAGCTAGAGTACTGTGCATAGCACTGTGGTGAACGACAAAGTGGCGCGGTGCACAAGTAAAAAACAGGAAATTAATAATATTTTAGAACCAGCACTGTGCTTACCCTTAACTGCTTGGCACATGCATGCAAGGTAAATCACTTGATATTGTCGCCTCTGTACCAACTGATGTTTTTGTTGTAATGTTTCGGTTATCATTTTGTCGGGACTTCTGTTTGTGCATGTTGACTGACCACTAAATGCATCATAGTTAGAGCCTAATAAATGAGAGTATGAACTCATAAGATAATAATAGTACGTTCACAAGCAGCAACGCGATGAAATGCTGTAATCGTTTTGAGGCAAAAACACCGCACTTCTTTATCATATTCGAACTTTCCAATATCTACGGCTTTAGAACCCGGTTCATGTCTTAACAACTGAGTTTAAATGTTCACATAGACATGTCTCTCTAATTGAATATTTTATGCTAATATTTTGAACTGAAAAACGATCAAGTACAATATGTGATTCTTTTGAAGTACATATAAATATCATAGATCATATTGAAATACTTAACCCTACAAACTGGAGCTCTTTTACATAGTATGCTTTTCAAAAGTCTTGACTACTCTTATTGATCCGAGATACGGGAGATATCGTAGGTAGCCAGAAGATACAAATAAAAAATATCCCGGAGTTGCTTGCTCAATACTAGACAAAATATAGAAAATCATTTTACGTCGTGACCGCATCGTCAGTACTGATTCTTCAGCTTGTTTGCTTCATTGAGCAATGGTGGACAAATTATTAAGTGTAGAATTAAAGTGTGTGCAGATATGCATCACTTTATGACCAGATATTGCACTTCTCTTGCGGGCTCATTGGCTGTCCTGCAGCACAGTCAAACGCATTCGAGAACTCCGGCATGTTCATCAACGGCACGACACAGCGGAAGCGGAACGGCGCTTGCTGGTGTACTACGTTGCTCTCTTTAGAGCACCATTTCAAGCAGTGGCCAATAAAGGACAGGCGTTCTGTGGAGATGTTGAGGCCGCCCAATGTGAGCCTACGCTCGTGGTAGAGCAGTGAATAGAAGGCCCTGTAAGCAATTTTCACGTCCACAAGGTCGTCTCTGTTCTCAGAGTCGATCAAGTTATCCGATTCCTGGCGAGCCTTGTGCGGTATCTGCAAATTTCAAAATCGCAAAAAGTTACAAGTCTCATACCAACACCGCACAAATGATAATTGCAGAAGGTACCGCCTGCAGCTTCATTTTAATCAAAGCTGCCACGCAAAACATGTCGCACTGAAAATAACAAGAATGAAGGTTATATAGCGATTTTACTATTAACGAATATCGCTAACTATTGCTACTATTCAGAGAAACGAAAGTTACGTCTGCAATATTTAGTGCATATTTTACGTTAGTCGTAAGGGACTGATTGCGCAAAGTTTTTTTTTATGAACAGATTCGGCAACTGACAGTCCCTGTCACCTTTTCAAACTTGATTTTTCATGAAATCTAATGATAGAAGAGCATGACAGTTCAGCAACTGTGACAATGTGTTGAGTTATAATAAATAAGTATTATAATGTACACGACATTAAGGCATAAAACAGGCCGACAAACACCAAATTAGCGTATCGTGTAGTGCCTTTTGTGCGAATGACTTGGTTCTGCTTAGTGCTTTACTGTCAGACAAAAGCTATGCAGGTTAACAAGATCTCCTCAGTTTGCCACTTTTCAGCATTTTTTCAGTTATGCGGAACGACATAGCACAACATATATCTCTTACAATACACTCCGTTTATGTACTCTCGCACTCCACATAGAGTTTTGAGTGCGGAAAAGTGGCGCCGTGGCATTGAGATGTCTGTCTCACCCCAGCTGAGCATCTTATGTTTCAAAATCGTTAACACAAAGAGCATCTGGGCCTCAATATATGCAGTCATTCGAAGAGCTTCGAGCACAGGAAGTACGTCGCACAGAAGACGTCACAGCGTGAGCTCGGAAGTTGTTACTAATGGCTACAAATATGAACATGATGGGCGTTTGATGTAGATTTGTAGGAAAATCGCATTTAGAATTAATTAGGAATTGCTCATAGTTTCAACGCTTTATCAAGGAATTTTTATTGGAAGGTGAAAGAAAGGGGCTTAGTGGTATAGATTGATTGCGAAAACATTAACAACGAAAAAGCTTGGCAGCGCGAACAAACTTCATATACGCTTGAAACAATGAAAATTTATTGCTATACGTCACAGTTTCTTCATATCAATGATCGTCTGCAATGACCACTCGAGTCGAAAAATGGTCGCCGTATGTAAGCTGCACAACTGCACGTTGGGCAACTACATTAAAGTTAGACTAAATATAGAGTGAATCAGTACGCATGAAAGCCCGTTTACGATTCAGGTTGTCAGGCTGCTTTAAAACACAAAAAAATTCTGTTTTCCATTGTCTCCTGTGACAAGATAAAAACGGAATAATGTTTCTTTACACCGTAGCCCTCAATTTCAGTGAATTGTGAACATCACAACTATCACTTCATTACCTGTACATGTACACAACTGCGTATTTTATGTTCGGAAAATGTCAGTGACCACTTTTAAGCATTACTAGTGCTTTGTCTTATAAACCATCAGTATTTTGTTGTTTAGTACCTAACTGGAACTATTGATGGCACTGTTATCAACCAAGTTTCATTATTGTCTTTGTGAATGTCTCAGAAAAATCAGCGTTCGAGATGAAGGCATAAACTCTTTTTGCTCTGCTGAACATCTGTAGTTGCGATGTGGCACTAATTCCGTAATTCTCTTGGCTGTTTAGGAGCTTTTATTTTTCTGAGACCCTCCATGTTGTGTGCGTCTTGTGTTAAAAAAATCGAAGTTCGGCTTTATCTTCACACCCAAGATGTCCGGTTTCACGTTCTCACAGCGGCTCCGTGGGACTGTCGTAAACAGAGCGCTCTTTGATAGTATTCTCTTGTAAACAAAGCTGAGGCCTAAGGACGTGTTTCAGCCACTTCGTCGTATGCAATTCCCGTGACATCATAGGCATGCATCATCTTGTTGCTGACTATCTGCTGGTTGGTGAATTGTTCGTTGTTTTTAAAACTGCGCCATGGAAAAAAACCTTTAGAATCCTTATAATGAAGTCTCTCACGAATGAGAAATCGTGCCTAAACGCCACCCCTAGGTTAAAAAAAATAATGTAACAACAAAACACATATGAAGTTCGAAAGTTTACCAGCAAGTCTTTCTTATTAAGCACCTTTTTAATGAAAACTTCCAAACAATAATTCCAAAGCAAGCTAGGGGATGGTATTAGCAGTGGTTGTAATTCTGAGTGTAGAAAGAAAAATCAACAAAAAGACAACTTGCCCCCGGCAAGTATACAGTCTCTAATAAATAACCATTGTCCTAACAATTTTCATTTGTGTGTTTATTCATATTAAAAAAGTTGGTGTAAAAGACGCGGCCCACGATCTGCATGTGGGTGGCGGCTTGGCAAAAAGACCTTGCAAAATGCATCTTACTATATTTACTCACATATAGCGTTTACTAACGCATTGGTCATTGGTCGGACGGGACAGCGAGAGCGCATAGTCACTGCGACGAGAATGGGAACAATATGGGTTGAAACACAACCATGGAAGAAAATCTATATTCCAGGACCGGCCTCCACAATCCAATAATTATCCAGAGAGCTATAAATATGCGTCTAAAACGCTGAGGCCAAATCTCCTCCAGATATTATTCATATGACATAATGTAAACACTTTATTTCTAATGATGCTTCCTTCTTTTGTCACTTCTCCTCCCCGCCCTCCCTCTCCCAGCTTCAATTTCAAGCTTATTCACTGTGCCAGCTCAAAGGCGACTAAATTTCGTGATTGTGGCGTACTAGATGAGGTGAGCTTGAGACCTAAGTTCTAAAATCTGGTTACCTACTTTTATTGCCACATACCAACATTTACGAATGTTTAGCCTAACATTGTTGTTTTATTGAAGTGACAACACTCACCGTTCCAAGGACGCCATAATTGAGAGCCGGTGGACCCTCGTAGAAGAGTATTGGACGTGATATAATGGCTGTCAGTATGACAAGTGCATTTTGGGAAGCTTCGTAATATGCTTGCGCCTCACCGCAACGCCACGTAGTCGAGTCAGCCCTCAGATTACGGACGGAGGGCGAGAGCGCCCTTATCCACGATGGTTAAAGGCGGTCGAGTGGTACGTCCGGGTACGAATCTGTTGATTTCACAACCAAATTTGGTTTCAAGTGACGTATTTCATTTAGCACATTTGTTCTCGGCGTTCCTATAGTGCGTGGTTGATTCAAATTGAGAACGAAAAGTATTCCAGAAGAGAAGTCACAAACATTGCAGGAAAGGTACCCTTCAAATTAAAAAGATTGCTATGGCGTAGCTCGGCTGAGCACGGCTATCCAATCAAAACCTTGTTGCTCACAAACGTTCCGCACATTTGTAAACTGAGTGTGCGTAAAATTAATTTCGAACACATGATACCCGAGGCATGTTACGAACGGAAATGTATGCCTAGAGAAACGTTCCGCAGTGCGAGCACTCACTTGCGTCATTTCATCAATTTTAAAGCCTGTGACCGATTCATAGGTGTGGCATTGATAACCACCTCTAAAATTTCCCACTGTCATAATTCTGGATATTTATGTCAATGCTTTTGCTCACCGAAGTTCCTTTCAATCACTTGTTTTATTTAGCCCTTTAATCTATAATAAATCACTCCGTGCTTATTCAATCAACTTGATACAAAAAATGGTTACAAATTTATATTGGACCTAAAGCCTTTTTTAGATAGTTAGTGAGTAAATCTCTTACATGAGCTTTTAAATGAGGAGTATTTTAGGTGCGAAGCTCCTTAAGCCGTGGGTTGTGCGTCCCCGATGTATTTAGTAGTAGTATTAGTACATAGTCGCCTCTCGTTTAGTCCTTGAAAGGTCTGCTGAATGGCGGTACTTGTATTTGATGATTATATGATGAAAAAATGCGACATGACAGTACTTCGAATGCTTACTAGATCAACGGACGAATGAATGGACGGACAGACAGACACTATAATGGACGAATGGCCATACAGACAGAATGACGGACGGACGAACAAACACAAAATAAGATAACGGAGGGACAGAAAGACAAATGAACGAACGCATGAACAGACAGACAGAGATGAATTAATGGAGGAACGGAAGAACGGACGGACGGGATGGATGGACGCATGGACGCTCGACGAAGGAAAGCACAGACGGATGGACAGTTTGACGGACGTAGAGAACCACGGACAATCAGATGGACGCATGAAAGGACGGCGGATGGGCAGACTGACGGAGGCATGGACACATAGGCTGTCGCACGGACAGATGCACGGACCGACGGACTGATGAAAGCTTCACCCCCCTCATCGCCATTCACTCCGCGATCATGCTGTAATTCTTCAAAGTCACACCTATCTCAAATCTGGCGTCGGCAGTTTCTTACACACCCCCACCACGCATGCTTGCATCTGCGTCTCGTGCCAACGGTCGCCCTCTCCCTCCCCTCTCGCCTCACAATGGCAACTCAGGCAGCGCCTGCTAGGAAAAACTGACAGCTCACGCTGCACATCTGTTAACTGGCCATTCCGTATATGTAGGCACCAAACCACGTGCTCGAATAATTCAGTCAAGGTTGTCTCTACTTGGCTTTCGCTTGACTTGACGCTTTGATTCTATTGAGTATGTGCAAAGGAAGCAACAGTACCTTCAACCGGTCGTACGGCACAACCCAACATCAGCGTCACACCACTTGTTGAAGGCAACGCTTCTTTACATTCAATAAATAAAAATGATAAAGACGAAATAACTCTAAAGCATTCCCAAACCATACCCAATTAAGCGACATTCAAGCGATACCCCTACCAATCTGTGACGCATTTACTCGGGTTCTCCCATGGAGAGACGCGGTTGACTTTTTTTATTGCACTTAAGAAGCAGACGCGTATTCAATAAGTATATGAATCTATACGTACTTAATGACAGGGTAACTTCAAAGGTTTCTTGTATCTAATTAAATATACACGGCAACGAATACAAAAATTTCTTTAGTAATATAATTAGAGAAACAATAAAAACACTAAATCTACGCTTTGTGAAAGTACACTAGATAAACGTACTAAAAAAGATTGTGCGCAATTTGTGCTTAACACTGTGCTGAAAAATCAAAACTGTTGACTTTACATCAGAACTCAAAAAAGAAATATGTGTATGTCAAGTGAGTCATCCGAAATCGTGTACATGAGCTTAACTCTATTTCGGAATATGCAGGATTAACAAAAAGTATTTTACAAGTCAAAGTAGACTTGCATGAAATTTTTATTTCAAGTGATTTTCTGTTTCAGATTTTACCACCAGTTAACTGAATTGACCATTAGCCATATACATTCACACAATTGAATATTTTAAGGTTTCCATTGCCTGCACGCCGTGTGTTACGGGTCGGTGCAAAAAACTTACAGATAGCGGAAAGTTGGTGTTAATGACAGAGTTTATCAAAGCCCCAGATTTATAATTTTGTTGAGACGAGAAAGGCAGCATTCATGAAGGTAAAAAAAATCGGAGCTTGTAAAGAATAGGATAAACAAGTAATAAATCTCAAGACACGTTTTTGTAATTGAATGGTCGATTCGGTTTTAAGAAGGGCCGAAGGGAGGCGCCAATAATATTTTTTCCACCTACATTCTTGATGCCAGCAGATGTGAGTAGACGTAAAACGTTCCTTGCTAACAGGCAAAATTTGGGCAACAAGAATCAACGTGTAGACCTGATCAACCATTCTCGCTAAACTTTCTATCGTTTTCTGGCTGGAGTAGAAATGACGGTAGTTATAGCACGAGAACAGAATGACGACAAAGGGACAAGAATAAGTCCCTTTGTCGTCGCTCAGTTCTTGTGTTATAACTACCGTGATGTCTTACCAACTAGCCCAAACCGCCACACTTCTGGAGTAGAAAGCGCAGTTTTGTTTTAGCTGCCTGACGGCATTATCTCCTCACAGCCTTATAATCATCTAAAAGTTGTACATTTCTTCGCATTTTGGCCCCCTCGAACATAACCTTCCTTCCTCGGTTGAGTTTGGTTCGGATATCATCACATTTCTATTTGTATACCCTTCTTAGCTATAGCAAGACAGAGCTGTAATCGTTTAAACGAACCAGAAGCAGTTTGCGGTGGTAATGGGACTAGTTTTCGCAATTCATTTGAGAGTAAAATTCCGCCGCACGTTAATTGCAATCCTCCTCTCAGGACAATTATCGCTTTGAAACAGTGGTAGCCTCCACAATCGTTTCTTTACTTTATTGCTCGAAACGTTTTCACTACTTCATTAAGGAGACATAATTCTACGTGGTCACACTAGGATAAATGTTATCTATTTCACAGCCTTCTTTTTCGAAAATTTTTATTCATATACTTATTTGGCTTAATAACATCACCTCATTGCTTCACTCCTCAAGTAATGAACTATAATCACAATTGCAAGATCGAGTCACATGAACGTACAAAGCAAAGAGCTAAATTGTCAACTTCATAGTATACCACTGTACCAGTATAACGTTACCTGAAATTTCCATAGGCTCATTCATAGCATCTCAATTGCGGCTCTCGTAAGAATACTTTGCACTCAACACTCAATGATACTAGCTATGCAAGTTTCTCTCTGACTGAGAGATTTCCGTTCTCGTCGCAGTGGTATGAAGACGTGTTAGGACCATGACAACTGCATCAAATTCTCGCAGTAGAAAAAAAATGTTCCCCATAAAATATTATAGTGGCACCTTCGTACTAATACACTCGAATTCTTGTACGTCCGCCATATAAAATAAGTCATCTTACTTTGAAGGATAATGAAGGTACCGAACGAGTGTGATGTCTTTTTGCGGATCAAGAAGAGTAGAGAATATTCATATCTGCGGCCTTCTTTTTGTTACGTCTCACACCTAGGTTACTGATAGCTTTGCCCGATAACTAGTATTCGCTTGTCTACTGCCTTAATAATAAAAGGCGGGTACGTCACTTATTAGTAGTGACTTCATACGCTGGTGGCACTTTTTTAAGATTGGTTGCCTAATATCGCATACATTCGCAAGCCGGAAACAACGCATAAGTACGGCTAGAACTACCTTGAATGCCTGGAACTTTTTTGTTGCATGTCTCTTTCAGAAAATATTTTTCTCCGGGTGCCCACATTGTTGTTTCTTATTCTTAGTTAAGCAATTTGAATCGAAATATTTGTTGACAGAATGCATTCTTCTCATGTCAAAGAAGGCAAAATATGGAAGAAAAAATTCCAAATGAATCAATGGCATTGTATTGTATATTTGAACTAAAAACAGAGTCCACACTGTCTTCACTGCAGCGACGGATACCTTGGGCGAAAGCAAAACCTAAAACACCTTAAATCGACCTGATGGGATTTGTAGCTGTCATTTCACGTTAAGAGAATAACAGTATTTGCAACTGTAATGTCGTTCTTAAAGAGTATTTGCGTGCACATTCCCACATAGTTTGGAGTCCAACAACTATCTTTGTTGTTAAAATGTTAAGGTAACTCTAGTTACAGTGTAGGCAAGGTTAAAAAATTTTGTTAAAATAGCACCCATTCTTTAAATGGCTAATGTTATGTGGCCTACTCTGTTTCACGCAAACTGTATAAAAATAAAGCAGTCCTTACTGTAAAGTTTTTCCAGGTAGTCATGTTCGAGGTGCTGTCGTCGATTTCCCACAAAGTTTCTCATGTAGGCCAATTTTTTAACTACGACTCTTCGATCTTCTCCTGTGACCCGATTTGATAGCTTGAATTCTTCTTGTAAAGCATCTCAGATGTTGGACAACCATGGCCGCTGGATGAAAGAGCACATGGTACGGCCTGCCATGTCGAGCAGCTTTCTATGGGAGAGCGCGGGTCAGCCGTAGGGTCAGTTGCTGCCGCTGCAGCGCGTCCGGGCGGGGACAGGAGGGACGGGAAAACGAGTGGCGGCGGCTCCCTCGGAGCAGCAGCCGCAGCAAATTAGCTGGTGTTTGTCACAACAGTGACCCACTCAGTTGTTCTAATGAGCGTTTTTTAAATCTCATTCATCGCAGCGATGACTTATCGCATATTTAGTAGACTACGAGGCGCTATCTAGTTAAAAAGCCAATTAATTTTTCCGGAGCATGCCAAGCACCTGACTTTTTTTTTTCAACAGCAGCATCTTTCTTTGAGGCTGAATAAAATATGCATAATGCGAGTGGCAGAGTGATATAGCACTAAATGTGTGACAAAGTCGTTGTTCGATTTATTAAGATGTCTGAAACTAACATATCTTGATTCTCGTGACGTTTATTAAGCACTTTCGCGTTTTCTCAGCCGGAATGCTTGACAATTATTTTTTTAGACACTTCACGATAGACGCTCATAGTTTTTATTATATGCTGAAAGCCTATCAAAGAAACATCATATGAATATTTTTCATGTTATGCGGTACACGCTAGTGTGCCGAAATGTAATGAGGCTTCTAACGTTGAATAAAAGTGGTTTCTACAAACATAGTGATGTGCTCCTCATAACTTTATTAAAGAGGCGGCGAATTATAGATCATTAGAAGTGACATGCAAATTTCCTTATAGTTCTTACTAGTCAGGCCAACACACACAGATATATATATATATATATATATATATATATATATATATATATATATATATATATATATATATATATATATATATATATATATATATACGGCCGGGTGTAACGCGAAAGGTTATCCCCACGTTGACTAAAAGCGCTTAACGTCATCTTTTTTGATCACATGATAACGTTGCTTGTAACATTCAGGACGATATAGCAACGTTCAGGATCACACTTTCAACATCATGGCAATGTTTTCGCAACATAGCAGCAACGTAATGTCAACATACCGTTAACGTGATGTTAACATACCAGCAACGTGATGGCAGCATGCCAGCAACGTGATGTCAACATTGTTGTGTGGCATGTTGACTTTCATGCGACGTATGCAGAAAATATATACTACTGTGTGCGTTATTATTAAAAGCATGTTGACTAGTTACGGGAACTGCCCCGAAGCTTCTGGGCAGGAAAAAAGCTTCGGTATGGTGCGGAAAGTTGCATTATTATTGTCTATGCACAAAAACTGTTTCCTAAAAACACTTTATCAACACATTCGTGCACGCATAAACAAGTGGTGTTGGAACAGCCAAGGTATAAAAATGTCAAAGCACACTTGTGCGTGTCTGTAAGACCAAAAGCACACTTTTCGAATCAAAAACTTCAAACACATGTAACATACATACTGCATTTTTAGAGCATAGAAAATGTGGTTTTGCTTTGTGTAAGCAATGACTCCAATAAGTGAGCGTGTGTTGAGGGTGCAGTATTTTTATGTACAGAATTGCAGCAACCATGAGGACATGCAGTCACACAGCCTAGGCAGGAAAGAACATGCCGAAGTGCCTGAATACCATATGAAAGAAAAAAAAACATTTATTTTGAAGCTTACTTACTTCTTACTGATTTGTCGTTGTCACAGCGCAAGACATTAATGGGAGTGTTACAAATTACATTTTAGGCATTCAGTAATATATATGAACAAGGCACGTTGCAAGTTTCTTTTATACTATGTCTACTGCAGGGTCGTAAAAAAAGAAATACAGGTGCAAAATGAAAACACAACTTGTTTATACAATCTTAGCAAAAGTTCGATGAAAAAAGCTTTTATCGATAGTATTTACAATAGCAGTGGAAAAGTGAATAGGCGAGGAAGAAGACACTGGCGAAAATGCTATGTGTTAAATACATAGGAGGAACCGAATACCATAGACAGCCATTGCCTTGTCAATAATTTTCCAAAAGTTATGTATTCATTGTATACAGTGATGATTGCCACTGCTGTTGACTCTCGATGTCATGATTTCATGAACAGAGACAATATAGCAGCATTTAAAAACTGGCACATTCCATTCAGGTACAGCTTGTTTTGATGGAGCTTAAAAGCTTTAAAACAAGGACTTGCTTTTACCAAAAGCAGAAAAACCTGCCAATATCTGTGTAGCAAAGCATGTTGCACATCAAAAGAAGCTTATCAGTTTGAAAGCAACTCAACTTCCTGAATACTGCCTGACACGTATTTAGTGAAAAGCCGCTCATTAAATGTGGCCGATTGATTACAATAAAAACATGCCTTTAAAAGCTATACGCCTTTGTAAAATACGCCTTTGAAAACACCTGGTCAGAAAAAGCGAAACGCGATCAATGGGGCAACATCTCAGTGTGATTCGCGCAAAACAATGACCTCCCATCCACAACCAAGCGAGAAATATTGATCACGAAATGAATACACAAGGCATGCAACTATTTTTTGTCCAGTTCATTACCAAGTTATTGTCCTTTTCTTCTATGGATAATTAAACTGCCTTCACGCAATTATTCTTATTCATTCAGTTCAGATTTTGTTCATTTGTGTCTAAAGGTGAGCTCAAGTTATCTTTAGATTGTTATGCACTGCTCTTAATAACTGTCTAGTATTTTCGTTTTGTGCATTTCTTGCGTTCTGTGTGCCACTAATTTTAGCATTTCAACTTTTTTGGATTTTCAGTGAAGGCAGCTTCTAAATTGATACTTTGTAGTGAGTGGTTATGCGCAACTTTGAAAAACTGGCAAAGTATCTTCACTTGTTTGCGGAAGTCGTTAGGAAGAAAGTTGATTTTTCGAAGGTATTCAGAACGAGTATTATGACCGAGTACTCTATTTCTCACCAAAAATACACCATAAATGTCAACTAAGGATACACATGCAATCATACTTGTGGGCCCAGGAACAGCAGCAGGCACAGGAAATGCAATCTTTTAGAGTAGAATGACAAATGGACACCAACCTGCATCACCTGCAGACAGACAGACAGACAGACAGACAGACAGACAGACAGACAGACAGACAGACAGACAGACAGACAGACAGACAGACAGACAGACAGATTCATCTTAGGATGCCCTCAAGAGGGCATCCCAAGATGGAATGCTCTTCAGAACCTTTTTTTTTTGCCTCAGGCATTAAGATCCATGGCACAAACGGAGGAGGCTGGACGGCGCGGGTATAGTGTCTAGGAGATACTTAGCACGAGGGTCGGGACTTCTCACAATGGGTGTGTCTTGTAATGCACCGTCCACTGGAAAAATTCTTCCTCCATCTGCTCGCGTGAATCTACTTTCTCTGATGAATTTCTCTGGAGCTCGCCTACTCATCGACGGTCACCTCGTGGATATGTTGTGTTTTTTTTTTAGATGCGGAGCATCTAATCCTCGAGGCCTGTAGTGCGGCGCCGTCCGCAAGCTTCCTCCTCCTTCTTCCACCATCTGTGCATCCCTTCCTCCTCTACACACCGCGTGCGCTTCACTCCTCCACCATCTGTGCCCCCTTCCTCCTCTACACACCGCGTGCGCTTCTCCTCTTCACGAACATTCGCTAGCTGTATAATGTAGCGCGCATGCGCCGTCACGCTTCGAGAACATCGGCAGCTGACGCGCGCGCATGCGCCGTCGCGCTTCGAGAACATCGGCAGCTGACGCGCGCGCATGCGCCGTTGCGCTTCTCCCCCTTCTCGAACATTCGAAAGCTAACAGTGCATGCGCCGTCGCGCTGTATATATACTCAAGGTCGGCGCTCGCTCGCTCAGTTGCCGCTCGTCGGTTGGTTTGTACGGCGCGTCGACGTCCAAGGTCGCGGTGAAATGAATTCCAACGAATCCACAAAAACAATGATCGACGTCCCTTCGACCAGCGCCGCCCTTTCGCATACGTGTGTACGTGTTCACTCATTTAACACCCCCTCCTACAACCACGTTAACCAATTTAGCCATCGACCCAATTAAGTCGCAATTTAACACCCCATTTCACAACCACGTTAACCAATTTAGCCATCGACCCAAAATGTCGCACTTTAACACCCCGTTAACCAATTATATGTTCCGCATCCTCCTCAGTGTTCCCCCGAGGGAAGCTGCGGGCAATTTTTTCATGCGAAGATTGTGATGTGGACGGCACACCTCGTGTGTTGAGCGTGAGATTGCCCAATACAGATGTTAGGCGTAATAGTTAACAGCACGACTGCCTTTTCTTGTTTTTAACGACTACACACATGCACCCAACTCTATCCCTTTTTCGTGTATAGTAATTTTATACTTTAGTGCTGTATCTCTTCTCGTTATTTTTTAAAGATTATATTGCATTCATCACCTAATTATTGTAAAACATATGTGCTTTGATCCTCCAGACATTATTTAGCAGGACTTCCGCAGCGTTTCACTAGTACCCCGGTTGTGGTGACTGTAGCTGTTCCCCCCCCCCCTCCGAATTACAGTTGCAACAGTCATGCCCCACGCCTCAAGCGTGATACTTTATGGATTATTTCGAAAACACTAGTCCATATCTTCCTGGCCATATGTGACGTTCTGTCTTTTCAATCAAAGAAACTCTTACCTTCAAGTAGATAAATTTTAACGACATGCTTAATCTCTTTGCTCTAGTTCAATTGGCGTCATGGAAAAGAAACTATCAGACTGGCTATACATCTGAGAAACAAGTGTTTGTTTCTTGAATTGTGACTAAGTTGATGGCTGCCTTAACTATCTGGCATATGGCAGGGCATTCCTGATAAATAACTCTTAAAACTTGTCACATGTCGAGCTGCGATCTTCAGTTTTATCGAAAGCCAGTCGAAGGTTTTTGTGTGGTGAGTGCGTTCATTGTGAGCCATCAAGTTTATTGTAAGAACGTATTGTTGATCTGCTACCGCAGGGCCTTATCCAGACGCACCACGGTAGCCTTTTTTCCCCACGTGGATGAAGGTGCTGTCTCTATCTTCTCACTATACTTGGAGAGACCAAGATGCTTTGCTGTACAGCGAGGCTGCACCCAACGGTTTCTACATATTACCCTACAACGATATTGTCGTATCCCCAGGCATAATGCAGAGTTCATTCTTGCATATGTACGGGCCAATCACCCTCAATAACGGTGGGCTTGGAAATGTGAGCAGCCATTTTTTAAAACAAAAAACTTTAATGTTCCATTCGATCCAGTTTAGCTGTGTACCTCCGTGTGGCAATGACACGAAGAAAGGACACTCCGTCAAGAGCGACGCGAATATTAGTTCTGGCGTTCAACTTGTGCTGAAATCGAGTGTTAGTGGAAGTAGCATTTATTTGTTGTAGTGCAGGAGATGTACCACAAATTAGGAGCCTTTGAAAGAGGACGAGAAAATACCCACGTTGTGACTGCTATTAATAATATTGGTTACCAACGTTGTCACTGTTATTATTACTATTAGCTACAAAGTCATTTCTAAGACGCATAAAATTAGTTTTTGTTGCCCGTGCTGACTTGTTTTTTTGGACACTACTGGCCGAGATTTTGTAGCCTCAAATTCTGGTTATACAGCGCTTTCTAGATATACTCGGCGTTAAACTAATGCTGTACCTTAAATCACTACCACCTAAAGGCTGTTAAAATACAGTTTAATGATATCTTGATTGATAACTTGGTTTATACCATGTAGCTTTTTAGAAGCTACATTAAGACATTACGTGGCACATACGTCAACACAAGCACCCATAGCAACTGATGCGTCACAAAGAGAAAAAAAAATTTGGAATTGGCATTTTTCTCCTACCCTATATTTGTCGTCTTCTGTTCGCGTTCGAGATTTTGTGCCAATTTTGGAGCACGCGTTCTTTCGAAAATTCTAGCTCTCCGTAAAATAACGGCTTCAGTACGTTCGGCAGTAACTTTGACATACTCACTATTAGTATGTGCCTCTCTTGCTGCAAACAAGGGCTCGCCAGCTCAGAGTGCTTTAAGAGCATTAGTTTCCCCGAAGTTCGCCCAGATCTCAATTAGATCACATCGGTCTTGATTCCAGGGCATAAGAACCTATTATTCACGGCAAAGAAAGAAACTACTGTTAGAGAAATTTCCTTGATTCCAGGGCATAAGGACCTATTACTTTACGGTAGAGAAAGAAACTACTGTTAGAGAAATTTTCTGCACCTGCACTAACGACCACATCAGAATTTAAGCACTTCGTGTATCAGTGCAATAGTGAAATATGTCCAACTAGTGGATTATAAGTCGCAATCACAAGACTGCATCGTCTAATTATGCAGCTAAACTTATATTTACACAGAGCTGGTCTGGCAGCTCCCCCTCATTGTTCTTTTTGTGGAGTAAATGAGTCAACCGAACATTACCTGAATTTTTGTTATAGATACTCTGCCTTATGCAAAAACACTTTAAGTGGCGTTTGCCAATAGCGAAGATAGTGTCAAGCAAGTTTAGGGTGCTTAATGGTAGGCGTTCATTTTCCTTTCTCCTCCACCAACTCCAGGACTGTGGAGAGCGAACGCCTTCATCGGTTTCTCCATCTACATCTCTAAATGCCCTTTCTCAGCGTTTGAGAGGAAAATGCAAGGACTGCATGAGCATGAGCCTGTGTTGGTGGTATCAGAGCTTGGTGTTTCTCACGTCGACTGCGATCACAGCATCAGAAACTATAGGGAAACAACGGCTGTTTTTTTAAAGCGATGCTGGTCTTTATTTGAAGACCATTCAACCGCTGATCTTATTAGCACTCATCTACAAATTCTTTTTCAGGATTCCTCTTACATGTTTTCTTAATCACAGATAACAGCACACGATATCATGCACGCATTCGACGTGGATGAAATACAAGTGAATAAACACAACTAAACAATTGTCACGAGCGAGTTTGTGAAGGAGTACACTAAAAGGGCACTCTGCTTGAAGCACTCGCATAAATTTGTTGTGAGGATGATTTATTTTTAACGTCTTTTTAGAATCAGTCTATTTGGCCATGAAACTTTGGTATGAAAATTTGTTTTTTGTGTCACAAGAAAATGTTTCTGCAATATTTTAGGGTACAAAATGCTCACCATTTGTAGTTCTGAGCAAGATACGCTTTATGAGGTCAAACTACTTCTGCAAATTTTCATAGTGCACTTACAATTTTGCTAATAGTTCCCTGTATTTTGTAGTGCTGAAGCATGACAGAGAGAAAAATTACAATGTCCTGCATGTAAGGTAACCACTTTTAAGTAGCTGTCAAAACCCTTTCTAAGTGTGTGAGATGGATAGCGCCCGTATAAGGCATTAACTAAAAATCAGTAGAGTAAACACCCTCTCAGATCGCATTTCATCTGTGCATCTGGTACATGTAGTTAATTCACTCTACTGTTTTCAGTTCAACGTGGTTAACTTTGTAGTGATTTCGCTTGCTGTCGTGGTATGATTACTTCAAAAAACGAACCTCTGTTGCGTTGTTTTGGCTTGCTAGAGATAAGTAAAAACGTACAAAATGAATATTGAAAACGTGCTTTTACAAAAGTTTGAAATTCGCGTGTTAGAAATTCCGATAAAGTGACTACACGCTTTGTGGCGCTATTACCAGGCGTGCTTGAAAATGACAATTCACAACAGCATCTCACGTGCTGAAATTCAGTGCTTTTGTGCTGGATGTCTATATGGCATTGAACGTGTTTGTACTCTCAAACGTGCTTGTCACTAAAGAGTATTATATTCGTTGGTAATTCTCGAAGTGTTAAATCAACAGTGACCATCGGCAGCTCTTCTGCACGTGGCAATATAACAACAACCTGAAAGTTTGCAATGCTCGGATCTTTCGGCTAAAAAATCGCATATTTATTGAGTAAAGAAACCGAAGCTTCATGTCGACAGCAAGGTAGTTTCATTGTAGAAGACATATCAGTGATATCACATTGTGTGCTCGAATCAGGTTTCGGTGTCGCAACTGGTTCAAAAAAAAACGGGAGATCAGCGGATGTTGCTTATCTGAATCTAACTTTTGTTACATATTTTTGGCGGGAAGAAATATATTCCAGCACATAACCCGCTCCTGCCTGTAAGTCACTCTTATTTTCGACCAAAAAACACAGAAATGCATTCAACCCCTTCATAGAACCAGCAGCAGCTTCTAAGCATATGACATTTGTTTTGTTTGTGCCCGTAATGTGCGACACAACATGTTATCTACCAAAACAGTATGCACTTTAGGTATTTATGGGGCAATGTGTGACAGGAGGCTTGCGACATCAAAAGCTTTCTCGACTAGCAGAGGTGTCCATCAGAAGACCGTACAGCAACGCATGTGGCCCGATCCTCGTGAAACAAAGGGTAGAGTACTGAAGGGAAATAAAAGTGTTTTTTGATATATCTGATGAGCTAAGCGGATGACACTGCTGTTTTACTTTGATCAGCTTGAGTTGTAGTCCAAATACTCGCCGTTTACTTCCAGCTGTCCTTGAATGGCCTGCACGAAACCTTGAACGACACGGTGGACTCGGAGAATCTGGCCGACCTTGTGGGGACCATGGTCGCGTATGCTACCTACTCATCGTTGCCCCCAAAACACAAGTAAAAGTAGTAAACCTCGACATATCAACGGAGCGCCTGTTCTTCATCAACCATTGTGTGAACTGGTTCGCTGAGCGTACAACGTTAGAGGAACGGTACGCGCCACTCCGCTCTAGGTGCATAGTGCCTCTGATGAACATGCCGGAGATTTCCAGTGTCTTTGACTGCACGCCAGGACCTCCGATAAATCCACCCGAGAAGTGCGCCTTTTGGTAACAAATCATGGACTTCTCTTTCACCCTATAGTTCCTATTCGAACTTGCTTTGTTCACATTTTTAACGGGAATAAAGATAGGTTTTATGAAAATGGAAGTGAATAGGTCCATAAAAGTGAGAATAACTTGAATTGATTTCCGGGCCTCAACAAATAAGCGCTCTTGGTAATGAGTGTTTGAAAACATTCATACCGTTATAAACAAATCACCGATCGCCACTGAACGGTCTTACATTGTCATAAACGTGCCTGAATATACGGCGCAGCATCAGCGGGGTCAGAAAATTCAGTATTATGAACACCTTCATGAGCGTGCGTGTTCCCATCTGTAGAATGTGACAGATGAATTCAAGTTAGGTTTTGGCTCTGTCTGAGCACTTCTGTTCTGCTAATATTATTTAAAAATAAAATAAACATCACTTTTTCAGTTCATCTACTCAGCTTTGTTTGGCTGCTGTGGATTTCAACTTTTTCGCCTACTGGGTAACAAATAGGGTACCGTTGTTTTAAAATCTACTGATTATCACAATTACGTATCTACGAGTCTAAATTTGTGTTGGCAATATAATAATGAGCTTCTTTCAGAAAGCCCTGAGAAGTAGTGCCGTGTGTCTAGTCATATTCGCAAAACAAGTGAACGAAAATGACTGAGTACTGCACAATCGCTCGTATGCGTACTACACTAACGCTCGGCTGTGTCCTCGTGGTAAGTGACAGCTCTTTTTCCTAATTGTAGCTTGAACGAAATGCTTAGTACATCTATTTAACTGCGAACACCCTGTAGATCACATTGAAGGTAGTTTTGGTCTGATATGTTTTTGCACTCAATCTTAGAGACTTCAAAAGATCAGAAGTGCGCAAGTGGGTACCATCATAATTTGAGACAACCGCTCAAGTTTTAAGATTCGTAATTTTTCTGCGTTTGTTTTTGAGGGCAGGGAACGAAATATTATTGTTTTGCAAAATCTTTTTTTATTGGTGCTGTCTTGAGACTCAGACGGTTAAACCTCCTTGCAGCGAGCGATGGTGAGCGCTCGTGGCTTTGGTAGTGGCATTGACGTCAATCGTGGGCTCCCCATAAAAAGGACCATTGTGACAGATTATCATTAATCTGAGTGCAAACTTCTGGCTGATAGCATTGGTACAGACGGGGCAAACAAGTTCCCCTCGTCTGATTTCAGTACAGACGACGATGCTGCAACAAACTGCCCCGGTACATCAGCAGGTATCCGCCGGTAAATTTCTGTTTCTCTTGGGTATTTTTATCATTGCCGCATGTTCGGGTAAGCTTCTATACGATGCGTACTTAAGGCTACGTCTATTGTTTCCATAGTGTCAGCTTCGCTCGGGTGGGAGTACTTGGCGCTATATGCTTAAGTTGACCAAGAGCGGTGGTAGTAAGATAGTCATGCACCCGCAAAAATAATAACATGTAGATGCGTTTTTTTCGAAGAGCTCACACATAGTGAGACAACCTTTCTTTCGTCGTGTCGAGAAACGTCTTCGCACGATGGCGTGACAGGCACAACTGCTTATATTTTGTTTGTATCTAAAAGCAATTGTAGTTCCAAAGCTCGAATTTGTAGTAATACTCGACAACAGCTTTTTCTGCAAAACGTACATCTCAGTCTTTTCAGTGTTTAGCTGTGCAGAGTATCAATGTTGCCCCTATGAATTTCTTGATGGGTTCTAAAATAATATTATATGTGAACATTTTGTTTGAAATGAACACTGTTTGTAAGGCCAAAATTTCTTTTATCATTTCATACCAAACACTTTATTTTTTATGACGACAAGAAGAAATGGTTGTCTTCTGCAGTAAAAAAAGAACGCTACCTTTTTCGCATTCAATACATTTGGAGTAATGAAAATGGTATGGTAGTAAACGCTAAAATACTTTGCTGGCTTAGCCTGTTGATGTGCCTGCGCAAGCCACAAAAACACAAAAAGTATGACGGTTTTGTACGATGAAATACCTAGAGTACAAGGTCATGCCAAAGAGCCCAAACGTCCGACTGTTTATTTATTATACTCTGCATCAAAACATAAAGGTTGACACATGCACATGAAGCCAGGCACACATAGCAAACCACCCTATTCACAACCATCTACAAGGTTGATCATTGCCTTGGGCAAATTTGCCTGGGGCACTTTTGCATAAAAGCACGATGTTCGTTCTGCATCAGTGAACCTGATACTTTTATATAGAATCGTTCTAATAATTCTCGAGTCGTGGTGTTCCTGCTTCTGCCGATAGTCAGAATCTTATTTAGGCATGGCTTACATTTATGAAAATTGCAGTGCGATGGCAAGTGCAAGTACCTCAGCTTTATCTTTCAGTGAAAGCTCGCGTTCTCGAGCACGCTCATTCACGCACCTTCATATCTGGCGGACATGCGTCTTGCCGAAGCATAGCAGGAATTCACAAACGACAGTGGTTGCCTATTTTAACGCGAAAGTCCTAACCGGCTTGTTTCGGAGACGTTCCGGTGTCATAGTCAGCGTTAGTGCGGGCGTAGTTATAGTATAGAGCGAAAAATCACTTTGTGCGTGATCAAACATTCAGATAGATATAAATAACATAAATTAGAAACAAATCTGGGTGTGAGTAAGAGCCTAAAACCAAGGCTATCTGCGTGGCAAGTAGGTGTTCTACCACATAGCCATACATCTGCTCGGAAGTGCAGTGAAAGGAACTTTCATGCTTTACGAGGTTTCACAATACCACACGTAAATCACAATATTATTGTGTCTACAAGCATATATTACCATCAGGCGTTGAAATATGTGATTATGACGATGACTTCACGGGTTAAAGCCAGTTACCCATTACAAAAGCCGCACGCGGTAATGTACACATTTCTCTAAAACTATGTCGCAAGTGCATAGCTTGGTGGAAACTTTTCAACGCGCATTTTGCTCGTGTTCGAATCCATGCTTCCAATTACGAAAAATTCAGCCGCATGTGAAAGCTTCACTGGCACAAGGCACTTTCACTTTTATAAATAATATTATGAAATCTACAATTTAAACTTCATTTATTGATATGTCGCGTTTAACGTCCCAAAACCACCACTTGTATAAGAGACCCCGTACGTAGTGGAGGAGTCCAGAAAATTTTAACCATCTGGGGTTCATTGGCGTGCACCCAAATCTGATCACACGGGTCTACAGTGACCTCGCCTCCATCGAAAATGCAGCTGCCGCAACCAGGATTTGATCCAGCGACCTGCGCATCTGTAGCCGAGTTCCATCACCGCGGCGCACAATTTCACCTTTTCGAGTGGCATCAAACAATCAAATGTATGCACTAAAAAGTTGAAGCATGCACTAGAAACAGTATATAACTATCGCATTCAAGTTATAGGTGAAGCTTAAAGGTGCCCACTTCTTTGTGTGGACTTTCGCATGCTCTTGCCGCACCCACCTTTGTTGCTCCCTTGAGACACACAGCTCAGACAGCTTGCGTGGCGCAAACGATTATTAGTAATCAGTGCACCACGTCTGTTTGCAACATTTTCTTTAGGTTCTGTGCAACCTGGTGCACTTACTGCTCGGCTTAAGGTCACACTGTTCTTCAATCTTGTTCTACCCCAGTACCATGGTGTGCAGTCTCAAGCCTCCGAATGAGTGACTCGGCTATGTCGATGAGAAGCGTGCGAAGAAAATTAGCAACTGACAAGCGATCCAATTGGTTTTGAAACGCCTTATCCATGTTCAGTTATGACCATTTTTACGATTTCAGAATGAACCACTCTTAGCCGTACACTGTAAAACATTTTACACCCTAAAAGATGTAAAACGGGTGTGCGCGTTAAAAGCACCCAGGTGAACACCCTTTTTACGCCCCATTTTTTTTAAATTTGAGGGGTTCGTAATTAAAACACATTCAAAACACCCCATTTACACCCTTATCTTTGGGGCGTAATGAGCAAGGCTACTTAACGACCCAAAACCACGAGATGATTATGAGAGACCCTGTAGTAAAGGGCAGCGGAAATTTCGACCACCTGGGGTTCTTTAACGTGCACCCAAATCTGAGCACACGTGCCTACAAGGCTACAAATGCGCGACTTTTTC
This sequence comes from Rhipicephalus microplus, assembly GCF_043290135.1. Classification (NCBI taxonomy): domain Eukaryota; kingdom Metazoa; phylum Arthropoda; class Arachnida; order Ixodida; family Ixodidae; genus Rhipicephalus; species Rhipicephalus microplus. The sequence goes on from NC_134702.1 coordinate 117,631,244, forward strand.
GGGCCGTTTTGCTGATACTGTTAGTATACGTTAACCATCTTCATACCAGCAAGGCTCCCACTACTAGCAGCTTGCGAGTCTAGTAATGTATTGAAGCAGAAAGTAATGCGACCGAAACGCAGTTTTCATTGATAAAGCACGCAAACTACTATAAGATGGAAGATACAATGGGAGCGACGCTTGTTGAATAGAGTAAGGGCCAATTCTCCTGTACCTGTTTCTTTCATCTGTGTCATTTGCGTGATTAGTCAACACCCACGAAGTACACTGATTTACCTGAACAAGCTAATGTTGCGCACATTGGTGTAGCCATGCATAGAACACTCCTCCCTCCCCCCAACCCCCATAAGACCGAAGCTTTTAAAGCTGGAGATAAAACAACCACCACCTGCAAAGAAAAAAACAACAGCACAGTTGTTTAGCCATAACCACTACGTCAGCAGGCCATCAGGTCCCTTAAAAACGAACATTGACTTCATGTATTTTTAGCAGGCACGTTTTATTTTATTACTGTAGCGAATGTTCATCTTCATGTGTCCTTAAGAGTGCGTCTTGGAAATTAAGAAGAGGACACCGACCATAAAGAAAAATGCAGAATAAGGACATTTCGGTGACCTTGACGCAGCCTTGCTCACAATGACTGGAGCCTTGTGGACTGAATTGCGACAAAGCTCTCCTCAGGGGAGCCGAAACGCATTCTCTAGTTCTCTCTCTCTCTCTCTCCGTTTTTTTTTTGTGGATCCCCTTCTTTTACTTTATGTAACTTCCCTAGCAGACGTGCTTAGGTCAAAGCCTTGACTTTGTAGGTAGTGAGAAAACAGCATTGATGAAATATTCTCAGCCGTGGTCTTGTTACAAGGACTGCAAGCTAAGCACAAATCTATTGCCGCAACGTGAAGACAGAAGTAGTATTTAACAGGTTGAGAAAGTAGCAGCAGGTCAGTATTTTTATTTACTGCGTGCCAGAGCGTTCCTCATGTTTCTTGTTATTGCTTGCTGCATAACAGCGTGCAGATGCGCGTATGCGCTGTCGTCTTCGTCTTCCTAGCAGTACGCACGTGGCAATATGTTCTCACCGAATAGTGTGACGGCCGATGCATGCAACGTTGCAATGTATTTACCGAATTGAAAGTGCTGATGAAATATCGCCTGCGTGACCCTGAATGTGCAGTTCCTAAAGACCTATAGAGCTAAGCAAAACGCATCAGCTTAGCTTTTTTACCAAAATTCACTACATTAGGTCGGTGAAGGTGCGCTAAACATTGCTCCTGAATATTACAAATGCGCGTTTTGACTAGTAGCTCGTGCTGGCCGCACTGCACCGTCACAAAGTTCACTGCATTTCAGATGCACTGTTAAGCAACGAGTATAACGCAACACATCGCTGCCACACAAAAAAAAAAAAAAGCAGTGCCCGCGTTATCAGCAGATGGCCGGAGCTAGCGTTAAACCGCATCTAGCCGGTCTGAGAGCGCCAGAAGGCGCCATCAAGTCTCGTCGCCTAGGCAACCTTGGCTGCCCGCCTTCCTCCTTGGCTGCCCGGTATTGCTGCGCGTCGGGCGCACAGCGCGGAAAAGGGGTCGACATAGTCTTACATGTCACTGCGTGCGCTGGCGATAAACCCTCCCATGTGTGTGCGTGTGGTGCGCGTGACTTCTCGATCGATAGAGTTTATTAGTCGGTGTTTAGTTTGAAATATGCCTGCGCTCTGTGCTCCACCAGTGTGTTCTATCAGTGCTGATTATTGCGAAGGTGCAGCATCCTGAAGACTGGACCTGTGGATTCATATTGTGGAGCACTCGAAGTGAAATAGTGAGTACCGCTCTCACGTTGTTCCGTTCAGCGCTTTGTTAACTGCGTTAGCACAAGAATAACGCCTTCAAACAATTTTGTTTTCAACTAGTTGATAAGAAATCAGCATATGTTTACTTAGCGAGAATATTTGTCCAAACTGTTTCACGTGGATGATGGTGAAGTGTGATTGTGGGCAAGTTTTTTTGTTTGTTTGTTTAGATTGTTTGGAGTACAAAGCAGAGTGAGCGTGCACCGCTGAGGTTCAGCGAAAAAATTGAAGAGATTTTTGCGGTGCCCTTTGTTGGCAGCCGTTTTTAACGGGGCCCGCTCGTGCTGCACATCAATTTTAGTTTACTAATTAATACATGTGTGGGGACGGCGCCTGTTCGCTCTAAGCGTCAACCGTATGTAAGACGCATATGCTTGGGCATGTCGGTAGTTCATTTACTTTCTTTTTTTTCTTATTGCACAAAAAGACCAAGAACGGAAAACAAGGGCGTGGTGTCCACGTCGTTCTTTTCGGTTCTTTTTTGTTTTGTGCGGTAACACTACCGTGATAACTCGGGTTGATGCATCGGGTGACAACACAGCATAGTGTTTGGCGTTAGGTGCGCCTCGCGAAGTTAGCCTACTTGCTAATTCAATCAATTTCGTTAAATTTGTCTTCACCGGTATTTTCGTTCACCCGCAACGTAGCGTGACACTGCCGACAGCCGTGCCTTAGTAGCGGATCGAGCACTGAAGCTGGACTTTTGTTTGAACAGACCTTTAGTCTGTGTGTGTGGTCGAATTGCCTACTTGAACAGCGCAAACGCTTGTTTGAACATAACTGCTAACGTTCGAGCACATTTTATTCAGATTGTTTCCATCATGTGTAACTTTCAAAATATTCTTGTTATTCAGAGTTTTATTGCCATCGCTTCGCTTTGGCGTTTAACTTCGCTAAGTGCTTCAGATGTTAAAGGTATTTTCGCTATGTGAAGCTTAATATTCAGTCTTCCAGTCTGGCAACCACTTATGCAACGCCAAAAGGAACCTTGCCAGTTTTTGTTGCACAAAAACACTTTAATGTTATACATACTGCTCGGTATCCAAGCATGCGTTGCAGCCAAAATTTAAGACTGGGCAGCATATCTATCTGGGAACACAACACGCACAGCCACTGAACAGCCTACGCTGCATTGGGAAGTAGTTATGCTTTCTCACCCTGACAGCTTGATTGAAACAAATGGCCCTAATTTAGCAGTATGCAATGATCATTGAGTGAAGGTAACAGGGTCACTTTATTCGACATTTCCCAGCCAATTTTGCGGCTATGGCGAATGTGTTTGAAAAAAAAAATGTGCTGATTTAATGCACTGAAAACAGTGAACTGCTTGATTATTTTGGAGAGAAAAAGTTTTTGGTCACGTGATTGTCTTTCAAACTTTGTAGACTGTTGTTTGAGTGGTTTTTGTGAAAAAAAAATATTTTACAAGTTCCGCACCTTTTTTTATACCAAGCTTGGTACACGTTAAGTAAAGGGGCTTATGTAAGGTGTTTGAAACTCAGCCATAATAATACAAATTTTTCGCCACATACGTCTGCAAGAATTGGTCAAAGTGTGTTAAGTTTGCATTTTCTCATTGCTATACTGCACTTTGTATGAATATCTGAGCTGTGACTACTTACTTCCAAGAACAGATATTTTGATGAAAAATTATTTTTAGACATCTTAAGCTGTTAACCTCTACGAGAAAAGATCACTCATTTCACAGAATTGTCATTTTTGTCTGTATTGAGACGCAATTTGCACCATGTGGTGGTCCAATAAAAAACACCTTTTACCTAAATTGAAAGCAAATAAAAGTGTATGTGACAAGTTTCATCATTACAATTTTTATTTCAAGGAATAAAATATATTTTTTTAATTTTCCCATCAACGGCAATGGGGAACTTCGAGGCGTCGGCTGCCAGATGACCAAATGGCAAATGGGGACCTTGGAACTTCAAAAATCATTTAGGGGCAAAGCTCTTGAGGCCGTGGGTCGTTCCTTCCTCTGTAGTCGTACTAGTATTATGTAGCCACTTGATGACTTGCACAATAGATAGCGTTGTGGTTTTCACAGCATATACACGGAAAAAATGATGATTCGTGGGGCGAATCGTTCGTCCGTACATTTGTGCTTTCGTCCGTTCGTCTGTGCATCCATCCGTCTGGGTTTCCGTGTGTCGGTCTGTCTCTGAGTCCGTACGTCTTTATGTTTGTCCATGCTGGCGTCAGACTGTCTGTCTATCTTTTTGTGCGTCCGGACGGACGAACGCTGCGCCCAACTCATCATCATTCACTCCGTGGATATGATGTGATCTTTTTCTCAAAACATAAATTGCTATGACAAAATTTGGCACATGAAAAGAACTGTTTATTTGCTTCGATTTAGGTACAAAGTCTATTTTAATTCAACCACCGCATGGTGCAAGTTGCGTCTCATTATAGACAAAACAATTATTTTGTGAAATTGGCGATTTTTTCTCGTAAAGTGTGACAGCTTGAGAGGTCTAAAATATTTTTTTCCTTCAAATATACCTTATGTGGATTAAGTATTAACTCCTCAGATATCCATTCAAAGTGCAGTATTGATATAGAAAAATGGAGATATTACACATTTTGGCTACATTATTTGAGGCGTATGTGGTCAAAAATGGTAATATTACTGAGCTTCAAACACTTCACACAAGCCCTTCACTTAACTTGTAGACCGAATTTGGCACGGAAGAAGAGATACTTATGAAAGATTTTTTTTCCCAAACATCCATACGAGATTCCGGGAAGTGCAGGAGCCAGCCACGTCATCAATAAATTATTTGTCTGCGAAATATTCTAGCAGTTACCCTTTTTATTGCAGTAAAATCAGCGCGATTTTTTAATACATTTGCGGTGGTCACCAAAATGGCTGGGACGTCTGATGTAGAATGACCTAATAGCCAATTTTTTCATTATATAATCGTGTCAATGTGAGCCAGTTCAAGAACACTAGTATCATTTGCATTTTAATACGTAACTGTACATTACTTAATTTTACAAGTTACCTGCACTGAATACCTTCTCAATGCGCATACCATCATATATATTAAGTGGCATTGTGCTTTTGTGCAATACATATAAAATATGTATGTGTTGTTGCGCGTCGTACTGTATTCATTTTAATAAACTAATCAAATGAGTACCATGGTAGATCTGCAGAAATACACATGCAGCTGTGTTGATGCATACTTAAGCATAGAACTTGACATTCACTTAGATTGGTCGTTGCATGCAGCTAATGGAACATTATCAACTTGGAGCAGCACCTTTTTATTTGCTGCGCGAGAGGGCTGAAAGGGTAAAGTGAGGTTCATATACGGCACGAAAGGTATAATTATTCTGCCACAGCGTGCTTTTTATGGCGTTTATTGCTCAGCATACCTTTTCTAGCATTTCTCACTGCAGTGGAGCCCGATGCCACTGAATATGTTTGCTATGCACTCAATTTACACTTACACATAAGAAATCAGTTAGTTATGCATGGTGTACACTGTATGTTGCACTCTTTGTGAAATTTCAGTCATTCTTCCTTGTGTACTTGTTTTAGGTTTCCGGGATTGAATTTCCTATACAGAAAGAACAGCTTCGCCCCACTTCTCTCAAAAAGCACCAGTCGTCTTAGCAGCTGAAGATGATTGTGCAAGCAGCAGTGACGAGTGGTTTTGCAGTTAGAAGTGTACCAACACTGACATTACATTAATACAACCTCAATTACACTACCTTGTCGAATGTTCTCTTTTTTTAATGTCGAAATTTATACGGCAAGATGTAATATGTTGCAGATGTGACTCTAGAAACTCGCTCACCTTTTCTACGTGTTTTTTTTTTATATTGTGTAGGTGTCAATCAAACGTCATACGTCTCAGTCGTTTGCCCGACTAGCCCAAATGTTTTTTGAATGTTGTGGAGACTTATTTTGTTCAAAACAATGAACATTTAGTATGAAGAGAAAGAAACTTGGTCACGTGACATATTTCAAAACATTGCAGAATGCCATCAGAGTGCTGTTTTTCAGAGTTGCAGTTTTTCTTTAATAAAGACAGATGTTAACATATGGGCTTAATTGTTTTATGCTTCGGCGTTATGTTCGGTTGAACCTTACGCAACTGGTTACTGCTTGCACTACTGTGGTGTGGTGCGTGCGTGCGTGCGCGCGCGCGGTTGCGCTTGTGTGTGTGTGTGTGTGTGTGTGTGTGTGTGCGTGCGTGCCTGTGCCTGTGCCTGTGCCTTCCGCGTCTTTGTCGTTTACGGCCCAGTCTACGTACACATATATACACTGGTCTCATGCAGCTCATTCAAGACCATGGCACCTTATTTTGTCAGCCACAGAGAAGGTTCATACATGCTTCTCCCTGAGAACAATTGAGGCTTGGGCCAGTTGGTGATGCGTATTTGATAGAATGAAGTGCTATGAACGGCTCTCCTCAACACACAAGTCTAATCGTCACCTCCTGTGTCTCTGCTTTTGTTGCGTGTTAATTGCGCTTCATTTAATCAAGTATGCTCATCCATAAAACTGCCAGCGTTTCAAGGGGATTTTCAGTGTACACCCCACTCGCATGGGTGTAGCTTCATTGAACACTCATAGTTTAGGGGTGTTTATAGACGCTTATTAAAGTAGGGTGTAACGTTTCTATATACCCTACGGTTCAGGGTGTTTCTAAACACCTTATTGTTTAGGGTGTTCCTAGACACCCTAGAAGGGTGTTGCCCATGGGACAAAACAAATGCACACTTATGGGTGTAAAAATTTTTGAGTGTATGTAAGCAAACTTTCTTTCCTAACTATACAGAAAGTTTGCACAAGGAAAGGCCCGAAACCAAAACCGTGCAGGTAAAATTTTACTGGGTAGAAATGACACAGGATGAATGAGATTCAAAGTTCACTGAACAGGGGCTGTTGCTAGAATACATTTTGATCATCTCCATAAATCAGTAGCTAGCTAGAAATTTCTTTCAAGAGAAAGGGTATTAAATACACGTGATGTGTTTCATGTGGCTGTTTGCGTGCGTGTTCACATACATAATAAAAACTGAAAATTCTTTTGTGGGGTGAAAACTTTAACCCCGTTCCTAAACCAACTGGTGCTACAAGTACACTTGTCTTGACAGGTGCGAGATCGCATTGCCCGCAGCGACATCACTTGTTGATAAGGTTTTCCATACTACCGAATCAATTAGGTGTAGATTCTAAATTTTTGGCTAATATCCATTGCAGGATACAGACGAAAAAGTAGGTCTCAGCTTCCCCCTTATCATCATTCTTGTTTAGACAGTATCTTTTAGTGAGGAGTAATTCAATCTGAACTGCATAGATTAAGTGAGCTGTTGATACTGTGAAGTAGATTAGGACATGTGGTGGGAAGCAACTTCCTAAACATATTTGATATACTAAAATCTGAGAATTACTGAGGCAAACACACTTTGCCAAAAAATAAGGTGATGTAGCGCAATCTTTGTCTGTGGGATTGTGAGGCCATCATCATATACACGATCATAAAAATTAAAAAGTTCTATTGCTATTCCTCTACAGCTGAGTCTCTTAAAACTTTTATGACCACCTAGCAATTGCGGATTAAAAGTGAATGAAATTGCGGACTCATTATTTCAACGGCATTGCATAGGCCAATACTTTCGTTTTTTTTATTGAACGGTATGACTGCGATAGTATAGAGAAAGTTTCTCTCCGTACAGACGCCATAGAATCGGTAACATCCATGGACAGAAGTTCGACATTCAGAATTTTCGAGGAATAACGAGTGTTGGTCTGGCAATATCACACCAGTGTAGTTTTTTCAGTCAAGTGAAATAACTAAAACACCATTTTTGTCATTTTGTCGTCACACGTTCCGAATAAAAGACTCCTTATTTTCTCATTCGCTAAGCTAGGGCTGAACGTCGCAACTGACAATATGCTTAGATTTGGTGCTTCGGCTCTCGGCTTCAGTCACGGGGGCGCTTCTGATTCTGTTTGCAGTTTCCTTCACAGAACAAAACGTACACGGCTTTAAGTTCCTACTTGTATGATTAATATTAAAGGATGATTTGGCGAAGCGCGACAATTCGGTGAATTGACACTAGTTTGTAGAACTACATTTATTATTTTCTGCATGCAAGTCGCAAAAATGCGAAAACCACATTTTATTTCAAAGCTGCTGCATCCGCCTTCAGAGAGAGAGGGACAAAAAAAGCGGCGGGAGGGGGTGGGGGCAGGAGGCTTTGACGTCGTGCAGAGTGGAGCCTAATGCTGCCACGTGGGCAACAGGTTGCGGACTTCTGGCGCACACACTTAGGTAATGCAACCCCTGAAGGAGGAAAATCGTATTTGGTAATCGAAAACGAAACTTTTTGTACGAGTAATTGCTTCCCATTGCTATAAAACTCATGCCTATTATCTGCATTATCAAACAAGCAAGTTGTCACACTCTTCCGAACACTCTTCACACTCTCGAAAGCATTCTACAAAATTACCTATCCTTAGATGAAAACGGGTGTGCAATCTGGTTGATCACGACCACTATTTCCAAAGGCAAAGTCATACATGTACGTATCTTGCAAGCAGTCGAACTCGAAATACCTCTGGAATTTAAACTCAACGAACTTGGCATATGTAGAGAATTACCGATACCTTGAAGTTATTTTTCGAATGCTCTAAAATGATCGGATCACATCACACACGTATAGTTGCTGACTTATCAAAAAAGCTTGTTTACATCCGAGGAACTTTATGCCTATTACCTCCTACAGTTCATAAAATTGATTGATGATTGACTTGTGGGGTTAAACGTCGCAAAAGGACAATATGTATATGAGAGACGCCGTAGTGTAGGACTTCGGAAATTTCGACCACCTGGCGTTCTTTAACGTTCAGTGAATTATGAGCACATGGCGCTGCAGTATTTTCGCCTCTGACGAAAATGCAAGCCGCCGCAGTAGCGATTCTATCCTGCGACTTGCGGGTCAGCAACCACGTACCTTAGCCACTAAACTACCATGGTGGGGCAGTTCACAAAATTGTGTACGTAACCTTCGTTCTTACTAAGTTCGAATACGCCTCCTATATTTGGAGTCCTCACAAAACCTTCCGAAATAATGTGTTGTAACTTGTTCAAAATAGGGCTGCCCGGTTTACTACGTACAATTACCATCACCAATCCGGCATCGCTTTTATTAAGGAGTCTTTAGACTTGCAGAGTCTAGCTGACAGGCGTCAATTCCGTCAACATAAACTATATTGCATAGGTTTATTTCATAAGTTTTTATTACTTATTCTCACCTCCATGGCTCTCTCTTACCTTCTCTATTCCGCTACTCTCACCGACGATTTAATTGCAGAAGCCTCCAGCGTCATTTCAGTAGGACTGTTGCATTCAATAAGTAATTTCTTCCTGTCACCATCAAGGAATGGTATAACGTTCTGGAAGCCATAGTCTCACAGCGTGGTTTGTGCGCAAACAAACAGCTACTTACAGCTCACCTGAACTTGAAAGCCTATTACTCTACCACGGCATATTTGTATAAGTGTATTTTATACGCGTCTGTTCTCACAAACTGCAAAAGTATTGCTCCTGTATTTCTACAGTATTGTTAGTTTTATTAGTTTTTTTGTATTCAGTAAAACGTTCTAACCCTTTATGCTATGCCTCAAGGGGGCCCTTAGGGTATAATTATTTATGGTAATAATGATGGACATTACCAATTAAGTAATACACTGACACTTGCTTTGCTGAATTTTATTCCATAGGTTGGAATGTCGAAGCTTCCAATAAATTCGGTCCCGGTTCACGTGGGACTTCTTCGGCTCAAGGTCTTCTTTTTTAGTTCACGATTAATGCTTTTCTTCAATTTTTGAGGCTGTGCATATTTCGAGGATGTCCATATGTAAATCACGAAAGAGATTAAATATGGCATATGTGACGATTTTTGTTGCGATGAAATGAACACAAGGCATCACCAATGTCGTTCGGAGGCAATGCTCTGAGATTTGGGTAGAACATCTGCCTAAGTTTAATTGCCCATGAATAATAACAAAACAGAGTGTACTAAGGAAATTTTGTTGCTTTTATTTTTGAAATACAATATTCATTATTTTGCAGGCACTGGAGACATTCAAATTGAGTGCGCTTTAGCGGCCGCCTGCCGCGTTCGCAGTGCTGGGGCATGAAGGCGGGTCGCAGGCCGGTAAGTGAGTCTGAGGCAGTGATAATCTGCACTGCAAAATATCCGCGCACTGTCATCTACTTGCCTTACCTCAATTCGAGCAGTATTCTGCTTGCATTGTTTTTGTTTGAATAGCTTCTCTCTGCATGGCAATTATCAGTGAAAATGTTTTGCAACGTGATAACTCTGCAGACTGGGTATGATGCAGCATGACTGGCAAGGTACAATCATTCGCGAAAACACAAAACGCTGTTTTCGGCAAAAAAAATTTAGTGGTATTCATAGTAATTTTCTTGCGTGAATAAATCAATATCAGTTTTTAACTAGTACTATGTTAATACACTCAGACAATCCGAGTGGTAAGCAATCAGAAAGGTTAATAATCTGCTGACTGTAAAACTGCCACCTATTACACTATGAACGATGGCTTACGGTAGTCATTGAGAGAAAAAAGAAGGCTGTGGCCGGGTGACAATAAATGTTAATAATTTCCTGACTGTAAAACTGCCACCTATTATACTATGCACGATGGCTTATGGTAGTATTTGAGAGAAAAAAGAAGGCTGTGGCCGGGTGACAATCCCCCATAGTGGGTATGCGCCACGATCGATAGATGAACAAGAACAAGCAGTGATTTTCGCCGTTCCACTCTACTTTTCTCTTTGATGACAAGACAAGGAGACTTAAAAAAGCAAGAAGGCAAGCAAACAGCCGACGGGAGTACAAGCGACGTTGTTTCCACGATACAACAATCAACAGATTTTTCAGCTATGAGAACTACAGACCAGGTAAAGGTTTTATGCGATTATGTTGTTTGAAATGACGCTGCGATCGGCTGGTCGAAGCTCACGAATACGTCATCGCCGTTTAAAATCCAGCCGCCCGGCGCTTAAGAGCACTTCCGCCAGGATCAAGGACTGTTGTACTCTGTATTACCGCGATAGCGTTAGAAAGCTCGTGTCGCAGAAGTTCCGCCATCGGCGTCGGCACCATTGGTTGTGAGTGAAAAATTGTCTGTGGGTAAAAGTCAGGAAAGAAGCAAATAATATAAAGAATAATATTTTCGGTCTCATTGCTGATTGAACCTTGGCCATTGGCGTGGCAAGCAATTGTCCTACCACAAAGACACGATGTTACTTGCAGCGGTTTTGAGAAAAACGCTACACAAATGCCATGTAGTGAAAGTAGTCGCCTTAGCTTATTTTGTTCGTCTCAATGAAAGCTAGCCCATTCGGCGATTTGTAGGCGTATTTGGGAGACCATCAAACTACGTCAAAAAAGGCCGGGATGATGCAGCCATCGCCGCTAAAAACACAAACGAACTTTCAAACAGCTCTAAAAAAGGACAACTTTGTCCATCTAGCGGAAAACATATTATGCCTTTCAAGAGGCGTTGATCAAGCAAACAGCAAACGCTAAATATTGTGTTGCCATCTCTGAGGCATTATGAGACTCTTCATGCTCTGATGAGGCGAGTGCGTGGCGTATATCTTGGAGGCCATGCGACTCTTGCTTCAGATCAAAAACCTGTATGTACAATTTCCGCGCACGCACGTAAGTGTGTGTCTGTGTGCCATCTGTGAGACATTGTGAAAAACGTGTCTCGACTACAGCAGAACGCCGCTCTAGCAGAGGAAAGTGCCTAGACTACAGTCATTGCATTGCAATAGATACGTCGTGCTAGCGCACACGCGTTGGTGATTGATTGATTAATTGGTGGTGTTTAACGTCCCAAAACCGCCATATGATTATGAGAGACGCCGTAGTGGAGGGCTCCGGAAATTTTGACTACCAGGGGTTCTTGAACGTGCTGCCAAGCCAGAGCACACAGGCCTACAGCATTTTCGTCTCTATCGAAAATGCAGCCTCCGCAGCCAGGATTTGATCCCGCGACCTGCGGGTCAGCAGCCGACTACCTTAGCCACTACACCACCACGCCGGCGGCACGCGCGCATTTGTGTGTGTGTGTGTGTGTGTTTGCGTGTGTGTCGCACACTAAGGGCAGGATTTCGCTACCAAGTTCAACTCTTAAATGCGAAGCTTGAAAGTCCCCCAACTTTATTTCTGTCAAGCAAGGGGAAAATTCGTGCTAGTTGGTGATTCACGCTTAACGACAGCTCAACTACCAAAACAAGAATTCAAGGAATAATTGCGAATGAGTCACCGTCTAAATCTTCCTTCGTAGCTGTGACGTAACGAGCAGTGACACTGGTTGCGTGTCCACTTGTTACTGGCGACCATAATGGGAAACGAGGCAGCCAATGTTGATACTAGTCTGTGACCTAATGCTGTCGTCATGCAGGCTTTGCGTCTGCTTGCGCTGTCGTGGCTACGTAATAGGAGCGGAACTCCAGTTATTGCATTTCATCAGTGTATGTTGCCACCTTTTTGAAAATATTCTTAGATTTTAACTTGAACTGATGGCTTTGTGTTTGTCTTAAAAAGGTCCGTATCAAAACACAATTCATTCATTGTAGGTAAGAAGAGTGCACGTAATGACAATTTATTTTTGGACATATGTTCATCACGCCCGAAATATACCCATCACGTGAAACATGACATCTATAGATTGTCACACACAAAGTGAAAAACAGTTGACAGCGATGCAGTTGCGATTCTTTGTGTGCAATTGAGTATAATATTTCTTCTGTCGTCAATATAAATACAGTATAGCCAAAAAATCTGAACATGTGTAATTTCACCTGGTTGCGCTTTCAGTCGAAAGCTTATAACATCACAAGCCATGGTTAGTTCTCACTTGTTCAAGTTCATTTCATAGATTAATTTTCTCAAAGAGAGCATCGCAAGTGTTATTTGAAGATATTGGATCATTGAGATGTTATGACTTTAGCACCGAAAAAAAAAAAACAAAAAGCTTTACAAGCGTAACAAAACAGCCGTTTGGGCAGGTTCAGTGACGGTTAATTGTGACTGCAAGAAGTGGGGCACAGTAAGTAACGGGGGCTGGAAAAGAACAATTCAGGCGCACACTCGGAGTTGGAACTTTTTTTGAAGAGACAACACATATTTTTACCTGGGTTATAATGTTAACGAAGGCAACAGCTCGTATTAGACGGAATGGGGGAGGGTGGATAGCGGTAGTTAGAAAGTCCCATTGCAGCATAACGCTATGGCACGGTCAGTGGTGAACAGAGCATTGGCCGCTGATCAACTACCAAACAGTGAAGCTCGTCGGCAATTATACAAGTACCGTCGAAGTTTCCAGCGTTAAGTGTAGTGCCCACGTAAGTGCCAAAATATTTCATGATGTCCGCGTCGGGCGCTTAATCTCAATAAAATGATTACGACAGTCCTGCAGCTTCTCGAACACTTCAAACACCAATTCCACTTCACATTTGTTACAGTTTTGTATGCGCATTACACTACCGCTGCATAGAAATTAATGTTTTGTACGCGAAGATTACGTAGGGAAAGATGGCGTCACACACTTTGTGTTGGACGTCGACGTACGTGGCCAGCCGATCAGCGATAGCCTTGCTTAGCCGCTGCGGGAGGCCATTGATCTCGGTGTGGTACGCTACCGTACGACGGCGGCTTGTCTGGCTGTATTCGAAGAAAGCCTGAGTTAGGTCAGTAGTGAATGTCATACCTCTCTCGGTAATGAGCACCTATGGTGCACTAAGGCGCTGGACAATGTTTTAAACATAGAACTTTTTACCTCGGCAGCACTACTTTCGAGCGGTGCCTTTGCCTAGGCGAAGCGGGTGGGGTACAGATTAGCAAGGACAATCAATGTGATTCCGGAAGTCGACGTCCGGAACAACCCCGCTTAGTCCATGCCTATTAATGGGAACGTATGGTGAGGTGGTTCGATAGTTGCACGTGCAGCTGGCTTAGTTGGTGGTGCCTTCCGTCGCTGAGACTCTCGGTACCTTTTTACCTAGAGGGTGATGTTGGCAGTAAAGCAGGGCCGGTAGCGCCTTTCCTGTATCACAAACTTGCGTGAAAGTTGAAGGCGCCCAGCCGTCGAGTCAATATACAGAGTGTCCAGAATTTCTCGATGTAACGCCGAGGGTACTAACATAAGGTAGTTGGCCCGATGTTGTTAGAAGTTTTTCTTGAGGAGGATGCTATTCCCCCCAAAAAACGGTGCGATTCCCCTGGTCGATTATCTTACAACAATGGCAGCTTTGCCCTCGAGGTATTACACAAGGCCACTGATTTGAGGGTCCACTCGCAGTCGTTCGGTGAGGTCATTGACGTTTCAGGTTCCCAAGAAGTAGTCATTGCCCTCGTCATTCTGTGGTTGTGGGTCAACAGGTGTGTGAGACAGGCAGTCGGCGTCAGAGTGCTTTTGTCCGGATTTGAGAGCGATGGTAACGTCGAATTGCTGAAGTCTTCACATTGCGTCGCGCAAGACGCCCTGAAGAGTCCTTCAAATTAGCTACCCACCACAAGGCGTGATGGTCGCTCGCAACTTTGAAGGGACTTTCATATACGTAGGAGCGAAGATTCTACGTAGCCCAGATGATCGTAAGAAAGTCTGCTTCTGTTGTAGAATAGTTGCCATCTGCCTTCGATAGCAACCGGCTAGGAAAACTGATAACGCCTTCTTCTCCGTTAGTCTTCTGCACAAGAACTGCGTCATGACCTACGTCGCATGCGTCAGTAGGGAGTTTTAGAATACCGTTTGCAAGCACTGCGGACATTCCGGGCGTAGTGGGCGCCATATGAGCTTAAGAATAGCGTTTGCCCTGCCGAACAGCAACGCATGATCGCAGCGACACCGTAGCCTCGAAACCAGCACTTGTGGGCTACATGCGGGCCGCCATCACCGCCCGTAGCCTCGAAACCAGCGCTTGCGGCCCACATGCGGGCCATGATCACCGCACGCAATTTCAGTTTCTTTGCGTGCGGTCCGCGAACGCGAACGCCGACTCGCGTTACGACGCATGTGCAGTGGCAGTGACCGCATCACAAGGGCTCGCGGTGCGTTATTCTAAAACTCTATAGTGCGGATTTTCGTATCGGCGTATTCGTCAAAATGTACAAGTATGGCAGTGATATGAAGGTGTCGTTTCAGTTCATGCAATAATTCCACTTGCGCCATTCCCCATACGAATTCCCCGTCGGTCTTCGCGAGCTGCGTTAGTCGCTCGGCGGTCTCATGAAAATGCTTGGCAAAGCGGCTGTATGACCGCACACGCTGAGAAATCGGTGCATGGCTATTTGTCGATTGAAGGTGGCAACCCAGCAATGGCAGCTGCTTTTTGCGGGTATGAGTGCACTCACGTCCTGTAAAACAGGAGCTTGTAGGCGAAGCGGCATTCCTCTGGTTTCAGGTGAGTTGGAAGCGCCTGATTACTTGATGTACATAACCCAAGTGCCGGAGGTGTTCGTTGAAGCCCGAGAAAAACACGACGTCGTCCAAGTAAACCGGTAATATCTTTCACTTGAAGCCAGCCAGTACTGTATCCATGACTCGTTGGAAAGTCGCAGGTGCCGAGCAAAGACCAAAGTGCATGACCTTGAAGGCCACCCGGCGATATGAAGGCAGTCTTTTCTGTGTCGCTCTCATTGACTTCGATTTGCCAATAGCCGATCTTGACGTCCATCGTAGAAAAGTACATCGCATTGTGGAGTCAATCTACGGAATTCTGTTTTTCTTCGTATTTTCTTCAGGCGGTAGTAATCGGTGCACAAGCCAAGAGTTCGTTCCTTTCTTTTTCACTAGCACCACCAGTGAAGCCCATGCACTATCTGATGACCAAATGGTGTCATCATGTGGGTTTTCGTCGGAAGGTTTTTTTTCATTACCTCAAGATCGCGCGTCGAAACTCTGTGCGGACTCAGACGAAGTTGCTTGGCACTTCCTTCTGTTAGGATTCAATGTTTTGCAACAGGGGTCTGCCGAAGTCTTGGCGATGATGAAAAGCAGTTTTTTTTACTTCAGGAAAAGGTCTTTAGGCTATTGTTTATGCATCGAAAGGCTCGGATTAACGTCGAAAGCTGATTGAAGAGTTTCAGTCGTGAGAATAGATTCGGCTGAATCGGTGAGAGCGAAAGCGCGTCTGGCTCGCAGTATTTCTCCTTCGTGAGCATCATGCACGCGTTTCCTCCTCGCATCTCAACTATTCCTCTGGCACCGCGAATTTTGTGGTTAATAAACAGGTGATGAAGCTTTTTTTGAAAAATAAAGTTTTTTAAATAAATAAATAAAGTTTTTTCATTCCATAAACAGCTGTTAGTCTCGTCGAGCGACGTTTGCATGTCTGTGCATTTTTGAGTGCCAATGAAAATGCGGGCGCTGGAGCGAGGAGCAATGGAGGCAGTGCTTTTTTTCTGTGGATAGCAAGATTGACTCAGACCTTGGGTCAATTTACGCGTTTAACTATATGTGTCGGTTCACAGTGGTAAATGTGGTTACAAACAAACATGGCAGCTCCTATGCAGAAGCGACCACACCCTTTCGTTAAAAACTTGCTCCTGCTAAATGCTCACAGCGCAGACAGCCACAAAGAGTGGTAAAATCAGCCAATGATTTGTTTCATTTTACGCTGCCGATGAATATGAGGTACATTTTGTCGTTATTAGTGAGATTTGCTACTTGCGTAGCCATATTTGATAAGCTGATGCACCGAGGCCAGAGCTAGGGCTGTGTCGCCAGACTAAGAACGCTGCATCACCAAATATCCGGTATGCATCCTCACACAGCGTCCGTGCGCAACGGATGATCCTTCGGTGAAATGAAAAAATATAAAAAAATCACTTCAGTGAGAGGCGGGAAGGAACGCTTCGACAGAGAAGCAGTCTTACGAGTGCCTCGACTACCTTGGGAAGAAAACGGGTACCATCCGTGTTTCCTGCCAACTGTCCCCACTTAATGATTGGAGCGTTTCGAACACAGTCACAGAGCCTGTGTGTCTACAGATTTTTGTACGAGCTACCAATGCTATTGTTAAGACACCAAACTTCCTAATGGCATCGCCTCTGAATAAAAAAACTGTTTTTCATCGAGCGGCCATGGGCATAGTGTTTCTTAATATACACTAGAGGGAACTCTGGCACTAGTGTCTGTGGGAGCTGCAACACACGGCACTTCAGCGAGCAGTAGCATGATAGGTAGTACACACATTTGTCTAATTTTTGTACTTCTGGCCTGCTTCTGGCTCCGTGTGTGTTCGTGTGGTTGGAGTTGTTTTTTTATGAAAACATAAATTAGCAAATTTTCACCGTTTGCGCTTCACAACCTTATTCTTTTAGGCTTACCATTTCGAATCAAGTCACCAAGTTTAAAATGGTTCGTTCTTTCTTTCAAAACAAAACCGTAACCAGCAATAAACGAAGCCGCAAGAGCGATTCGCCGCCGCAAGTACGAAGACTAGGTAAATGTGTACTACCCATAATTCCTATGGCCGCTGAACGATCGCAGCGCCAGAGTCCCTCTAGTTAATTTTGGGAAACTTTATGGCCATGGGGATGGCCTATTAGACACTTTCTGAGTGACAGAGAGACGAGCCGTCTAAAGCATTTGCTTTCAACTTGTGCACAACTGCAACACCACAGCTATAGTTAGCGCGATTTGTTTGTCACGGGGTGAATGAGTGAGTGAATGAAGATTGATTGGATCTAGCAAAACGCTACCGAACTCCCGCCGTCTGGCATGATTATCGCGGCAAGTGAACTGACGGCGCTGATAGGTCTTTCCATTCTGTCCGATCGCGGCCACAATTCGGTCATCAAAGATGGCACTTCGCATGAGTGTGTCAAACTAAGGAACGCTGAATTGGGGTTGTGTGACGTGATTTATTTCTGCGTATACTTCAGCGTCAGTCAAGAGACATTACGTGTAGAACATCGAAAAGCGTGGGACATCAAGCACCTTGAATCTGGACAAGCGCGAGCTCGTCTCTCCTTATGTTATTGGCACTAAGGTTTTGTTCCTTCCTCGTGTGTCTTGTCTACGTCCTCCTTTCACCATGGAAGTAGTTAGCTTGCAAATGTCAGAAAAGGTTTATCTGCATCCTGACGAGCTTGGAACGAGGCAGCAGGCGGCTGCTTCTCTACTGTAAAGGAGTTCAAAATCATGCGCGCTAGCAGCACCTCTGCGTCCTGGCGAGGGGAACTCGTCCGATGCTAAAGTAGTGCGGTAGGTGAAGCCATGCGCAGCCTCATAGGCCGATTCGTAGAAGTTCACAGTCCCCCCCTCGATCAACGTGACACGAGGAGTTAACCATAAAAGGCCAGGTAACCAAAAGCAACTAAGATGTATTACATATCCGCGTGTATATCAAGACGATTCCGTAATGACTGTTTCTTTTCTGGTTCATCCTGCGGCGGCCGCATTTCCGATGGTGGTGGAAATGTTGTAGGCCCGTGTGCTCAGATTTGGGTGCACGTTAAAGAATCCCAGGTGGTCGAAATTTCCGGATTCCTCCACTACGGCGTCTCTCATAATCATATGGTGGTTTTGAGACGTTAAACTCCTCATATCAATCAATTAATCACTCAATCATTTTCTCGTTCATACCATCACTAAATATGCGTCAATTTTCTAATCTTCAACGCTTTCGCGCTGTACATGAATGTGAATTGCCAAAATAAATGAGAAAAGGTTTTTAATGCGTACCAATCTCAATTCATTATTAAAACCAGCGAAAAAAAAAACTTGGGTTGCTTTCTGATTCCCGCTGCCGGTGGTGCGCGGTCGTCATTTCGACGGGAGCGACAACATGAGGCACGGCTGGGAAGGTCGCGCAATTCTAGTGGCTTGACGTCACTGTTGCCAATAGTGACGTTGATCCAGCAACAATGCAAAGGACGCTGTTGCGTCTGCTTCTTTTTTTTTCCTCCTCGGCGAGGATCATTGCAATAGAGTTGAAACAACGAATAATTTTGCCTGTGATGTTATCCCTTGTTTGTTATTTGTGTTGGCTGTTTCTAAGAAACAAATGAGCTCTTCGAACACTCCACTTCTTTCAAGTGGAATGATGACACGCTGCAGTTACTGGTTTCTTAGTGTACTGACCCGTGAGCTGCTGTTTCTTTAGTGTTTTTTTTTCTAGATGTGGGAAATGTGCCGAAATATGAAGACCTCAAGTGATGTTGCACCGCCGGCCTTTGCTGGAATTACGACACAGAAGGCCAACATTACTATGTATCGTAACTCAAGATTTTACGCAGAAAATCAGAGTATGGCTGCTGCCTTTCCAGTGATTATAAATGTGGACATTGATCTTGATGAGCTTTTGTCGCAGAAAAAAAATTTGGAGGCGTGCTAGCCGTCACAGTTGTTCATCGCAGTTTGAAATGCACTTTCTCACCCAGGTCTTTCTCAGCCAACCGTGGTATGAACTGCCCTTCGAAAAGTCAACTGAGAACTTTGTGCAGAATACTGCACAGGGGAGCAACGAGAACATCACAAGCTTGTTTGCCGTATTCTTCTGCGTGATCTCTGCGGTTTTTGGAATCCTGACCTTCGTGGCTCTCATATTATATTATGTCTTAATTGATTCGGCATCCTGGACAACCCTTCAGGTAAGAGCCGTTTTTACGTTTAATGTTCCAGAGGAACAATAAATGCAGAGCACAGATATACAATACATGCGAAGCGAAGCAGCGAAATGATTAATACTCAGCTTTTTATAGCAAGCTTTATTGGCTTTGATAGCATAGTCACGTCTGCACATGAAAAAACGTGGTTGTTCTGGACGGCTTGTGGGTGACCTATTTTCCTGGCACTGTCTGCAGCGTGAGTAAACATTAAACTTGAGCTATTCCTCACGCTCATTTTGCAGTACTCATGGAGTGTCTGACTGAAAAAATAGAAAAGTTTATGATATGTGGTGACGAACGCTCTTTAGGTGTCGTGGCATTAGTTATACAAATTATAAAAAATTGAGTCACTAGTAATATTAGCAATGAGATAATCATGTGTGTCATGATGGGGAGTGCACGTTAATTTCAGTACGTTTCATTTTTTACCATCGTTTCTTGTTTAGGCACACCTGGAACTTTACAGTTTACACCGTTATATAGCTTAATGTTGATTAAAATTAAGAAACTTCGCCTTCGCACATACTCAGTTCTCGGCCACGCGAAAGAGGACAGAGGCGGAAACAACTATATAGTAACCGACTAAAACCCAGTTTGCTAAAGAGCAGGGCATGAATGTGATACACGTGTACCAATGCACAACACCAGCAGTTACCCTCTCTACAGATATGATTTCCTACAACTGTATTTAAAGGTCTCTTGTGTGCGAGAGACAGTACAGTGAACGAGAATTTTACAGTTAGACCAGGCGGTGTAGCTATGTCTTGTGTTCCTGAACCTCACCTTCATGCCCACTCACATGCCGGAAGATCTCAACGCTGAACAGGAAAGACATTCTTTCACGACGGTTCAAGCCATCGCCAGAGGTGCTTGCTGTGTTTTCGAAAGAAGCTGCTGTAAGTTTGGTAGTGGTTATAATAACGTGCTCCGATCAACAGTTTTATGGTTCTCCACATCCGATTTTCTGTCCGTTTTCCGGAGTTTGGTATCATATAAATTTGACTGCTAAAACTAGCCATGTCCTTTGGCACTTGCAATTATCACTAGCTTAGGTTGCCTTGGCAATGCAGTGTAACGGGCAATCGCATGATTCTCAGTGGAGCCATCACATGGGGCCAGCTCCCGGCTACATTATTAGCTCTGATGGGATTGAGAGCATTGTGCAGTAGCACACCATGGCATCGTACACTCGTATTATTTTTAATACAGAAATGTCTAATATAGAGTAATATACTGTATTATGTCGCTTATGTAGCTCAATGGTCTACACAATTGGTATTCTTGTGTTTACAAAAAATCAATTATTGTCGAGACGGTGATTTGTAGCTCCGAACGCGCCTTGTAACTACCGGCTGACTGAGTGCACAAATGTATGTAGGTTCTGAGAATACACAGTCATCAGTCAAAGTTCCGAGACTTTGTTGAAAAGACGGACGACGAAACAAGAGAGAACGTTGCCTAATGCTCATGAACGCATGAAAATCATGAGTGCGTTTATGCAACTTTTACCAGGAAACAAAAGCCGTGGGAACTGCGTTGCAGTAAAGTAGAACTCATCCCAAGCAGCCTTTGGGTCGAATTGCGAAAACTAAGAGTCGTCCTTCTGATAATGATTTGCTAATTGGATTTACAATTTCATCGCTTGAATGTGCACCACTGAAAACCTGAAGTTTTTTACACTCACAGAACTTGAGGGGGTACAGTGCAAGAGCAGAGGGACTGTGTTACTCTCCCCAGAATTCTTTTACTCCGTGGTAAAGTAGGTCAGATTTGGCCGCGGAAGATACTCTTTCGTTGAATGCAGAGTAAAAGATACTGCGAACTCTCTGCTACTCAAGTGAAGTTAGCAATATATGCAACTCTTGTGTGCCGATGAGGCGTGAATTAGAGGTGGCACTCCGTCCTTGCTGCGGAGTACGATAGAGCGCGTGCATGTTACCACTAACGCCGCAAAGCAACATAGCTGTGTTCTAACTATACGCCTCGGCGTATAGCCTCAGGTGTAAGTTTAATACGTCAAGTAATAGAATAGCTTTCAGTGATAACTAAAGCATGCTTGTGTAATCATGAACGCTCAGTTCATGATCACACAAGCATGCTACCACTAACAATACCTTTGAAGCAAGAAACAGCGGCAACATCTTAAGCGTCACCAAAAGTTAGTTTACCACCCAAACGAATTGCTACGTGGGTAAGGTAAATCCTAGCACATATCGTAAAAAGAAGTTTTGAAAAATTTACGCAGCGGGGTTAGAACTTGCCGCCTACGTATGACGAAGCGGGTACTCTACCACTACGCCGCGTTGTGTCATGCTCACTGCTGTGTAAAAAAAAGCCAGATCCCACGTAGAGTGGAAATCGATGATATGCGAAGCACGAATGAGAAATGTTGGTATATCACTTCAAATTCTGCTTAACGTTACGGGGTGGAGGTAATCGATGCCGTACATGACTTCGCTGTCATGATTATCATGTTTGGAGGTGTCGTTTACCGCCATCATCTATTCATGTCACGTGATACCAAATTTATTATATGTGAACCTAGCGAAATGGCAACGAGCATGCTATTAGAGCGGTGTGTTGTCATGTTCTTATATAACACCCGTGCCAGGATTATCATGATTGCACAAGTCATATATTTCGTCACCCATTGACGTCACGTAACACCAAATTTTTTATATGTGGAGCAAGCAAAACAGCCACGAGCGCATCATGAAGGGCCCGATATACTCCAATGTAGCATTGATGCGCGTGCAAGCTGGGCACTGTGACGTTACGTTAGGAAAACGCGAGCACTCCATAGTCTGACGCCAGGTACGACCAGCGTCCTTCGGCGCTGCCTGACGGACATGCTTCAAAATCAGCGCGAAATGGACATGCTCCATTTCGCGCTGATGCGTTACCCTAACAGCACTGCGTCTCCTTCTTTTCGTGACGGAGGAATGCCGGACGCGCTACAACGCGCACGCGTCAAAGCAACGCAACGCGGCATGTGCCTGCGAGCATATATGGCAGGACCAGCGCCTGGCGTTGCAACGCCGGCGAGATGTGACGAAATGAACACCCGCGAGCACACGCACCACGTCACGTCAAAATGTATTGGCGCCTTCACTGTGGCATGTAGTCTTGTTCTCACATGACACGCATCTCTTGATTATTATGTTTGCACCAGTCAGATACCTTCGCCATTCATTGGCGTCACGTAATACCAAATTTGGTATATGTGAAGGTAGCTAAACTGTCGCAAGGGCATCATAGGTGTGGAATGTAGTCATGTTGTTACATGACAAGCATGTCGTGATTATAATGTTTGGATGTGTCGTTTAGCTATATCATCCGTTGGCGTCGCGCAATACCGAATTTGGTACATGTGAAACTAGCGAAATGGCCGCAACGCATCATGAGCGTAGCATGTAGTCATGTTGTTACATGACACGCATCTCGTGTTTATCATGTTTACACCAGTACCATACATTCGTCATCAATTCACATCCCGTAATACCACGTTTGGTATATGTGACGCTAGCGAAACGGCCGCGAGCGCATCATAAGCGTGGCATGTAGTCATGTTGGTACATGATACGCATGTCACGATTTTTGAGGTTGGGGTCTGTCGCTTTGGTTCGCCATGCAATCATGCCATACCATACCAGTTTCTCAACATGTCATGTAAACAAAACAGCCGTGAGAGCTGCAGGACCATGAAACGTAAATCATGACTTTCATGAGAAGTATGTCATGATTTTCATGTTATGACTTCTCAAATTTGTTTTTCATACAGTCATTCTATGCTATACCAAGTTTCGTATTGATACCATTATCGAAACGTCCAGGAGAGCTAAAAGTTGTAGGCGGCTAGATATATATATATATATATATATATATATATATATATATATATATATATATAGATGAAATATATGATGAGAGTTTCTTCCGGCTACCGTAATAAAAGTTATAAACTTCGAGAATAGTGCAGTATAGGAAACAAAACAATAAAATATTTATTTAATCCTAACAGTTTCGGCTGGTGGACCAGCCTTCTTCGGAGGATGTAAGTGAAATGATACAAGTTCCCGTAGCAGAGGGTCACCCTCACAGTCACCCTCTCTTTTTTTTGGAGGGTCTTTAAACTGTGAGGGTGACCCTCTGCTACGGGAACTTGTATCATTTCACTTACATCCTCCGAAGAAGGCTGGTCCACCAGCCGAAACTGTTAGGATTAAATAAATATTTTATTGTTTTGTTTCCTATACTGCACTATTCTCGAAGTTTATAACTATATATATATATATATATATATATATATATATATATATATATATATATATATAGATAGATAGATAGATAGATAGATAGATAGATAGATAGATAGATAGATAGAATGAAAGTCGTCGAAGTTCGCTAAGAAACGCTTTGCACTTAAAACTATAGTGAACTAGATTATGATCTAGTGGCGCGACCGGCTTGGCTACGGTGTCAGCTTTCACGCGGATGCCACCAGGTGGAACCGTTGCTACTTTTCATGTGTGTGATGAAGGAAGCTGAGACCGATATGTGGAGAATTGGCATGATTAAGAAGCCCGCACTAGAGATATATCGAACTTTTAAGCAGAAAATTGCCAAGAAAAAGATCTATGATAATACTCGGGGTAGTTCTCTACTGTTTGAGGCCAGGACGGCAGTGTTGCAAACCAAGACATATCGGGCCAAATACGAAGGGGTAGACAAGGTTTGCAGTGCGGGTGTAGAGGAAAAAGAAACTGCCGAACACTTGATAGTGTTCTGTAAAGGGCTTCACCCTATAGTTCAGGATGATGGCGCACAGTTTTTCAAAGCACTGGGGTTTAGGGACAGGGGGGAGGGGCAAAATAGACTTTAAGCGGGTAGAAATAACTAGAAGGAGGTTATCTGATTGGTGGCTAATGTCAAGGCATGAGTGAAAAATTAAACCCTTCACTACAAAGTACGAATCCTTAACCTCGCTATTCAAAGGTAAAAAATAATAAATCTAGCTTTTGGTTCATTAAGTATTACGGCTTGGTGGCGCTAGCCACCGCCCGATCTAAAGGGTACAGCCATATCCATCCATCCATTCATGCCTGCTTCGGCTGCGTTGTCGGGCTGTTGCGGACTCCTGCAAAGCTGCGGATGTGGTTACTTCTAACGCGCGTTTGCTTCGTGGTTCATGCAAATGTAAAATTACGAGGTTAGTTACTTCGTGCACTACCTGGCAAAAACGTTTGCGTGGCATCAAGAACCAGTGAGGAGTTTCTTCGGGGAATACGCACTTCACTGCCATTTATAACGTGCACATATTCGCGCAGGGTGTATCTTGGCTGAAAATGATGTTCACACGCCGCTGAAGTTTCTGTCAAAGGCCTGTCAGCCCTCTGGAGGTTGCGCTTCCACTTTCAGCGGAGATCGTCATCCCTGGAAGCTACAAAAAGCAACGCCTTCGGAGCGCCCCGGTAACCGATTCGGCAATCGGGAGCAAAGCAATGAGAATCCGTTCTCTGCTTAGACATGTCGCGAGCTACATGTTTGTTGGTGCGGGATATCTCTTTAAGTACAGACCAGTATACTGGTGAAAGAACGTAGCAGATTGCCCCACACGTGCAGTAGAGTAGCTTATTAGAACTGTAAAGGCTCGTTCACACCGAAGGCGGGGCGGCCAAAGCGGCGAGACGGCAACGCGGAAAGCGGGAAAAACCTCCATTCCAGGCGGCGAAAGCGGGAGAAAAACCAGGCGGCAAGGCTGATCGCTCTCGGAGCAATTTTTTGCCGCCTGCCGAGGCTTGCCGCTTTGCCGCAGCCAATCAGAACGCCACGCAGTGGAGGTGTGGCGTTGGCGTGGGTGTACGTTTCGGAGAAGCACTGACACGTCATAGCAACGCGTGCACAAAATCGCGAGATGCCCGCCTCTTTTGCAACGCGGCCACAGAAGGAGGCATGCGGTCTGAACAGGTTCACGCTCTCGCCGCTTCGGAAATCCCGCTTCGCCGCTTTGCCGCGCCGCCTTTGGTGTGAATGAGCCTTTAAGTGCAATAATCCGGCTTGCAAGAGATGCCCATCGGCTTCGCTCGCTTTGGCGTCTCACGTCCCACAAGGGCACGGTACTTGTACCGAGAGGACACTTGTTGAGAAGCGTGCACACGGACCAGAAAAATAAAAAGCGCGTCTTGTGTGCGCAAGGTTTGCTTTCTCACCGTCGCTGACTCTCTAGTCGACATCACTCGGGCTAAAAAAATATTTAGAACATCTGCGAATGACAAAAAGGTGGCAGCATTAGGCTTCCCGTTTATGGTATTGGCCTGTACGCGTCCCTCAAAACGCGCGCATAAGATAATACTGACACGAAATAACACGGAAATAACACGGTAATAGATGCAACTCAATACAAGAAACGAATGAAAATCAGTATATTTACTTTTTTCATGTTTTGTTGGGCTAAAACTTTCCCTTATGATAGCCCGTATCTATGCCTTCTGTGCGCCTTGGTCAGTCAGAAATACAATACATACACTCGCGACCTAGATTCACGGTTTCCACAGAAATGTGGACATAACACTTCCTTGGCACCGGAGCTGCTCGCAATCTGGTCACTCACCAATGAACCCGAGCACAACCACAAGCACCGCACATCACAACTCTGAAGAGCCCGACAGCACACAGAACGATGCAACATTCGTCGTTTCTCATCCAAGCACCATAATGCTCAAAAACTGCAACGCCAAAGCGAACGAACTGCCGAATGCCAGCGTCGGTTGCGATGTGTGCCACCACAGCGCACAACACAACCAGCGTCGGCTGCCCGTTGATATATGCGGTAGAGCTTCCAGGCCTTGACGAAGTTTCTTCAGGTGGCGGTGGCTCAATTCGCAAAACCCACACACATACTCACGCACACGCACTGATGAAAAGCACACGCACACGCACATGACAGGAAAAGGCACAGTGGCGCCGCGAGAAATCCTAGCGGGCATCGATGTCATTCTAGACGGCCGAGACAGCAGCCACGGCCTGCTGGTTGCGCCGTCCAAATTATCATATTCTACTTCACTATACAAAAAACTAAATTACATGCGTGTGAAAGTGTCACATAGTGTTACTTTATGCACGCACACCGAACGAAAAGTCTGTGTTTCCACGTATAAGGGACTGAAGTTCAAGTTAGCGAAGCAATGACAGTGCCGCGCCTGGCTCTGGCGGCGAGATCCGGAACACTTGTGGAGACACGCGGGAGAGGTCGCAGGCGACTGAGTGTGTTTTGCCGAAACGGGAACGCGTCCAATACACGCTCCCGCGCAACGCGTTCTGCAGTCGGTGCGGCGAAACTAGGTGCCATGCCGTCAGCTTTGAGCGCAAAAACGAAATGCTCGCTCTGCGAAGTTGCCTTTCCGCGATGTAAAAAGCGGCCCCACGGAAGCGTTGGCGAGGTCCGAAGTATTGTGTCGTTGGCTGCCACAGCAATGCAGAAAACAAGGAACGCTCTCCACGTGTAAAGCTGTATTAGTTTTCCATCGAGTCAAGTCTGGTGAACACAGTCGCGTTCGCGAAAGATGCAGCAATCTTGACACGAGAGCAGAAAAAAAAAGGGCGAGCACTTCGACTTGACTCTCTGTGGCTAAACTTAGCTTGCAGCTTGGCGGCGACGTCAGCGGGTCATGTGCGGCATGGTGGACATGACTGAAAATTCTCGGACATTTTAATGCCATGACCGTATAACTTTATTCTAGGGACGTAGCTCTTTATTGCGGCACCCGTTCGTCCCTCGTAGCCATTGTAGTCTGTAACAAGTATAACATTTTGACCTCCAAGGAGGTGCTGGTGAGAGATTTCTTCTGTGCGTTGTTGAAAAATAAAAAAATAGTGCTCAATGTACATGCCAATGGCTGCTAAGGGGGAATAAGAGACAGGAGAATTCGGCTTTCAGTAAACGCGCACTCTGCGAATTTTTTATTGTTCAACAACGCACAGAAGACAAGAAAGGGTTGCTACGGTATACTTGCTGGGCATAACCCCCTTGGTTTTATAAGAGTTTTGCGAGCGTTGGGCTGCAGTGCCATGAATACAGTGAACTAGTATATACCGTGAACTCGAGGTGGTTAAAGGTGGGAAGTAGACACGAAGCGCAAGCCATAAGAAAGTGTGCGTACGCCTCCTCTCGTTCAGTGCTTGGAATTTCCGCTGGATGGCGGTGCTTCTATTTGAGGAATATATGATAAAAAAATGCGAGATGGTGTTACTTGGAGTGTTGAATAGATGGACGAATGGACACACAGACAGATGCATGGACGGACGCACGGATGGCTGCACGGACGGATGGACGGACGCAGGAGCGGATGCATGGACAAAAGCAGGGACGGACGCACAGATGAACATGCGGACGCACGAACAGACGCACGCACGGACGGGCGGATGGATGCACGGGCGGCCACACAGATGCACGCATGAATGGACTAAAGCAAGAACGAAAGAACGGATGGATGCTTCGCCCCACTATCCATCATTCCCTCTGTGGATATGCCGCCTTTTTTTCTAACGTAGCGTTGCTGTGCCCAGCGTGCGCGCGCGTCAATGCTGCATTGAAAAATACTGAACCCTTCATGATGCGCTCGCGGTTGTTTTGCTAGCTCCACATATAACGAATTTGGTGTTACGTGACGTCAATCGATGACGAAATATATGACTGGTGAAAACATGATAATTCTGACATGCGTATCATGTAAGAACATGTCAACATACCACGCTAATGGCATTCTCGTGGCCGTTTCGCTAGTTCCACGTATACTAATATTGGTATTACGTGACGTGATAAATGACGAAAGTAAACGACACATTCAAACATGACAATCATGACATGAAAGTTATGTACGGTATCATTTACCTCCACCTCGCAACATGATGCTGATTTTAAAGTGACATATCAACCTTTCTTATTCGTGCTTCACATATCAGCGATTCCCAATGTACGTGGGATGGCGATTTTTTCAGATGCTGACGCTTGTCCCACGCATGTGCGGTGCGCATGTGCTCTGCTCGCTGTCTTTCCACTGTGCATGCTGCAGATAAGGGCCCATCAGTTCGACACTCCCCCCCCCCCCACTGAGTGTTTAAAGGCAATAATGAACACCACACTCTAAGCCAAAAATGGCCAAAATGGGAGCAACGGCTGTTTTTACTCCTTCAGACCGACTGTTACTCTCCGAAAAGACCAAGCGGAACAAGATGGCCGACTTGTTCGAGAATGGGGGAGCAACTGTATTCATCTTAAGTTTGTAAGGGAGCAACGGAAGGAGGAACCGCTGTAAATGCTCTCGTCACGCAACGGTTACTCCCCGGCAGGACACCGCACACAAATATGCATGCCGCCCACATTGATATTCATGGGCCAGATTATTGTTTGTTCTGTGTGCCAAACTTCACCAAACCAAAACAGTGATTTATTTTAGCATCCGTAGATAATAAGATAGCAGCGCTGGCTGAACACAGAAGGCCTGAGAATACAGTACGGCAAATACCTAACACACGCAGCAGCAGGATGGAGAGTTGGCACGTCAAAGCGGACCGAACGCCGAAACACGTGCAAAACAACGATAAAAAAAGCCTAGACACGCCGTTCGTCCGCGAAGTAAGGGCGTCAAAGTCGATCAAGCACCGAAACACGTGCATAAGGAGCCCCCCCCCCCCCCCCCGCCCAGATATATCAGAGAAGAAAAAAAAAAGCGGACCCAGACGCGCTTCTCATCAGCTATACACTTAGTAGCACGCTTCACCGTGTACTTTGAGGGCAGAATGACAAATCTGCGCCATCTGCGCCCGCACGACAATTGTGGCACTAGTGTAGCAACCGATGTAAGTTACAAAGTAATTTTTATTCAGTGTTTATGTTGACTAGCACTAAATAAAAATTACACTCAACTTTTTATATTCATTTATGAGTTTTAGTGTACCTCAGTTTTTTTTATAATTGTATTAGGAGAACACACTGAAATTATTGCGCTGACGCCTGTGCTGCCACTGCTCGACGTTTTTTTTTTTCGGCGCAACTAGGTTCGCGTTCGCACTACTTACTCATTTTCATATGGTCTGTGGTTGGCGAGCACATGGACGTGCGGGCTTGTGAGCTATGTTTTGATCGTGTGTGTGTGTCGCAGATTTGCGTTTCTACTTATTCGTGATGAAGGTTAGTGTATATTTATCTTTATGGAGCGCGAAGTAGTTGTGGATTTTGCTGCTGGGTGGAACAAACACATCGTAAATACGTCTTCAGCTATCTGCAAGCCTGTTCGCTCGTCGGACAAAGGACTGTGCATGCATCAGCGTGCAGGTGAGTGGCATTTCCAGCAACATTTAATGCTCTTACAATACATTGTTGAGTGGTTGCGCTATTGAAAGAGAAATGATTTGCTCTTATTCACCGTATCCATTGCTAGCCGTATCGGACTAAATTACCTCGATTACCGCCTGCATACCATCTTGCTTCCCCTGTCACCACTGCAGTGCCAGTGTACTTTTGCAGTTAAAAGTTCATTTCCGCAACACTACCTCGCTTGAAAAAACATTGGGGCGGGGTTGTAGCTGTATTCATACTGGCACTTTTCTACCATTGGCTTTATGTAATGTTAACGGCTGAGTGTTGGGGCCTTGGGCCGCATTTTTTAGAGATGTAAAGTGTACGTAAATCAGTAAGTGAACAAATCATTGTCGCATCACTTCACTGGCATAGCCAGGCGGTTGCGCACAGAATTTTTTTAGGCCGGGCGTAGGGAGCCCAAATTGACGGCCATATTCGCTTGCCCGGCCTATTCAGATAAGCGGACCCCCCCCCCCCCCCTCCCCGCACGCCTAAAAAAAAAAAAATCTGCCCACATCACTGCGTCACTTGCTTCACCTCTGCGCTGAACGTACTATTTTATAAGCGCACCATCAAGCAAGCAGTTTACATATTGACAGAACAATTGGAGGAGGAATGACCCAAATCTTTCAGATTTCTTTAGTGATGCAAAACCTTAGTAAAACTGAATATTGTAAAAGACAATCATAAATGCTGTATGTTCTCGTTAGCGCTGTCATTATTCTGCATCATGAAATCTTTATGCGCTGTGAAAACTTGGCATGCCGTTGAAGTCACATATCGACGTTAATACCAATCGATGAAAATTTCGACAACCTCAATAACGCCGTTTGGGATTTGCTGCATGCACATAATTAGGCTGATTCCCACTTGGCTGTTCTTAACCTGACTTCACTGCTACCAAATGAAACAATATTTGATGCATGTCTGTTACTTTTTTTTCAGTGATATGACACAAATTTGGTTATACTGCAGATAAAGATGCTCCCAAGGATGCTAAAGTACAGAAAGCAAGTGAATTTTGGTAAGTGCAGACTTTTTGTACTACGTATATGAAAGCATCGCTTTTTAGGGGCAAACTGTGCATGTGTTGGCCAGAGAATAGTTCATTATGCCACATGGTTACACTGGCACTGACAATTCGACATGGCTCCGCTGGCCCGTGTGTGTGCTCACACTGTTACCGTTAAGATAAAATGTTTATGTTTTCATTGCAGGGATTGCTGTTTGTACTAAAAAGCCAACTGCCAAGATTTCTTTACGCTGGTACTCCTAAAAGTATGCTTTCCCTAGTTACATGGATTTTGGCTTGCACAAAGCATAACACTTGGGCCTAGATTCACAAAGCTGTCCATGCGCAGGCCTTCATAACAGTGTTTCTTGACTTGCCTTTACCCTGTTTTCTGCAGATGTTTCGTGGGTTTAAAAGTGCCACAGCATGTTGACCTCCCCCACTCTGAAATATTCGCGTTCAAAGTTCCGCAAGAGTGGGCTTAACTTTCTTGTGCATCTCTTTGCTAGTCCAAGATATTGAAGTGTTGTGCTCTTACTAGAGGTGGCAGTGTTTCTAATGTTTGTATTTCCATCACATTAACCAAGTATGCGATCTTGGCTTGACTGGTAGCACATCCTCAACAAATGTCTTTGTGGCACATGTAGAAGGCAGTACAAAATAAATAGGCAGACATTCACACCGGGAGCTAACTTCTAATAATGATTTTTTTTTTGGAAACCATGGTGCGCTTATTCCAATTTGTCTAACAAGCAGTAACCTGTTTGGCTGTGAACCAACAAGACGTTGAACTAATAAAAGCTTTAGTTCTTGTTGCTCTCAAATATACATGTATTGGCAAGCTATCTGTGACACTGTCAAACAACGAATCAGAATATCTGTGCATGCCTTAAGATATATTGCTTCGTTTACATATCTCGTGGCTGTGACTCGTCAACCGAGTGAACAAATGCACCCTAGTTTTCTAAATTTAAAGCATTTTTTGAAGGTAGCACGGTCTACATTTATTTGTCTATAGTTTTGTCCAGCCGTTTGCGTCAGGTACAAAGAAATATACTGAAGATTATCATGTAACCTCTGCAAATGGTTGCTTTCAAGCAGGCTTTGCATGCTTGGCTTGTGCCTACAGGTATTGCACAATTCAAGACGCAGCAGCGTATGATAGAACAGTAGAATCAAGAGCAACTATGTGCACGAGCTAAATAGGTATTTTAACATGAGCGGATAGTACGTGTTATTTGCCACACACATGACCTCATTTAGAATGCCCATTGGTGAATGGGCTCATAGAAATGTCACTCAGCTGTGTATAGGAAACAAGTTAACTGAACCTAAGGGTATGTTTAGCTACTACAAATATGCCTTGTTGAGGTGCTGCACATTTTCTTCCAGAATATTGCTGTCTGAGACATCATGTGAAGAGCGTCTACCACATCAGCATTTATATGGCTTGCCAAGTAACGTTTGGCCGAACCTTCCTTTTTTTCACATTTCGTTTTGCAGTAGACATCCTAGAATGTAAGCGCTGCTGCAGTGTGTGTGACTCATTGTTATGAATTGATTCTGGCATGTTTAACCTCACACTTCTATTTTTTTTTCTTGCAGCAATGAGATGCTTCACATATGCCTGCGGTGACGTTCTGCTGCGCTAGCCTAATGGAAACATCAGCTGCGAAACTTGAGTTCTTCAGAATTGGAGAAGTTGCCCTTCTCTCACCAATGATGACACAGACTGCCCTATGCTAGAAATTCAAGATTGTTTTTCCACGGATGACGCAGAAAACCTTTGATGTAATATGGTGTTTGTTTAGTGCTGGTTGTGGTGTGGCGAAGTCTACTTTTACGTGTGGTCAAACGTCGCCTCATAAAAAGAACAATAAAGCATTTATTTTCCTTTCAATATTGTCCACTTTTTGTGTTAGAAGCACCCAAGCAGTGCTCTTCCAAGGAGCTCTCGCCATGTGTTAAGCGTGTGACAAGCATACTCGAGATAAATACTCATTTCCCCAAGGAGTAACTGGAAGCATGTGCAGTTGGTTTTCAGAGAGTAACTGCGAACACGTGGGAGGAACGGTAAAGAGTAACTGTTGCTCTTAGAAGAGCAACTGGTGGGAGTAATGGTTGGTCGGCAGGGAGCAACTGGTGGGAGTAACTGTTGGTCTGCAGGGAGGAACTGGAGGGAGTAACTGTTCATCCCCCGAAGGAGGAACTGAAAGGAGAGCAACGGTTCCTCCCTCTGCAGTTACTCCTTTTAGGACAGTAATGGGAGTGGCAATGCAATTGCTCCCTGAAAGGAGCAACCCCTATACCCCTGTTGCTCCGTTTTGGCTTAGAGTGCACAATAAAAGTGAACTACGAAGCAGTCTCGTTTTAGGGTGCGCAGTTCCTCGGGCACCACAATTCACTATTAGTGGCATGTCACTGTCTACGCAGTTTGTCAGGCACTACAACACATCTCCACTTGCCGCATGCCTTTGTCATGAGTTGCACCGAATGGAGCTGGCGCGCAGGTCACACATCACATAACTTTTTCGTGGCCTGTTTTTGTCCCGCAGGTTGCACAGTGTGCAACGTGCACACTGTGCACGTTGCACACTGTGCGGTTGGTGTTCACAGCAGCCTGTGGCGGTGTTCCATGACGGGTGTCCGCTTTGTGCTTTGTCGCTGGCCAGCAGGCACTGAACATGCTGCGGGTGTTTTGCAACGCGCAAGATTACTACAGGAGGACAACAAAAAAGCACCACATTCTGATTGACAAGCAATACATAAGCAGGACAGCATCGTCGACGATAGTGGGGGAATGTGTTAACGTCTCTAGTGGGTGCTCGTCATAAACTTTGAGGTCACACACGTTTACAGGGCCTGTTACCCGACAAACTCGTTTGTTTTTGAGAAGGTATGCTAACCTAGAAATTCGCTTTGCAATCACGTATAGGGACCCTCGCATCGTGGTGATTCTGTTCGAATGTTGTGTATTTGCAGCGTGGTGGTTCGAAGTCATAGGTGAGCACTTGTTCGATGGGGAATTTAAGCTCGCGACCTAATAATATAGCTGTCGGATTGAATCCACTTGAAAGATTCACTGTTGTTCGCGTGGCGAATGCCATTTCCTGTACGCGGGCAACCCAGTTCCTGTGCCGGTCAGTGAAAGCCACCAAGATTGTTTTGGGTTTCTTTGACGTGCTCAGTAACGTATGCCTGAGGGTGGTAAGGTGTCGTTCTTTCATGGTGCACACCATGAACTTTGTGAGTGTCCACAAATATTCTGCCTGTGAAATATGTGAAGTTTGTTGTTAGCTGCTTTGGAAAACCGAAGAGAGTGAACGTCCGCAGCAGGCATTATCAAATTATTTTTTAATCCAGCCAGCGTAACGTGTACCATTCTACCCATTTCGAAAAAGAGTCAGAGACTACTGACAAGTATCGGCACCCCTTTGCTGATCTGGGACATGGGCTCATTGCATCACAGGCAACGATATCCAATGGGTATTCGCTTTCCACAAATTGCCTGAGGCCTGGTAGTTTGCCTCGGTCTTGTCGGTGTTGCGTTCTGGCAGGTAGGTCAAGTGTGAACGTGTGAGGTCACGTCCTTTCTCATGTGCAGCCATGTGGTGACACGACACAACTTTTGAAAAGTTCTCCTGCCATCAATGTGACCAGCGAAGCCTGTGTCATGAAAGTACGCCAAGAAAAGTCTGTGTAGAGTCCGAGGAACGAAAATGCATATTAGGGGCTCGCCCTCATGCATATCAAGTGAAGGTACATAACGCAGATACAGGCCGTCCTCGGCTTGCAAGTAGCTGCGATAGGTGTTTGTGGACCATGTTTTCCCGTTGGCACTAGTGACGGCCAGGCCCCTGCATATTTGATTGCACTGGTCGTCGCTTCTGTGAGCGTCAAAAAAACTTCTGCCATGAGTCCAGTGTTCCTCATGCATCTGCAGGCATTGTCACAATCAGGGCGTTGGTGGCTGGTTCGCCATCTGCAGGCAGTGGCGCTCGGAAAAGCGCGTCAGCCGCTTTGTTGCCAAAGCCTTTCTTGTACTCCGCTTTGTAATTATATTTCTGAAGTGAAAAAGCCCACCGGGCCAGATGACTGGATGGATTTTTCAGCTTCGACAGCCATGACAGTGCCTCGTGATCGGTTTGAATCGTTAATGAAGCTCCGTCCAGGTACATGTCAAATTTCTTCATCGTGAATACGATTTCATGGCACTATTTCTCTGTTATGGTGAAGTTCCTCATGCGCCCGAGAGCATGTGGCTCGCTAATGCTAGTGGATAAAGCATCTCTTGATGTTCCTGGAGCAAAACTACTCCAAGGCCATATTATATAGCTTCGGTCTGCACAAAGAAGGGTAAGTTTAGATCAGGGAGCCACAGCCGTTATGTATCGGCGATAGCCTCCAACAAAGCCTGGAATGCTGCCTACTGCACGTTAGTCCTAGACCAATGTACACCCTTGTGCAAGATCTCGTGAAGCGGCCTTGCGAGATCAGCGCAGTGAGTAATGAGGGGGTGGTAGAAGCCTGTTATACCCGAAAAACCGTTGCAGGCTCTTGACGCCCGTTGGTGGTGGATAATTCAGTAATGCCTGGAGTTTCTGTTCATCTGGTCGTATTGTGACTTGCTGGACAATAAAACCTACAAGGTTGATTTTCTTTGAGACCAACTGAACTTTCTTGGAGTTGATAGTAGTACCTGCTTCCTGCATTCGTTGCAATACGGTGGCTATGTGAATCAGGTGCTCGTCGAAGGTTTCCGAAGCGACTACCACGTTTTCGATGTAGGCCACTGCATAGTTGAATTGGGCGCCTATGAGCACAATGTCTATGACGCGCTGAAATGTCACGGGTGGATTGCACAATCCGAAAGGTTACCTCGTAAACTCGAACAGTCTTCTTTGGCAAGTAAATACCATTTTCTCAGCATCAGATTCAGTTAACAGGATTTGCAAAAATCCTTTGCTACCGTCAAGGGTAGTGAAGAATTTGGCGGCCCCATCGGAGTACATAACAGAGCCGATTGATAAAAAGGGGTACGAGTCTCGAACCGTGACGGTGTTTACTGGTGGTACATAACACACACAATCACGTAAAGCCGTCCTTCTTTGGAGCTGAAACATATCGTAACGCCCATGCATTGTTGGATGCTCTTACAGCTCCCAGCGTCGAGCGTTTCTTTAAAAGCAGCGTCCAGAAGTTCACGCTTGGGTACACTTAAGAGACGGGGATTGAAACGGATAGGGCATACGTCACCTGTGTCGATCCTGTGTTCCAATACATTGACGTTGCCGGGAACATTAGTGAACATTGGCGCAAAGCGCTATAGGGCTCTTTCAATTTTAAATTTTAGCTATGATGGCGCTTTGAAGGATTCGATAACACTAAGAAGTCGTCTGTGGTCTCAAAGAACGAATGCACAGTTGTTGCAAGGAGATCAGACGAGTGTTCAGGTGAAGTAGGCACAAACGTCAGCTGTTTTTCAGTGATGCTATAGCTGTAGGTGCCCGTACGGATATCAGGCACGATACGCATTTTGGCTGTAAAATTTCGTCCCAAAATCATGGGCAGGAAAGTCCGGGTAAGAGTAGACGACGTTGACGAAATTTCCGCCCATCGAATGTAACCACTAAACAAGCTTCGAGTGCAGCAGAGACGGCATGAGCAGAAGCAACGCGCAGATTAGTGTTTACCCTTCTATATGCTAGGGCTCTAATCTCGCAATTTTCGTGAGGCGATCCCTGCAAACAAAAACAGTTGAGCCAGTATCTAAAAGTGCCAGGACGTTTACTACTTTAATGAAAACCATCACCAATACGGCTTTATCAGCGTGGGTGACGAGAGCCGGAAAATCCCTCAGCGTATTCTATAGTAAATCGTGGCTGTTATCAGCCGGGGAGCACTTTGAACGAGCGGTGGTAGCTTGGTTCTCTGGTAGTTGTCCGGGTGGGAAGAAACGTGGCTTTATTTTATCTCTTTGGGCATATGCTGCTTTGCCGAAAGTTTCCTGTTGTTCTGGTTACCGGTGGCTGGATAATTTGAAGATATATACACCTGGCGTCGACGCCTCTGCGACGCGCCTGGCTGCTCTTGAATACGAGCCGTTGTCCACGCAGGGGCCGCAGTAGGCTTTCCAGGACCTGCGTAAAGTGAGAGGACCCCGGGGGGCGGTAGAATGTGGGCCGGTGATTGGTATGTGCTCACCATTGCCGGGCCCGGTCATTTCCCGGGCGGCTGGGTCCTGGTCTGCTTAGGCACTGACGTCTATACAGACCCCGACCTCCACACTGTTCCTGTTTGCGCCTCCTGCACTAGAGTGGGTGGCGGCTGCTACGGACTGACCTTGGGTCGAGGTGCCCGGTGTGCGTGTCTCACGTTAATTGGTCCGTGACGTGAAGGCGGACGGAGCGGAGAAATTGTGGTGGCTGGATGGGTCAGGGGTCCTTGGTAGGGCCGTTGGTAAGGCCATTGGGTTACACCGACCATGCCACGCACAGGACGGCTCGAGAGTAGATTCGGGAGGAGCGGTTGCGGGTATGTGAGCTCCGCCAACATCCCGGACTGAATATCACCTGCTGATCTAGCGAGAACGTCTAGTGAAGGGAATGAGCGAAACCTTAAACACGTGAAAACGCGTATGTGACTGCACAACTGCCCGAGTCCCCTTTTTCGCTTCAGATGCTGAAGGATCGACCTGGTCATAAAGGGAGACCTCCTTCCACCGTGCGTGCTGCAGTTATGGGCCAGTCGGCCCGACAGTATACAAAAGCGTAGTTGAGAGTTCGTGGGAATGCGTGATTTAGCTAAAGCAATTTGGCCTTCTTCATGCGGAGTAGTGTGGACCGTCATTGATTGCAGTTGGATATATTTAGAGTGTCAATTATAAATAGTTTATGAACATGTGTTACGGCAGTGTCCAGTGCCTCTCACAGGCTGTTAGGGCTGGTGGTGATGAGCCAGTCACAGCGAGGTTTCCCTCCCGCACAGGTCGTCCAGAAGACCAGAAATACGGTGGTTAGGCTGACGCTCAAGCCCCCGATGCCGAAGTGCGTTAGCTTAAGGGCAGGTCTTGAGGACTCCAATAAAGTATGTCATACCATACGATACCTATATAGACAGGCTTGCTAAGTCTTAACGAAATTGTGAGGCGCATCGTTTTTTTACTTAGTGAGCCAAATATTTGCGAGTTTTATAGTCAAGCATGACACGTGGTTGAAGCTCATAGTATTTGCTTTCATTGTTCTGGCTACATCGGGTTTAGCAAACCTCAAAAGGTGGATCAGCATTTAGCAAAGGCTCAAAATGCTACAGTTTTCAGACCTAATAGTAGCTGCTAGGGATATCAATAAATTCCTTTGTCGACCCCTGACAATTAAATGGTGGCGCGAGTTGTACTGAAATAAAAATACTAAACTCCAACCCCGAAACATACACGTGTAGTTTAGGAAGATGTGTTAACGTCGAAAAATGTCACCAAAACCATTGAAAGAAACTTTCCTTCATTCGTCTGGCGCCAATAGGGGAGTTCACGGCCTTCCATGGAGATAGGGATAATAGGGGCCGAAGATAACGACGTACTTTTTAAAGGGACCCTGCATTACCTTTGGAGCATGGTCACAAAACGAGGCGATCGATGAATACAGGCTCCCGAGAATACGCGTATCATATAATATAGCGAAGCACGTGGTCTATTATTTGCAATGAATTATCCAATTCATCTCTAAATCGCTTTCTCTTCTTTCGACAAATGATGGAGGACGCTCAAAATAGTAATTACAACTTCTTCTAAAGAGAACCATCTGTGTGTAGGTGCGAAGCAGCGGGCGATAGCTCTAACACTGACGATATATGAAAATGCACAGCTTGCGCGTTAACTAAAAGCAAACAGCAGCGATAAGGGCTAGCGTAAACACTAACCTCAGCGTAAGCGTTAGCGCCCGCTGCTCTGCATATGTACATAATTCCTTTCAGCGGGAGATGGTGTAACTTTTCTTTCCACTCACGTGTAATATTTAGAGGTGAAGCTCCTTACGGCGTACGCTTGTCTGCCGTAGTTGTCTGTCATAGCCGCCCCCAGTACGCCGGATTACGACAGGGGCCTGCAGTCAAGCACTCACGTTTAAGAATTATTTAGTATAAAAAAAGTCACTGCCTATAACGCCTGCTGATCACAGTTTTATGCCAGCTGGAAGAAATTCATTTCTATTGCTTATTACACAGGGCGAGCCAGGATCAGAATCTCGCACCCCCGGCTCACTTGGATCATCGGGTGATGGTATCGTCGTACCAGTGATTAAAGGGTCAATGCCTGCCACAATCAATATTACGATGAGTGCTCTCGTTTATACAACTGTTCGAGCTACCACAACGTCTGATCACGTGACCACCACGCCTGTTCAACTGACCACGACGCGTGCTCCGGTTTCTACGACGCCACTCCTGGTGACAACAAAAAGTGTTCCAGTCTCTATGGCGACTGTTCGGGAGACTACGGCTCCTACTCAGGTGACCACGATGCCTGTTCGAGTCCCTACGACACCTGTTTGGGTGACCACGATGCCTGTGCGAGTGACCACGAGGAGTGTCCCACTTACTACAACGACTATTCGAAAAACTACGATGCCTATTATGGTGAAGACGACACCTAACCAGCTGACTACGACGGCTATTCGTCTGACTACGATCCCTACTCAGGTGACCACATCACCGGT
Source organism: Rhipicephalus microplus (assembly GCF_043290135.1). Taxonomy (NCBI): domain Eukaryota; kingdom Metazoa; phylum Arthropoda; class Arachnida; order Ixodida; family Ixodidae; genus Rhipicephalus; species Rhipicephalus microplus. The sequence goes on from NC_134702.1 coordinate 117,670,861, forward strand.
TCCTATGACTAACACACGTCTTCGGGTCTCTACAACGCCTGTTAGTGTGACCACGTCGAGTGTCCCGATTTCTATGACGACTGTTCGGGAGACTACGCCACGTGTTCTGGTTACCAAGACGACAGTAGTAATGCCTACGACTGTAGCGAAGGTGACGACGACACCTATTCCGGAGACTGTTTCACCATCACCTGGAGCCAACACCACCGTCTGTATGACCGAACAATGCCACTACCTGGCCCAGTGGCTGCGTCAGAAGCTGAACCCAACTGCCGACCCTTGTGAAGATTTCTACAGCTATGTGTGTAGCTCGTTCAAGTGGCCGGGACCCGACACCTTTTCTGAGGTACTCCTCGATTCGGTATCTTTGCGCTATACGCTATACGCAGCTATCACTTCTATGGTCTATTTCAATGATAACACGACTTAACAAAAGAAGCAGGATAAAAGAACAGTAAACCATAAACATATGAATTACTTTTTGATCTACAAGCAAATTATCGGCATCAAGTTTCGCAAAAGAACTTCGATTATAGAGTTTAAAAAATGTCAGCATCGTTCTTCTGAATTTGAGGGCCTGATTTGAAAAACAAATTTCGAGTGTACCGCAAGCATTTCGTGTAAATTATTTCAACTTTCATCCACACTAATTCATAACTTCCAAAGGTTTTCCAAGACCTCATGTGCTAGGAAGGTACTCTTGGAGCGGAATGTATTCGCTGCTAAGTAAAGATTAGTGAAGATGCTATAGCAGGTGACTTAAATGGCACGTTTGTTAAGTGGTGTTTTCTCTTACTTGGGTCCTTTTCTTGGTGAGATTGCTGATTTCTTTTATTGTGAAGCAGTCACCTTCTAATTGAAAAAAAAACAGCGTGCTTCTATTTTACCTTTTTAACAATTGGGACACTTTACGGCATGAAAGTAACTTTTATTCTCTACAGCGCAAAAATAGCTAGCCAACGTTCACATTAATAACGAGAACCAGTGCAGGAGTTGAAGTAATTTATTATTACTAAGATGTCATATTGTAATGAATGTGCCAGCCTTACAACAAGGATGTTCTATTTAGACGGTTTATTAAGGGCGAACTTGCGCTCAAAGTGAACGACGCACAGCAGTCAAGAAGATCCGAAGGTCGGTAGTCCTCGTGAGCCTCTGCCTCGAGCACCCTTGCTCTCTTCTTCTTCACGCGCGTTGGCCGTTCGGTTGAGCACCGTGCGTATGCAGGGCCGGCTCGTGCATTGCGGCTGGCTTCGTCGCTCGTAGTCGTGCCGTTAGCGTTTCTCTTGTTTCCCGACGTCCGCGTCGCGCGGAGCCATGGTAATTTCCTATGGCAATATATAAATGGCTACGGAGGAAGAATATATTACATGCTTATCCGAGAGCTAAACCCTAACAAAACTAAGAGGCTGCAAGAAAACAAGTGATAACTCTTAAATATTACGTGCCAAAGAAATCAACTACGCCAATTCTTTTTCTAGTATGACTATCGATGGCCCGCTCAATCAGCAGCTTCAAGCGATCGTCGCCGTATCACATACAATTCTATTGCCTTCGTTAGGCTGGGGCGCCAGAACCCTTGCCTTTTCAAAGAGTAGCTGGAACCCCCATTCAGAAGAATGACAGCTCAAAAATTAAGACTTCCTGGCAAAGTTCTTACAAGATTCTTACAAGACACCTGCCCGTCTGAAATTGTTATCACCATGAGGCAAACACACACACACACACAGACACACACACACACACACACACACACACACATATATATATATATATATATATACATATATATATATATATATATATATATATATATATATATATATATATATATATATATTCATATATATATATATATATATATTATATATTTATATATATATATATGTATATATATATTGGAGGTCTAATAGGCAATAATCCCTATGAAATTATAGGGGAAGTTATTAGACCAAATCGTTATGTAAATGTGGAGAAAGAAAAGTGGAAAGCGGGCATATATATATATATATATATATATTAAGGAAAAGAGGTGTATACCTAAGGGCTCGTTTTTCCGTGTTTTAACACAATAATAATGAGATCTAACAGACAGTAATGCCAAGGAATGTACAGGGGAAGTTATTAGAACCAATGAAATGTAAAATAAGAAGAAAGAAAAGTGGATGAAAAAATAACCAGCCATGGGCAGGAATCGAACCTAGGACCTTTGAATAATGCTTTCGATGCTCTAACCACTGAGCTACCCCAGCGGCCTTCGCTCCATCCACTTTTTTGGGTTTATATGTGAATTTAGAAGTAGGAGTGACAGTCAGCGCCATCTATAAGCCAAGCGACGAGTGTGAAAACACTCTTTTATGCACATGTTTGGCGTCACGTAGCACGTGAACTTAATATGAGCGGGCAGCTGAATAATGGTCCCTCGTATACAACCTAATGACACCAAGTCTGCCAGTACGAGACCCTCGTTTAATGAAATAAGGGAAAGAGGTGTATACCGAAAGGCTCGTTTTTCCGTGTTTTAACACAATAATATTCAGGTGATTTTTTCATCCACTTTTCTTTCTTCTTATTTTACATTCCATTGGTTCTAATAACTTCCCCTGTACATTCCTTGGCATTACTGTCTGTTAGATCTCATATATATATTGTGGTGAAGCCTTCGAACAGTGGGTCGTCCTCTCCAGCGCCTTCTAGTGGGTTGCCCTTTTTAGCAAGAAGAAGAGCAGCTCGTGCAGAGAGTCGGTACCCGCATTGACTGTCACTGTCAAGCATCGTCGACAACCGTCCGCCAATAAACGTCTCAACAATTTGGTGGAGAGTGCTGGGCCCTTCTAACACCTTCGGTTAGCATTTGATGCCCCTGGAGCTACGATCCCGCACCGTGCCTTCTACCATGCACCAAGACGCCGCACAGCAAACGCTTCCTCCTGCGCCGACGCCATGTTCCGGTGTTCCCCGCATCCGGGACCCTCCTGTCTTCACCGGCGCGGATGGCACCGACGTCGAGGACTGGCTTGCTATGTACGAACGCGTCAGCGTCCCCAATCATTGGGACGAGGCAGGAAAACTCGGCAACCTGGTTTTCTACCTCGCGGGTGTGGCCGGCATGTGGTACAACAACCACGCATCCGATTTCCCCACTTGGTCCGCTTTTAAAACCGCCGTCGTCGACGTGTTCGGCCGTCCTGCCGTTCATAAGCTCCAAGCCGAACAGCGGTTACGTGAACGAGCACAGCAGACCGGTGAGTCCTTCACAAGCTACATAGAGGACATTCTTGACTTGTGCAAGAAAGTGGACGCGAGCATGTCAGAGGCCGACAGAATTACCCATGTTCTAAAAGGCATCGCCGACGATGCCTTCACCATGCTCCTGGCCAAGAACCCTCGCACTGTGGCAGAGATCATTACACTTTGCCAAAGTTACGAGGAGCTGCGACGGCAGCGCTCGATGACCCGTCGACCACCCTCACGTGACGCTGATCTCTCGGCCTTGTCAACACTTCCGGACCACACCGCCTTGCTTGCTGAAATCAAGTCATTCGTGCGTGAAGAAGTTGCCCGCCAGGTCTCTTTACTGGCCTTTGCTTCCCCGCAACGTGCTGAACAGTCGTCAAGCACACTTCTGCCTCCCCTCCGCCGAGCCATTCAGCAGGAAATCGCGGAGGTCGTTCCAGAATATCACCAGCCCCCTCCAGTATCTACACCACTCAGTTACGCCCAAGTTGTCGCCAGGCCACCCCCACCGATTCCTGTGACTGGCCCTCTTGGTTACACCGAAACCATCGCCAGACCCCAGGCCTTCGGAGAAACTGTGCCGCCTACATATACCGACGTCATCCACGTGCCCCGTGTGCCGCCCACTATGCAGTTATATCAGCAGCCGGCTCGCCCATCGCGTTCTTCGACATGGATGGGACCCGCGAACCGATGGCGCACTGCGGACAATCGCCCCATCTGCTTTGCTTGTGGTTGCGTCGGGCACGTAGCACGCTACTGCAATCGTATGCAGCGACCGCAAGTCGCCTCCAATTTTCCCAGCCAATCGAGCCGCTTTTATGACCAACCGCCACCTACGTCACCGTCGTCCCGCCCCGCTCCATCTACCCGCCGCTCACATTCTCCGCGACGTCGCTCACTGTCGCCGATGCGGCCACGTCCACTAGAGGGTGACCAGGAAAACTAGTCGTCGCAGTCCACGAGGCAAGGGCTGCGACGCTGTCGAACTGCGGAAGCCCTCAGGAAAGACCATCGAACGTGATAGACGTGCTTGTGGATGGTGTTCGTGCATCTGCCCTTGTAGATACTGGAGCCGCCGTATCCGTGATGGACGCAAAGCTTAGCCGATTACTGCGCAAAGTGACCACGCCACTTTCCGGGCTCTCCCTCCGTACAGCCAGCGCCCAAAGCATTCACCCTACAGCGATGTGTACAGCCCGCCTCATGATTCAGGACGTGATGTATGCCGTTGAATTCATCATAATTCCTTCATGCTCTCACGACGTCATCCTAGGATGGGATTTTCTCTCCCGCCATGACGCCGTCATTCATTGCGCACCAGCAGAAATAGAGCTAACACCATTCTCTTCTTTGACGCCGGCCGACAGTCCATCTACTGCAAGCAAATTACTCGTCAGGGACGACACGCAAGTGCCTGCAAACTCGTCCACGGCGGTGTCGGCGTACTGTGCAAGTCTTTCAGACACCGCTGCACTCCTCTCACCATTTCATCGTGTTTTCACCAGAAAAGGTTTGCTGGTTCCTTTCGCGACCGTGCAAGTAACTCGCGGCAGCACCACTATTTTTGTTCTGAACTCATCCCCGTACAGTGTTACGTTGGTGCGAGGGGAATGTCTCGGCAGCGTGGAACCCATCGAAGACGCACAAGTCATGGATCAACCTGATGACAAGCACTGCCGAAGTTCCAATACGCTTAGTGCTGTTTCTACATCTGTTTCATCATCCGCTGATGTATTTGGTCCTTCCATTGCTGACAACCTTACGCCGGTCCAGCGCTCCCAGCTTCTGGCCCTGTTGGAAGAATTCCGCTCTTCTTTCGATGTCTCTCAACCTTCTCTCGGCCGCACATCCACTGTTACGCATCGCATTGACACAGGCGCACAACCACCACTACGGCAACGTCCATATCGCGTATCTCCCACAGAACGCCGTGTAATCAACGAGCAAGTGGACGACATACTACGCCGCGATGTTATTCGACCCTCTAACAGCCCCTGGGCATCTCCTGTCGTTCTCGTCGCGAAGAAGGACGGTTCTGTGCGGTTCTGTGTGGACTACCGACGTCTCAACAAGATCACTCGTAAGGACGTGTACCCACTACCGCGTGTGGATGACGCGATTGACAGCCTGCAAGGAGCCGAATTTTTTTCATCTCTAGATTTGCGCTCAGGGTACTGGCAAGTACCTATGGCTGAGGACGCTCGACCGAAGACCGCTTTCGTCACTCCCGACGGCTTGTACGAATTTAACGTCATGCCGTTTGGGCTGTGCAATGCGCCTGCCACCTTTGAGCGCATGATGGATACCGTCCTGCGTGGCCTGAAATGGCACACGTGCCTGTGCTACCTCGATGACGTCGTCGTTTTCGCTCCGGACTTCTCAACGCACCTTCAACGCCTGCGGCATGTTTTAACGCGTCTGAGTGACGCCAGTCTGCAACTGAACCTGAAGAAGTGCCGATTTGCAGCTCGGCAGTTGACAATACTCGGCTACGTCGTGTCCAAGGACGGAATTCTCCCCGATCCAGCCAAGCTTCGGGCCGTGACCGAGTTCCCCAAGCCGACATCCATCAAGGAACTGCACAGTTTCTTAGGACTGTGTTCCTACTTTCGGCGCTTCATCCGAAACTTCGCGTCTATCACATCGCCGCTGACAAAACTCCTCGGTAGTAACGGGCCTCTCCATTCGTGGTCATCACAGTGTGACGACGCATTCACAAAGCTCCGTCGTTTACTGACGTCGCCTCCCATACTCCGCCACTACGACCCTACTGCCCCTACAGAGGTACACACGGACGCCAGTGGTGTCGGTCTCGGCGCTGTCCTTGCGCAGCGCAAACCAGGGTTCCCGGAATATGTCGTGGCGTATGCAAGCCGTACGCTTACAAAAGCCGAGACTAATTACACCGTCACTGAGAAAGAATGTCTGGCAATCGTGTGGGCCCTTACCAAGTTCCGACCTTATTTATATGGTCGCCCATTTGATGTAGTCACCGACCATCACGCACTATGCTGGTTGTCCTCATTGAAAGATCCCTCAGGCCGTCTCGCCCGGTGGGCACTTCGCCTGCAAGACTACGACATCCGCGTGCTGTACCGCAACGGAAGGCAACATGCTGACGCCGACGCCCTGTCGCGCTCTCCCTTGCCTGACGACAATGCCCACGACTCAGCGTCTCACCTTGCCGTTTCTTCCATTAGCATTCATGCCGTTGCTACTGAACAGCGCAAGGATCAATGGATTGCCTCACTGATAGACTTGCTGACTGATCCATCCACTCCATCCACTCGCGCGTTGCGTCGTCAAGCCCACCATTTCGCCGTTCGCGACGACCTTCTCCACCGACGCAATTACAGCGGTGACGGCCGCCAGTGGCTACTAGTCATACCCCGCAGTCTGCGCTTTGACATATGCGAATTCTTTCATACTGATCCGCAATGTGCGCACTCCGGCGTATCGAAGACTTACCAGCGCATTCGCCAACGGTACTTTTGGCGCAGCATGTACCGCTATGTGCAGAAATTCGCTCGCTCCTGCATAGAATGTCAGCGCCGCAAAACTTCAACGCACCTGTCGCCGGTAGGTCTGCAACCTCTACCCTGCCCTGCCAGGCCGTTTGGACGCGTTGGCATTGATTTGTATGGACCACTTTCACTAACGTCGGCCGGTAACCGCTGGGCCATTGTTGCTGTGGATCACCTCACGCGATACGCCGAAACTGCCGCTCTCCCCGCGGCTACAGCGAGCGATGTGGCCTCCTTCCTGCTCCAACGATTCATGCTGCGACACGGTCCACCTCAGGAACTGCTCAGTGATCGAGGCCGCGTCTGCCTGTCTGAAGTCGTCGAAGCCATTCTCAAAGAGTGCAACGTTGTTCACCGCAAAACTGCTGCTTACCACCCGCAGACGAATGGCCTTACTGAACGCTTCAACCGTACGCTCGGCGACATGCTCTCCAAGTACGTCGCCGCCGATCACACAAATTGGGATTCCATTCTACCCTTCGTCACCTACGCATATAACACCGCCCCTCAGGGCACTACTGGCTTTTCACCTTTCTTTTTATTATATGGAAGGCACCCGTCGCACACCATCGACACTATACTTCCGTACAAGCCAGATCCGTCAGAGTGGGCGCCTATTTCTGCTACAGCCAAGCTTGCTGAAGAGTGTCGAGAGCTCGCAAGGACCTTTACAGCGCATGATCAAGAGCTGCAAAAAGGCATTCGCGCTGACACCAGCACTCCTGCGCCCATGTTCCTCCCTGGAGCGCTCGTCTGGCTCTCGATCCCTACCACTTCAACTGGCCTATCTTCAAAACTATTGCCCAAATACGAAGGCCCCTACCGTGTCGTCGAACGCACTTCCCCTGTAAATTACTTGATCGAACCCATCGAACCATCTTCGGACATGCGCCGTCGAGGGCGCGACATTGTCAACGTGGAGCGCCTCAAAGCCTACCACGACCCGCTCATAGTAACCAGCTGCTAGGTCGCCAGGCGGCTCCCTCTTCGTACCCGGGGTAGTTGTGGTGAAGCCTTCGAACAGTGGGTCGTCCTCTCCAGCGCCTTCTAGTGGGTTGCCCTTTTTAGCAAGAAGAAGAGCAGCTCGTGCAGAGAGTCGGTACCCGCATTGACTGTCACTGTTAAGCATCGTCGACAACCGTCCGCCAATAAACGTCTCAACAATATATATATATATATATATATATATATATATATAAATATATATATATATATATATATATATATATATATATATATATATATATATTTATATATGTCTTTTAGTATTAGTAACTCAGTTGATAAATTTTCGCACTGAGCAGTTTAATTAGGGAATACAATCTAGCTCAATAGCACACTTATGACAGATGGCTGATCCATGGCCAATCCAGGGATATCTTCTAAAGAACCTGACAGAACGATTGGCTTGGTCCACAAGAGCTGAACCATCATTCCATGAGCCGTGGTGCAGCAGCTTTTATGGCCATCGGCTGCTGATCTGAAGGACTTGGGTTCGGTCCAAGTGTTAGTGGAAACATTTCGATGGAGGCAAAATGCGATACGCTTGTCCTAATTAGGACAGTGCGCGGTAAAGAACACCAGACTGGCAAAATTTTTGGAGCCGTACACTGCAATGTGTCACGCTATCACGTCGTGTTTTCGGTGCGTGAAAGCTTAGGACAGATAGAGCGTGGATCTGGGAACTTTGCATGCAAATACTAAGAATCAGTCAGAAGCAGTTGAGCATTTCACACAAATGCTCCGCAGCGTCTCCTGAAATATAGTTTGACGCTAACGCCACGTATCTTTGGGTTCTGATGCCAGGACTTTACCAATGCATGCCGACATACTTCTGAAGCATACCGATGTTTTAAATTGGCAGCAGCATTCATCGCTTTGCGGCTTGAAGTAGTCATAGTGGTGCCGGTAATGCATTGGAGAGTTCAGGTTAGGCTTGCTGACGACTGTACACACGAGAAGTGACACCCGCTGGGCATTGCGCAGCTTCCATAAAGAACCCATAGAAGAAGTAGCATGCGTGAATTGAAAGCGTCACGGGCCCGACAAAAACGCAAGACTGCAAAATTAATATGACTTCCTCAATGCGCGCATACGTTGTGAAGCAACGCGACAAAAATCGCGAACTGTTTACCTGCCCTTCGCTAAGATGCGATGCGTGTGTTTGTGAGGTGGAAGCTTCAGGAATGCGTCTTGAGGGCTTCTCTTTAGTGTTCATTCCTCCATGGTCCACATATTCTGGAGCTCTGTCTTCAAGGATGTGATTGTGGCAACCAGCCCAACTTTCTATCCTGCTATTTTCAAAAATGATTATCTTCTAATTGCGATATTCGCTGGAAATTTTTTGACCACTTTTTTAGGCTCTCTTCCCGCAATATTGTACATTCGTAACTTTGATTTTGTATTTATGCTACATTTAGGTTATAACTTATCACATGACTGCCGCTTTTGCATGTTCATATAATTTCGCTTTTTGGTGCTTGTTTCATCATGAACTTATAACATGTGCTGTGCTGGTTTGCGCCGTTATGCAGTAGCAAATTCATTACACCGTAATAACGGGAAGCTGCTGTTACTTCATCCGAACTCGAAGAGCAGTTCATGGTAGAACAAAGGGCCCGCAACAAAGCAGAGAGACTTCATGCTTGTGCCCCGACGTGGGAGTAGCCCACAACGTGTTTAGTGAGAGCCATCAAAAACCATAATAGGTTTTTTTTTTCATCCATCCATGGATTCATCGCCCTTCCGAATATATAGCAGGAGTTCGCCTTGCCCACCATATAATATCCGTACAATAGAACAGATCGGTTTGCCTTAATATGATTCCGGCACAGTTAAAGTAAATGGGAAGTTTTTTAGTTATGGCACGTCATGCTAACGCATCCTAAATACGGAAATCCTCATTTGACGTTTTTTTCTACCTATAATACAGTGGATTCCTAGAACCACTCGAAGGAATGTGGAGCATTTTTGAAGTTCAATTTCGGGCAACTCTCATGCCACACGTATCGTAGTCAAACAGCAACGGAGAATCGTGCCAGTGCTTTCTTGCGGCTTCCTCTTGATAATGAAAACTTTGATTTGGTGGTATGATATACAGTATACCTGCTATGTGAGCTCATTGACGTGTCGTCATGGAACTTCTCGTGACAAAGCGAAAGAAGAATCCAAGACCTATATTCTATAGGTCATTTGTTCTTGTCTAAACGTTGTTGCGAATGATACGGGTCATTATCTCACTGATTGCAAGCACGTGAATGGGAGTGGCCTGATGCTTTATTACGTCTAGTACTCAGCCATCCATAGGGATGGCTGCCCTATACAAGTGAAAAAAAAAATGTTAGGCTGTACTGCGATAGTGTGCCATGTACCGCTGCAGATTGGCTGTTTGCTATACAACTTACTTTAACACCGCCCTAGCATATCTCTCACTTTATGAAAAAAGGCACCAACACAATGCTAAATTGTGTGTATTAGTTATATCGTAATCGTATCTATTCAGCCCGTAATAGCACCATGATTGAATTAGTCTTCTCTAATAGCCGGTAATATAGAGCTCTGTTAACAAGAATAACAATATTACCACTATTAGATATTGCTGTCATTGATTTACACGCTCAAGCAACTAAATGTTTGTGAAGCATGCGGTAGCCGCAGATACCGCCATCAGTTTATCCCATGGGAATCTTTACAGAGAGCTCAAAACTGTACGAAGCGAAAATACACTATCGCATGCGTTTCTTCCATTTGTTCACTTTGTATTTGCAGATTGATAGGTCCATGAAGAGTATGATAATTGGAGCTGCTTACACCACCCGTGTTCCACAAACCCGTCAGAGTTCATGGCAAAAAGCTGCTGGCATGTTCCAGGCTTGCGTTGCCCTCGTAAAATCAGGGCGCAGCCAGGTACGTGTTTAAAAGTGTGAAAAGTAGGGCCGTTCCTTGAGAAATTGTAGTTTTTATAGACGCTTAGCACGAAGAAAGGATGGTGTAAACTTAAGGGCTTACCTTGAACAATGCTTTTCATAGATATTAGGTCTAGCGAGAAGGACACCAGTGGCTGGTGTTTTTGCAGTCGTCTCTGGGGTTGGTGGCATCATCTCACACACACACACACACACACACACACACACACACACACACACACACACACACACACGCACACGCACACGCACACGCACACACGAACGCACACACACACACGAACGCACACACACGCACACACACACACACGCACACACGCACACACACACACGCACACACGCACACGCACACGCACGCACACACGCACACGCACACGCACACACACACACACACGCACTCACGCACGCACGCACACACGAACGCGCACGCGCGTGTTAAATTTGAAGGGCGCGGAAAGTGTGAATTTCAGATTGGTCGAACTGCAACATGCCTTGGCTGTCGCTAGGCGAATCAATGACTGAAGCTGGCGTCATCGTACGACTATAAATTTTGATCCGGTTGAAACTTTCGCATCGTGCGTGTGTATCGAGTGCTAGAGCGGCTGCATACGGTAAACACCTGCGGACCATGAGTGCAAGTTGGAGTGGGAATCTAGCGCTACGTCGACGCCAGCTTATAGTACTAAGTCTTCATGTTACAGCCAAGAGATGCCGAAGTTCCACTGATTCGAAAGTAACGCCTTCCGCAGTTCGTGTTTCATTACATCGTGATAGTACGTACTGATGAAGTAGCTTTTACAACCTACTATGCGCATGCTGTAGATTTTTCAGAGTGTCGAGTAGGGTTCCGGACCTTTTACTCGAAAGCGCACAAAATTGTAGAACGGGAAAAGTGCGAAACCATCTTCCAACCGGACTCGGGTTACGAAGCGCTGCGATAGATGTGCAAAGCGTCTGATAGCATGGCAGTGCCAGGTGTCGCTTCGCCACGCTTCCAACAGATGGCGCGACGCGCAATCTCAGGTATCTAAAGGGAATGGCTAAGTAGCTGGGCTGAGACGAAGAACTTGCTGACGGAACTACAAAATGGGTTTCGTTCGGGTCGTAGATTGGAGGATAATATTTTCACTCTGACCCAGTGTGCCGAAACAGCGAAGCTTGAAGGGCGATCTCTGCTGTGCTGTTTTCTGGATGTAGAGAAAGCTTACGATAGTGTCCCGCAGGCAGAATTGCTTGATTGCATGAACCACTTGGGCCTTCCAGAGATCCTCATCTCGACCGTGAGACGTATGTACAGAGGCAACACTGTAGTGGCACACTTCGGGGATGTTGAGTCAGACCCCATTGTAGTAGTGAAAGGCCTGCGTCAGGGTTGCCCACTTTTACCATTACTGTATATTTTTACGTCTCAAGCCTCGAGAGGAAGCTTCTTAGCTCCAGCCTTGGTTTTCGGCTCCACCACACGACCAGCGGTATCGACGAGAGGTGTCGTCTACCGGGATTAACCTTCGAAGATGGCATCGTGATCATGGCAGAAAGCACCGAGGAAATGCAGGCACTGCTGGACATCTGCCAGAATGAAATCACCTGCCCTCTGCTTCAGCGTTAAGAAGACAGCCCTTCTCAGATTTGTGGGGGAGTGCACCAAGAAGAGTGTTGTGACCCTGGGAGATGCCGAAGTCAGCAGCTGCACCGAATACAGGTACCTGAGTGTAAAATTATCAACATTGACGGACATGTACAGCCTACATGAGGCGAAGACGCGTGAAGCTGGACTGCGGGCTCAGAACATCCTCCGGTGCCGCTGTTTGTGGGGCTGCGACCGGTATTTAATGGTACGTGACCTTTGGAAGCTCGTCCACGTGCCTGGACTGACATTTGTGGACGCAGTCGTGCTTATGTCAGCTGCCACCTGGGAATGGTTGAAGCGGCGACAGCGGGAAGTAGGACGCATCGCTCTGGGCGGTAATGGCATGGTGTCGAACGAGGTGGTCCAGGGCGACATCGACTGGTCGAGCTTCGAAGTGCGTGAGGCGGCCAGCAAACTGACGTTCCACTGCTACCTGATGTACATGGCCCGCGAGAGGTGGTCTCGACGAATTTTTGACTACCTCATGGCGACATGTATGCGCACCAAGTGGGTACGACGAGTGTACCAACTTGAGAAAAACTTTGGGTTTTTCCAGGTGCCATTGGCGGCCGAAAACCAACGGGGCACACTAAGGAAATTCACCAACGTATTAAGGAGGCCGAGGAGGAGAAGTTGAGGCAGGCACAAGTGAACAAGTCAAGTCTCCTCCTCTACCGCCAGCACAAGGACACCATTGCTCCAGTCCCACTGTACGACAATGGCCTTGGAAGTGTGCTGTTGTTTGAGGCGAGAGCAGGGGCCCTGCGTACTCTCGTCCGTAAGCAAGTCTACGACGGTGAACTCGTGAGTGTGGTGTGTCGCGCGTGTGGTGGGGCTGACGAGACCATCGCACACATCGTGACTGAGTGCCCGCAACTGAGCCCATCCAGTTCGAACACAGATCTCGCTGCCGCACGGGGTTTTGTGGACACAGGTGATGTGGTGGACTACGCCGCAGTGAGGCGCAGCAAAACTCGCCTAAAACAATTGAGGAAAATAACTTTCCGGGAACTTCAGGAGGGTTCTTAACTCGGCAACCCGCCCAGTCTGTATTTTATTTTCTTATTTTCTTTGTATTTTTTTACTATCGGCTTGGGTGCCAAAGTGTGCCCGCCCGTTACAAAGGAAATGGCCTCATTATCATGATCGTCATAACATAAGGCAGCCCACACTGAGCTCACTGTGTTCTTTTTTATGTGACTAGGAGAAAATAAAAACTAACTATACGGCATTGGTCTCGCGACTGGTCTTCATGAGCTGTGTTATGGGTTATATCGTTTTCAGCGTCGTACCCAAGCATGTGCTTCATTGGCTGCGTTATGGGTGTCGTTTTTCATCCCGTCGCAGCCATGGCGCCTTGCACGCACACATCAGTTTCTTCTGAAGAGTTCGACATGTGCAAGCGAGGGACGACTCTAGCAGAGCGCCAACAGTCTAAAGATGACCGAGTTCGCAATCACCGGCCGATGCCGCAGTCCGGAAACAAAAACAGGCCCGGGAGGCCGAGTGCCGATCGCAGCAGCGAACCAATTATTCTGCTGCTTTCCAAGCCCCGCTAAATTCTAAACGGATATGCAAGCGCCGGTGGCGGGTGGATCCTGCAAGCAATGGCACCTTGTTAGCTCGCCGTGTCAAAAGTTTGCAACAACGCCACGCCGAACAAGTGGCTGTGCGGGCTAAACAGCGCCAACGCGATAATTGCGCGTTCGCCCGGCGAACGATGGCTTTCGGTGGTAATTTCTCCAGCGGCACTTTGCCTTCGGCGGCCACGTCTGTGGTTTGGAGAACAACCACTGCGATTAATGCATTTAGCCAATTATTACACGAACGCTATCATGTGAGGCACAACGTGCGACGTGTGAAATAAACACAAACTCAACGTGTGTCTAACCCCATTAAGGGCCCTGCCACGGTTGTCTAGTGGCTAAGGTACTCGGCTGCTGACGCGCAGGTCGCGGGATCAAATCCCGGCTGTGGCGGATGCATTTCCAATGGAGGCGGAAATGTTGTAGGCACGTGTACTAATATTTGGGTGCACGTTAAAGAACCCCAGGTGGTCTAAATTTCCGGAGCCCTCCACTACGGCATCTCTCATAATCATATAGTGGTTTTGGGACGTTAAACCACAGAAATTAATCAATAAATCTCGTTAAGGGCACTAACAGTAACGAATTGTTGTGTAAAGCTTCAATGCAGCATCGGATTCAGACCACTGCTATACACCGGAGCCGCACTTTTCAGGTTTCGCTGGTTCACCCTTAGTACGGAGGTCATGGTCAATTCATTTGCTTCGCCAATTCCTGCATTGTGCATGCATTGCCTGATCAAAATTTGCTGGCACAAACCTGTTCTTACAAATATTTTCCCAAGTCTATGCACTTAAGATAAGAGCACTATGCACAAGAGAAGCGACAATGTTTTTTTTATTTCCTCTTTTCGAGTAATGCGTGACAGAATAGCAAGACGCGTGACAAGTATGGAGTATAAGATATCATTTATTATATCTATTTGTGAATGTATTTTTCACGCAGAGGGATGACCTTCTGAACTGGTTGGCTTCTGTACATCTGGACCTGAGAGATTGGACAGCACTGAACACCATCGATCCAAAGGACATGATAGTGCGGTGTTCCCTTGACTTTGGTGTACACGTGATCATTGCTATAAAACTATACGATGAAGTTTTTGCCAGAAAGAAACGGCAGATTTATGTAAGTAATCGATACATTTATTCTAAGAGCAATGTGTTGTCAGTTGCTTGCATTGGTTGTGGTGGTCACAGTGTTTATTATGGGTGCGGATGACGTGTACTTCTGGCAGAAAAAAAACGGTGACATGCACCGCACATGCACATTTCTTGTCTGGTACGGTAAGCCATTTCTGATCAAATGGGTAACTTTATAGCCTTTTTGAACTGCGACAAGAAGGAACATTTAAATACAGGTTGTAACATAAAGTATCATTATATTTGTCTCAAAGTTATCGCTCCACGCAAATATTTGCTGTACGTTGCGCTCCACAGAAATTAGGTGTGGCTAATCGCACAAGTCAGTTGTTAATAATCATGGTACGAATTAATTAATGACAATACAAAAAACACCTAAAATATGTGAAAGCTCAGGATACAAACGAAAGCATTTTTGCAAAAAGAGTGACCATGAACGGTTGTGCCAGTTCGGGAAACCTGTGTTGGTTTTGAAGACTAGGAACTTGACGACCGTTTACTTCGTGATGTCAGTTCACATAAATACCACCAGGTGGTTAAAGTTTTTAGCAACCTCCTTCACGGTGTCTCTATTGCCTCATAATTGTTAATTATATTTTTACTAATATTACTGAGAACTGTGATCATTGATAAAAACTGAGATCACACAGGGAGGACGCCTAATAAAAGTGTGCCAGATAAGAATGAAAATGGCTATTTGAGAACGTCCACACATGTGCCATCAAGTGTGTTGGTCGAGAAATCTCGTTAACGAAAGCGAGAATTGAAACTAAAAAAAAATTCCCTCGTTCGGCTTGAGGTCATATTAATTAATATGTACACTATGCCAGTGTTGCTATAACGAGACATTTCTGTATAAATAATGTAAGTGACATGTGGTAACATAGAAATCATGATCTCCCTGTCATTAACGGGATGACTTGATTTCTATGGTCATGGTGTACACAAAATGGCTATGCTACCTGGCTTGATATATTAAGTGATATGTGAGATTGAACGTCCCAAAACCATCACATGATTATGAGAGACGCCGTTGTTGAGGGCTCCGGAAACTTCGACCACCCGGTGTTTCTTAAAGTGCACCTGAATCTGGCACACGGGCCTACAGCAATTTCGCCTCCATCAAAACTGCAGCCACCGCAGCCGAGATTCCATACGTCGTGGAACCACGGTGCGCATTTGGTTCTACAGTGGTGTCGACTTTCAAGGTAAACACAGCTCCACCGGGCAGCTCTCTGCCGAGTGCTAGTGCAGTCAGCATAGTCGCGTATCGAATGTAAGCGGCGCAGGTGCACACAAACACGTCGCTTTTGCTCTACTACAGACAAGCAAGATCAGTGCTTCGCTACTTCAGAAGAGCGCGCTACAGTGATGCAGCAGACGACATAAAGCTTATCTCACGTGTCCGTGTGCGCATGCGTCCCTACGCTGCGATGCGCCGCCAAGAAGGCACAGTGGCGCTGCGGGGAGTGTGGTCACAATAAGCGGTGTTACCTTTTACAGTGGACTTATCTGCACCCGTGTGTGCTTCCTCTGCTTTCTCCGCAGCGCTGAACTAACACATGCCGTTTTAAGGCGTGAAATAGAGGTCTGTTATGGAACCCACAGCATGCATAACCGCCATGCGCTTGTCAGCATTATAACGAGAGTTTGATGAGATTATGACCGTATATGTTACAACCGACTTAAAGAAAACGATGACCTAGCTTCTGAGTTTCATTATTCTCATCGTCAAGACACTTGGGGTTATGAGTACAATGTGACATCTACAAGCTGTTCCTGTTCTAGTTTCGAGTATATCTCTCTCTTCACATCCTTTCATGTATTATTAGGGGCGGTCATGTTACGCACTGGCGCAAGGATGTCATTTAGGCCACGCTTTATAGTAAGTTTTTTTATAATTTGTCGACATTGTTTTGCTGGGGAATGTGCAGAGTTTTCATTAAGCTACGTCACAAGTAGAATTTCTAGCCTACAGCCGGCACCCACGACAAAATCCCGCAACTTGCTGCAGTCGGAGCCCAAATTATTTCAAGCAAGGTAAAATTTGTTGCCAGTTTCCAATGAAGCTGAAACTTGTTCTCTACTTTATTAACATTACTTCTATTCATATACATATGAAACACTAATTTAGTTTGTTTTCGCTTAAACATTCCCCTGATTGTGTCAGAGAAAATAAGCAGTGGTTTCGCGGCCAATAATCCTGATCTGTATTCGCCTTTAGGAAGTAATGAAACCATAAAAAATCGAACAGAAACCACGCTGGTAATTGTGTTTATTTGTACAATGAATATTCTGAATTGACATTATATGCCCAGTGTTGTAATAAGAACATTTTTTTATCTTATGCTTTAGTTATACACTTATGGTATATGCCCATTGTTGTAATAAGAACATTTTTTTTTATCTTCTGCTTTAGTTATAGACTTATGGTATATAGCAACCGAATATCAAGTCATGCATTTCTACATTTCTTAGAGAAAGTGCACCTTATTGTCTTTGAGAAAAAAGGAACAACGTTATGTCTCTGAATTGGCAGGAAATCGTGATTATTACTTGCGATCTAAATACTAGGCACTGTCATGGGTGAAGCACCGTGTTAACGACACCTGAAAAGTTCAACAAAACACAAAGCAGAAAGTTATGACCTGGCTTCTGCGGAACTTGGCAGGCAAAACAGGTATTGATTGTCTGCAAAGCAGTGTATATATATGTTAACTGCTTCAAAATGTGAACCATGTACGCTGGTGCTGGACCAAGATTTCTCTTCTGAGTATTACAACCAAGTCTTTAGATTGTTTTCGCAAGGATGCATTAGTGGCTATTGCATCGAATTTACTCTGTGTGGCCATTTTGGCGGAGCAAGCTCAATTGAAGAAGCTGTGCGCAGATGGATGCAGTAACCATGTGACTAAGACTTCCTTCACGCTGTGAACTGTGAAGGCACCAGGAAGCTGTCAAAGTAAATATTATAAACTGTTTTTTTGCAGATGGCTTACAGCGAAAGTGATGAACAGTGGTGGATAACAACGAGAAGCCTTCCTCAAAATGAGCTATTTGAGATATACATACACTTCCTGAATTTGTACGGCTTCCATGATGAGATCGCTGTCAATCTTGCTGAATATATTAGCCTAATTGAGAGAACAAGTGAGTAATATATGTTCTCTCACAGAAAGTATTCCAATTGATTGACTGAAAATATTATTTACAGATAACTGTGAGCAATAGATTGGCAAAGACCAAATAAGTATCAGACGGTGCTATGTACGATAGATGGGGCTTTATTTATTGGAATTTGCAATGATCTAATCTACGGCCCCTATTTTTCAACAATCCGATAATGCTTATTAAAAGGGCATATCTACTGATCAGCGCGCAGTGCCATTCACTGATTACTGTACATGGTGCCCCTTAAATGTGGTCGACAAAGTTGGATGCTGCCTTAGAACCAGCCCCATCTTCGTTTATTCATTTGTAGTTAGAATGCGTGCAGAAGCGGACACATGCAAAAAGAGTGCCAGAAATTGTTACTAATAATATTCTTTGAAGATAATTAGGAGCTGTTCTAGTGTATTTTAAGAGCTTAATAACTGCAGTAAATAAAGCTCTGAATAATTAATGTGTGTCCTGCGAGAATTGATCCTGCCGAGTGGTTTTTAACGCCACGTGGCAAGAGCTCATCACCAAGGTGACGTGTATGATCACAAAAGTCAATTTCTACCTACTAGCACGTTGCTCGAAGGCTTCCCTCCCTCCTGTTTCAGTTCGTCGTCTGTTCGCTCCCAAATACGTGCGCTTTGCTGTTAAGCTAGTTATCTGTGTGGTGGACCAAGATAATTGCGTCAAAGCATGCGATGACAAAGCTAGTACAGCCGTGTTTATCGAAGACTACACTTACTGCGGCTGTGTCACGTGAAACCACGGTAATTACGAGTCCACTAAATAAAATTATACTAATGACATTAGCCATACAACTTCATGAAGGAAGACGTTCTGTAAAAAGTTAGTTTCTAGAAAAGCCAGAAGTCAAATTACTGCTAATTCCTGCCCTGTCTCTTATCTGGTAGACATGGGCTGCCAGTCATGTAATTTGTTTTGCTATTGCATATTTGCACAGCATATTTTTTTTTCCGTGGTTACCAATACAAGTGTTTCGCGTTGAATGTTATCCACGTCATCCCGCTGCTGTTCGGACATCGTAAACAACGAATTTCTCAACGGTGAAGTGTACCTCACAAGCTCGCGCACACAAAAAATAAACTTTCTCCGCAATAATTAAGAGACCACATGCATGCTGCTGCCATCAAGCAAGCACCCCGGTGACATTTGCGACAAGAATAGTCAGTGTTTACTTGTTTCTGGTGCCACAGTTTTAGTAATTTGTTACAGCAGAAGACTGACCATTTAATTAAAAGTGACATGGCTGTACACTTGCCAGTTAGATGTATAAGAATAACAATAACCTCCCAAATGTGCTGCATGTGCATGCTCACTCGGCTCTCGAAGACAAATTTACTAGCGGCAAGAACACGCGCGAAATTCTGCGTGCGGCACGTGCGTAAAAAATGAGTTTTCTTCATTGGAGCACGGATGAAGGTTATCATATTCACCATCTCTACGTTTGAGTTTGGCGACAACGCGCGCGTTATACTAAGTCCAAACAGCGCAAATCATTCAAGCATCCACTGTGGACAAAACCGTGGTCACTAAAGACACGTCGTAGCATCCATGCTGTTAAAAAGACGTGCGTGCAACCTACGGCAAAAGTTGACTTTGGACGGCTGAGCATCGCATATGCCATTAAAGATGCTCTGCTCGCAAAAGCAATCACGAATAATGACGACGCTATTCTGAAGGCCCCCATTTCAATAAGCTGCCTTGGCTGCCTTGCGCGTCACACGTACGGCACTTCGTGCTCGTTGCACTCCGAGGTTTGTCCGAGTTAGGTGAGTTACAGCCAAAAACGACCGCATTAGCGACAGTTCGGTGTCATTAGACAGCGTATGTTCTTCCCAGTACAACAGAACACATCCGAATCATGGGATGTTTGGACGATGAATTGACAGATGTTTACTGTAGTAAGATAAGAAATGACACAAATATATTGAATAATGCACCAATTTTATCGATGCATTCTTAACTGTTTAAACTATGACACGAATGTCTTCTGTTTAGAAGGAAATGTGTTTCTTGTATATTGTAGTTGACAGCATTGCCCTCAGCAATAGTGCCACCTATTCCCCGGTTGTGGTTGGATCAATACAAGACATGGGGCAGCTGACAGCTCCGTACATAACCGGAGGTACGTGCAAATCTCTCAGCACCTACTTTGAAAACATCCAGAGCTAGTGACCAGGAACGTAAGGGTGACGACAACACATTGCGCATTGTCTTTTCGTCTCCCATACTTCCTTGTTTCTTAGCCCTCAATATGTTTTTTTACGTTTCCGTTTACCGACATGCCCCGAAAAATAGCAATGCTGATTTCTTACAACTCCTACGTGTAATTGAAACTCGCGCCACGTTTGGTGGGTGGCATCTGCAAACGCTTAAAAATCACAATCGACGACGAGAAATTGAACCTTTACTGTCGATGAAGTCGGTGCTCTAGGCTGAGCGATGCAAAGTCTACAGAGCATGACTGGAACTCAGACGTTTATACACGAGCGTGTTATTCTGTTGAAGCGCATTAAGAAATAGAAACAGCTGCATACCTGATTTTGGCAACAGAGAGAACTCGTGACGCAAGTTCTTGCGTGTTTTGTCTTTTCGTGAGTACCACTGGTTTTCATAGCAACTGCCATACTGTACGCTTGTCTTCTTGCGGCTTTCAGTGGAATGGGCCTCCGCTTTTGCCAAACACACCAACAATTCCTACCTGGGTGGCGACTCGATTATGTACACAGCGCACCCACTCTACACTGTCGCGGGACTGTTCGAAACTGTAAACGCAGGAGGGATTCGCTTCCTGATTGCATGGAGCCTGTTCAGACAGCTGGTGCCGTTTGCGAATCCGACGTTCTTTCTGAACGACGATGCTTTAACCGACACTTGCTACACGGACGTCCAAAAAGTGATGAAGCTCGCATTTGCGGCCCCTTACTTGCATCACGGTAGGTGTGCTCCTTTGTTCTGCTGCTTTCGAGACGTGATTATGTAAACTCGTATATGAGAAACTAAGAAGAATGACACGATAGAAAGAACTACAGAATCACTAAAAACTTTTTATTTAAAAAATTTAGGTCTTCAATATAATTGTGCTGTCACGCAAGAGCAACAACTAAAAGAAATACCAAAGCAGGACATGTTTATTTCTTATGAGCAACCACCATAAGAAAGCAATTACTCTGACTACTTTCCAGCATATCGGAAAGTGTCAGACTGACTGTGAAGGCGGGGTCATTAGTGGCAATGTTTCGTGTTAATTGTCATACCTCAGTATTGTGGACAAGCGCCCTCAACACAATGTAATACCTTTTAATCGGCAGTTCTGTCAACAACACATTAGCTCTCCTACCGGCCATCCTATTTTCTTCTGGCAGTAGCGGTTTTGTTTGTTCTTATTGTACCCCTAAACCCTAAACTTCTTGCGGTTTTATATATATATATATATATATATATATATATATATATATATATATATATATATATATATATATATATATATAGTGTAATTATGCGTGTTTCGTATTACTCGAGGAAAGAGGATGCAATATTAAGGCAACCGTGATTGCGCAAGCAGATATTGTCACGGGGTCGTGACGTGGCCAAAGACAGAAAACTTCGTGTTGGGATTTAACTGTTTATTTGGGCGAACCTGTGCCCGGTAAAGGGAAAGTCTAATTACAGCAGCAGTCTTGCACAGCTAGCAGTCTCGGACTGATAGCGGCGAACGCAGCGTCGGCCTTCGATCAACAACTGACAAGCGGCGAAGCGCGTCGGCATTTATACCCTTGCCGTCGAATGTTCTAGCGTTATCGCTGGCGGTGGCGTAGGTTCCAGAACAATCTGTACCGTTCGCACAGTGGGCGTGATCTTATCGAAATGATCTACTACAGTCCGGAACCTTCTAGAAACCTGCAGGCGCGGTTTGCGCCGAGAATCGTGTGTTGTTTCGGAACGATAACAAAAACTTGTGAAATGGAACGTGGCATTGCCCCCCTCTGAAAAAAGGCATCGTCCCGATGCTTTAACTAAAGATGAAGGTACAATAATAATGCAAGAAAGTACAATGAATAAATTACAATACAACAATAATACAAAAAAACACTGTTTCAGTTTGTTAACGTGCATGAAACGGCTTGAGGCGCGCGACATGGACGACTTCAGGTCGCGATCGGCGTCGTTGAGAGTTCGTGATGCCGTCGGGGACAACCTCGTAATCAAGTGGACGGAGACGTCGAACCACCTTGTACGGTCCGAAGTACCGTCGCAGAAGCTTTTCACTTAGTCCACGTCGGCGTATCGGCGTCCACACCCAAACACGTTCACCGGGCTGGTATTCCACGAAGCGTCGTCGAAGGTTGTAACGGTGGCTGTCGGTCGTCTGTTGATTCTTGATACGAAGACGCGCAAGTTGTCGGGCTTCTTCGGCGCGTTGAAGGTACTCGCTCACATCGAGGTTTTCTTCGTCGGTGACGTTGGGTAACATGGCATCGAGCGTCGTTGCCGGGCTCCTTCCGTAGACCAATTTGTATGGAGATATCTGCGTCGTCTCCTGCACCGCCGTGTTGTATGCGAAGGTCACATACGGAAGAATGGTGTCCCACGTCTTGTGTTCGACATCGACGTACATTGACAGCATGTCGGCGATCGTCTTGTTAAGCCGCTCGGTGAGGCCGTTGGTCTGTGGGTGGTACACTGTCGTCCGGCGGTGGTTTGTTTGGCTGTATGCCAAGATCGCTTGAGTTAAGTCGGCAGTGAATGCCGTTCCTCTGTCGGTGATAAGGACCTCCGGGGCGCCGTGACGTAGGACGATATTTTCGACGAAAAACTTAGCTACCTCGGATGCACTGCCTTTTGGCAGGGCTTTTGTCTCGGCGTAGCGGGTGAGGTAGTCGGTAGCTACCACGATCCACTTGTTTCCGAAAGCCGACGTCGGGAACGGCCCCAGTAGGTCCATACCAATCTGCTGGAAAGGTCGGCAAGGTGGATCAATTGGCTGCAGAAGTCCCGCTGGCCTTGTCGGCGGTGTCTTGCGTCGCTGACAGTCCCGGCATGTCCTCACATAACGAGTGACGTCGGTGGTAAGACGTGGCCAGTAGTACCTTTCTTGTATCCTCGCGAGCGTGCGGGAAACACCGAGGTGCCCTGCCGTCGGATCGTCGTGCAGGGCCTGCAGGAGTTCTGGTCGCAGAGCTGAAGGCACCACAAGGAGGTACTTAGCTCGAAGCGGTGAAAAGTTTTTCTTTTGTAGAAGACCGTTTCGTAGAAAGAACGACGCAAGTGCGCGCTTGAATACCTTCGGGACTTCGGTGGACCTGCCTTCGAGGTATTCTATTAGGGCTTTAAGTTCCGGGTCGGCCCGCTGTCGTTCAGCGAAGTCGTCGGTAGTTATCGTTCCCAAGAAGTAGTCGTCATCCGAGTCGTCGGGTAGCGGTTGGTCGACAGGCGCACGAGAGAGACAGTCAGCGTCGGAGTGTTTTTTGCCGGACTTGTAAATGACAGTAATGTCATATTCTTGAAGTCTCAGGCTCCATCGTGCGAGGCGACCTGAAGGGTCCTTCAAGGTGGCTAGCCAACACAAGGCGTGGTGGTCGCTCACAACTTTGAAGGGCCTGCCGTAGAGGTAGGGGCGAAATTTCGACGTAGCCCAGATGATGGCGAGGCACTCCTTTTCTGTTGTGGAATAATTTGCTTCTGCTTTGGATAGCGATCGGCTGGCGTAACTAATAACCCTTTCAAGTCCGTCAGCCCTCTGCACAAGAACGGCGCCAAGACCTACGCTGCTTGCGTCAGTATGTATTTCTGTCTCGGCGAATTCGTCGAAATGGGCAAGTAACGGAGGCGTCTGGAGGCGATGTTTAAGCTCCTGGAAAGCGTGTTCCTGTGGCGTTTCCCACTTGAACTCCGAGTCGGCCTTGGTAAGGTTAGTGAGAGGATCGGCGATGCGGGCGAAGTTTTTCACGAACCGCCTATAATAGGCGCACAGGCCCAGAAATCGGCGCACGGCCTTCTTGTCAGTGGGCGGCGGGAAATCGGCGATGGCGGCTGTTTTCCGTGGATCGGGACGAACTCCAGACTTGCTGATAACGTGCCCAAGAAACAAGAGCTCCTCATACGCAAATCTGCACTTTTCTGGCTTCAGTGTGAGTCCGGACGTCTTGATGGCTTGAAGTACAGCTTCAAGGCGCCGAAGATGCTCGTCGAAACTCGAGGAAAACACGACGACGTCGTCCAAGTACACAAGGCAAGTCTGCCACTTCAATCCTGCCAGTACTGTATCCATAACGCGTTGAAAAGTTGCAGGCGCTGAGCAAAGGCCGAAGGGCATCACCTTAAACTCGAAGAGGCCGTCCGGTGTTATAAACGCCGTCTTCTCTCGGTCTCTTTCGTCGACTTCGATTTGCCAATAGCCAGTCTTGAGGTCCATTGACGAGAAGTACTTGGCGTTATGGAGCCGATCAAGGGCGTCGTCTATTCGTGGGAGAGGATACACGTCCTTTCTTGTGATTTTGTTCAGGCGGCGATAATCGACGCAGAAACGTAGGGTCCCATCCTTTTTCTTCACTAACACCACGGGGGATGCCCACGGACTCTTGGACGGCTGGATAATGTCATCTCGCAGCATTTCATCAACTTGTCTCTTCATTGCCTCACGTTCTCGCGTCGAAACCCTGTACGGACTCTGACGGAGTGGTCTGGCATTTTCTTCGGTTATGATTCGATGTTTCGTGATTGGGGTCTGCCGAATTTTCGATGACGACGAAAAGCAATCTTCGTATTGCAGGAGCAGGGCCTTGAGCTGTTCTTGCTTATCGTTTGGAAGTCTGGGATTGACGTCGAAAGCTATGGGAGGAGCTTGGTTCCTCTGAGCAGGTTCCGCAGAATCGGCGAGGGCGAAAGCACTGGTGGCTTCGACAATTTCTTCGATGTATGCGACCGTTGTTCCTTTGTTCACATGTTTGTACTCATTGCTGAAATTCGTGAGCATAACCGTTGCTTTGCCTCCCCGCAGCTCTGCAATTCCTCTTGCGACGCAAATATTACGGGTGACCAACAGATGCTGACTGCCTTCAACGACGCCTTCCAAGTCAGGTGATTTAGGAGCGCCGACTGAAATAATGACGCTTGAGCGAGGCGGAATGGTGACTTGTTCTTCCAGCACATTCAAGGCATGGTGTCCTGACGGCGTGCGCGGCGGTAGTGCTTCTTCTGTGGATAACGTTATCGACCTTGTTTTTAGGTTGATGACAGCACCATGGAGGCATAAGAAGTCCATGCCAAGGATGACATCTCTCGAGCAACGCTGTAGGACTACGAAGTCTGTAGGATAAATACGGCTGTTAATGGTGACTCTCGCTGTGCAGATTCCTGCAGGCGTTACGAGATGACCTCCGGCTGTGCGGATTTCAGGGCCTTTCCAAGCTGTCCTAACTTTCTTTAACTTCGCGGCGAACGACCCACTGATGACAGAATAGTCGGCTCCAGTATCGACGAGAGCAGTCACACTGTGGCCGTCGATAAGAACGTCGAGGTCGCTAGTTCGCCGTCTCGAATTACAGTTAGGGCGTGGCGTCGGGTCACGGCTGCGTCGGCTTGTTCCGCTGCTTCCATGTTGCGTCGTCCGGCCACCTTCGGTAAGTGAGCTTTTGCCTTCAGGGCTTTTCCTGGTTGGGGTTGTGTTCAAAAAGCTCCGTCGCGTCGGCGTCGTCGTCGGAGGGTCTTCGGTAGTTCGTCGCACAGCAACCGCACCTCCATCGGTTGCTGCCCTTAGTTTCCCGGATACGGGCTAGGAGACCGGCCCCGCGTTGGGCCAGAGTACTGCCGGGGGTGCGGTGACATGCGGCCGCTGGGCGACGGCGAACGGGAAGGACTTCGTGGTGTCCATTGAGTTCCTGCCAGGTAGTCGGCGATGTCACGTGGCCGATCTCCTGGCTGCGGACGCGGTGCATTGACGGCGAAGCCACGCAGTCCCATCTGTCGGTACTGGCAACGGCGGTATGTGTGCCCGGCCTCGCCGCAGTGGTAGCATAGCGGGCGGTTGTCAGGTGCACGCCAAACGTCCGTTTTTCTCGGTGCACTGCGCTGGCCCGCTGGGGAACGGTAGAACGTCGGTTGGGGTGGTGGCGGCGGTGGCGTCTGGCGACGGAAGTGTGACGGGGCGGCGTTTTGGCGTGGACGGGGAGGAGCGTTGTGGCGCACTGCAGCGGCGTAGCTCATAGTTTCTGGCTCGGGCGGCGGTGTTTCGGGAATTCGAAGCGATTGCCGGACTTCTTCTCGCACAATGTCGGCGATCGAATCCACTTGAGGCTGCGCCGAAGGCAACAGTTTGCGCAGCTCTTCCCGCACGATCGCTCGGATCGCTTCACGCAGGTCGTCGGAGTCACTGGCTTGAGCAGCAGCGCATTCTGGAGTCAGGCGACGATTATACTGTCTGGTGCGCATGTCCAGCGTTTTTTCGATGGTGGTCGCCTCGGATACAAATTCTTGGACGGTGTTCGGTGGATTCCTCATTAGTCCCGCGAAGAGCTCCTGTTTGACCCCTCGCATGAGGAAACGAACTTTCTTTTCCTCAGGCATGTCTGGGTCAGCGTGACGGAATAGGCGGGTCATCTCCTCTGTGAAAATTCCAACCTTTTCGTTTGGTAGCTGAACCCGGGTCTCGAGTAGAGCAGCGGCCCTCTCTTTGCGAGCGACGCTTGCGAACGTTTGAAGAAATGCGCCGCAGAATACATCCCACGTTCGGAGCGTGGACTCCCGATTCTCTAGCCAGGTCCTTGCGGTGTCTTCCAGGTAGAAGTACACACGACGGAGCTTTTCTTCGTTGTCCCAGTGGTTGAGGGCGGCCACACGGTCGTATGTTTCTAGCCAGGTTTCCGGGTCTTCAAACGATGAGCCATGGAACGTTGGTGGTTCCCTGGGTTGATGAATGACGATCGCGGGCTGGGATGCTCCGGTTGTCATTGTCGCTGCAGTCGAGGTCATGGTCTTGGTCTTCCGCGCCTTGTCTTGTAGCAGGCCGTACTCCGGTGGGAGACCTTGCTGTCGGCGGCTCGTTCGCTGCTCTTGGTTGGCGTCGGTGTCTTCTCCGCGAAGGGGGCTGGGTTCACGGCTTGACGGGGGCGTCCGGTACATGAACGAAGCAGCACCTCCACCAGATGTCACGGGGTCGTGACGTGGCCAAAGACAGAAAACTTCGTGTTGGGATTTAACTGTTTATTTGGGCGAACCTGTGCCCGGTAAAGGGAAAGTCTAATTACAGCAGCAGTCTTGCACAGATAGCAGTCTCGGACTGATAGCGGCGAACGCAGCGTCGGCCTTCGATCAACAACTGACAAGCGGCGAAGCGCGTCGGCATTTATACCCTTGCCGTCGAATGTTCTAGCGTTATCGCTGGCGGTGGCGTAGGTTCCAGAACAATCTGTACCGTTCGCACAGTGGGCGTGATCTTATCGAAATGATCTACTACAGTCCGGAACCTTCTAGAAACCTGCAGGCGCGGTTTGCGCCGAGAATCGTGTGTTGTTTCGGAACGATAACAAAAACTTGTGAAATGGAACGTGGCAATATTCTCATGTCGGCAGCAACAGGATAGAGGTTGAATAGATAAATATGCGATACATTGCACGTTCACTCCATCTGCGCATTAGTAATGCTTTCATATCCATTCGTGATTGCGTAATTTCGGCAGCCCTTGCAATGTACAACATTCTGTTCCCCCATCTTTCACTTCTCTGTATTACTACTGATGCCTGGTCAATTTAAATATTAGGAACCAGTAGCATTGCATTTCTTACAATTTCACCATGCAGATGCTTGAATACTAACTGCCCCAAGCTGGGTGTTTTAGAGGCTACACGTACACAAAGCTTGTGATTTGCGTGAGTTTGTCACAGAATAAACGCTTCATTCTCTTGCTGACGAAAAAAACGCTGGAGTGAGTCAGACGCATCCCACAAATACATAGACGAACAAATTTTTTGAAAAGCTAAAGTAAGACTGGCCCCGCCGCGGTGGTCTAGTGGCTTCGGTACTCGGCTGCTGACCCGCCGGTCACAGGATCGAATCCTGGCTGCGGCGGCTGCGTTTCTCGGAAATTATGTAGGCTCGTGTGCTCAGATTTGGGTGCACGTTGTTGCGATCGACGAGCCTGCCTGGGCCGCGGATGCCGAGATGGCAGAAAGACAGCCACCGATAAGAAGGAACGCGAAGACTCCCGGCTACTTTTCATAATTGGGTAGATGCGTGGTTGTAATTACTGCACGCAGCACTGCTGTCTCTTCACTCTTGGAAAAAAGTTAGTAAAATGGTAGCAACTGCAAGCAAACAGGTAGTAACTGCAGTGCTTACAACATTTCTCGAACCATTACTACCCTTTTGCAACATTTTTACTACCTACGAGAGTAAGCAGTAACTAGCTGCAGCCGTTACTAACTCCTTGCGACCTGTTTACTACCTATGTTAGTAAACAGTTAGTAACTGGGTGATTCCACGAGAGATCGACACGGGCCCAAAAGTTGATATTTTAGATTTTATTGAGTATTTTGTATTTCATGCACCTCTCACCAGGTAGCCCGAAAGTCAACTTCGTTTCATGATTAACGGCATAACTTACAAGACAAAAAATATCAAACTTCACCAACACGGAGGCACCTATTTCGTCACCTGTCATTTTCGAAAACTGCAGATGCTATAAAAAGAAAAATATTCTTGTTTCAAGGAAGATATTTTTTACCTGAAATTCATGTCTAAGTAAGAATGAATTCGTACGGTTTCAAGTTTGTAGACCTGAAGAAAATAGCTTTTAAAAATGTCTACTTTTGCGACAGTTTAAAAGAAGTTACGTATTCCCCAATTTTTTTTCTCCGAAAGTAATGCAAGCAGCGTTTTAAAACTTGACACGTTTTAAAGATATAGTGTGTTCATTAGGTACATAAATTATTGTTGCCGCAGGGCAAATGTAAATTTTTATATATTGCCTAAAATTTCTCATATTGGCAAAAGTGTACTCCACTGAAATGTGAATAATAAAAAACCACATCTTCGATTTTTCTTAAAATCTCGTAAGTAGACAACAGAAGGCCATCATACAGTAACATAGAAAAACATGTTGCATTATTTTGCTTTTAGCGACAATATTCGAGGTACAAATCAGAGCTTTTCGAGAATGCGCTGATAAGTTGAGAAATCTAGAAATCGGAACGGAAAAGCGGCAATAAGCTTCAAACGCGAGTAAACGTTACAGTACACCTCATGGTGGCTCTGTCCTACTAGCTGGTTCGCAGGCAACTCGCCAGAGCAGCGCATCGTGTGAAATGTATGCGCGTATAGAGTAAGGGTAGGCGTGCCACCTGGGCAGCGCTCGCTTCCCATTGAAATATCGAGTGGTGGATTCAAAGTGCCATACACAATTATTAGACGAGTGTGGCGCCAGATTCTGGAAGGCTGGTACACTGTCTGACGTATGCTCGACGCGGACCCGCGGAAAATCCGTTTTAGGCCAGAATATGGTTCCCAAATTGTTTTCAAAAATTCTGTTCGAGGCTAGATTGCAATTCTGACTAAAATACAATCACTGCAACAAAAAAAGCATCACATTAGAACAAATAACTGTGAGTTGGCGAAGCTAAAATAAGCCCGTTGATGTATACATATAGACTGCAAGGTGACTCACACACGATACCGATTCACAACACTTCAAAAACAAAAAAAATGTGTTTTTTCCTTACTTTGCCTAGAGCTCAATTCCGATGGCGTATACTTTAATCACCTTGTTTGGAATTACAGATTTGGGTCTCTCAGTACTCGCGACACCCTCGCAGTGTTCCGGATCACAGCGCACATCTGGCAGAATTGAATACCAGACCAGCGCTACATACAATTGATTGATATGTGGGGTTTAACGTCTGAAAACCACCATATGATTATGAGAGACGCCGTAGTGGAGGGCTCCAGAAATTTCGACCTTCTGGGGTTCTTTAACGTGCTCCGAAATCAGAGCACACGGGCCTGTAACATTTCCGCCTCCATCGGAAATGCAGCCGCCACTGCCGGGATTTGAACCCATGACATGCGGATCAGCAGCCAAGTACTTTACCCACT
Organism: Rhipicephalus microplus; assembly: GCF_043290135.1. Lineage (NCBI taxonomy): Eukaryota > Metazoa > Arthropoda > Arachnida > Ixodida > Ixodidae > Rhipicephalus > Rhipicephalus microplus. Next base: position 117,701,170 of record NC_134702.1, read on the forward strand.
GGACCACCGCGGTGGGGCAGCTCTACAGACAAAGACTGACGAAAATATTACACAGAGATTTGTGTGTTAATGTCGTCATTCTAAGACTGCAGTGCTGTTTTTATATTCAATGGTGTCTTATCAAATTCGCCAAGTTGCGACTTTTCATAGTCAGCTATCGAGTTTTCATAGTCAGCTATCGAGTCAGCTATCGAGTCAGCTATCGAGCAATACATATCTTTAGAGATGTAGTTCATAGTTTATTGTGTATTTGTGTATGAGAACTTTTACAATGTATATTTGTGTTTGGCTGCTGTACAACCGTTTGACGGTAATGCAACCATGTTGACGCCTACAGTGGTACATATCCACCCTGAAAGCTAATGCCCTCTGTATTATTTATTACTTGTGATAGCTGAAGTCGTTGCCATAAGCCTGGGTACAGCTTATCGTGAACCTCGCGCAAAGCCGTAAATCCGGAGATAAAAAAATTGACACATTCCACGTACAGTGCGAATCGATGATATGCGAAGTGCAAATGAAAATGGTTGATATGTCACTTTAAAATCAGCCCAACGTTACGAGGCAGATGTATATAGGCCTTACATGGCTTCCATACATGTTATGATGATAATATTTGGACGTGTCATTTACTTTCGTCATCTATTGCCATCACCTGAATATATATTTGCTATAAGTGGAGTTAGCGAAACGGCCGCTACCGTGCTATGAGCGTAGCTTGTAGTCATGCTTTACATCACACGCATATCATGATTATTATGTTTGGACGTATCATTTACGATCGTCGTATATTCCCGTCGCGTGATAGCAAATTTTGCATATGTGAAGCTAACAAAAAGCCCGCCAGCGCATCATAAGAGTGGCATGTAGTTATGTTTTTACATGACCCACATGACATGTATTTCATGTTAATGTCTGTCCCTTGTAATCGCCATGAAGCATGTCATACCATACCAGTTTTGCAACATGTCATGTGAACGAAACCACCACAAAAGCAGCAAGACCATGAAATGCAAATCATGGCATTCACGACATACATATCGTGATTTTCATGGTATGACTAGTGACTTGTGCTCTTTGCACAGTCATGTAATAGCATACAAAACTTGGTATTGATATCATTATCGAAATGGCCAGGAGAACTATATGTCGCAGGCGGCTAGATAGATAGATAGATAGATAGATAGATAGATAGATAGATAGATAGATAGATAGATAGATGATAGATAGATAGATAGATAGATAGATAGATAGATAAATAGATACGCTCAAAGTCACCGAAGTTCGCCAATAAACTCTTTGCAATAAAAAAAAACTCAGTTTCACCGTAAGCGCAAAGGAAGCTTTATATTCGAAGTTGATGCCAAGATCGACAAGGAGCTACAAAATTGCTGCGGCGCTGTTCCGCCACTAAAGATGCTGCTGAAGAACACCACAGGACGATTGCAAACGAAGAACTGTCAAAGCTGGGCGCTTAATGAACGCTGTATAAATCGAGGTATACGTACGAAATGAACACAAAAGTGTAGAGATTAGCATGGACTGAAAATTGTCCCAGGTTTTATCTTTATATGTTTGATTACTGCTTTGCTTTTGCAAAGCCCTTTGCTTTGCTTTCGCAACTATTAAGTGCGCGTTGATGGCGTTTACACGCAAACCAATGACGCCATACCCTGTTTACATCAATGGGCAGAGTGTCAAATATGCACGGACGCATCGTTTCCTGGGCATAATAATCGACAGAAGTCTTTCGTGGAGCCCACATTGTGCGTACTTGAAGAGACTGCTATCCATTGTGCATATAATGAAATTCATGTGCGGGAAAGCATGGGGAACTTCTGTGGCCTCCATGCAACAGCTGTACAGGGCCCTATTTCTGGGTCTATTGCGCTACAACTTGCCGGTACTAACACTTGCAAATCCAATACTCATTCATTGGAGACTTTGCAGGGTCAGGCACTGCGTATCTGCCTCGGACTGCCCCGATGCGCTTCTACTCATGCCACAATCATGCTTGCCAAAGTATATGTACTTTGGAAGTACGTCATGCTTGCCAAAGACCATCCGGTCAAGACAAATAGAGTTTTGGATTGCCTCAGAGCGCACATTCGACATGCTAGCCGTGTCCCTGACCACCACTTGGCCCTTCTACCCTCCGGAAGACCACGTGCTTCGTTTTCAGACGTCATAGCCAAGCACCTAAACAGCATTCCATCAGGATATACGCCAGCTGCGAGAATGGCATGTCCTTTGTGGTGCCTCGACCAGCCGCAAGTACGTCTAGAAATTCCGGGTATCAAAGAGAAAAGCAATCACTCCAGAGTAGCATTGAAGCAAGCAACACTGCTAGTATTACATGAGTTTTACTTGGACCAAACGCAGATATACACTGATGGGTCCGTCTCGTCCAGCAGCTCATCAGGTGCCGCTGTAATTCCGGCTGCAGCAATGACAATCAAGTTTAAGTTGTCGCATATGGCTAGACCTACGGCATCAGAGCTTGCTGCTATAAGGGCTGCTTTACAATATCTCGTTCAAGAACGTCCAGGAAAATGGGTCATATTCTGTGATTCGAAGGCAGCGCTTCAGAGTTTGCAGTCTACCATGCGTAGGAGGAGTCATGAACAATTGGTACAAGAAATAAGACATTGCCATCATGAAGCTCTAGCACGAGGGCATGATATTATATATCAATGGCTGCCTGGACATATCGATATTACCGGAAATCAATTAGCCGATGATGCAGCCCGCTCAGCCCATGAAGGAACCCGTGTAGCCCCGATTCCTCTATCAAGGAATGATGCAGCAAGACAACTTTATCTGCTGGCTCGAGATCTCACACGCACGTTCTGGTCGTCTACCAGCTTCCAAAGGTGTCAATTTTATGAACTGGATCCTTCGCTCAAGATAAAGCTACCATCACAATTTTCCCGCTCCGATGCGACACTGTTATGCCGCCTTTGGTTGGGTGTTGCAATTACAAAGGTGTACTCCTTTCGCATTGGTATGGCAGACACTCCTACATGCAACTACTGCGGAGCTGAAGAGACCATCGAACACGTCCTGTGCAGCTGCGCTTGCTACGACACACAGCGATGCCAGCTCCGGATGGTTTTGAATCAACTTGACCCCGGACCTTTTTGTGTGCAGAAGATACTAGGACCTTGGGCATCTGCCTCAGTTGCGCAGAAAGCGACTAAAGCACTGCTACTTTACTTAAAGTCAACAAACCTGAGCGACCGCCTGTAGACTGTGTGTGCTCCCCGAGTGTGCTCGTGATTGTGTGTACCTTCTCATCTCTCTGCAACCTCTTTTCTCCCCTCATCCCTTCCCCAGTGCAGGGTAGCAAACCGGATGTGCATCTGGTTAACCTCCCTGTCTTTCCTTGCATCTTTATCTCTCTCTCTCTCTCTTGCTTTTGCAAATGTTGGTGCTGTAGCAAACAATGAGACCTTCGTGTGCTTTATACCTTCAACTGAAGCATTCTCGTTAAAAGCACAAGATGTAGAAACCATCCCCATTGCGAGATAAGCACATGCTTCCTTTCAAAGCACTTCCCTGTAATATATAAGCGTCCAAATCATAGGCCACTAGCTTTACACACTTGTCATAGACTGTGGTCTTCAACTCTGCTAACAGCTTTCTGGGTCTGCCAGCCTGACATTTCCGAGAGGCTCTAGACAAGAGGAAAAATTAGGTGTGAAGACAGTGAAAGGCGTAATGAGCATAGAGCTCGCTAAGCTTACGGTGGTGTAATGCCAGCTCGCTCGTCTATGTAGACTGGTCGTCACATGCAATAAAGCGCAATTCAAAACTTTTAAATGAAAATAATTGATGTAGTGTAGAGATGACGACTATTTATTATCAACGTGCGAAGATTCGAAACCTGCAGAGTTTAATTTGCAGAATACACTTTTGAATATGATTCACAAGTTACATCCACTATCCTAAATATACAGACATGAAACTTTATAGGTATTACAATCGGGGCCAGGAATTTCATGCATGTGCTTTATTTTGCCAAATTCCAGGTAAGGATGTAGAAATAAGGGTCACATGCTGAATCACCCTGCACTAGATACTGTAACTATTGTGGCAGTACTCTAGTGTGGTGCCCAGTGTGCGATACAACTGTGTATCAGCGAGAACATTCTTTTGCAACTGTGTGTGGTAGTGAGGGTGAACAACCTGACCAAAAAAAAAGGAATTCATTTGCAATGTTGTCCTTCGATCAAAAATAATAATGCATCACACTGTTGATAATTATTCCAACAAATGATCTCTGCAATGAATATTTTGCAGACCAGTTGTCAAAGTCATTTTTATTCTAAAAGGATTCTGAGAATAATAAGTTCCGGCAGCGCGCTTAGCACTCTGGAAGTAGAATGGCTAATGAGCAGTTGCTTCATTTGCCCAGAGCAGGAACATGTGACATTCCCTACAGTGGCACTGTTACCCCTACCTATGAAGCAAGTATCCATACTTCCGTTTTTTTACCAGATATGTGGTACTACGTAGCAGCATTGTTTCAGTCATAAATTTTGCGAGCTTGAGTTTTTTTTGTCTGGTTGGAGATCAAAACTTATTGCTTTTTTGCTATAGAGTTTTCCTATCCTGATTAGGCAATGAAATAAATATTTGATTCAACTAAAACATTGTTTTTTATGGAAATTCGCTTATAACCCTGAAATCCCATAATGCCATACACCTTCTACTTATTTTTTTTCCTCGCTGCTCTGGACTACTGTACCGACAGCCTCTCCATGTTTCTTGCAACAGAGCATTTGCACTCCGTTTCTTACTTGAGCACCGACTGGTGCTTTATCGATGCGTATGACAAATCTCAGGCTGCTTTGTTTCCTTTTATAATATGTGTGCCGTGGTGGCCAAGTGGTTACTGTGGTTAGCTTTTGACATGAAGAACCGCAAGAAGCCCATCTACTCTACGATGTCAGTGCATGGTCGAAAACATCAGCTGGTCAACATTTCCGAAGTCCTCTATTGCGTGTTCTTTTTTTACAATGATAACGTTATTTTCAGTTTGACATTCCAGATGGTAATATACACGGGTAACATTTGTTCTAGTTACTATAATTGAACACCCAAACTGTGCAAGTACTATTGTTACAAGAATACTATTAGGTTTCATTACTTGGTAATGCCTGGTGTAAGCACAGCAGCCCATCATCTGCACTATGTGTGTACACTCTCAACCCTATGCAAGGCAAGCAAACACATTTAGCAGAGGGTATTGAATTAACATAAGCAGGTACCTTCCTCCTTCATGTGTAATCTTCACTGCACTACCTGTGATAAAAGTTATACCCAGCAATGCTATGCCCCGAAGAAATTCTACACTTGATGTGTCTCATTATAACTCTTCTGTGTCTACCTTCTGTGGATTTCTGCAGGTATATCTGTTGCAAATATCTCTACCCTTGGGAACGTTCTTACAGTTGATACGCAATAATCTATTCATTCAATGATAATCTTAGTACCATGCGACAATGTCATAAAATATAAGCATGCTCATTTCGCAGCATCTGAATAAGCCTATGAGACTCAGAAAGATATTTTATCACGCGAGTCTTCTTGGTCATACGTAGTGTTTGCCTCTACTGCATATGGATGATCCTGAAGCGATGCGTGAAGTACGAGGAATTCCATGTAAACTGTTTCACCCACTGCTCGGCCATATTTTAAGCGTTCATATCTGGTGCATAAGTATTGAACTCAATGCCAGAAATTAACGAAGAACTCTGTTTTCGTTTTGACACACGCAAACCAGTGACAAATATTGACGCAGTGAAGATGGCAACATCAATGGTGCGAAGAATTCGCGAGGCCTTCCGGACAGCCCTGAACACTTCGAGTTGGGTGACAGGCGTCGCGCGGGAAGTTGCAATCGAGAAGATCAGCAACATGCAGTCCCACCTCGGAAGTCCTGGCCAGCGGCTCGACCCTGCTAAGATAGATGACTATTACGGTAAGGAGTTAAATCAAAATAACTATCCTATGATTCATGTGGCGAAACTCGACAAAACTTCTTAAAAAGAGTCATTCCAATTCTGGGTGCGTATAATTGACCTCCCACTTTAAGTACACTGAGAGACGGCTGTGGGTCATAAACACTATAGGTATGGCGGTAAATTATTTTGGCACTGTTTAGTTAGTCGCAACTAAATTAATTTTCATATCACCATTTCAGTTCAGTTTGGTTATACTCACTCAATCAGTATGTCCTGTAGGCTGGTCTTCTGTTGCAAAATATATACACATTTATGTGTCATACTGTGTCACATACCATAGAAAAGAGCAGTGTATTATTAACGTGAAATTCAGACAGTATATTTGAGCTATATTTTCTGTTTCTGCAATATCGAGGGACAGCAACAGCGAAATACTATGATAGCACACGGCGATTTTGAAGGTGCACTCTGCAGTTCCATTTCGTAGTGTAAAAGTCTGAATACGTGAGTTAGCAGCCTGATATTGTTCAGGAATGCGTGCATTATCGATGTTGAACAACGGAAGTATTGCCACTCTAGCGGGAACGTCAATTTCTTGGCAGAATACAAATTATTAAGCGCATATTAGAGGACATGACCCAGGAGTTGTGTTGTGCTTTTTTGTCCTCACGTCTGGCTGCATCCACTTCGCACGTGCAAACAAATATGTCAATACTAAGTTACTAAGTCACCAGCCGTCCCAAACTACTGTTCTATGATATGCAAGATCAAGAAGACCATCACCGCGCATATATATATATATATATATATATATATATATATATATATATATATATATATATATATGGAAACGTATACACTTCTCTAAAACTGTTTATTTGTCAAACATTCGGTCTTCGTGAATTGGGTATTCAGACCAGTCTTCCCGAAGACATGAAGTACCAGGTTTCAGCGCGCTTTTAAATATCTATTGTCCGATCCAAGAGAGAAAGAAAAAAGGTTAAAAGGTTGAAAGGATTCAAGGGAAAGATTGTCAAATGAGTCACCGAAAGAACACGCGCACAAACTTAGGCACACGCACAACACACGTTTTCTTCAAAAACCAAATAAACAAAAAGACAAAGGTGAACAAAAATAATTCTGGATATACATATATGGTTTTGGTTGACCAAATAAGTGCATCATTTCCGTCCATTGTCACGCCTTTTTCTGCTTCCCCGTCCTCATTTGGTGGCGAAGCCTATAGCTAGGAGGTGAAGATTCACAAGAAGTGATAAAGGCTAAAAAATAGATTCAACGGTATAAACGCGCAGTTCAGACACGTGAAAAGTTTAGGATATAGGTGAAGTCTGGTCAAAAGTCGTCAGGGCGCTCTTTTACAGCAATTCATGGGATAGTGGCCTGCGAAGTTTTAATTGTCCCCCACCCTCCTTCATAAGGTCAATGAAAAGCAGATAGCTACAAACCAAGGCTTGTCACTCAAGATGTTTTAAAATAAACTGCAGAATACCCTTCAGATTTCTGACAGGGGGTTAAATTTTTCAGTCGCTTGAGCGTCGGAGCAGTGGTGTCAGTTTAAGTGAAAATATTCGAAACCTGCCCATGCTTTCTCAGAATGTGTTTAGGAATGTTGCATGTACGACACCTTGCTCCTGGCGATACCTAATAATAATTAAAAAGAGAGCTTTCGTAAAGATTTCCAATATCTTAACGCATATAAAATAGAAACTAAAGACAGTATGACCTGACTGGACTTCAGTTCAGCCTTGAAAGCTATACATTGTTCAATGATAAGGCATTCTAGCTTTTGACGCTTCTTTTTACCGCAGAAACTGCGTGCTAAGAGTACAAACTTGGTGGAATCAAGTGAACGAGTATAGCAATATACACGCCGATACAGAGGAAGCCCCGAAAGCAAATCAGCCTATACATATATATGATTATTCCTTTCTGGGTCTGCCTTTATCTCTACCTGACATGTGCATGCGTTTAGTAGTTTTTTTCGTTTAGTAATTAGGCGTTTGTTAATTTCTTTGGCGTGTCCATGGCGCAGTGGCTAGTAGACGACAACACCCTGATCAATACATGGCAAATTCATTTGAAATAAATTCTACAGATTCAGTGCCGGATGTGGATACGGAAAGGTTTTTCGAAGCGTATAGAGCCGCTCTACAAGCTTCGGCCCATCGACCATGGAAAGACCCGAGGACATTCATCTTCGACGAAACTGTACCAAATGCTTTCTATAGGGCCAATATCAACAATCTCATTGTATCCGCAACATTGCTTCAGCATCCATTTTTCAATTTCGAAGGTCCTGCTGCTTTGAACTACGGAGGCATTGGCACAGTGAGTAGCATGTGATGCATACGCGTAATATGAGAATAGGATTGAAAATGCAGAGGTATACCTGAGAAAGAAAGAAAATTTGCTGAGCTGCTCTGGAGTCAATCCAGGTACGTCTCTCTTGGTTCTCTCAACTTTCACCAATCAGGATTCACATCTTGTTCCACAGACCGTGCCCTCCGGTGATTCAGTTGATAGGCTAACGGTCAAAACAGTTGCGGCTGGCGGCCTGTGATACCTGTGGGTTGCGGCACTGGTGACCATCGGTAGTGAGTCCAGATACTCGGTGTATAAGATTAGTCAGGTGGCCGAAAACTTGAAACCAGCTTGAGTGGCGGGCCGAAAACTGCTGATACAAACCCCGCTTGTGAACCATTTATAACCAGACCCCCTTTTGTGTAAGCGCACCCTTTTAATTGCAAAGCATTTCTTAGCGAAGTTCGGCGACATTAAGCGTATCCACCCACCCACCCACCCGTTCATCCATCCATCCATCCGTCCGTCCGTCCGTCCGTCCGTCCGTCCGTCCGTCCGTCCGTCCATCCATCCATCCATCCATCCATCTATGCATCCATGCATCCATGCATCCATCCATCCATCCATCCATCCATCCATCCATCCATCCATCCATCCATCCATCCATTTCGATACCATTTCGATAATGGTATCGATACCAAACTTGGTATGGCATGGAATGACTGTACGAAAAACAAATTTAAGTTGCCATAACATGAAAACTATGACATGAATGTGATGAATGTCATGATTTAAATTTCATTGTTCTGCAGCTCTTGCGGTGATTTTGTTCGCATTGCATGTTCCAAAAGTGGTATCGTATGGCATGATTGCATGGCGCACACAAGCGACAGACCCTAACTTGATAATATTGAGATGCGTGTGATATAAAAACATGACTACATGCCACGTTCATCATAAGCTGGCGGCCGTTTCGCTAGCTTTACTTATACCACATTTAGCATTACGGGACGTTAATGGATGACGAAAGTATGATTCTGGTGCAAACATGAAAAAAATAAGATGCGTGTCATGTAACAACATGACTACAAGCTACGCTCATGATGCGCTCGCGGCCGTTTCGCTAGCTTCACATTTACCAAACTCGGTATTACATGACGCGAAAGGACCACATAGGTAAAGGACATCCAAACATAATAATCACGACATTTACAAAACTCGGTATTACATGACGCGAAAGGACAACATAGGTAAAGGACATCCAAGCATAATAATCACGACATGCGTGTCATGTCACAACATGACTACAAGTCACACTGTTGATGCGCTCGCGGCCGTTTCACTAGCTTCACATATGCCAAATTTGGTACTTCTCGACGCCAATGGATGACGAAGGTATGTGATTGGTACAAACTTGATAATCACAAGATTCGTGTCATGTGAGAACATGACTACATGCCACAGTCAAGACGCCAATAAATTTCGACATGACGCAGTGCACGTGCTCGCCAGAGGTCATTTCGTCGCATCACGCCGGCGTTGCCACGCCAGGCGCCGGTCCTGCCATATACTCGCAGGCGCGTCCGCGCTGCATTGCTTTGAGGCATGCGTGTTTCAGTGCGTCCGGCGTCCTTCCGTCACAAAAAGAGGGAGACGCAGTGTGGTCTGGGTAACGCATCGGTGCGAAATGCAGTATGTCGCATTTCGCACCAGTTGCCGTAGGGCCGCGCAGACGGACGCTAGTCGTGCCTGGCATCAGATTATAAAGTGCTCGCGTTTTGCTAACGTGACGTCGCTGTGTCCAGCGTGCGCGCGTGTCAATGCTACATTGGAGTATATTAGGCCCTTCATGATTCTTTCGCGGCCGTTTTCCTAGCTCTACATATACCAAAGTTGGTGTTACGTGACGTCCATGGATGACGAAGGTAAATGACACAGCCAAACATGATAATTATGACACGGAAGTCATGTACGGCATAATTTACCTCTACCTCGTAACGCTGTGCTGATTTTAAAGTGACATATCAACATTTCTCATTCGTGTTTCACATGTCATCAATTCCCACTGTACGTGGGATCTGACAATTTTTGTTTACCAAACGCAGAAATTGCGGCCGTCGTAACAGGTCCGAGAGCGCTGTCTAGATGGCGTAGCTCTGAGGTGTGCGGCGCGACGGGCTATCGCAAAATAATGAGCGCTGCATAGTGACTCGGTCATTGATGGTATGCTTTCACATCCAGCTTGAAAAGCGGAACAGTTTCGAGAAAGCTTCGATTGACACGCGCATAACGCACAGAAGAAGTCGGGGTATCCTGTCGGCTTACGCGTCCTTGTGTTGTACGCATATATGATTGAGAAGTGTACCTTGTACACTTTATTTTTCTTGTACTCAACGTAAATTGATAGTATCCTTGTTATAGTCCTGTGGGTACCTAAAGGGACAGTAAAGTCAAACATTTACGTCAGAGTGAAAACTGAATGTATGAAAACACCTAAAGTGACAATATTATCAACAACAGTGCTCCAGTTACCGAGAAATTAAAGTAAATGCACAAGAACACAAGCGCCGCAGTAGGACAATTTCAAAATGGTCCCGATGACATCAGACGGACCACCTAAATTAATCACTAGTAATCGATCTGACTGCACTAAATAAAAAACGTTCCGTACATTCAAAGACGCAATAAAATGCGGCTTGTTTGTTTCTGGTTGATTCATGGGAAAAGGAAGCGCTGGGCGCTACAACGGGAAATGGCACGACTGATTCAAAAATTAACTTTCGCATGGTTACACGGAACAAGTGGTGTCATCTAGTGGGCGCAGTGGAAAGAAAAACGTCTGTATTTTTGAAACGTATGGCGGGAAATTGATCGATGGCTGTCGTTGCAGGTGTGGCTCCCACTGCTTTCAGTCTGCTGCTACTAGAGCTGTTAAGCCGGGAAATGTTGCGCATGGCAACAGTGGCGTGAGACGGTCTGGTCGGTCCGCTTCTTGAGGCGGGTAATTTGAAGTGTGCTAACCCGATGTGGAGCACTAAAACAAGATTTTATTAAAAAATAAGCTCTTCCTTAGCACATAAGTACACTACGAAGTTTCTGGTCCGCCATTTCAACGTCAACGTCGAATTAATCGTTATCTTTAGTGTACCTTTAAGAAACATTTGGTGACGGGCGACAACGTATGTTACGAAGAAGCTGGCAGGCGAACAAAACCTGAGTTTATTCAACGGCTCAGCGGTACTAACGTCCTCGATGGTTAATTAGTTCTAGAGGACCGGCGGCCAGAATGGCTTGCAAGGCTGCTGAAGTATGTATTTTTGTGATTTTAGTGTATGTCATTAAGAGGTCAGTGCTTATGAGGACCCATAAATTTGTACTCGTTGCATACGCGTATCGGCGTCCTAGGTGGACACGAAAAATCTGGAAGCGAGAGTTTGGAGGTGTACAACATGAAGAAGGGCGGGTGGCATATTAGTGAAACGCTTTTGACGTTCAAACTGTATGCAACCCGCTGAGCTATTTTCGTGTGGCGTCGCGTTTAGGGTAAATATAAGCCTCAGAATGTAGTATCTCAAACCATAAAATGTAAAGAGCGTTGAACTTTAATAAACAGCTTCATGGGTGCCCTGGAGAGAACACTTCTCGTGTAAAGGCTGTGGTAATATATAAAAGACCTTCGGTTTGTGTTGTCATTCGCACAGGCTATTAGATTATCTCAAGAACTGTCCTCGTGTCGGTGCGAGGGTCGTTGGCCCGAGGAGCGAGTGTATTTCAAAAACAATATTACAGCGTTTTCTGAAGCAAAGGGTCCTAAGCACTCTCATTTGTTTGAGCTGCGATTTCTTTGCTAACAGCGAGGGCTCTTAGCGTGTCTTTTACCCAATGTATCTATCAAGCCCCCCCCCCCCCCCCCACGTGTGAATGCCCTCGTGATCTTTCGCTCAACTTGGAGTAAACCAAAATTAGTTGGGGAGGATCATATGGTTCAACGAAAATAACTGGTTGTTCACGGCATGAGTTATCTGAAAATGCCATCACTTACCTCGTCACGTCTTTCCCGCCAGACACGAGTGAATCATGACCATGTACTAAAGGCCGGTGTGTGCCACAGGTTTGCGGGTACGCGCCACAAGTGTCTGATGGTTTACACCTGCACTGGAACAGCAAGAGCACGTATTGGTAGTTGAAATGCATAGCGTTAAGCTAAAATAGCATCGACAGTGTTGACACAATGAGTGCAAGAAATATTCCCAGCTGAAATCAAACCCAAGTATTCTGTGTTGCAATCAGGTATTCTACAACAGGGCCATGCCAGGTCGCGGAATCGCTGTGAAAATATACCTGACGCAAGTGGTATGTTCCTAAAACTTCAGTTCTGTTTGCAGTGCTAGATATTCTGTAACCATCACATATATACTTCTATTATAAAGCCGTCATGTTGCGTTGCCGTCAGTTCTAGTACAGCGCAATCCACTGAAGTTGAGTTATGTAGCGGTGTCATGGGCTACCAACCTCACGAGCACACACGCTACATTTCATCCTACTGCTTCTGATGCTGCTAGTACTCCTGTTTCTGTTGGCATTAAAACGCAACTGTAATCTGATTATCTAAATCAGATGAGATTATTTAACATACGTTATTGCATGTGAGATGTGTACATATCTATGACAATATTTTGTAACTTTTCACTCAATATAAAAATTGAAACACAGTCACCTTCCCTCCGCATGCTCCGCATAACATGTACTCGGTGTACGCGGGATGTTCCATTTATTTTTTTTAGTACGCACTAACAACTTTATGTATGTGGTAACATTTTTGGGAGGATATGTGTGTTGGTAGTTATATAAGCGGATGTTGGTTATACAACTTCTACTGTATGAATTTATAGCTAAAATTACAATAGCCTTGACGGATCACGTTTTGAATTGCTTTTGTATCACAGATAATTGCCCACGAAATGATGCACGGTTACGACGTGGATGGAATCAACTATGGTGCGGATGGCACGCCGCAAGAATGGGTAACACCCGAGTTTCTAGAAAAGTACACGGAAAGGACGCTTTGCTTGAGAGAGTCGCACAAAGCTGCAGTGAGTGTGTGTTTCTTCGCTTGGTAGGCTAACGTGAATGTACCTTCCAGCAATTTCGAAAAAAAAAATTGAGCGCGCATGCTTGAGACAGTGGTATTATTGATGGCAAATACATATACCATTGCAGCATTTGACTCGTTCCAGTAGCAAACACTGGTTCAACACTGTGTGCTTAGCGCCTCCCCAGGTTTGTCTCGTGTAACTCGGTGATGAGCGCCAGTGTCAACGCCACTCTCAGTGTCACTGTTAGCACTAGCACAAGCTCACGATAAAGTAAACCGTCCCCCGCTCAATGGAACCATCTCCTTGCTGCTTCGCATCCAGGCGTGGTTTCCTTTAGCGGGAGATAGTTTAATGTTTTTAATGGGCTTCTTTGACACTTGGCGAAATGTGCGGTGTTATTGCCTAATAATTATAAACAGTCAACTAGGTTGAGAACTGTTGCTAAATCAGTATTTACATGAAAGAGCTTGCAGTTTATTCACTAGGAATGATCAATAAAACTTTGTATTGAGGGCGTGGGTGCAGGCGCCAATGTTTCGACCAGCCTACTTGAAATGTTCAAGTCTGTAACTGATTTTTTAGCACTTGTGCGTATATGCTTTGTCCTCTCCCATATCTAAGCCAATTAGGCGCAGAGACCGGCTACAAAATTTGAGTGAGTTTGAAGGAGATGCCACCATGACTAATTGGTTGAGTGAACAAGAGCTGTATCGTAAGGCAAGAACAAAGGCGCTACATGCTTCTTTCAATTATGGTTTTTTATGGCTTTCATTATGTGTGTACCTTATGGTGTGATGTGAAAAGCCCCTTCTGATTCTCCGGTTAACCTTCTCTGTTTGACTGAAGGACATAAAGTTTGAGATCGTGAAGATGTGACCTGGTACGTTAAAATGTTGTGCCACTGCTTCAGGCAATTTTTCGTCAATATGGTTGATTGGGCGAGTTGGTGATTCATGACCGTTTTGAAGCGCTTGTTCCTGTCTTTCTGTCCGCGTCTAAGTAGTGCGCTCTCATTTCAATTTTTTCGCCATGGCTAAGCGATGCCCGTATTACTTCGCATACACATGATTTCCTCATTTACTAGTCTATGCGATTTGTGACAATATAAACATTTGGTTTATATGATGTACGTGTTCATTTTCGGTGCTTTCAACCTGAACCTTATCAATTGTTAACCATAATTATGGCATGACTGCATGGTGAACACAAGCGACAGGCCCCGACATCAAAATTATTAAATGCGTGTCATGTAACAACATAACTACATGCCACGCTCAGGATGTGCCGGCGGCCGTTTCGTTAGCTTCACTTATACCAAAATAGGTATTACGGATCGTGAATGAATGACGAAAGTATGTGACTGATGCAAACATGATAATCACGAGATGCGTGTCATGTAACAAGATGACTACGTGGCACGCTCATGATGCGCTCACGGCCGTGTCGCTAGGTTTGGTATTACCAGGTTTGGTATTACGGGTATTGAATGGATGAAGAAGGTATGTGACTAGTGCAAACGTGATAATCATAAGATGCGTGTCATGTAACAACATGACTACATGCCACACTCATGACGCCCTCGTGGCCGTTTCGCTAGCTTCACATATGGTATAACGTCACGTGAACGGATGACGAAGGTAGGTGACTGGTGCAAACGGGATAATCATGAGGTGCGTGTCATGTGAGAAGATGACTACATGCCACAGTGAAGGCGCCAATACATTTCGATGTGACGCGGTGCGCGTGCCAGCAAGCGTTAATTTCGTCGCGTCACGCCGGCTTTGCCAGCCCAGGCGCCGCTCCTGCCATATACAGGCAGGCGCGCGCCGCGCTGCGTTGCTTTGACGCATCCGCGTTTCAGCGCGTCCGGCGTCACTCTGTCACGAAGAGAGAGAGACGCAGTGTTGTCTGGGTAATGCGTCGGCGTGAAATGCAGCATTTCACATTTTGCGCTGGTTGCTGTTGGGCCGCGCTGACGGACGCTGGTCGCACCTGGCATCAGACTATAGAGTGCTCGCGTTTTGATATAACGTAGCGTCGCTGTGCCCAGCGTGCGGGTCTGTCAACGCTACATTGGAGTATTTGGGCCCTTCATGGTTCTCTTGCGGCCATTTTGCTAGCTCCACATGTACCAATTTTGATGTTACGTGAGGCCCATGGATGACAAAATATATGAATGGTGCAAACATGATAATCCTGACGCGCTTGCCATGTAGAAACTTGACTACATACCACGCTCATAGCGTGCTAGCTGCCGTTTCGCTAGCTCCACATATACTAAAATTGGTATCACGTGAATAGATGACGAAGGTACACGACACATCCAGACATGATAATCAGGACACGGAAGTCGTATAGGGTATCATTTACCGCCACCTCGTAACGTTGTGCTGATTTTAAAGTGACATATCAACATTTCTGATTCGTGCTTCGCATGTCATCGATTTTCCCTGTACGTTGGGTCTGCCAAATTTTTATGAAACCTTCGCAGTTGACGACGAGAGCCCGTCAGGTTGTGCTCAACGACATCATCGACTCGGAGAACTTGGCCGATTTTGTTGGCACTGCAGTTTCTTACGCGGCCTTCACTTCCTTACCGCCTGTTGAACGGGATGTGACGCTTCCGGGCGTCAACCTTACTGCCGAGCGTCTTTTCTTTATTGGCTATTGCAGCAAGTTGTGTGCGAGCCGGTATGTGTTTACCGAAAGGTACGCCCCAGACCCCTCCCGCTGCATTGTGCCAACCATGAACATGGCCGAATTCTCGGACGCTTTCGGATGTGCACCAGGCTCTCGCATGAACCCGTCTAAGAAGTGCGCCTTCTGGCCATGAAGACATCTTTTGTGTCTGTTACGGTGGTTTTGATTTTCTTTTTCCAAATATATATTTTGTAAATTCGATGTCACTAACGCGAAAACCTAAATTACTATGACCCAGACGTGTCATGTGACGTGAAATTTGTAAACAGTGGGTGGTATACCGGCTGCCGATGTTCGGACAAGCGGGCTTTTCTTTTCTTCTTTAATTTTTATTACTGTGCTGTGACACCGTTTGCTTCCGCCTATTCACCTAACAATGCCCCAAAAAAGAGAAAAGGCATGCAGCACGAAAACCCGAAAGCGCACTTACACAGTAAAATTTTTTACACCCTTAAGGGTGTAAACTGGCTTGTCGCCAGAGGAACACCCCATGGGTGTTTTCAGATACACCCTACTGAAAGGGTGTTAGCTGAACACCCTACACAAAGGGTGTTCAGCAAAATGTTAGGGTGTTCAACACCCTTCTAAGAGGGTGTTGAAAGGGTGTGCGACCTTCGAGTAAGGCAATATTCGAAGGTCGCAGGTTCGGTTCCTGTCCATGGCAAGTTATCTTTTCACCCACATTTCTTTCTTCACATTTACACAACAATTCGGTCTAATAACTTCCCCTATACTTTCATTGGCAATATTGTCTGTTTGATCTCAATATATATATCTGTATATATATATATATATATATATATATATATATATATATATATATATATATATATATATATATATATATTTATATATATATATATATGTGTGTGTGTGTGTGTGTGTAAGCAAGCTTACTGAATTGCAATGATATTCCTCAAAGCCTTCTTTGTAAAGCCGACTATAGAAATTTAGACTGCCTGTTATGGTTATAAAATTAAATACAAATATTTAGTGTTAAATAGCAAGCATCTCGGGTATATCAATTGGTGGCTCAGTGAGTTGATACAGCAAGAGTGCTTGGTATGCATACGTTTGTGTAGACACAGAAACACATTATATTGAAAACATTATTACCCGTAACAGTGCACACGTCTCATGCAGGATGTAGACATATACATATTTCAGCAACTTAATTTGCAGTTTCACTTGGTATCGCGAAACCATGCGAGTTCAGCCTCGTGTAGTTCATTTCAAACTTTCTGATTATACAAAAATAACAGAGCTGCTTTGGTAGACATCGTTTCCACTTATTAATAAATATCTTTTCCCACTTCCTAAAAGTAGACATATATTAGCGTAAGATAAATGTCAAGTACATGTAGCACAACACAGGTTTTCTCTCAACTGAAAGCAAACACATTTATTTTGATATTTCATACATACTACAGTTAGAGAATTTTACCGCCAATATTCGAACAGGTAAGGTCTGCGGCTGAAGAAAGATGATTAACAGATCAGCCCTCACCCCATGAAGCTTCACCACATATTAAAATTTCAAGTTTTATTTTTCAGCATCTTTTTAGGTAATAGAGACAGCATCAGCATCCATTTCTCAAAAACACACTCTTCACAACAAAATCAAAATGAGGGCCGACAGGTGGAAACGCCTCAGATAGGCTGACCAAAGTTTCGTTAGGAGAACCTATCTTCGTCAAAGGTGCCTAGCCTTCTCATCCTTGGCATATTAGTTTCAAGAGGGTTAGTAAGGACGTCATGTCCTGGTGGTGGCATGTGTCCCTGTTATCAATCGTAGCCTGAAAAAAAAACTATGAAGCAGAGGAGTGCAGTCCTTGCTTCATTTCAAGTTGGGTGGTAGTGATTCAGACTGTTCTCAGAGAGTGGAGAAAAAAAGAAAGGAAAAAAAGGAAACACCCAAAGTAGGAGCAGTGTGCTGCCAATGAGTGGCCGCTACAGACACGAAAAAAGCAAAGAGCTTGAAAGTTCGAAGCCAACAGACGGTCCCTACGTTTGGCCATCACAAAGGGTTGCCGGCAATAACGGCCTATGCTGTTCTGGAACATCTATGAATGGGAGTCATAAGAAAGAGGTTACGAAAAGGCGCAAGAGAGAAGCAGGCGGCTACTTTTAAATGCCAAGATGTCAAAGGTAAGCGACACCAGATGTGTTCGGAAGACAACGTGTTTATAGGGGAAGGTCATTGGTTAAAATATGCTTTCACTATCACCGCAGGTGTCCCGCTCAACGGAATTGCCTCAAGAATTTGGTGGCATGTTGGCAGAGAAATAGGCAAGTTCGGAATGCAAAGGGAATAAGCAACAACGAGAGAAACACAAAAGAAAAGAAAAATGAAAGAAAAAAGGCGGATTGGTGGTAGGTGACACGCTAGCGTTAACAGACGAGGAAAGGAAAAAAGAGACGCAGAGAAATTTGTGGCTTGGCAATGACTTATTTGTGCACGGTAGGAGTGTTTTTTGAAGCAACAAAAGAGGAAAGGAAGTTGTGGTTGAAAGGTTCTGGAAAATAAAAACTTTGTAATTGTGTGTATAAGACACATGTATATCTATAATTAAAATTTTAAAAATTTAGAGTGATAATATTATTACAATATGTAGGTTAGGAGTGATTCCACGTAATACCAGTTATGTCTATTTGAAGGTTGAACGTTTCTAGTCCCTAAATACGGCCGCAATTATGCAATGGCTTTCAGCAATTCCAAATTACCACGTGCAACATTGATTCCTGATGGGTGTAGGGACATAAATTTGTGTATAAAGTATGATTTCATGTATTTGTTCTCTCGCGGTGACCGGAAATTATTTTGTAGAACGTAAAGCTTTGCTTTTTCGAAATTGTGGTCCTGTTGGTGGAAGTGACCGGCTACTACTTTCGGTAAATTGTGCTTTGTGTCTGCACGGTGGCCGTTCAGTCTTACGTAAATTGGCGGCCCAGTTTCGCCTATATATTGTTTTCCACAGCTGGCACACTCAGAAAAGTATATTAGGTTGTTTAAAAGTGCAGGTGAAGCTCTATGTGACCTTGTGAATGTAGTCAGATGCTGTGCTTTTTATGTTGGTAGCCGGCTGTATATATTTGCAGGGTGAGCACCTGGGCCGGCCACAGGGATCAGACGTCCTAGTATAAGTTTGCGTGAACAATCATGTCTTTAAGTTAGCGTTGCAAATGCCACGTGCCACGCATTGCGAATTCCCGCAAAACTTAAAGCAAACACTAGGACGTTTGGTCCCTGTGGCCGGCCCAGATGCTCCACCTGTAAAAATATATAGCTGGCTAACAACTTAAAAAGCACAGAATCTGACTACATTCACAAGGTCCCATCAATCTTCATCTGCGCTTCGAACAACCTAATATACTGTCTTAAGTGTGCCACCTGCAGACAATATATAGGCAAAACTGGGCAGCCAATTCTTGTAAGACTGAACGGCCACTGTGCAGACACAAAACACAATTTACCAAAAGCAGCAGCCAATCACTTCAACCAACAGGGCCACAATTTCAACCAAGCAAAGCTTTATGTTCTACAAATTTCTGCTCACCATGAGAGAGGAAATACATGGAATGATATTTGATACACAAATGTAAGCACCTAGACCGATCACGAATCAATGTAGCACGTCGCAATTTGGAATCGCTGAAAGCCATAGCATAATTACGACAGCATTTAGAAACGAGAAAGGTTCAACCTTCAAATAGACATAACCGGTATTACATGGAATCGCTCCTAGACTACAAGTTGTGCTATTGATGTTCTCTCAAAATTTTTTAAATTATAAATATAGATATACATGTGCCTATATACACACAACTACGAAGTTTTTATTTTCAAGGACCTTTCGACCACAGCTATCTTTCCTCTTTTGTCGCTTCAAAAAACACTCCTACCGTGCACCATTAAGTCACTGTCAAGCCACAAATTTCTCTGCGTCTCTTTTTTCCTTTCCTCATCTGTTAACGCTAGCGTGTCACCTACCTCCAACCCGCCTTTTTTCATTTTTTCCTTTCTTTCTGTGTTTCGTTGATGCTCAACTCCTTTGCATTCTGAATTTCCCTATTTCTCTGCCAACATGCCGCCAAATTCTTGAGGCAATTCTGTTGAGCGGGCCACCTACGGGGATAGCGAAAGCATATTTTAACCAATGACTTTCCCAATTAAACACATTCTCTTCCGAACACATCTGGTGTCGCTTACTTTTGACATCTTAGCATTTAAAGGTAGCCGCCTGCTTCTCTCTTGCGCTTTTTTTAACCGCTTTCTTATGAGTCCCATTCATACATGTTCGAGAACAGCATAGGCCTTTATCGTCGGCAACCCTTTGTGATGGCCAAACGCGGGGACCGTCTGCTGGCTTCGAATTTTCAAGCTCTTTGCTTTTTCGTGTCTGTAGCAGCAGCACACCGCTCCTACTTTGCGTGTTTCCCCTTTTTTGCTTCAATTTTTTTCTCTACCCTCCGAGAACATTGTGAATTGCTACCAGCCAACTTGAAATGAAGTGAGGACTGCACTTGTTTGCTTTCTAGTTTTTTTTTCGGTGGCAATTGCCAAGAAAGACACGCACCACCACCAGGAGATGACGTCTCTACTAACCCCCTTAAAGCTAACATGCCAAGGATGAGACACTTTTGACGAACATAAGTCCTCCTATCGAAACATCAACCAGCCTATCTGAGGAACTTCCACTGTTCATTCAGACTATCCCACTCTTGACAACAGTTTTTTCTGATCCTAAGGCAGTTTTCAAAGCATTCGAAACACTAAGGGCTGTTTATATAAGCTCTCCACACACAATTTAGCCATCTGATGTACAATATGCAAAGTATATCAGAGTGATTGTTCGGCTTTACACTCTTACAGAGTATAAACGAAGGAAAATTCGTAACCTCATATGTAACTCAGAATACATGCAACAATCATTACCTCTTGCAAAAAATTAGGAATGTAGTAAGCACCAGCACACACTTCGCAGAGCTGCTCAGAAATGCATCTTGATAAAATAGTTAAATATTGCAGTAATTTATGAATGCAAAAACACAACACCAGTGCACTAGTAGAGATGCCTGGTTGGCAACAAACTGCTGTACTTAGGATGCATCATGGAAGCAAGACCACAGCCCACAATTAATATACGCTTCAAGTAACCCTTGACTGCTAAACTGAAGGCCACAAAATCAAACCATGGCTGTGGTGGCTGCAATTTCGATTAAGGAGGAAATGCATGACACCTGTCTGCTTAGACGTGGATGCATTTAAAGAACCCCAGGTAGTCAAAATATCTTAAACCCTCTACTCCACTGTCCCTGATAATTATATCGTGGTTTTAACACGTTAACCTCGGTAAATATTATTTATCATTACACTTGACATGAAATAAAGCAAGCAGATATTACTATGTAGTTGAAAAAATTCACCATTCAACCCCCCGATCCAAGGACTCGCGTTACAATATTCTAGTATGCCTTCTATCAGTTATCATTAACAATGTTAAACATGAGTATGTATCACTGTAAAATATCCGACATGGTTTGGAATTCGCAAAGTTAGTTACGATGAAGCATGACAGTGGGAAAACACTTGATTGTACTTATGAATTAAACTTCCCAAAGGCAATGAAATAACTACAGTGACAAAAATATATTAAAATAGAATATTCAGTGAAGGTTACACTGAAGATAAAATCATTAATGTGCTACTTTTTATCACAACACAAAAAGTGCTTTTAAATGGTCAATTGCACATAAGGCATCAATTAACATGACATGCAAGTCTGGCGAGCAACACACTCAGTAGATCTTGGAAAAACCAAAATATCCAATAAAGAGCTCAGTAAGCAGCACTGACACATTCTTAAATGCACTGCCTAGTTACATTGAATTTTAGCCTTAAGAACAGAAAAACACCTTGGCAGATTGTGTCCAGGGGGACACAAAGTAATAAAATAATGCTGTCATCTGCCCTATCAACCAAAAATATTGAAATTTTAGTAACGCAAATAAGCAGGTATGTTTGCATTAAAAAGTTGGAGGCAGTCGTGTTTCTACACAGTCCCATTTGGAAAACTTTTTTGATTATGTTTATGCTCCTAGATATCCCGTTTGAAAGTTTAATTTTGCTTTTCATGATTACGCATGCAAGGCAGTGAGGTTCAGCAAAATATCACTCCATAGCGGAACGAGCAGTCGGTTCTTGCTATCGCCAGCGAATAGCAAGAGTAACCATTTTAATGTTTGCCCATGCCTTCCACCGACGGTCAGATTAAATGCATGAAATCAGAGTCTGTGCTAGTGCTCACTGTCCTGCACAGATAATAATGCAAGCCGCAACTAAATTTCCAGCAGGACATCTGAGCACAGGCATGCTAGAATTCTTACAAGTGATAATATGTAGAAATGTGACTGGCTCAAATATTTAACACATACACGATCTCCTGCTGTGGTCACTATTAAGTTGATTAATAAAACTTAATGGCACCGCTGACAGTGATAATTAATGTCTCACATTGCATCCTCCTGGATACATAGCTATCAGCAGAAATGGCTTTACGTACATAACTTACAGCGCTGACTTCTCTTTAAAAAAAACAAAAGGGTTAACTTTGAACACCCTGATCCTTTGTGCTCCTTGAATACAGCTACCAGGTGGCTCTCTGCAGCTCGCTTTTCAGAAGAAACAGAAGCCATGCACCGCTGATGTGCACCAGCAGTCGAATTTTCCACGAGCCAGCCTTGATGATGGGCTAGTCCAGACGTCTCCCACACTCTCTTCCTACGACGAGCATGTATAGACTGCGAGAGAAACAAAAAAACAATTTACTGATGTGTCTGTTAGCGAAGCAGAATTTGGAACTAAATTTAGAATGATCTGGAACGTTGTGTTTTAAAAGAGTAGGATGTACGAAAACCAGACATGCTACAACAAAAACATCCTCAATGTTTTTGGCGAACATAGCTGCAACCTTACGAAAGAATATGCATTTTTCACATAACAGATGTGTCACAAAATATACTTGAATAGCGCTCTGGCATAGTGCGTATACATGCCAATTCAATAATAGGGCAGCGCGTACATGACGGTATGCGCTTTGATCAAGTATCCATTGGAGGTAACACATAAAGATATATTACGAATTTTAGTTTGAACACAACTAATGTAACTTTCTTTCGGCTGCCTACATTAGGACGATTATGCCGATAACATAAAAAATTGGTTTCACTAAATTACTATTGTCAACTGCTAAATTATGGCTGTTAATTCAATGATTCCAGGTGGCTAGAAAGGCAGTGCCGCTCACTCATCCCTAACATACCCCTCATTACAGGCTGTCTAATAAATAATGAAAAAAAAATGTGGAAATGCTAATACAACGCACCCATCTTGAGCTAAATACCATCCCAATAAAGCATGCAAGCTTCTGCAACGTTCTCTAGTAACAAGAATACTGGAAGGCATTGGTCACAATTTAGCAATACACAATAAACGTTTGATTAGACTGATTTCTGAAGTTGTTTAATTGCGTCAATGCCAACAGCTTGGAAACATGCAGTCTATATTAATGATTGTCAGATGAACATACTGTCCAATTTTCCATTTTCACAGCAACACGTGCATGCCTTATGTATGCATACAATGATGTATAACATTATTGCAAATTTTGAGCGTTAAATGATATATTCGTTTCTCCAAACACCACAGATCCCTTCTATAACTGTAGCGCATGCCTATAGAATTTACTGAAGCTTGTCATCTGATGCGAAGACAAAACAACATGGTGACCCTAATTGAAAGCATGACGTTTTGGCCCCCACACAAAAGCCCTATTTACAAGTGACAAAAACTGTGCTTTTATTCGTGGCCAGTGTGTGGTTTTTCAATATTTTCATGTGTGTTTCTGGCCAGATCGGCATAAGCTTGTAATCTGTTATTAAATGCCATTGGAGGTGATGGTCTAAACTGTTCTTACTGTTCGTACAAGTAAAATTGCTTAGCAAAGTTTGAACACAAAGTTTGGGCGAGGCACATACAATATTTAATAAACCGCCACAAAATAATGAAATCTAAGCATAGCGAAAACAAGCTGAATAAAATAAAATGTGCTCTACCGCATGAACTACTGTTCGAATTAGGGCTTGTACAGTTAAGCTACAGTTATTCGGCCCCAATAAGCCATGAAAATTTTGTTCGGAAATACAGTTTAAGTTTAACGAACGGCTCAAAATTCATGGGTTCCGAATGCATCAGACAACCTATGTTGCAGGTGTATAACGTAAGCTCAGATTTGACTAAACGGGCTGCATAAACACCTAAGCGTACATACGTGCAAGCCTTGCGAGCCGTACCTAAGACGAGGCAGCATGCTGCACGCGAACTTGAGTAACACGGTAGTTCAAAGATGCGTGCCGGCGTGGATGCATACACCGGCATACGTTCGGCTACCCGCAGCAATTTCTGACCGCAGTTTAAAAAAAAGGGCGTACAACATATGAAACTTTCCAAACTGCTTTGGACGTACAACATATGAAACGTACAACATATGAACCCGTTGACTCCTGTAGCACACAATATGAACATTGATTTGTGGGGTTTAACGTCCCAAAACCACAATATGAACAGGCATGCAAAAAAAAAAACAAAAATCCTCAAGTTAAGATATCCAAACATACGCGCCCTAGGCGTAATCAACGCTTACAGCTAACAAACGCCGTCTTCGCCCAACAATTATTTAACCAAAATATTGGTCCATCGCGAGCAGGGCTCCCTGCCAACACCACTGCCGACAGAGGCGAGCGCCGTCACAACTCGCACAAACCCGCCGCCAAATTCCCACTGCGCACGCACGCGCCATGTGCTTCACACACCGAAGCATGCTTGAATCGAAAGAAAAAGCTCGCCCACGCTTGACTTCCCACAAAAACGCCTACATCCTGATGAAATGACACACACAAACAGGTTCGCTACGTTAAAAAACTTCACTTATCGCCTACATGTAACGAAAAACGTAGCATGGCGTCGTTATCACGCTCTCGGTGTTGACAAAGCACCGACAGCAGGAATGTGGTACGTACCTGGCGAGTGTTCTAAAATGCGACGCCACACGTCCTCGCTTGAGTAGAGTTCATCTTCGTAATAGGCAGCACCGGCAGAACACAAAACACGAACGCAGCGCGCAAGCACACCTCAAAAAACGAGAAAAAACGATGCAGAACCGACAAGCTGCAGCGCCCGACCAGCGAGCAAGCACGCCAAAACAAGTTCGGAGTTACAGCTCCGCAGACGTACAATGGCGCAATAAAATGCTTTAGTGATGCGGCTAAGTATAAAAAGTAAACGGAAATATATATAACATAAAAACAAAGAAGGCAAAATAATTTTATCTTCACGAAAAAACAAAATTAGAAATTAACACAGGACTTTCGCGCGCGAAGTTTGAAACGCTTGCAGGTACAATGCATTTTTAACAAATGAAGAACAGCGGTAATAATCACCTAAAACACTCATGTTCTTGAATACGAAATGTACTATTGTTGACGCACACATTTACACACAAAATTTTATTGCAATGATTGATGGTGCCTATGCATAGGCGTGCCCACCACGGGGAAGGGAGGCGGGGGCGGCCCTTGGTCACTTAGGGGGCAATGTAAATCCCTATAGGTACATAGAGAAATAGAGAGGGGGCACTGTAACTCGACGTAAGTTTTTTAACTCGACGGGGGTTGCAGTGCCCCCTGCTGATCACCTCATACACCCCCCCCCCCCCCCGAGGGGATGTCAAACAGAATAGATAGCAAATACAAATTTTACGGCGTGGATCGCAGTGTCCCACAATATATATATATATATATATATATATATATATATATATATATATATATATATATATATATATATGTGTGTGTGTGGGGGGGGGGGCGAGAGGCGTGTCTCTCCCTCCTCTCGTACCCTTCTCCCCTTCGCTTCGGAAAGACGCTGCGTGCACTGACCGTGCCATTCTCTGACCTTTATTTCTTCACCTAAAGAACCACTTCCCGTGCTCCCGCATGGTTGCAGAAGGTATACTGCATTGTTTTCTTTTTCGACCAAGCACGTCTCGTCTTCGATAATCTTGTGAAAACAACTTGCACTCGAACGGCTTTTGACCGAGCAGGGGTTTTTTGTAATAAATTCAACCTTTTTTGTCTCAATTGCTTCTAAACCTGAATATGTGCTGTCCGTAGATCGTGACAGTAGCCCATTCATTTATTCACATATAATGTGGACGATATAAAACGGCAAAGCATGTCGAATCATACAGTGCGAGAAGAAGTTAGTCTCTTTTACATTTTCTCAATTATTCTTAGTGTTCTGTAAAATTTGTCAATGCCTCAATCATTTGCTTCATTTTTTTCATCCCTACGACATTGTTATCTTAGGAAAGGCATGCATTCCTTGCGCTATGCGTGGTATTTGATTTGCAAGCATGGATGCAACATGATTCTTGCACGTGCACTCCCGCGCCGGTGGTCTGGTGCTTATGGTGCTGAACTGTTGACCCGCAAGTCGCAGGATTGAATCCCGGCAGTTCACGGCGGCCACATTTTTAATGGACGAGAAAGAGTGCGAGACCTGCGTAGTTAGACTTAGGTGCACCTTAAGTAACCCCAGGTGGTTTAAATTTTCGGAGCCCTTCGGTACAGCGTCTCTAATGATTATATGAGAACTTTGGCACGTTAAATGGAACAATTTTTATTCCAACATTTATAGGTGTACACCCTTCTGTTCTTCAACACCCTCACGAACGGCATATTATCACCCTTTTGCCAGTTACACTCTTCTCTGAGGGTGTACCAGCAAAGAAAAGGGTGGTACATTTATTCAAAAAGGGTGTAAATCTTGAAAACACCCTTTCTACACCCATAAGGGCGTAAAAAATTTTATTGTGTACTCCTCACCTTGCTTTCGCAGTTGTGTCTGTAGCTAGAATCGAGATAGATCGGCAAATGTACTCATTTGTCCTATTTTTGCCATGCATTGAGTACACTCATTTGCAAGAGTAGTCGGATGAACAACTATTGCATTGTGGGAATTTAACAACTCATTTTGCAATAGGCATTCAATGATACCTTGAAACTGGCAATAATACCAGTACAGTCAGTTGTTCATCATTCTTTTGAGAAGTGTGGTATCCGCAAAACACTTGCAACGAACTTTGTGTTGCATTCAGTGGCTGACAGCGATGAACAGTAACGCATGAAGTGGGAATGTGCCACTGTTGATAAGCGATGAAGACACAAGCATATTAATTTGTTGGAGAATTGGACTACCGACTCGTTACGCAATTCGCATTGTGTGACGGTTGCTTCTATTTTTGCGGTTCTAATGCGCTTTATTAAGGTAAGCTTGCGAACGGCATGTTTGAGGCATGTTTGCGAATGAATCCTAAGGACCAGCGTGTTCAGCGGTAGAATACTGGGGTGGCTCGCAGTGGACGCGAGCTGAATTTCACTATGTCAGCACATATTTTTGATCTTTCTTATTTGAGTTTCTTTTTCTTATTTTATGTGATAGTGGTTACGGACGCTAGCAGTTGCGGTGGACAACTACGGCGCTGCGCGTGAATCATGTTGTGGTCTCATACCAGTTTTACTGTAAAATGGCTGCTAGTTCGCTCTACACAAACGTGGCCACGGCTAAACTCCTGGTAACAATAGAAACCGCTCTGCTCGAAACTTTTGCGGAAATATATTCTAGGATGGGAGCATTCGGGGGGGGGGGGCACAGGTTGTATTTATTTTAGGCTTAACAAACTGCGTACGGCAGGCCATTGTGAGTGGGCTAGTTTTATTTGTCTAGCGGCTAGAAGAACATGAAGACACTGGCTTCGATGATTGGGTGTGGTTCCACGAATAAGAAAGGTAGCGGCTTCGTTAGAGGCCAAGAGTGAAAAAAGTATATCATTCCCTGTGGTAGATAGAAGCGTAAAAATATTAACTAGATTTGGCACATCCCATGAAAATGAGGGTAAGAAATTTGGCAGACTTTACCCATTGTGGGAATCAATTTCGTGCGACGCAGTCGGTGAGTGATTATCTGTGCTGCATTTTCTAGTCTTTGACCCAAGTGTTACAAGGTTGATCAAGCCGTTTTAAAGTATGATGTTGTGCGTACATTTTGGGATTACCTGGAACGATGAATGCATGTAGCGCGTAAAGAATAAGTTATGCGGTCATGTAACATCAGCAATCTCGGTGTAGCGCAGACAAAGCTATTGTTTTTTCATGTGCACTTTAAGGAGTGAAGATGCAAATATCATAAGCTTATTTCGTAAGCCTACTGGACTAGCTAGAGCAACTTGAACACCAAATGGTGAATCACGGGAATGCACGTGCAATGGTTATTAGACTTTCATCAAAGCAGTGCCTACACTGGAACTACATTTCTCCTTTATTGATTTGTTGCGAAAGGAGCTGCAAACACAGTTGAAGATGCACCAACATTAGGTCTACATAGGACGGTTTCTCAGAGCAGTTTAAAGACACGACGTGGCTTTGAAGTAGTGTACCTTACGCCAAAGAGAACAATTGTTTTCTGCATGGCAGAATCCTTATTTCATTTTTTTTATTCTTTTTCCTAGTCTCACTTTGATTCTTTTTATTGGCCGAGTCAAAACTTCAGCCTTTTTTTAATTTTTCTTTAAGTTATCAACGTCTGTTCAAGCTGTTCCTTCAATCTCGAACATGTAATTGTACAGGTATGCACTTATAACACCATGTATCGATAGGGCAGTTATGTTTGGGGCACGCGAATGATGGGCAGTCGGTAGACGGCGCCCGACAAAAAGGTAAGTTAATGAAAAGAGACTGCCCAGACGCGGACTAAGCCGTCCTCCTGGGAACGCGTCTTTCTAGTTGCACCCCGTGAGCCTTTCTTCACCGCATCTTGTGCTGGGGACTCATCTGCACCCCAGTAGCGCTCTCACGGTGAACCAGACTGAGAAATGAGTAGCCGCTGTCGCGACACGGCTCCCGACCAGATACTGTGGTGCCATGCTGTAACAATACTTGTGGATATATGGCAGAATCGTGTGTACTAACACCAGATAGACGACCGGCCATCTAGATAGGCTTGTTGTTGTGCGAAAGTATCATTTAAGCTGTACGTCGATAAAATAATGGAGTTGTTCTTAGCTGATGCTCGGAGGATAGCAAAGTGTGGGAACGCAGTGGCGGAGACCAATCTCCGAGGAAAGGACAGTTGTTTGCTCCATTGGTGGAGCATCGAGTAGAAAGTATCCATTGAGCTGTACGTCGATGAAATGATGTAGTTCGGGGGATTTTCGGAGGATAGCAAAGCCGACGTTCGGAGGATAGCAAAGTGTGGGAACGCAGAGGCGGAGACCCATCTCTGAGAAAAGGGCAGTTGTTTGCTCCATTCGTGGAACATCGAGTAGAGTTCGTCCTACGAGGCTGTCTCAAATGAGACGGGGGGTATTTAATGAAGAGAAATGAAGAGAAGGGGAGCTTGGTGCTCGAGAACAAAATCGGGAAGCGGGTACAGAGGTCGTGCTTAGCGCAGACTCTGATCCAAGGTTGATACTACGTTGAGAGGGTCAGAGTGAGTGCTTAGCGCTGACTCTGATCCAAGTTTGATACTACATCGAGAAGTTGGTGTAGATTTTTGGGAACACAAAAAGCTCGGCAATTAACGCCGACGATAATAATAATCCAGGTTAGTGCTTACTGTGTAGTCGGTTTAGTGGCCACCCCGGTTTTTGTTTGTAAATAAGTGTCAGTGTATATGAACCAAAGTTTGCCAGGAAGTCAGCAAGCGGTCCAGTCTTTCAACGCGTCGTCGTGATCGTCTGAACCATCGGGATTACATCCATCATCCCTACCTTTACTGGCGAGTCGACAGCATGTCGCGGCGGCTTCCTGGAGGACTATGAGACATCCTGCCTTTCTGGCACACACACACACACACACACACACACATCGAAAGCCAAAAGTGAGAGTGAAAGAAGATCATCAGGTGACGTCAGAGCAGACATGAAAATATGCAGTTCAAGAAACCTAAAGTCTGCGCAACACTGACCGGGGCGATCAACTGAGCCAGAGTTGAGAGCGACAACTTCTTACGCTTGGACATCGGCTTCTCACACAGAGTGGCTGACGACGACTGGAGTTATGAATAAAGCCAGTGGGTGACCAGCGACCGGCACACCTATGAATGGATAGACTGAGTGGTGCACGTACATCCAACTGCAGCAGAAAATTGGTTCCACTGCCTTCTGACTAGAACTTCTACCCGGACGTGGTGTGGCGACTCATCTACGCACAGTGAACCACATGTGGGTCTCTGTTCCATTTTCTTCGCGAGCACCATGGCGACTAAGGTGACGAGAAGTCAGAGGGCAGAAGGAACTACCATTACGATCTGACTCCTGTCTCATCGTAATGAGACAGGAGTCAGATCGTATTGAGATCGCAATTGTGGTTTCTAGTGAAAGCACTGATCTTGCTGTTCAAGTTCGAAGGAAGGAACTAGAAATGTAGAGATTGAAGCTCCAAATTGAGCTAGAAAAAATGAAGCTTCAGTCTCAGACAGGAGATGAGGTGGAGCGGAGTGACAGGTCTGGTTTGGCATGGTATGCAGATTGGCTGCGAGCAGTTTTTCAACCAATGCCGGTTTCCGATGATCTGGTGCCTGCGTTGTTCCGCAGCACTGAACATATGCTTAAATGTTGCGGTATTCCCGAAGATGTTCAGGTTGCTATCATTATGCCGTTTCTGATTGAGAAATCTCAGAATTGGTAGCAGACCAAGCCGAGGAACTGAAGCTTACCCCCGAGGAATACAAACGCCATCTTCACACATGTCGGGAGTGAGATGTGACGGTTGGGGTAGTCTGTCACTAGGCTTGAGATCCTACTCGACTATTACCACTGTAGTTGGGAGATCATAACATTACAGGACCTACGTGCGTTATTGATTTCAGACCACGTCCAACCGCTAATGAATGAAGACATGCGGACACACGTCCTACAGAATTAGACAGCAGAGTGCCTCAGGCCCCAGCCTCTAGCGAAGCTTGCGCAGAAATATGACGAGAGCACAGAGCAGATGGGAGAAAACCAACGCCGCTAAATTGAAGAGAGGGGAATCGTTTAATCACCACGCGGTGGATCGGCCAGCGCCAGGAAACAAAAAGACGACACTTCAATGCTATGCTTGCAGGGAAAGCAGACACTATCAATGGCAATGCCCGCAAACTACACCGGAAACATCGGCAGCAGAAAGGGGCAAGACGTACCCCTGCCTGAAAGTTTAACGGTGAGGGCAGTGTGCGAAACTATGACAGGAGGCAAAGTTTCTGTCACATACTTGATTAATACACCAAGATTAACATGGGTTGAGTTAGTAAGCGGGGGAGCACACTTAAGGCCCGACTAGATTCAGGATCTAGCATAACCGTTCTCAGAGAGAACTTCATTTTCGCTGTAAAAAACACAAGCGAATAGGAAAAGTATGTCAGAGAGGAGCATTTGGGCATGCTGCTCAGGCTGACCTGATGTATGTCCCGTTAGTGTTGAACACTTCTGAAAGAGCTGCTGCTCCTGAGCTGATTGAACTGTGTTTAATCGCAAATAAACTTTCATGAGTAGATGCTCTACTAAGGCCAAACACTTAGGACAAACTCAAGCACATTCAAGCAAGGTCGGCGGAATTGGCGGTTCATATATTAGGAACGGAGCAGGCTATCGTTGAGGCGGTCGATCGTAAAGATGAAATGAAAGCAGATGAGACGCCAGAGTGGCCAAATACAAAGGTTTTATTCCCCGAGGCTGCGATGCAAGTACAGGCTTCAGGTAGTGAGAAAAGGGCGAGATTTCCGTGAGAAAATGACGAAAATAAAGCTCACTGCGGATTACACGCGATTACGGACTGGACAGTGAGCGGGGTATGTTCATAGGACAGAAAACAAGTAAGTGCATTCGGAGAGCATAATTTTGGCTCACACTAACTTTGGTTCTGGGTGTTATAATGTCAATGGACCTTGCAATGAACCTGGAAAGATATTCAGTCCCACAAACGCATATCAGCTATCCCGGACACATATTTGACAGTTGTCACTATCCTAAGCTTGATAGGGTAGGCGTGGTTGCGCAATTTAACACTCTGCGTCCTATACAAGAGAGACCTGCACAGTGTGATGGCACATGTAAAACATTACCAAAAACAGATACCCGCGCAGTCAGAGTTAGTGAGCCTGTTTACGGACCTCACGAACCACTTTGTACCTATTTTTTAGGGAGCTGGAATGATAAAAAATACTTCGATTCTGTTACGCTGGCTCTGAAGGTCGTATTTAAGACAAGTGCCCCGCATCTGAGAAACGGGATAGCATTATTGACAGGCGCCCTTGTTGCTCAAGGGAAAAACAGAGACGAGAGACCTATTACGTTTCTCAGAAATAATATCAGTCCTCAGCAACTAGATTGTTTGCCAAGTAAAAGAGCGGTGTTTACCGTCGTATGGATGCTCAGCCTGTCGGACATGCGGCCTTAAGATAGTAATCGCACGTAACCCGCTCGTGTACCTGACCCTATCCATATGATCTGGTGCTCGCCTGACCCGTTGGGCTTTGGCATTACACAAGGAAATCTCTTTTTTTGTCACATAAAACAGATCTCTTAATAAGGTCACCGATGCCTAGTCGCGATTGGACAGCGGGAATCTGTAGAGTAAGCCCAGGGAGACGGCTGGAAGGTCTTTTTTTTTCTTTTTGTTGACTACTACTACAAAATGGGCTTGCTCTGAAGTACTAGTATGGAAGTTTGTTAAATTTAAGAAGATAGCAAGAGAATGATGTCTGAATGTTCATAATTTCCATGGTGCACCAAGGAATGTACGGGACAGGGTTCAACCTGCGAGTTACGATACAACCAGTGCGTGGGTGTGACTACTCGAGTACGTTTCTCCGCATTTTTTTTTATTTTCGAGTGTGCCTCTCCTCATGACCTTCTGCGTGACTTTGTGCATTTGGGTGACCACAAACATTTTCGGAAGGGTAACTTGTGCGATAGTGCTTTGTAATGATGTAATTACGTTATAGTGAATCCCTTGTAAGACGTTTTTGTTGTTGTTGTTTACGTACTTTTGTATGATGTTTACGCAAGACGCGAAGTGTCGGCAGTGCGCCTAGTGCGACCCCCCTTTTCCCATATGGTTCTTGAAGTTGTATGTACAACAAGCGTGCATACAACATTCTTGGGTTGAAAGGAGTGGTGTTTGGGGCATGAGAAGGATGGCCATTCAGTAGACGGCGCCCGACGAAAACAGAACTTAATGAAAAGGGGCTGCTCAGACGTGGACTGAGCTGTTGACCTCAGAACGCGTCTTTGTCGTCAAAGCTCGTGAGCCTTTGTTCACAGCCCCTTGTGCCGGGGAGTCACCCGCACGACGGTAGCGCTCTCACGGTGAGCCAGACTGGGAAATAAGTGGTCGCTGTTGCAACACGGCTCCCGACAAGATAATGTGGCGCCATGCCGTAACAATACGTGGGGATATACAGCATAATCGTGTCTACTAACACTAGACAGCCGACCGGCCGTCTAGACAGGCTTGTTGTCGCACGAAAGTATCATTGGGGCTGTACGTCGATGAAATCTTGGAGTTCGGAGGATGCTCGGAGGATAGCAAAGCCGATGTTTGGAGGATAACAAAGTGTGGGAACGCAGAGGTGGAGACCCATCTCTGAGGAAAGGGCAGTTTTCGCTCCATTGGGGGAGGATCGAGTAGGGGTTCGTCTCACGAGGCTGTCTCAGATGAGACGGGAGGTATGTAATGAAGAGAAAGGAAGACAAGGCGAGCTTGGTGCTCGAGAAGGAGACAGGGAATCGGAGACAGAGGTCTTGCTTATATAGAGGAGACTCTAATCCAAGGTTGATACCACATCGAGAAGTAGGTGTCGATGTTTGGAGTATATCAAGGGCTCGGCAAGTAACGCCAACATTCATATTAATACAGGTCAGTGCTTAGTGTGCGGTCGGTTTAGTGGCCACCCCGGCCTTTGTTTGTAAATAGGTGTCATCCTTTAAATAAACCGAAGTTATCCAGAAAGTGAGAAGGCAGCCCAGTCCTTCAACGTGTCGTCGTGATGGCCTGAATTATGGGGATTACATCCATCATCCCTATTTTAACTGGGGCCATCGTCAATGAAGCCAACAAGCATGTCAGGAGTACCGAATGCATCTTTCTGTTGTCTTTTCACAGGGTATTAGTAAAGGGCAAAGAAGCTGTCAATTACCTGTGGCGCATACGCGTATAACACGGCTCGTGGCATACAAATATATGCTACTCCTGTCCTGTGTGACGGATATGGTTAGATTACATACCTGATATGGTTTCCAGGTTAATCACGCCATGAGCAGTCAATGATATTTGTCTTTGGCTTTCTTTATTGTCGAGCATGCAAGGCTACAAGTATGAACCTATGATTTGTAGTTACCAAGTTCTGAACACCACTTCAGTCTTTCAAGGGGGGGTTAAGTTCATTGCAAAGGAAAGCATATGTAGCACCATGAATATTGATAGCTTGTTCTCTCAGGTCTGTTACGATACACCATGAAGCTTTTCACTTTCTATTTCTGATGCCAAAAGCAGGTCGGGAGGTCTGGGCGGCTCAATATTGGGTAACCTGAGCACCTATTATCGGTTACCCAGTTCAAGGCTTCAAGGGATCTCATTATTTTGTGTGCGTACTAATGCAACCTCGATGTTAAGAAACGAGTGGGTTCAATTTAAATATTGGTATCATCGGAAATTTCAATCACCAGGACACATGACAAATCAGGGAATGACAGGAGAAAGCTGCCGTAATTTTTATTGATTTTTTCTAGCGGCCGCGGTTAATGTTAATAACAACACTGAATGGCTACTGATAAAGTTTTCCGATGTCCACGATCCTACTAGTGCGCGGTAATTATGCAGCGCTCATAATAATTGAAACAATCTGTTGTGGTGATAAACAGTAGCGTATGCCAAAGAAAATGATATATGCACATTCGAGACGTCACAGCGCTAGGTGCCTCAAAAAAGGTGCTACGCTGTCTCGAATGTTTCTTCCTTTTTCTTTGCGGTTAGCCTGTACCGCTATTAGTTAGTGTGTCACCATACCAAGAAGCCCAATTCGTCACGATCATCAAAATAATTTATTGTCCCCATTGCTCGTGGCCGCTTATAAGCCTTAGTCCGCTTTTATTTCACGAAAAGCAAGAACCGTGAAAAAAAAGGCCTTGAAAGCAATTGGCACACGATAAATGAAAGCCGAAAACCTTTAGAAGCCCGGTTCTTTGCTTTTAATATCTTCTTATGGAAGTCATGCTGGGGATGTTTTTTGGGAGGTCTACGGCCTTGTTACGCAATCGGAAGGTTTGGCCATAATGCGGATGTCTCCTTTGTTAATCGGAGAGTTAGTTGGCTGGTAGAGGCGTTGCCAGTCTTCGCTTATTTGCCGAGACCGTTGGCCTCATCTTTTGGTCCTTGTCCACCTTTTACAAAGAGTCTGACTGGCATGATATGGCTTGCATCGATGTGGTTGACGCATGTAGGCACACTACAAGAGTGGTACTTCAAGCAAAGAAATACGCGTTCCAACTATAGAGAGGGTGAGAACTCGACGCCACAATCACAAATGTGCACTAAGGGCTCCAAAATTCCTAGGCAGAATCTCGACGCTAGAACACACCACTGATACGACAATAGGGTGACATGGAGCAAATGCCAGCGAGTGACTTCAATGTCTTCCGCAACAGAGCGCGAATCACCTGAGCGTACCTGCGCAGCAGGATACGTTGCGGGCTCAAAGTTCATTGGCAACAACCACGCACTGCGACACTGCAGCCTTGGCCAAGACACCACAAAAAATGGAATCGCACTGAAATACGTGCAAGTCGATTGTTTCCCGGATGTCTCACTGTATACGCTTCGTATAGTTTTCTTCAACAAATAAATCGAGCGGCAACCGATAAATTCAGGGAAGAAAAAAGACGAGCCCACATGCCGAATAAGGTGTGTAAAAAAGACAGCGGAATAGTTAGCAAAAAAGGAAATAAAGCAGGGAATAGCCGTTTACCTGAATCTAACCTCCCTGTCCTTCCTCATTTATTCCTCCTCCTCCTCCTTGTCTCTCATATGAATGCACCAGCTGGCAATGATAGTTTAATTGGAATAAGGATGGTTAATACTTTCTAGAGAGTCTTAGAAAAATTTGTTAGAAATATGCATAGTTAGGGGTTCTCACCGATTTTCGTTGCGCATATATGAGAGGTAACGAAATCAAGTGCCGCTTCGGAAACCTTATTTTTAGTTAGCAGGAGTGTATCTAAATTGCGATTAGTGAGCGTCTCTAATATGTGTTGCCAGTTGGTGACCAGTCAATTGGCTGAAACACGTAAAGTTTCAGGTCACTCGAGTTGGGGGCGTGCTGCAACAAAAATACTGTGCCACTGGTTTCCGTACTGTCTTGGCCATGTCTGTGTGATTCGAATTCAGTAGAACAGGCTCGTCAATTACAACGGCGCCCCTTGGGCGTCAGTAAAATAAACGAAGATGAGAGCAGTCAGTCTAGTAATTTATGACGATGAAAGGAAGACGACGGTGCATTGTTTCTTTCACCTGGTGACAGTACTAGACGTTACTGATGTCTTATGCATGTGTTGTGAGGTTTCTAGGTTGAATGTGCCCTTAGGTTTATTTTTAGTTGCTAGCTCTAGTACTGCGGGTCTACCATCTTTCTGGTGTCGCGATATTATGCAGGCTATTCTTCAAGCAGCTTATTTCTTTCAGTCAAGAGAGTATAGTATCATAGAAATGAAGCTGCTTCTAACAATATTCTCATTTCAAAGAGCATGAAACTATATGTACATGTCAAGAGAAAAAATTAATGCCTACCCACGGAGTAAGTGATAATAAATGGAGCGAAGCATCCGCCTGTCCATTCGTCCATGTGTCCAGGCGTCCAATCTCGTTCGAGAATGCAGATGGCACGTGGGTCAAGGAAGCCGAAATGCAAACAAGGGAAGCTGTGAGCAAGCGTCTTCAACGCACCCGCTGGTGGGCTTCGTCGACGCCCCGCCAACGATACGCCACGTACAATGACTATCCAGGAGACTAAGAGAGGCTCTCTTTTTTCGCGTGCCCAGGTGCAGCCCGCGTAGCTGTGCCTGGCACAGCAGCCAGTCAGAGAGTAGCGGTAGAGTGCCATCTATAATATCCTCACTCAACTGCAGTTAGCATGTATTTAAATGAGACTGCGCCGTCTAATCTACTCTTTAGAATATACTGCCTTCTTTTCTTTCTCGTTTTTTGTTATTTCGGTTACGCACGACGCGTCACGCGTCACAAGGCTACAATAGGAGGAGCTTTGCCCTAATATCTGAAATATTCAATACCGTGCCTTATTTC
Source organism: Rhipicephalus microplus (assembly GCF_043290135.1). Taxonomy (NCBI): domain Eukaryota; kingdom Metazoa; phylum Arthropoda; class Arachnida; order Ixodida; family Ixodidae; genus Rhipicephalus; species Rhipicephalus microplus. The sequence continues at coordinate 117,738,713 of NC_134702.1, forward strand.
GCGAGTTATTGGTATTGCACGCAAAGCGCAAGTTTCAAGAAAAACACGGTGGAAACACCCCACTTTCACAAACTCATCTAATATGTGTCACATACGTCTCACACTTAGGGACAGTAAGGCAGACGCTAAAGATTACTACGGCAACGTGACATTGAAAAACATTCATAACGCAGCTCCGCCTAAATTTTGGAGGCGTTTATTGTGAAGGCGGAAAGGCCCTTCAATTTTTCGGCGAGTGCTGACTACGTGTTAATAATACATAACTAGCATTCACTTTTCACAAAATTTTTGCTATGTATTTGTACGGGATGAAGATCGCGATAGTATTTCAATGCTGGGCAAGACACTCCATCTGTAAGTTACAATTTTGTATCAAAGAGTGGGTTATTGCACCACTGTTGAAACTGCAACAAAATTGTTTTTGAATTGATGGTAAAATGAATAGCTTCTTAGTGACGTCCGCTGGATGGTACTTCTTTTTCATAATCAAAAGCTCTATCAGCAGCTCAATTGCCAAAAGAATGGGAGTATAGTGTAGGTATTCCGATGCCTTAAGGTGGCGACTTGCCCTGAGTAATCTATTACAGGCCAGTCTCCTTGCTCCTCTGTTATTAAAAGTACTTTAGGACATAACTTTCACGCACACATTGTCATTCCTAAAAAAACAGCCTTATTGACAATAGGTCACATGGCTTCATTGAAGGGAAATCAATAAGAACAGCTATGTTTGACACCACTCATCATTTTTAGACTATCATAGATTGGCAGTCTCTGTACTTGACGCAAATTTTCGGTAGACTTCCAAACAGCATTTGAATTTATTTAGTGTTAAGAGCTGGTGTAAAGGGTTTAAGCATACTTGGAAACATTCCACTAGTGTTAGAGGTAGATGCCTACTTTAACAACGGACAGCCAGGTGTATCAACTAAAAACGTTTGCTCAAAGTCCCGCAGTTGTCTGATTAGGTGCTCAACAAGTATCGGCGTTTGTCACTATATTTTTTTAATACGTAATATATAAAAACGATAAAGTGCCTGTAAGAATTTAAAGATTGGCAGGCGACTGGAGAATTTATATATCACTCCTGTTTACACTCAGAACCAAGTTTAACTTTAAAAACCTTGAATACGTTAAAATATACTGTAAATCCTCGCAAACAAAAAGTAATCACCCACAAACGAGTCTCATGGAGATCACCAGAAAGCATTCACCACCAAATTTCGGCGACTGCCTAAATCTAAAAAAATCTTGTTTGAAGTAGGCAAGCTGTTGTAAACACCTAGGCTTCATCTCCCATGGTATCTTCTATGTAACGAGCAAGGTTTTGAACACAAAAAAATATTATGATCTACTTTCCTCCAAGGTCTTCAAGATAATAAGGTATTACTTTGTATTACGTTTATCCTAGCAATAATCGAATACACATCAGTAGTGTGCGACAACCTAAGAAAAGAAGCATTGCCCACTTAGAATATGTTCAGTGACAAGCAGTACGTCTTCTTTTTAGTGTGTACAGCAGGTAAACACTGGCAAGCACACTTGTGTATGGGGCTGAACTTGAACCCCCGGTATTCCTGCGTCAGACAAAAAAAAAGAGACTACAGACATAAAGCCCTGGTAATCCTGCATTGCACGAAAAAAGACCAAAACCTTGAACTAATTTTTCCTGCATGGTATAAAAGTAGACTACAGTAGCTATACGATATTCAACAGAACCTAACGTAATTGAAAAAAAATCGAGGCCTACGCGGAAGGCGCGCAGGCCTCACACAGTCACAGCAACACAGTCAGCACAGTCACAGCAAAAGCTATAAGAGCGGCTTTTCAAAACCATTTTTAAACACTGATTGGGTAACTGCTGCAAGAATACTTGCTTAATGCCCACTACGGCATTAATAATAAAAGATAGGGTAGTAGACTGGCATTCGCTATGGTATTTTTCGTAGTTTTTCTGAGAAGCGAGGTATCCGCTGAACTACTGCGAGGAATTTTGTACCAATTGTTGATGCAGTGGTTGACGACGATGAGAAGTTATGCCTCAAGTGGGTATGCGCCACAGTTATTAGCCCAACAAAAAAAACACGCTTTTGTAATGGGTTAGAGTACTGGACGACCCACTCATGACGCTATTCGCATTGTGCGACGACTGCTTGTTCTTTCGCTGTTTTAAAACGCTTTATAAGTCGTAATTACGCGATCGCTTTCGGGACATCAAGCCTGCCTAAGGCACGTTTGCCAATAACTCGCAAGCACCGCTGCAGCTAAGTGGTGGAATACTGGGCTGGCACCCAGCGGACCCGGGTTCGAGCCGCACTGTACCATTGGTGAATTTCGCGCGATGTGGTTACGAACACCGCTGGAGGCGGCTGCGGAAAACATGCAACTGCGCTGGTCCAAAAAGTTATTTGATAACAGCTTTCTCTGTAAAAAAAGAGCCCTTAATTGAACCTTCATAACAAGGTTTCATTACTCAAAAAGCCAAAACTACGAGTCTATAACTGTCAAACAGCAGTGTTTGAAATCAGATTTTTTTTCCCGTGCAGTAAGAAAATCGAATTCACTTCCAACTCATATCGTGAAACTCACATTACATCGACATCCGTCATGCATCAGTAATGGGTCACTACCTACAAATGTCTTAAATTCACGAAGATATTTTCAATGTACTCAAAATTACATACCGAAAAAGAAAGTTAAGCAATGCGTCATTTTGAGCGAGTTTCAGTCAATATTTATTATTCGCATATAAAAGAATATTTAGTTTTTTTCACATTTATGAACGTTCCATCTTGACACAACGTTAGGAAATAATACGACGGGCTTTGTTTCACCTAGGTGGAGAGGCGGTCGCTGGAAGTGCTCAGCGAGCGGAGGGCCCCCATTTTTCAAAACCGCCACAACGTATTGTGAACCAAACAAATGGGATTGTCTAAATAAAAGCGTTGCCTGCAGTACGCAACTATCCCAGAAAAGCACCAAGGTGTGTAGAAAATTATGTGATCCAGTGGGTTTGTTTTTTGTTTGTTTGTTTGTTTGTGTGCATATTGCTGCTAGCTTAAGAAGGTCTGTAGGCAGTAGTGGTAAGAGAACAATGATGCAATATCTACAGAATAGGCAAAAAGCGATAACGACGGGCTCCACTCTATCAGTACTTCTCTACTGCAAAACTACCAACACTCATACTAAGATAATCACAATTGTGCATAAACCCAATAAATTTTATCTTGTATATACTAAATCTATATACCCGACACAGCTTAAAAGTGTGTATGCATTTTCACTTGAAACATGACCAAAATTGCCTTTATGTATAATAAAACATACAGGTAGTTGTATACCAGAGGGCATTGACAAAAGAAATCTCGAGAGGCAGACTTATTTCCTTCTGTGGTGATAGTTTAGTTTGTGTACGCTATTTATTTACGCTCGCGGTGTCAATTTGTAGTGAAGGATGAATGGAAACATCTCCATAGACAGTAGGTCTTCATTAGAGAGCCAGCAAATGATCCCGAGGTCTGAAAAAGAGTTATATACACCTTTGCATAAAAACTCGAGTGCGGACGTGCCGAAAACACACTTGGAGGCATTCACAACGAGGTCAACTGCTGTATGCGTTGAAACGGAGCACGCAGATGCTGCTCATGTTCTTCAGCCGTCCGGCTGGCGATGAGAACATCAAGGTACGCAAACACAGCAGGAAGGCCTCGTGTGACCTTAGAAATGAACTGCTGGAAGGTCTGAGCGGAATTGCGCAGTCCAAACGGCATCGGCACGCCTTCAAACAAACCACAATGCGCAGTGATGGTGGTTTTATGTATGTCAGGGGGCTCGACGGGAATCTGTTGGCATGCTTTTGCAAGGTCTACTTTGGTGAAAATGGTGCAGCCGTCCCGACTTGATGTCAAATCTTGGATGTGAGGTAGAAGATAGCCGTCATGGGCAGTCATGGAGTTCAGCAGTCGATGGTCTCCACAAGGACGCCAGTCACCGGGGTCATGCTTTGGCACCGAATGCAGTGGAGAAGCCCATGCGCTTGACGACGGGCGTGCAATGTCGAGCTGCAGCACGTGGTCAAACTCCCGTTCGGCAACCACTAGGCGGCCCCCAAATAGGCGGTGCGGTCGAGTGCCTACTGAAGGACCATAATGGTGTAGTGCCCGCAAACGAGGGCACTACAAACCTGACACGCACCTATCGTACGCGTTGAAGCATGTCTGTACGTGTCACCTCTCCTTCGCTTCATCATCTCTACATCTGGCAACACTCGAGCGCACATCAAAATGTAACACTCGGTTAGTTTATCTGTGACGGAGAGGACGCCGTAAGATGACGCTCCTTCGCCCACTCAAACTTCCACTGATGTGAACACGCGTAAACACACAGTAGCCAGCGCTGCGAAGGTTAGCAAAGCCTAGCGCGTTCACGAATGGCGACGTCGTTTACTCGAGCAAACGCTACACCAAGTTTCGCTTCAAACAGTCGGTCCGGAACCCCCGTCGACGCCCGCTTCAGCCGGGCGAAAGGTGTGCGCAACGCTGTGGCTTCGCATATCATAAGGGTTGCCTTCGGAGAAGTGGCAAAGTATATGTAAACTGGTAGCGTAACTTCCATAGAAGCCCATGGATCCAAATGTCTGTGGCTAGCTGCCACCGTCGTTATGCACATGAGGAGTGGATAACCAACAGCAAAAAGTATTATTAAAGTATGACTTCACAACTGGAAGTGCTTGCGATATCGCGCAATTGTCCTACATGAAGCGAAATCGGAATTTTGCCAACTGATGACCTGCTACGTGCCTTTATTATTACGCGAATTTATTGCGCCCTAATAGTGTCTTGTTAATTGCATGCGAGAGAGAAAAGAAAAAAAAGAACAAAGATTGAGGAAGCAAAGTTGCTTTATTATCCAAATGACGCACTTGCAATATAAGACACCTCGCAGAAGCAATGGTGAGACAGCTATTCACGGGCACAATAGTATATTAGTTTGAAAACTCACGTTTCCCAATCGGTGAAAACCACTGCAGCGATACAACAGTTTTGAAAACAAAGCTTTGACAGCCGCAGAGTGCAGTGTCTTGTTGCTTTGCCTGTCGCGTTTAGTTTAGTCACCAAAGGTGAGGGCACGCCAGCCGTGCGCCAGGGAAAGCAGTCGGCTGTCAGAGGAGCGGCTATCTGTACATTCTGTGAGCTAGTTGAGCTCTAAAGTGCACATAAAGAATGAACTTGTGAAGGTACACACAAAACCACCACGGAAAGGTGAGCGATGCCTCGCTGACCTCATTTTTTGCCGAATAAAACAACACGACAAACCAAACACAATTTCTGATGGCATATAGTTTAAATACGCTCCCAAATCCGTTGGCCCATATCACCAGACTGCCTGCATGTGGCTGCTGTTCCAGAAGCCAAACGAAAAAAGAAATGACGCTCAACCACCTACCAAAGACCGAACCTTTATTGAAGTAATCTACTAATTTTTGTAACAAAAAAAATACCACTATTGAAAATAAACTTCTAAATAATTTTGCAGTTTTCGCTTTTTCTCCCCCCCCCCCTTACCTATTCACGCTTCAATCATCACGCGGTTGTTGATGTCTATGTCAATGGGTTTCAGACCACATTCCGTTCCGACTTTCACGACCTACTTAGAATGACCATGGCAATGGACCAAGTTTTAAAGACGATAATCTTTCTTGGGGTACTTCGACGTAAAATATTCCGCAGACTCCACGTACCTGAGAATCGACGTATGCAGAGAGGAGATTACCGCGTTTCAATTATTTGATTGAGCGACACGTCATGAGCTCATGCTTATTATATTTACATATGTTGCACGCACAGAACTATGTAGAAGAGTTGCAGATGCTTATATAACCAGTTGTATGCGCTTACGCAATGATGCCAACTGGAACATGCGTATTAGCAACATAAGAAGCTGATATGAAGCGCTGATGCTCGCGAAGATGCTGGCCCTGGACAATGCTACATAAGTTAACTTCAGCGCATGGCAACTAATCACAATTGACGTTAACCCGACATGACGGCTCTATCAAGAGAGTACAAATGTAATGTTTAAAAATTGAGTAGGCAGCACTGCAACCAATGTTGACGTTTCACGAGAATAAGCGTCTATTTATAAAATGGCAGCATATCCACGGGGTGAATGATAGAGAGTGGGGCGAAACATCTGTCCGTCCTTTCGTTCTTGCTTCCATCTGTCCATGCGTCCGTCTGTGTAACTGTCCGTGCTTCCATCCACCTGGCTGTGCGCGCATATGTTCGTACGTCCATGCATCCGTCCGTGCGTTTGTTCATACATACACCCCTGCGTCCGTCCATGCGTTCATCCGTCCGTGCAGCCATCCGTGCGTCCGTCCATGCATTTGTCTGTGTGTCCGTTCATCCATCAAGTCAACACTCCAAGTACCATCACCTTGCATCTTTTCATTCCGCGTATAGAACCGCCACCATCCAGCGGAAATTCCAAGGACTAAATGAGAGGTGGCACACGCACACTTTCTTAAGGCTTGCGCTTTGTGTCTATACTTCCCCTTAAACCACCTCGAGTTCATGGTATCTTTTAGGTCACTGTATTTATGGCACTGTGGCCCAACGCTCGCTAAACCTTTCTAAAACCAAGGAGGTTACGCCCAGCGAGTATAACATAGCAACCCTTTCTTGTCAGATAGGGCTCAATGTTTATGCCAATGGCTGCTAGTGGGGAATGAGAGACAAGAGAATTCGGCTCTTGCTTCGTGTCTACTTCCCACTTTTAACCACTATACTATACACTAGTTTACTGTATATTCTAGTTTACTGTATTCGTAGCACTGCAGCCCCACGCTCGCTAAACATTTCTAAAACCAAGGAGGTTTCACCCAGCCAGTATAACGTAGCGACCCTTTCTTTGTCCGATAATGTTCGATGTACATGCCAATGGCTGCTAATGGGGAAAGAGAGACAGCAGAATTCAGCTTTTACTGAACGCGCATGCCTGCGAATTTTATATTGTTCAACAACGCACAGGAGAAATCTCCAACTGGCACCACCTTGCAAGTCAAAACGTAGGACTGTTTACGCACTACGACTACGACGAGGGACGAATGGGTGCCGCTTTAAGGAGCTTCGCCCCTAAAAAAGTTCTGAAACCTGGCGTAACTCTGTGGTAAAACGCTTCATTGCCACGCAGACTGCTTGAGTACGATTCCAGCTGGGAAGCTGACATCAATTCTTTGCATTTTTCAGGTCAACGCTACCGACGTAGGGTATTTCTTAACGCTCGCCCGTTAAAATTGTCCATGTGTGTTCTCGTCGTTGCTGACTAGATACTAAGTTTTAATCAGCTATGGCACATACCTACCCGTGGGTATGTGCCACTGTCTGGTGGGAAGTGTAACGACGTACGCGACACAATTTTCAGATTACTCATGTTTTGACTAGCGCATTGCATTCGTAAAACTATCTTACCCTCCCATGCTAATTGTTGTTCATGCCAAGTGAAAGGAGTGACCACAAAAGCACACAAACGTCAGCGACTAGATCAATAGATAGATACGCTCGAAGTCACCGAAGTTCACTAGGAAATGCTTCGCAATTAAATGTTTGACCGGTCTGTCTGTATTTTTGTCTGTTTGTCTATAAAACGATATCCGAAAAGGTCAAAATTGACCCCATCCGCAGCGCACACCGATATTTTTAAGTTTCCGCATTCATACTTGTGCGATTGTGAATCATAAAGCAATTATTGTGCATATCTGAGGCCAATAAGAACGCGTTTGTATTCTGTGGTGTGTCTCTTTCACTAGTTAAGGCACACATGAGTAATATTAAGGGGTTGTAGCGTTTATCATGCTGCGCTGATAATGCAACGCTATGGTCAAAAAGGCAATTTTTCACAACGGTTTTCAAAGACTACATGGTGGTGCCACCTACCCCTCGCTGTGCTCTATACACATTATCGCCTCTGAGACAGGCGCGCACGCCACCCCTTGTTTTTGAAGATAACAGCCACATAGCACTCGTGTCTCACGGGCGTCGATGCACTCGTTCGCCTCCGCTTCACGAATCGAGACACTCTAACGCAGTGCCCCCAGGACACAATTCACCAGTTTTCTCGCGCAAAACACCAAATAAACGTTTGGTTCACTCTCCCCAGACACAAGACATCGTCTTTCGTAGACATTTGCCGTGAAACATGAATAAAAGGCGTGATTTTTTCACCAGACTTCGAGTCTCGACTTTGTGCTATCATGGTTCTTTGGTTTATAGGACGTATACGGTAACTGAAATGGCATAACACGATTGTATGGCAAACAAATTACAGCTAGCATTAGAAAAGTCACAAGTATGCCATAAATGGTATACTTTGCTCGCCAGAGTGTTGGCACTCCTGCAGCTATTCATTACCTTAATAATATGATATTCTGTATGTCCGAACAAAAGGGAAGACATACACAACTGACCAGCCTCAAGGTGAAAATTGTGGCAAGTATGTCATTTCATGTATGAATGGTAGTTCATGGTCTCGTGGGCGTCGCAGAAGCGTAATACGTGAAAAATTGGTGTTTCGTGACGTCATTATATCACGAAAAAAACTAACAGGTGTTAAATTTCCAAGCTCTTTCCAAGCTTTTTTCCAAGCTCTTTTCCAAGTTTTCCAAATTTTCCAAGCTCTTTTGCAGTTATAATATTTTGCAGCTGTATACAAGTGTATTTGCCCCGCCACAGTGGTCTAGTGGTTAAGGTACTCGGCTGCAGACCCGCAGATTGCGGGAACCAATCCCGGCTGCGGCGGCTGCATTTTCGATGTAGTCGAAAATGCTTTAGCCCCGTGTGAACAGATTTGAGTGAACGTTGCAGAACCCCAGTGTGTCGAAATTTCCGGAGCCCTCCACTATGGCGTCCCTCAAGATCGTGTATTGGTTTTGGAACGTTAAACTCCACATATCAATCAAATAATCAATACTTGAGTATTTCTTGTTTAACTAGATCTTATTCAACTCGTCGATATTCTCACTTTCAGTGTATAAATGTGTGAGGATGTGTTCGTCATTGCTATACCATATAAATATTTTAATTTCTTGAACGTTTCAAGCAGCGGTGTTCAGGCGTATTCCCCAGACGAAGAAGAACTAACCTGCAATTTCTCCCGTCAGCTGTTCTACATTCGTTGTAATAAGAAGTGTTGAGAAATTTGTCCAGCATGATCGTTGGAGATTTTTGTTTTTATATTTCACTTTCACAAATTTATATGCATTGGCATTGTTGTGCAAGAGTAATTCTTATCATTGATAAACAGTGCCCGAACTAAACCTGTCTATTGGACTTTTGTATTAAAACTATCAGTTTTGTCATATTCCTGCAAATTCGAACTAAAGAACATTCACAAAAAAATGAAATGCAGCGCGAAATTTCACCTAATACACGAAAAAAAAGAACAATGATCACGGTTCTTGTGGACACTATGGCATATATCCACTCTATAGGAATGATTTAGAAAAAAAATATAGTAGCCTATGGACAATAACCCTTCCAGTTAACTAGAAGACCAGCCGTTTGTTTCCATTACTGAAGCCTGGTAAGTCGCCATTGGTGCTCACATCGTACCGCCCGATTGCACTGCCTAGTTGCTTGGGCAAAGTGATGGAGAGGATGGTACTAGGACGGCTAGAATGGTTCCTGGAGCATCGCAACATCTACCCGGACGCTATTACGGGTTTTCGCCGTGGCCGGTCATCAATTTATAGCGTCATAGACCTGGTCAGCTACGTGAAACACGAAAAAGGCCGTAAGCGTCTCAGCGCTTCTTTATTTCTTGATGTTAAAGGGGTTTACGATAACGTCACATATGAAGCTGTCCTCACCGCTTTTAAGGAGGTAGGAGTGGGCGGTCGGATGTTTCAGTGGCTACGCAGCTATCTCTCTGAGCAATCCTTTTTCGTGAGAACAGAGAATGGTGACACTTCGCTACATTACAGCCACCGTGGTGTTCCCCAGGGCGGCATACTTAGCCCTGTACTATTCAACCTGACGCTAATAGCTCTCAATCAGCATCTGCCAAGTACTGTCAGATTGTCAGTGTACGCGGACGACATCTGCGTTTGGACGTCGGCAGTAACACGTCTACAGCTGCGAGCGCCAATTCAGTGAGCTGCCACTCAAGTTGCTATTTACTTCCGTGAACGAGGTCTGGAAATTTCCTCTGAGAAATGCGCACTTGTGGCATTTACGCGCAGCCCATTCAGAACTACAGCGTTCTGATGAACAGCGAAAGGATACGTCACCTCCTATCATACAAGTTCGTAGGTGTTAAAATTGACAGAGACCTCTCATGGAGACCACATGTATCATACATGGAAAGGCGATTGACAGGCATCTGTGATTTGTTCAAGTTCTTCGCTGGAAAGAACTGGGGAATGTCCACAGCTGCTGTGTTACGACTATAGAGGATTCTTTTCCTTGGATTCCTTCGGTACAGCCTAGATGTGTTAACCAACGCGAGTAAAACAAGCATACGAATGCTTCAAAGTGTCCAGGCTCAATCACTCCGGATTTGTTTAGGGATGCCCCAAAGTGCATCAACAGCGGCAACTATCGCCATCACAAAGGACCACCTCATCAAGACCCACATTAATATTGAAGTGCTCAGGACACATATACGACACCTTGCTCAAACTCCTCTACATCACCTAGCCTCTCTAACAGTGGACCGACCATGCACATTTTACTGCAAAACAGTGACCGCACATGGTGAGTAGACCCCAACTTCGTTCTCTCCAGCCGCTAGACCTGTGACTCCGCCATGCTGCCTCGCTCAACCCATCATTATTATGAACATACCTGGCGTCCAGAAAAAGACCAATTTGTCGTTACCGGCTCTTAAACAGCTCACACTACTTCTCTTGTATGAGAAATACCAAGACTCCACATGTATATACACTGACGGATCGGTCCAGCCGGACAATTCTACAGGAGCAGTAGTGGTACCAAGGCTGGCCACGACAATTAAATTCAAGACATCTCACGCAACAGCATCAACGGCAGCAGAATTGGCAGCACTTCGTGCCGCGTTGCAATTTGTCGTTGATCAACCTACACGCAAGTGGACTATTTTCTGCGACTCAAAGACGGCACTGCAGTCTCTACTATCAGCCTTACGCCGTGGACCACACGAGCAGCTGGTACTAGAGATAGCAGAGGTTATACACCACCTGACTAAGAAAGGGCACCAAATTACATTTGAGTGGTTACCCAGTCACTGCAGAATCATCGGCAATGAACGGGCCGATCAAGCTGCCCGCTCAGCCCACACAGAAGATCATAAACAACTAATACCACTTTCTAGGACAGATGCTGCACAAAAGCTCCGCAGGCTTGCTCGTTAGCAAAACACATCACAATGGAATCAGCCACACGTCAAGCATACCCGACTATACTCGCTTGACCCTACGCTAAGTCTTCAAGACCCGTCGAGGCTTTGCCGAGCAGAGCAGACCCTGTTATATAGGCTGTGGTTGGGCGTTGCGTTTACCAACGCCTATGCTTTCCGCATTGGGATGGCCGACACTGCAGCCTGTGGCCACTGTGGCAAAGAAGAAACAATCCAACATATTCTTTGTGACTGCCTAGAGTGTAGTAAACGACTATGCCTCAGCAAGGAACTAAGCAAATGCGATAATCAACCTCTGTCGGAGCAAGGAATTCTACAATATCGATAAGATGCAACTTCACTGAAGAAGGCCCTGAAAGCGCTACTACACTTTTCGCGATTGACCGGCCTTACTGAATGGTTGTAGCTAGGACGCCCTTCCTGTGTGTGTTTTCGTTTTCACATGAGTGCGCGTGTTTTTTTTTTCTCTCTATCTACCCCCTCTTTCTTGCCCCTATTTCCCCGCCCCCAGCGCTGGGTAGCAAACCAGTTGCCAATATCTGGTTAACCTCCCGGCCTTTCCTTTCTCTCTCTCTTCCTTACAATGAATGATGTAAAAGACAGAAAATATTACAAAATAGAGCAAAAACATAAGCAGTGAAAAAGGAAAGGAAATAAGCACTATTAAAATAATGAAAATATAATCTTTCAAGCTGACCAGACATTTTACTTTGCCTGACGTCATTATTTGGGATGCATGTCTTACATTTCATGGCATTTTAAAATTACTTGGCGAGTAATATGCGAAGCATTTCTTAGCGAGCTTCGGCGACTTAGAGCGTATTTATCTATCTACCTATGTATCTAGCCGCCTACGACTTTTAGCTCGCCTGGCCGTTTTGTAATTGGTATCAATACCAAATTTTCTATGGCATAACAGGACTATATGACGAGTAGAATTGACTAGTCATAACATGATTATCTTGACATATATGTCATTGTTGTCATAATTTATATTTCAAGGTCTTGCTGCACTTGCAGTGGTTTCGTTCACATGACATGTTGAAAAATTGGCATGGTATGACATGACTGCATGGCAAACACAAATGACAGACCCTAACGTTAAAATCATGACATGCATGTCATGTAAGTCATGATTGAAGACTACGCGTCACGCTCAAGGTACGCTCGCAGTCGTTTCGCTAGCCTCACATATACCAAATTTGGTGTTACGTAACGTGAATGGATGACGAAGGTATGTGACTGGTGCAAAGATGATACTCATGAGATGCGTGTCATGTAACAACATGACTACATGCCACACTCATGATGCGCTCGCGGCCGTTTCGCTAGCTTCACATACACCAAATATGGTATTATGGGACGTGAATGAATGACGAAGGCATATGACTGGTTTAAACATGATAATCATGAGACGCGTGTCATATAAAACATGACTACAGGCCACACTCATGATGCGCTCGTGGTCGTTTCGCTAGCTTCACATACACCAAATTTAGTATTAAGTGACGCGAATGGATGACGAAGGTATGTGACTGGTGAAAACATGATAATCATGAAACGCCTGTCATATAACAACATGACCATCTGCCACGCTCATGATGCGCTCGCGGCCATTTTGCTAGCTTCACATGTACCTAATTCGGTATTACTTCACGCGAACGGATGACGTATGTTAATGGCACGTCCAAACATGATAATCATGACATGCGTGTCATGTAACAACAAGACTACATGCCGCACAAATGATGCGCTCACGGCCATTTCGCTAGCTTCCCATGTGACAAATTTGGTATTACGTCCCGTGAATAGATGGTGAAGGTAGGTGACTGGTGCAAACATGGCAATCGTGAGATGTGTGTCATGTAAGAACATGACTACGTGCCAAGCTCAAGGTGCCAAAACATTTTGACGGGACCCGGCGCGCGTTCGTTTCGTCGCGTCACGCTGGCGATGCCACGCCAAGCACGGATCTGTATGAAATATACTCGCCGGCGCACGCCGCGGTGCGTTGCTATGACGCATTCGCATTTAAGCGCGCCCGCCATGTTTTCGGCGCGAAGATAAGCAGACGCTGTACTGTCTAGGTGACGACGTTAGCGCGAAATGAAGCATGTCGCATTTCGAGCTGGTTGCCGTCGGGCCTCGCTGACAGACGATGGTCGCGCCTAGTATCAGAATATAGAGTGCTCGCGCTTTGCTAGCGTAGTGTCGCTGCGCCCAGCGTGGGCGCACGTCAACGTTACGTGCGCTCGCCGCCATTTCGCTAGCTTCACATATACCAAGTTTCGTATTACGGGACGTGAATGGTCGACGAAGGTATGTGACACGTCCAAACATAATAATCGTGATATTCGTGTCGTGTAAAATAATACTACATGCTACGCTCATAGCGTGCTTGCGGCCGTTTCGCGGGCTGCACATATACCAAATTCGATATCATCTGACGTATATAGATAACGAACGTAAATGACACGTCCAAACGAGATAATCATGACATGAAAGTCACGTACGGCATTATTTATTTCCCCCTCGTATTGTTGCACTGATTTTAAATTTACACATCAAGCTTCCTCAATCGTGCTTTGCATATTAGCGATTCCTACTGTACGTGGAATCTGCCAATTTTTTTCTAGCGAGTATTTATGAAAGTAGGCTTTTTAAGGTGGCATGCGTTTAGTTGGTTAAAAGGACGCTGAAGTATTTTAAAAGAAACGAGTTTGTAGTGTCGAGGTAAGTGGTTTCGTTCAATGCACTCGAAAGTTAAGTGAGAAATTTGCAGTAAACGAACGCCAATAAGTTTCTATTGCAGAAAACAAGAAACAGGCGCCGCTGCCGGCTTCGCGAGTCTCGCCGCCACCATTGATTGCCCGAAGCTTCATGGCATCACACTCGCGGCAGTGAGGACAGCTGACTGCGGTCACCGCGGCAAGTGATGCGAGGCTTATCTGTTGAAATCGGCTAGCTGCTCTTAGTATGAAAAACTGCGGAAGTGATAACGTGTTCACTGTATGTACACCCGTTGCATCGTCGTTGCACCAACTGCATCGTCGCGCCATCTGACATGGAGAGTGCGCCTGCGCGTTTTTCCAGTTACGCAGCCATACCCTTTTTCTCTCTTGCAGCGTACCAGTGATTCGTGCTAGGCGTTGTTTTCTTCATTCTGTGACGTGCTCAGGTCAGCGAGGGCACAGTGGCGGTGAAGTGTTCGCGGCTCGCTTCACACACAGCGCGGAGCAGCCGAAGTTTTCACATAACGCGCTCGTGGTAAAAGCTCCTCTAACAGAAATTCCGGTGTCGATGTCTACGTGAGCGTCCTTGGTAGTGGGCGAAAAATAAGCGCGTTCTGCGCGGCGAAAATGTGTTGCTGTTACACGTATAGGCTTTCTTTTTCTCATGGCAGGTTGAGGACAATTGTGGAGAAGGCGGTGCCAAGTAATATCGATCGAAATTCTCGTGTTCTGCTTTTGCGCGTGTTCTATTTGTTTGTCCTTTGAAGGTCAACCCATGACCTCGCCTACTAAAGCAATAGTTTTTTTCTGCTTTTTTTTCTAGTTCATTCGCCTATTTTGCTGCATGTGCAGGGCGATCTGCCTGCTCCTTGTTATGCTAACAAACTGAAGCATTGTTTAGGCCCAACGCCCTTTCGTTTTCGATGCACTCGTTCGTGTTTCCCTATCACATAGTACAATTCAACTACAATTCAACTGCGAAGAAGAGTATTATTGACGTGCGTGGCACCAGTTTGCCACTGAGAAAAGATATGATATCTCTTCAATCAGGGTGCAGCGAGTCGCATACACTTCACCACCACCAGACACCCGTCGAACTGAGCTCTTTATAGAATGAAGGAAGCGACGCCTAGCACGAAACGGTACGTGTAATCACTGGTACGCTGAGAGAGAGTAAACAATTATGGCTGCGAAATTGAAAGGACGAGCATGCGCACTCTCTATGTCAGATGGCGCGGTGACGCAGTTTTATCAGATTTCGATCGTCGCTCGCACGTACCGATTCATTTTGTCAACGGGTACATGTGTGCATTTGTGCCTTTTCGAGCCGCTCGCCACTGTAGAGTGACAACTGAAGACGATATCAGCGCCCATGATGCGACACAGGAAAACCAGTCGCAACCGACAACTTTCACCCGCGTCCGAAACACAAACTGGTACGTATATGATTCATGCTAGTGCTTGATTTCACTGTGGTGAACTGATAGAAATGATGCGTTCAACAATTAACAATAAATTCAATAAAGAACGGCAGCATGGGCTCTCGCTTTTAGCCGCGTGTTCGCACGGCTGTGGCTACGCATGAGCATCGTACGGAAACATAAGTTCTTCGTGGATTTCCCTGCTCAGCATGCAACTTTGCTTAAGCAGTCAGTATCGCTCTTCGCTACGGGCAAGGAGCGTATGGTGAGTCATTGTGCTACGACGACAACTAAAAAGCCACACGAGTGCCACGCTTTTGCCCAGTGGTGACAAGTGCTCCGCACAGCGCTGCAAGGTTGCGAATAATAGTATGTCGCATATATATCACTTCTGTTTAAAGCAACTTCACTTTTTAGTCAACACTACAGTGATGGCGTGTGAAAATGCAACTAGTATATTATCTGCGTTAAAAACATGCGACTGTCTTGTAGAATGCGCGATTTCGATGCTGCGCACCGATATCTGTGTACACGTTTTTATGCCACACGTGCTTACGTAAGCACTGCGTACAAATGGGGAAAGAGAAAACGTAAAAAAACAAGACATATCTAAACATTCATGCTAGCAAATTGTATTTTGCAGTCCCACATTTCTTTTCTTTTTCTGTGCAGTGTCAGTAAACTAGAAGAGTGTTTCCACTTAAGATTGAACATAACATGGCTTGTCGGCCTAATAAATGTATTTCATAATTTTGTGTATTTTCTTTATGAAATTTCCGCAATCGGCTTTGCCGGAAAATTTGATTTGAAGCACAGCAAAGAATCTTCACAATGAAACGCCGTGCCACGCTGAACTTTTCAGCTGCTTTTTCCGACTTTGATGAAGTACACAAAATATATAAAAGCTATGCACCTCAAGAATATTCACCTAAATTTCATACGTGTTAAAACTTTCGTTCAGCTTACTGTTTGTCTGGGTAATGTATACAACTTTACAGGAAATCTCGGAATCGACACAAGCAGCGTTTTTTTTTCATGCCTTTTTTCTAGGTCGTTATTTAAAAAGGCCTAATGACAAAGGAGTGAAGATTCTGTATTGCGGTTTGAGGATATTTATTTTTTAAAACTGCCACATTCGCTCACGTGATGAACAACTCCGTACAATTAGGTAAATCAAAACTGCCAATGTTTATATTGTTAAAACTATTGAATAAAAAATATAATCTTGCTAACTTTGAAAAAACAGCATACAATGGGAACTTCGAATATCAATAACTTAAAACCTACTTTAGCCTTTTTCCGAACTTTACCCACCTATTTATTCTCTTGTATACGAGCTTTCACAATAAAGACATGTTGCACAATTCGTTCTCACTTGCAGTGGTGGCCCATCAAATAATGCTCTTGCGCATAAATAGGCAATCGTATATCAGATTTTCTCCCCAATAAGTGAGGAATGTAGGCCGTATTTCGGTTTTTAAAAGGCAAGCAGCACTGAAATGCCTGTCGGCTGCACTGAGAATGACAATTTAAAAACGATTGGGTCACGCGAGTGGCAGCGCGCATAGATGGAAATTGATCCAAACACGTCCAAGTAATGTCGATGTCTCATGGCAGGGAACGTGTCGATGAGCCTTGGACGCTCTTTGTGCTTGAAACGTAATAACTGCTGCATAACGAACGTAACTTACACTTCGCTGAAAAATCTCCCGCATACCAAGCAGTCGAATGAATGCCACATCTGGAATTGAAATTTTGGTGTCACTGCATTTTTTTAAGGTTCAATTCATGACAAGCATGTCTTTAAAGTATAATTTCTATGTCATCGTCTCGTGACCCTCGTAGCTGTTTAATTTAACAAATACGCAACAAAATTATTATTACGTGAAGTGACACTATCGCGAAAATAAGAGGCAGGTGTTAACATGAACTTCGTTACATGCATATCGTTTGCCCTTTTTATTTAAATGCCAAAGGCAAAGGGCGCTCACTGTTGTGTTAACCGCTTTTTATACACCAAAATCGAATGCGTGACGTCACTGTATGACGAACACACACAAGAGGTGGTAACATGAATATCATGACATGCATGTCATGTGCACTATGACTTACGTGCTACGCTCATAGTCAGCTCGTGGCCGTTTCACTGGCTTGATATACACCAAAAAAACCTCGTATTCCGCGATGCGACTGTATGAATAATGTATATGACAGTAGGCATGAAAAAGATTTACTATTATGTCTTGCATACCAGGGTGTAAATTCAATGCTGACGGTGAGCTCTCGGTCGTGGCGCTCACTAGATATACAATAAAATTGGGGTTGTCGGATGTCATCGTTTGGTGATCATATATATCAGGCGTTGATATGAAAATATTGGCATGTATGTCGCGAATGTTATGGCAGGCTCATTGAGCTCGTAGTCATTTCACCCAATTTATATGCACCAAAGTAGGTATTGCATGACGTGACTGCGTCATGACTTTATACGATACGTGGTAAAACGCGTACGTCGACAAGCATCTGTTGGGCACCCTTATTTACGTGTCATGCTCATAGTAGGCTCACAGTCATTTCGTTTTTTGATGTACACTAAGATTGGCTCTGCACGAAGTGGCTGTATATCAAAATTTTATGAGAGGTCTTACCATGAAAATGTTCAATTGCATGTCGCATGACATTACTTACATACCACGCTCATGGTGAGCTCGCGGCCGTTTTGCTAGATTGATGCACACATAAAGTTCTATTACCTAAGCCGATTGTACGAGCAGCTTACACGGTAATACGAAAATATAACATTTATGTCGTGAGCATGTTTACTCACAAGTATGTCACTACTTGCTGGATGCTTTGCATTACACCAATTCCCCGGTACGGAGGATCGGCTGGACATGTTTTACTACTAGGAAACACCCATGAAGGAAAATGACCAACAGTCAGTGAAAGATATGCAGTAAAGTCTATTTTTTTACTACCAAAAGGTGCACTTCTCCTTTGGATTCATCGCTGTTTTGGCCGCGCATCCAAAAGCACTGGAGAACGGCCGCATGTTCATAAGTGGCACCATGCAACGCACACGGGGTGGTGCATGTGGTGGGTTTACTGAGTTGTCCTCAGAACACCACCTCGCACAGTGTCTGATGAAGAACAGCTGCCGCACTGACATATTCAGCCCGGGGAGATTTTGGTCTCTTTGTTCACTCACTAAGTACTCGAAAGCATCAAACGCCATCTTGGTTCCAACGAAATCGGCCAGGTTCTCACTGTCCAGCTCTTCACTCAAAGTTTCTTCCGCGCCACTTAGGGACAGCTGCAAAAAGCGGTAATTCTTAGAATGCATGGAGTGTGGACATTTTACTCCTAAAATACTTGTGCGTATAAAATTCGTGTTTATTACACGTGCAAAATAGTGAAACAGTACAGTTTTTAACGTTTTTATCTGGTTTTAAATTCCATGTATGAATTCATAGGCACTTTGTGTGCGTACAGACATTACGCATGTTTCCTCTTGTTCTTATGCCATTTATGGTTAGACCCTGAGACATGCGAATAAGAATTCACTGATACAAGCTCTCTCCGCCACTCTTCAATAAGAATGTTTAGTGAATGGTGACGCTGGCACAACTTTGTTACAGGGCGGCTACATATGAGGGTCCTGAAATGTAAACTTTCACGTCTTTGAAGGAATACACCGAATATATAGGCAAAACCACATCCTAACTGAAGACAATGTTCACTATGACTGCTCTAGTTTTTTCCATCGATATATTTTGCTGATTTATATTTTCCCGCACCTTTATATCCTATTTTTACGATATAAATATTGTGCCTACTATATTTTATTCCTGTGCAACGCATTCTCGCTATACCTTTTGATTATGTTTCGCGCCCTACTCTTACTCCTATTGACTTAGCCACATTCCCTTTCTTTTTCAATGATTTTTCCTAATGTTCTTCATTGATGTCCTTTTTCGCTTGTATCATATAAGCTTATGTCATTTAAGGTCTCCATATTGCCATTAGGTATATAATGTTCAACGTGTTATCATGCACAAGAGGTCTCTTTTCAATCTTTGATCACGGGACCTCCATCTGTATATTCTAACGATGTACCTAACCCTATGTTTGATTTGAAATAAATGATTCTGATTCTGATTCTGAATTTGCTTTGTATTATCTTACAGGTGTTTTTGGCATGGAAAAGCATGTGAAATGAAACGAAGACCTTAGTGGCTGCCACGTCACTCCAGATATGGCATGCTTGCCTGCGTTGACGTATAACGAAAAAACACCAAAAGGTTCTAGTGAGACCTAAGTTCGAATGAATATAGAACAGACATATACTAAAGATGGCTATGCTCACTCCTCACTTCTTAACCGTGACAATAATTGCACACCTGTTATTTTTCTTTGTCGCTTTTGGTGATGGCGTGATCAGACTAATTACATTTCTCGCACTTCCTCGGCTATCTGTGTGGACTCAATAATGTGAGGCTTGTGCCCTGAATTGTCACTTATAGGCAGCATTGCGGTTAAAGGCGTGGTGACTATGGGGCCATACACAATCTCGAAGGGCGTCAGCTTACCAGTCTCCTGCAATACGAGTGAATGTTGCATATGGCAACATCTTCCCATGCACGATGCCCCAAGTTATGTGAGTGGACAAACCATCAGTGAGCGTTCTATCGGTGCTTTTTTATTTACGAACTTTATCAAGGTGATAGGCAGTATTTTAACTTGGCAGGATTGAGTTCAACTTGGTTCTCTGCTCACTGCTGCCGCTTTATTCCCGCAAACTTTCGAATGCATTGTGCGCACGTAACTTCCCGTTTTTCCTTCACACGCATATCTTCTTTTGGAATCCAAACAGCAACCCTTATTGATCAGCCTACGCGCTACATGCCCGGACCATGTCCACTTTTTTTCTTGATTTCAGCTATGACAACCTTGACCCCCATTTGTTTTCTGACCCACTCTGCTCTGTTCCTGGCTACTAAAGTTAACCTATGATTATCCTTTCTAATGCTCGCTGCATTATTCTCATTTAATTTGAAACCTCTCTGTATGCCTCCAGGTTTCTGCTCCGTTGATAATTAAGGCAACAAAGAGCGGTTATATACCTTTTTCTAGAAAGATACTGGCAGACTGTCATTCGTCAATTGAGAATGCTTGCTGAATGCTCACTCAATTCTTATTGTTCTACTTATTGTACTGTCAGGTTTTCCTTCCGCGGTTACTACCTGTCCCAAGTAGAGTTATTCCTTTACAGTTACCATTGTGTCGGCACCTATCGCAAAGCGCTGTTTTCCGCCGACACTATTGCACATTACTTTTGTTCCATCAATAATAATTTTCAGACCTACTCTTTTGCTGTTTGTGTCAGGTTAAGTAATAAAAGGTTGTAATTGGTTCCCTGTGTTACTGAACAAAGTAATGACATGAGCGAATCAAAGTTTCCTAAGATGCTCACAATGAACTCTTATTCCCAAATCTTTTCAATATAGAACCCCGAAAACTCCCCGCAAATATTGCGAACACGTCGGGAATAGCACTGCAGAGAACTTGTCTTGCTATCTTATATATTTTTTGGATTCTATCACTTCCTTTATGGAGGATGTGATGGATGTGGATGTGCTGTATATTTCCTCCAGTATGTCTATACAGGCTACCTAGATGCCCCGATTCCACAGTGCCTCTATGAGTGGTGATATTTCCAACGCATCAAATGTGTTCTTGTAATCAACAAAGGTTATGTATAGAGATATTGAGGTTTGTTGTATTCGACATTTTCTCTATCAAATGAATATATATATATATATATATATATATATATATATATATATATATATATAGTGCGTGGAAGCTCAGTGGTAGACCATTGAACGCGTTATTAAGGTAGCAGGTTCGGTTCCTGCTCAAGATAATAGGCGGTCTAATAACTTACTCCATACATTCCTTGGCATTATTGTCTGGTAAATACAAGTATATATATATATATATATATATATATATATATATATATATATATATAACACTTCACGGGTGAGTGGCGGAAAGGACGATGAGAA
This sequence comes from Rhipicephalus microplus, assembly GCF_043290135.1. Lineage (NCBI taxonomy): Eukaryota > Metazoa > Arthropoda > Arachnida > Ixodida > Ixodidae > Rhipicephalus > Rhipicephalus microplus. The sequence continues at coordinate 117,760,328 of NC_134702.1, forward strand.
AGATGAAGAGCCAGAATAAACTGGTGCTTTGACTGACGCCATGTCTCATCCGTTACAGTAAGCCAGCCGAAATACTCCGGAGCTGAAGACGGCATCTCTGTTGACAAGTGGTTGCACCTCTTCGAAACAAAGGCGAGCAACGTCAGCTGGTCCAAACGGAATCGCATCGACTGCATCAGCGAGTACCTCGAAGGTGAGGCATTCCGCTGGGTCCTCACCGAGACTTTTGACGCAGAAGTTACGTGGGAAGGCATCAAAACAAGCATAATAGCACGATTTTCTGCACGTGTCAGTGAACTTTTCCACCAATTCTTACACTGCAGGCTCAAAAGAGAAGAGCGAATCAGGTACTACTACGAAGAGAAGACGTGACTTGGTCGCCTCACAGACTTGAAAGACGCTCACGCAGTATCAGGATTGACCAACGGTGTACCTGAGATGATCGAAAGGCGCCTCACTGGACTGACACTCACCAGCCCGGCCAAGTGGCTTGCTGCTGCGCTTCAAGCGGAAGACTCTGTTCACAGAGATGCTTCCCATTACGTGTCAAAGTGGCAGCTCGTGGATCGAGAGCCCCATTCTACGCGACCATGGCTCCCTGCAACATCGATGCGCACCCCTCGCAGTGAGTGCCGACATTGTGCATCCGCTGGTTTGCCAAATCAGTTTCACGTACAATGAGTGCCCTCGTCGTGAAATGGTGTCTGCTCTAACTGGCAATTAGGGAAACGAAGAGGGCAACCCAAAGATTTATTATTACGTTTAGGTGCACTTGTGAACAGACACATGGTGAACGCAACTCTGTATACAGGAGCGACTATTACCTGTATCAACGAAGTCGCTTTAAAAAATAACTCAAGCAGCAGTTGCACAAAAAGTTATGCATTAGTGTCCAACAAGCCACTTCAACCGCAAAAACTTTGGGCCGCACACACATACAGTTGGAAATAGGGAAGATAAAGCAGGGAGTCCAAGCACACGTTCTACCAGGCACGAAGACTGAATTCTTGCAAGGCGTTGCCGACGCCTTCTTTTTCAATCTGTCACTGGACTTCCACACCGTGACTTTGCTTCAAGACAACAAAGCTCTGCAGAAATCCTTTCAAACTCAAAAGCGGGTCTTCAGCGCCGATACAACCCCACTCCGAGCCGTTGACGTCACGCACCTTCCACCATCGCAGCAAGCTCCTTTGAGAGAGATGCCTCACAGTTACGAGGACGTTTTTTTCGAAGTTTCAAATAGACTTCGGATGTATCGTGGTTGTACGACACATCATTTCCCTCAGCAATAACGTCCCTACCCACAGACCTCCGTATCGATGCTCCCCGGCAAATGAAGAGGAAATTGTTAGGCAAGTGGGCTTACTTCTCAAGCAAGGTGTAGTGGGTCCATCTTTTCCCCCATACGCGGCTCCCGTCATTTTTGCAGAGAAAAAAGGTGAAGGACGCACACGTTTATGCATTGAACATCGAAAGCTCAACTCTGTCACTGCGCCTGACTACCAACCTATTCCGCGTATAGACGATGTTCTAGACTACCTGGGAAAATCAAAATTTCTTTCCACATTGGATATCACATCAGGCTACTGGCATGTCAAAATGAACCCACGGGATATTTCAAAAACAGCTTTTGTCACGCCGAATGGCCATTATAAGTGGCCTGTTACGCCTTTCGGTTTAAGAAATGCCCCAGCTACGTTTGAAACAGCTGTGAAATCAGTTATCAGAAAACGTAACCTAAAAATGTCGTTAATTATTTTGATGATTTTGTAGTCTTCGACTTATTTATTGAGCCCCTACAGCACATCTAAACTCTACTGCATGTCCTAAAAATGGAGAATTTAAAACTTAAACTGAAGAAGTGCAATTGTGCCCAAGATTCTATTGAATATCTGCGTCACAGAGTGTCGCATGGTACAGTGTCGCCTATACGAAGAAACATAGAAGCTGTATTGCGATTCCCAAGACCGAAATCCCCGAAAGAGCTTCAGCGTTTTTTAGGCACCACCAACGTTTACAGCCAATTTATACTGCCATTCATTGACAAAATATTCCCACTTACGAAGCTGTTGAAAAAGGACACACCATGAGAATGGGATTTCTCATGTGAACAAGCTTTTCAAAACATGAAATACTGTCTGACCAATGAACCCATTTTGAGAATTTTTTCTTGCGAGAAACCGTGCATTCTTTATTGCGGCGCATCTAACGTAGGTGCAGGTGCAGTTCTGAAGCAACGAGATCATGTTGGTAAAGAACGCCCCATTGTCTATCACTGGAGCAAGCTACTCACGCACGAACTAAATTATGCCATTACAGAGCTTGAATGCCTCGCTATAATTGACGCTGTTGACAAGTGGCATTTCTATCTCTATGGACAACCATTCACTGTTCTCACCTATCATGCTGCTCTACAATGGCGGAAAAACATAAAAAAACTATGACCGGCTCTTTCGATGGTCTCTGAAGCTGTCGATGTGTGTCGTTAACATTCGACATCAAAGAGGCAACAAAAACATCGAGGCGGTCGCATTTTCGCGGAGCCCTATGGTTCAACTCCTTTCATTACCAGAACTTTCATTACCAGAACGACCGCTCTCGCTGCAAGTACACAACGGAAAACGGGGTCACTATCGTAACACGTAAAGGTATTCGCAAATTGTACGTTCCTCTCAAGCTTCGACTGGGCCTTCTGCAGAAAGCACCGTGTCAGTTGGGACACGTCAGAGTAAAGAAAACTCTGGGCTTGTTGTGATCATCCTACTATTGACCGGAAATCATCACAGACGTTTTATCCTACATCCGTTACTATGAGATATGTCAACGTTGCAAGAAGTCGAAAACCAAGAGATTCAGATCTCTCGAGTCACTACCACCTGCAGAACAACCCTTTAATCTTTTATCAATGGACAGTATAGGTGACTTTTCAGGATACGGCTCGACAAAGAAGTTTATTCACTTGGCGATAGACCACTCTACGCGGTATGTCTTGGCGTTTCCCCACAAGAACAAAACTTGTCACGCATACATTTCGTGCATCACCGCCATCTTTGCTGCAAGAAAGCCAAAGGAGTTCCTATCTGACGGTAGACCAGCTTTTACAGCTGGAAAATTCAAGCAGTTTCTAAAACACATTGGTGTCCACCAATTGTTCACGTCCTCTCAACACCCTCGATGAAATGACATGAACGAACGTATGAATAAAAAAATTGTAACCCGGCTAAAGTGCAAAATGAATGAGCAGCCAGAAAAGTCTTGGGTCAAACATCTTTCGAATGTCGTAGATGAACACAACAGAATCCCACATGAAGTAACATAATATACGCCATCGTACTTCATGTATGGAATCCGTTCATAAGACACAATTTTAGACGCACCATCGGAGAGTGTACAAGAAGCAATGAAAAGTGCAATCAAGAACGCGCTTGCCTACCATGACAAGAACAAGATCATCTACGACGAAAACTTCCTACCACAAGATCTACAAGCTGGCGAATTGGTTCTCTACGAAACACCTTGGCACCCGAACAAAGGAAAGCTCAGTTCGGTCATAGAAAGACCTTACACAATTCCTCGCAGAGTCTCTCCAGTGAACTATGAGATCGACCGCTACCTAGCACCGTTAAGCAGAACTACTGACATTGTGAACGTAAACAAACTGCGTCGCTACTATTGTCCCATTAGGTTGACGCTCTCTCGGGGGAGGAGGAAACGTGTGACACTTCACGGGTGAATGGGGGAAAGGAAGATTACGAAGACAAAGAGTCGGAATAAACTAGTGTTCTGTCTGACGCCGTGTCTCATCCAACACACACACACACACACACACACACACACACACACATATATATATATATATATATATATATATATATATATATATATATATATATATATATAGTCCAGTAGATCCTCCGTGAGCGGTCACAACGTGGTTTATTTCGACGTTTCGGCCTAGAGTCTGGCCTTCATCCTGATGAAGGACGTTCTGTTGTCGTTCAGGACGTTCTGTATGTCGCCCAATTCATCATCAATCCTGCATGCTCTCATGACGTCATCTTGGGATGGGATTTTCTCTCCCGCAACGACGCCGTCATTCATTGTGCCGCCGCCGAAATTGAACTCTCGCCCTTCTCGCATTTGACGCCAGAAGACGGTCCCTCGACACTGAACAAGATTCTTGTGAAAGACGATACTATAGTGCCTCCAAGCTCGACGATGGGTGTATCGGTCTACTGCACCGGTCTCTCCGACACAATTGCACTTGTTTCGCCATCCTACCGTGCTTCCAGGAGGAAAGGGTTGCTAGTACCTTTCGCGACCGTGCAAATCACCCAAGGCAACGCCGCTATTTTTGTGACCAACCCATCCCCGTACACTGTTACCTTGGTTCGAGGGGAATGTCTCGGCAGAGTGGAAGCAGTCGACGACGCACAAGTCCTGGACGTACCCGAAGACTCGCGTTGTCCCGATTCACGTACCATCAGTGCTGTTTCTACTTCTGATCCATCATCTCCTGATGTATTTGGCCCATTCATTGATGACAACCTTACGTCAGTGCAGCGTTCCCAGCTTCTAGACCTGTGGCAAGAATACCGTTCTTCTTTCGATGTCGGGTGAAGTTCTCTCGGTCGCACGTCCACTGTTACGCATCGTATTGACACTGGTGCCCATCCACCATTAGGGCAACGTCCATACCGCGTGTCGCCTGCTGAACGCCGGCAAATTAACGAGCAGGTTGACGATATGCTCCGACGCGACGTCATTCGGCCCTCGGACAGTCCATGGGCGTCTCCTGTTGTTCTTGTTGCGAAGAAAGATGGTTCTGTGCGGTTCTGTGTGGACTACAGACGGCTCAATAAGATCACTCGCAAGGATGTCTACCCACTGCCGCGCATCGACGACGCAATTGACAGCCTTCACGGAGCCCAATTTTTTTCTTCTCTCGATCTGCGCTCGGGGTACTGGCAAGTACCCCTGGCTGATGACGCTCGACCGAAGACTGCCTTCATCACACCCGACGGCTTGAACGAATTCAACGTCATGCCGTTTGGTCTGTGTAATGCACCTGCGACATTTGAGCGCATGATGGACACCGTACTGCGCAACTTGAAATGGCACACGTGCTTGTGTTACCTCGATGACGTTGTTGTCTTCGCTCCAGATTTCTCCACCCATCTCCAACGTCTAAAAGAAGTTTTCGCACGTGTGAGCAATGCCGGCTTGCAACTAAATCTGAAGAAGTGCCGCTTTGCAGCACGCCAACTCACCATCCTAGGGTACGTCGTGTCCAAGGATGGCATTCTTCCTGACCCAGCCAAGCTTCGGGCCGTGGCCGAATTCCCAAAACCTGCGTCCGTCAAAGAACTGCGTAGTTTCGTGGGCCTGTGCTCATACTTCCGACGCTTTATACGAAACTTCGCCACGATTATATCACCGCTGACGAAGCTCCTTGGAAGTAACGGGCCCCTCAATTCGTGGTCGTCAGAGTTTGACAACGCGTTCTTGAAGCTCCGCCACTTGTTGACGTCTCCTCCCATTCTCCGCCACTATGACCCTACGGCCCCAACAGAAGTGCACACGGACGCCAGTGGTGTAGGCCTCGGCGCTGTCCTGGCGCAGCGCAAACCCGGGTTCCCTGATTATGTTGTGGCATATGCAAGCCGTACGCTCACAAGAGCCGAGACAAACTACACCGTCACGGAAAAAGAGTGCCTGGCGATCGTCTGGGCTCTTACAAAGTTTCGACCTTATTTGTATGGTCGCCCATTCGATGTCGTCACTGACCATCATGCACTATGCTGGCTGTCATCATTGAAGGATCCCTCAGGCCGCCTCGCCCGTTGGGCTCTTCGCTTACAAGACTACGACATCCGCGTCCTCTACCGCAACGGACGCCAGCATGCTGACGCCGACGCCCTCTCGCGCTCCCCTCTGCCTGAAGTTAACGTGCTCTGCTCAGTATCCTCGGTTGTTGTTTCTGCCATTGATGTTGACATCATCGCTACCGAACAGCGAAAGGATAATTGGATCGCCCAACTGATCGACTTGCTCTCTGATCCGTCCGCAACGCCATCCACGCGTGCCTTGCGTCGTCGAGCTCACCATTTCGCCATTCGTGACGGCCTCCTACACCGACGCGATTACGACGCCGATGGCCGGCAGTGGCTACTCGTGATACCCCGCAGTCTGCGGTCGGAGATATGTGAATCCTTCCATTCTGATCCACAGTGCGCGCACCCTGGGGTATTCAAAACCTACCATCGCATTAGACAACGCTACTTCTGGCGCGGGATGTACCGCTACGTCCAGCAGTTCGTTCGCTCCTGTCTCGCTTGCCAACGCCGCAAACCGTCCGCACACATGTCACCAGCCGGTCTGCAACCGCTACCTTGTCCTGACCGTCCGTTTGGGCGCATAGGTATCGATTTGTACGGACCACTTCCTCTGACGTCCACTGGCAACCGCTGGGCCATCGTCGCCGTAGATCATTTAACGCGATACGCCGAAACCGCCGCTCTCCCTGCGGCTACTGCGCGTGATGTTGCGTACTTCCTACTACATCGATTTATATTGCGCCACGGTCCACCCCAGGAGCTTCTCAGCGATCGAGGCCGTGTCTTCTTGTCAGAAGTCGTCGATGCCATTCTCACTGAGTGCCATTCTGTCCACCGCAAAACTACTGCTTACCACCCGCAGACGAATGGTCTGACCGAACGCTTTAACCGCACCCTCGGCGACATGCTCTCGATGTACGTCGCTGCCAACCACGCGAATTGGGATACCATACTGCCCTTCGTCACTTACGCCTACAACACCGCCCCTCAGAGCACGACTGGTTTTTCACCTTTCTTTTTGCTGTACGGAAGGCACCCGTCACACACCATCGACACGATACTCCCGTACACGCCGGATCCATCTGAGTGTACACCTATTTCCGAGACCGCCAGGCTTGCTGAAGAGTGTCGCGAGCTTGCCAAGACTTTTACGACGCATGAGCAAGAGCGGCAGAAGAGTATTCGTGATGGCTCCGCCACTTCTGAGCCCACCTTCCTTCCTGGTTCCCTTGTAAGGCTCTCAATCCCGACCTCTGTAGCTGGCCTTTCTTCCAAACTACTCCCGAAATATGAAGGTCCCTACCGTGTGATCGAGCGCACATCTCCGGTCAACTATCTTATTGAGCCAATTGAACAATCTTCGGACATGCGCCGCCGCGGGCGCGACATAGTCAACGTGGAGCGTCTGAAGGCTTACTATGACCCACTCGTAGTGACAAGCTGTTAGGTCGCCAGGCGGCTCCCTCTTCAATCCCGGGGTAATTGTACAGAAGCCGCCGAACACTGAAGTGGGTCGAACTCTTATGTGCTTTCTAGTGGGTCTGCCCAAAGAGAACGCCGCTCGCGCGGAGACCCCGTGTTTTGGCCGTTACTATCGCCATTGTGTAGACTCGCTGTGTGCCGGCTAGTAAACGCCATAACAATATATATATATATATATATATATATATATATGTATATATATATATATATATATATGCAGGCATGGTGGCTGAGTGGCCGTAGCGTTGCATATAGTCCAGTAGATCCTCCGTGAGTGGTCACAACGTGGTTTATTTCGACGTTTCGGCCTAGAGTCTAGCCTTCATGGCCTGATGAAGGCCAGACTCTGGGCCGAAACGTTGAAATAAACCACGTTGTGATCGCTCACGGAGGATCTACTGGACTATATATATATATAAATTTTGACGCGTCGATGCGAACCAGCAGTTCATCTATGCGTAGCGCAGTGCGTTAGAGAACTCAACTCATGGAGTTTCTTCTATAGGAGCTAGAAGGACTTTAGCGCTACTGCCTATGCGGTTTGTTTCGATGGCACTTCAAAAGATCACATCAGAATAGTCTGGAGCGCCCAGCCCACAACTCCTGCTGCTGTTTGCTTCAGAAATATGTCTGTATCGTGACAGGCCGCCATAAGTATTTGTCTGAATTCGGCGAAGTTTAACGCTGGCATCCTATATAGTGAGGCTGGTCTAGATGTGCTATTCGGGTAACTTGAGGGTGTTAAATGGGCTCAGTGAAGTCAGGAGGATATATGAGGTCTATACAGTGCTACAGAACTGACAAGTCCTTTACTATCGTGGCTTGGCTGACAAAAGAGAACTGGGGTAGGATTTTCTTTCCACAGAAGTATAGGTATTAGCACAGAGTTATAATACAGCATGATTGAACAGGTGGCAAGTATCGTAATTAAACTTATCAAGAGACACAGGATGAAGGTGGTTGAGGCCTATGCTTATACACCCAACCATGATGACGTATTAGTGGAAATGTGTGAAGGCATGTAATCAGCATTGAACAAGGTGAAAACACAGCATACTATACGGTTGGGTGACTTCAATGCCAAGGTAGTGAAGAAGTCGGCTAGGGAGCAGGCAGTGGAGGATTACGGCATTGGTGCTCAAAATAACAGAGAGGAGTTAATAATAGAATTAGTAGATCTTGAATAGCTTGTACCGAAAATGAGTGAACCATAAGGGGACATGGGGGAGGCCGAATCGTAAAAGTAAGAACGAAATATACTTTGTACTGAGTGCACACCCATGAATCGTGCAGGATATGGAAGTCCTCGGAAAGGTACGATGCAGTGACCACAGAATGGTAAGGTCTTGAATCCGCCTAGACTTGAATAAGGAACGACAATAAATGATACGCAAGAAGCCAATCAATGAGCTGGCCCCAAGAAGGAAAGTGAAGAAATACTTATTCTCGCTTAGAGACAGATACTTGACACTAATCGAGGAAACCGACCGTTGCGTTGAGGCAAAAAGCAATATTCTGACGAAAATTACTAAGGAGTGCGCAGGGGAAGTTCTTGGTAAGGTAGTTAGACAAAAAGCAAGCTGTCCTGGGAGACGAAGAAGCTTCTTAAGTAAAGTCAAAGTACGAAACCTCAGACACAACAGGTAAAAAGTACTGGCAGAGTTGTCCAAGTGGATTATTACGTGTAAGCTATCTATATGAATGTATAACATGGAAAGAATTGAACCATCTGTAAAAAACAGAGGAAACTTCAAAGCGGTGAAGAGGAAACTACGGTTAGGCAAAAACAGGTATACGCACTTGGCGAAAAGGAAGGCTAAGTAAATACGAATCTTGATAGGATAGTGAAAGTAGCGGAGTTTCCATTCATTTCATTTAAAGTTTACTTTAACCTTCAGGACTGAAATATTACAGAGTGGTGTGGTTAACAATACCTAAAAAGTAAGACAAAACAAAGCAAGAAGGTTGCTAGGCAACACAAAAAATATTTGGTCTGTTAAGTCCAGGAGTTATCATGTCCGCAATGGCCAAGCGAAAGTTAGAGTGGTCCTTGATAAAAACAATAGTGCCGGTAAAGTAGTTCTACTTTTGAAACCTACAGAGAATAAATGATTCGTGACAGGTTCTGGTAAAGCAGTGCATTGTTGCAACCTTATGGACATGATCATTGTGACAAAAATGTAACAAATGATATATAGTTATAATACAGGTTAACTGTAGATACATAAATTAGGGAATAAAGCTTGGTGAAGGCTGAGTTATTCAATCATATGAGTTGTAAAACTGCATTCCGAAATCCTGACACGCCATTGGCCGACCTAGCGGGGGTGAGCAGATCGTCGAGCCATCAGGGAGGGACAATACAAAACATGGCATTGCCACTTGCGCGTTCGTTTTTTTTTTGACTGCTCAACTGCGCACGCTTCACTCAAGTTGTCGCCTCAATAAGGGGCATTGGCTTGCACCGTTCCCTGTTCCGCCACCGCTGTCAGCTGTTTTCACTCTGCGAAACTGTAATCAAAGCCGAGTTGTAGCGTCAAGTTTTATTTCGTCGAAGGTAGTGCTTGCGATGTCGTGCTACTAGGGTTTAAACGCTGTGCCCTTATTATTTCTATTATTCCTCGTTTGCTCGTTTCAAAACGTGCGCTTGAGACCGATGCTCACGGGAAGTTTGAAGAGTCCTTTAACTGCTTCAGTTCACGATGTGTCTCTCTAACACAACGTGAGTTGTGGTCGCAAAGACAAGACACAGATGCAAACCAAAGCAAAACACTACTGATCAGTACTTATCCCGAATTGGCTGCTTTGTCTTGCACGCAGCGGTTGAATTCCACTAATCGCGAAATGACTGAGACACTGGCTGGGATACCTTATAATTATGAAAGCCCGATAACAAGAAAGTCAGAACAGTGAACATTGCTATTTACTTGCAACTAGGACTGCAAGCGCTCTTTTTTTTAGGTGTGATGTTCGTGGAGTCTTTTTCAATAGCACTGGCGTTTGCTGCTCGGCCGACGTCGTCTGTTGCCAGCCATTGGCAGACTTACAGGTTGTATCCACTTGGATCAACGCTGCATCCCTCTTGTATCACGCCTTGCCACTTCCTATTTCGCCAAAATGTAAACATCGTAGTCTCTCCGCATAAATCTAGCAAACTACCGACTTCTCTGCGTCGTATATTACGCCGCTTTTGCTGTGCGGTCATTGAAGTTCAGCGGCGACGGATTCTGTGCCACTGAGATAAAACAAACAACACGTTGACCACACGAACATGCCGTTTATAGCCACATTACTTCTAGCGCAATGCAGAAAACATGAAAAAGGACGGAGCATTAATAGAACGAGCAGCTCCTCTGCCCTTTATCACGCCTCCACCACTGCGTCAAAGTAAAGGCATGTTCAGCACCCTTAGGCGCCAACTCACCTAAGAACAAGTTCTAGCCACTGTCATGCTGTTTAGTAGAATGTGGCTGCACTTACAATCTTGCTAAATGAATAAACTCAAAATATTGCATTTTCTGGTTATTTTTGCTGCCAAGAGATTGCGCCAGAATCTGCTCAATAGGTATAACACGGCCAATGTCATGTTAGGATTTTGATACATGGAGCCTATAGGGAGTTTCGCAACTGGTATGCTTGAATAACTTTGGGTAAAAGCACTTATGTCGGGGTGAAAGGGCCTAAAGTCAGAAAATATTAAGGAATTTTTCATGGAATTTACGCTTGATGTTTGCCTGTAAATGCTATAAATGAAATGAGCGCCATTATTTTGAACTAGTTCAAGCGATTCGAAATGAGTTGCCGAGTGAGAGTCCTAGGCGGATGACGCGTAATACATTTTACTTCTAATGAGTGCTTTACATAAGATTAATTTTAATTAGAAAGGTGCAGAACATGAACTTTGCCGGATATAACCTATCAAGCGGTCAGTCTTGCTAATTACCTTATAAATATGTAAAAAGCAGGAAAGTGCCGAGGTTATGTCGACGCCAAGGTATTTGTAGAATTCTGTGCTTCATGGTTTCTAGGGAAATGTTATTTAGACAATAGTTTGGCAGAGGAATACTCTTAGGGGTAACACAAATTGTTTTATATTTAGCCACTTTAGTCACATTATCCATATGTTACGCCAGTTAGAGCCAGCATTATTATTGTTTAAACAGTCTTGTTATTGTTGTTATCTGAGACCTTGCAGATATTTTTACAGTACCAACGATAACCACTACAAATATGTAACAACTTGCAGTACCTCAAATGACACCCCACCAGTAATGACAGAAGAAGTAAGGAAAGCATTTTAGGGAATGTGAACATGCAAAGCCGCTAGTGAGAATCAGGTAACATCAGATCTGCTGACAGACGGAGGACAGAATATGTTAGAAAACTGGCCACCCTGTTTACGAAGTTTCTTCAGAAGGGGAGAGTACCACTATCTTAAAAGCTGGTATTATCTCATTTCATAAGAAAATGGACGTCAAGGACTTGAAGAATTACAAACCGATCTGCTTGCTTTCCATCATATGCAAGCTATTTACAAAGGTATTTGGCAATTAATTAGGAAGACTTTAAATTTAATCAACCAAGAGATTAGACTGAATTTTATACAGGCTACTCAACAATCAACCATATTCATGTTGTCAATCAGGAGATAGAAAAAAGCTCAAAATACGCCCAACCACAACACATTGCCTTTATAGATTACTAGAAGGCATTTCAATCAGTAGAGATATCAGCAGTCATGCATACATTGCGAAATCAGGGCATCGACAAGGCGCACTTAAGCATCCTCGAAGAAATGTTTTGTGGATAGACTATTGGCATGGTCCTTTGTAAAGAAACCGACAAATTGCCATTATACAAGGTAATATGATCTCCTCAATGCTCTTTACCGCGTGCCTAAATGAGGTTTTCAATTGCCTAGAATGGGAATAGTTAGGGATACGAATTAATGAAGAGTACATTAGTAACCTACGCTTCTCTGATGACATTTCCTTGATGAGAAACTCAGGGGGCGAATGGTAATTCCTGACTACTGAATAAAAAAAGAAGAGCAGAAAGGTAAATATTGAAATTATTCAGCAGAAAACGTAAGTAATGTACAACAAGCTCCGAAGAGAGCAGCGGTTTGAGATGGGTAGCAGTGAACTTGAAGTTGTAAAAGAGTACGTCTACTTAGGACTGGCCGTAGCGGCGGAGATGAACCACGAGAGTGAAGTAACTAGAACAATGAGAATTGGGTTCAGCACAATCACCAAACATTCTGAAATCGTGAATAGCAGACTGCCACTGTTCCTCAAGATAAAGGTTACAAAATCTACATCCTTGGCTGCCTACCTTCAGAGCAGAAAGCTGGAGGATTACAACAATTGTTCAACCTAAAATGAGGACGACGAAGCGGGTACATGAAATGAAAAAGATAGGTGTAACACTGAGAGATAAGAAAAGAACAGAGCCTATCAGGAAAGAAACGCATGTTAAGGATATCATAGTCGAAGTCAAGAAGAATAAATAGTCATGGCCGGGTACGCGTAACACGAGGGTAAGATAGCCGCTCATCATTATGGATCACAGATTGGATTCTTAAAGAAGTCAAGTGGGTGTAGGGGAGACCGAAATTTAGATGGACAGATTAAGAAGTTTGCGGGTATAACGTGGCAGCAGCAAGAACAGGACCAAGATCACTCGCGGTACATGAGAGATTCCTTTGCGCTGTATCGGGCGTAGTCAGGCTGAACATGTAGTAGGTGTACTTACCACAGATCTGCGAGATTCGCGAAAGCAGAGTGCCCGCTTCGTGTATTCTCTCATGACTTCGTCCTTTGGATCTGGCACATAGCCATTGAGGGAATGTATGCCTCGTGGGTCCAATGCGCCCATAAGCGCTTGGCCAATCATCTGTAAACAGCAAGACATGATTGATCAATCGGCATAGGAATCTGTATATTACAAAAGTTATATGTCATCACAGATTTATATTTACGCTTACTTACATAAAACACGCCTTCGCTCTGTTTATTGGTGTTTCACAGTGATACGACCATTTAACGGGGATGCACTTGTGTAGTTTTGATGTAGGGAGCGTCACCATGCTCTTGGAGTGAACAGACACAGTATATGCGCTAAAAACAAACGGAGCCAAACACATTTATTTTACATCGAGCACCACCATGCTCTTGGAGGAAACAGACACAGCATACGGGGTCGAAACAAACCAAGCCAAACGCATTTGTTTCAGTACTTTTAGAACGACGATATCTTCAGCGGAATCAATCTACATCAATTGTGCTGAAACTCGCTCAATCAATTTTAGACATAATTACGCAACACATAACAGCATAACAAGCACAAGGCGGCAGCGCCTACGCTTGACTCACCACAAGGGTCCCCGGCAGATTGCTCGCGGTGCGTCGTGGACCCAGGCGAGGGACAACCACCCGCGCCCGCTGCCACGTGCCAAAAAGACCCGCTTATCTCTCCCACGCTGCCACAAAGGCTTCCCGCCAGGCGTCACTGCCAGCGCCATCGTCCTAACCATGTGGATGATGGTGGTAATAACCGCTGGCGAGCACACCGCCCCCCTACTGCTCGATAGTTGTCACTCTGAATGTGGCTTATGCGCGAGACACGATCGCCATGAGGCGCAAACAACAATACAGGGGGTATCAGCACCCCCACACAATGTAAATGAAAATAAGGCCAGGTGGAAGTAACTGACTAGTCCTCTAGCGCACGCCCGATGGGGGATTTTCAAACACTGTCTGGACGAAGTGAAAAAGTTACTCCCTGACAGAATGAATTTTTTGATGAATTCAGGGGAGTTTCAGGGCGAAGCTCTTTGAGCCGTGGGTCTGTACATCCTCCGATGTTGTCGCACGTATCCACTGGTGGCACATACCCGCTCTAGAGAGGGTATGTGCCAAAAGCAATGCGCGACGGAAGATGGCGGTACTTGAAGTGCGGACTGGATGGACGCACTGATGGGCGCATGGACGGACGAACAGACAGACTCACAGACGCATGGACGGAAGGATACGCGAAGTGGGTATATGCCACAGGGGATGCAACATGGTGGTACTTGGAGTGTTCACTAGATGGACGCACGAAGGGACGGACAGACAGCGTAGAAGACGGATGGTCAGATTGGGGGATGCACGGATGTACGAATGGATGGACACACGAACAGACGGATGGATGGACTCATGGAAAAATAGATGAATGCATGAATGGACGCACGGATGGTCGCGGAAACAAGAACAAGCTGACAGATGGAAGAACTGACGGGCTGACCGACGCTTCGCCCCACCCATCATCATTCACTCCGTGCATATGCTGCAATTTTTCTAATGAGATAATGTTACTAGGGCATCTATTGAACATTGTGTATAGGGTGTTATTACGTGGTAACCAGGCAGCCTATGAGAGTCTTTTTTTGGGAGAATGTTACTAGGGCGTCTATTGAACACTGCTGATAGGGCGTCACTGCGCCAGACAGCCTGTGAACATGGTTCTATTTAAAGTTGGTAGCCAAATGCAGCCAGAGAGTTGACAGATTGTTGGTAAAGCAGTCTAAAGAGAGTTTCTAGACACTTTTTTGAACTTTGGTAGGTTGGTAACAATCGCTTTTAGACAGTCAACATATCAATCCTAAACAACTTTATTAAGAGATGGCCCCTTTCTGTCATTTAACAGTGAGAGTAAGCGCGTTCATTAGCCCTCAATTTCAGTCAGCGAGTACAGTACATATTGCCACGTTCCATTTCCCAAGTTTTTGTTATCGTCCCAAAACACCACACGATTCTTAGCGCAAACCGCGCCTGCAGTTTTCTAGAAGGTTCCGGACTGTAGTGGATCATTTCGATAAGATCACGCCCACTGTGCGAACGGTACAGATTGTTCTGGAAGCTACGCCACCGCTAGCGATAACGCTAGAACATTCGACGGCAAGAGTATAAATGCCGACGCGCTTCGCCGCTTGTCAGTTGTTGATCGAAGGCCGACGCTCCGTTCGCCGCTATCAGTCCGAGACTGCTATCTGTGCGAGACTGCTGCTGTAATTGGACTTTCCGTTTACCGGGCACAGGTTCGCCCAAATAAACAGTTAAACTCCAACACGAAGTCTCCTGTCTTCGGCCACGTCACGACCCCGTGACATCTGGTGGAGGTGCTGCTTCGTTCATGTACCGCACGCCCCCGTCAAGCCGTGAACCCAGCCCACGTCGCGGAGAAGACACCGACGCCAACCAGGAGCAGCGAACAAGCCGCCGACAGCAAGGGCTACCACCGGAGTACGGGATTCTAGAAGACAAGGCGCGGAAGACCAAGGCCATGACCGCGACTGCAGCGACAATGACAACCGCCGCATCCCTGCCCACGATGGTCATGCATCAACCCAGGGAACCACCAATTTTCCATGGGTCATCGTTCGAAGACCCGGAGTCCTGGTTAGAAACATACGACCGTGTGGCCGCCCTCAACCACTGGGACAACGGAGAAAAACTCCGGCGTGTGTACTTCTACCTGGAAGACACCGCAAGGACCTGGCTAGAGAATCGTGAGTCCACGCTCCGAACGTGGGATGTCTTCTGCGGCGCATTTCTGCAAACGTTCGCGAGCGTCGCTCACAAAGAAAGGGCCGCTGCTCAACTAGAGACCCGGGTTCAGCTTCCAAATGAGAAGGTTGGAATTTTCACAGAGGAGATGACCCGCCTCTTTCGTCACGCTGACCCAGACATGCCTGAGGAGAAGAAAGTTCGTTTCCTCATGCGAGGGGTCAAACAGGAGCTCTTCGCGGGACTAATGAGAAATCCACCAAACACCGTCCAAGAATTTGTATCCGAGGCGACCACCATCGAAAAAACCCTTGACATGCGCACCAGACAGTATAATCGTCGCCTGATTCCAGAATGCGCTGCTGCTCAAACCAGTGACTCTGAAAACCTGCGTGAAACGATCCGAGCGATCGTGCGGGAAGAGCTGCGCAAACTGTTGCCTTCGGCGCACCCTCAAGTGGATTCGATCGCCGACATTGTGCGAGAAGAAGTTCGGCAATCGCTTCAAGTTCCCCACGCATCGCTGCCCGAGCCGGAAGCTATGAGCTACGCCGCTGCACTGCGCCACAACGCTCCTCCCGGCCACGCCAAAACGCCGCCCCATCGCACTTCCGTCGACAGACGCCACCGCCGCCACCACCCCCACCGACGTCATACCGTTCGCCAGCGGCCCAGCGCAGTGCACCAAGGAAGACTGACGTCTGGTGCACCCCTGACCATCGCCCGCTCTGCTACCACTGCGGCGAGGCCGGACACACATACCGCCGTTGCCAGTACCGACAGATGGGACTGCGTGGCTTCGCCGTCAATGCACCGCGTCCACAGCCAGGAGAACGACCACGTGACATCGCCGACTACCTGACAGGAACTCGGTGGACACCACGAAGCCCTTCGCGTTCCCCGTCGCCCAGCCGCCGCACGTCACCGCACCACCGGCAGTACTCTGGCCCAACGCGGGGCCGGTCTCCTAGCCCGTATCCGGGAAACTAAGGGCAGCAACCGGTGGAGGTGCGGTTGCTGTGCGACGAACTACCGAAGATCCTCCTCCGACGATGACGCCGCGACGGAGCTTTCCGAACACAACGCCAAACAGGCAAAGCCCTGACGGTGAAAGCTCACTTACCGAAGGTGGCCTGACGACGCAACATGGAGGCAGCGGAACAAGCCGACGCAGCCGTGACCCGACGCCACGCCCTAACTGTAATGCGAGACGGCGAACTAGCGACCTCGACGTTCTTATCGACGGCCACAGTGTGACCGCTCTCGTCGATACTGGAGCCGACTATTCTGTCATCAGTGGGTCGTTCGCCGCGAAGTTAAAGAAAGTTAGGACAGCTTGGAAAGGCCCTGAAATCCGCACAGCCGGAGGTCATCTCGTAACGCCTGCAGGAATCTGCACAGCGAGAGTCACCATTAACGGCCGTATTTATCCTACAGACTTCGTAGTCCTACAGCGTTGCTCGAGAGATGTCATCCTTGGCATGGATTTCTTATGCCTCCATGGTGCTGTCATCAACCTAAAAACAAAGTCGATAACGTTATCCACAGAAGAAGCACTACCGCCGCGCACGCCGTCAGGACACCATGCCTTGAATGTGCTGGAAGAACAAGTCACCATTCCGCCTCGCTCAAGCGTCATTATTTCAGTCGGCGCTCCTAAATCACCTGACTTGGAAGGCGTCGTTGTAGGCAGTCAGCATCTGTTGGTCACCCGAAATATTTGCGTCGCAAGAGGAATTGCAGAGCTGCGGGGAGGCAAAGCAACGGTTATGCTCACGAATTTCAGCAATGAGTACAAACATGTGAACAAAGGAACAACGGTCGCATACATCGAAGAAATTGTCGAAGCCACCAGTGCTTTCGCCCTCGCCGATTCTGCGGAACCTGCTCAGAGGAACCAAGCCCCTCCTATAGCTTTCGACGTCAATCCCAGACTTCCGAACGATAAGCAAGAACAGCTCAAGGCCCTGCTCCTGCAATACGAAGATTGCTTTTCGTCGTCATCGAAATTCGGCAGACCCCAATCACGAAACATCGCATCATAACCGAAGAAAATGCCAGACCACTCCGTCAGAGTCCGTACAGGGTTTCGACGCGAGAACGTGAGGCCATGAAGAGACAAGTTGATGAAATGCTGCGGGATGACATTATCCAGCCGTCCAAGAGTCCATGGGCATCCCCCGTGGTGTTAGTGAAGAAAAAGGATGGGACCCTACGTTTCTGCGTCGATTATCGCCGCCTGAACAAAATCACAAGAAAGGACGTGTATCCTCTCCCACGAATAGACGACGCACTTGATCGGCTGCATAACGCCAAGTACTTTTCGTCAATGGACCTCAAGACTGGCTATTGGCAAATCGAAGTCGACGAAAGAGACCGAGAGAAGACGGCGTTTATAACACCGGACGGCCTCTTCGAGTTTAAGGTGATGCCCTTCGGCCTTTGCTCAGCGCCTGCATCTTTTCAACGCGTTATGGATACAGTACTGGCAGGATTGAAGTGGCAGACTTGCCTTGTGTACTTGGACGACGTCGTCGTGTTTTCCTCGAGTTTCGACGAGCATCTTCGGCGTCTTGAAGCTGTACTTCAAGCCATCAAGACTTCCGGACTCACACTGAAGCCAGAAAAGTGCAGATTTGCGTATGAGGAGCTCGTGTTCCTGGGGCACGTTATCAGCAAGTCTGGAGTTCGTCCCGATCCACGGAAAACAGCCGCCATCGCCGACTTCCCGCCGCCCACTGACAAGAAAGCAGTGCGCCGATTTCTGGGCCTGTGTGCCTATTATAGGCGGTTCGTGAAAAACTTCGCCCGCATCGCCGATCCTCTCACTAACCTTACCAAGGCCGACGTGGAGTTTAAGTGGGAAACGCCGCAGGAACACGCTTTCCAGGAGCTAAAACATCGCCTCCAGACGCCTCCGTTACTTGCCCATTTCGACGAATTCGCCGAGACAGAAATACATACTGACGCAAGCAGCGTAGGTCTTGGCGCCGTTCTTGTGCAGAGGGCTGACGGACTTGAAAGGGTTATTAGTTACGCCAGCCGATCGCTATACAAAGCAGAAGCAAATTATTCCACAACAGAAAAGGAGTGCCTCGCCATCATCTGGGCTACGTCGAAATTTCGCCCCTACCTCTACGGCAGGCCCTTCAAAGTTGTGAGCGACCACCACGCATTGTGTTGGCTAGCCACCTTGAAGGACCCTTCAGGTCGCCTCGCACGATGGAGCCTGAGACTTCAAGAATATGACATTACTGTCATTTACAAGTCTGGCAAAAAACACTCCGACGCCGACTGTCTCTCTCGTGCGCCTGTCGACCAACCGCTACCCGACGACCCGGATGACGACTACTTCTTAGGAACGATAACTACCGACGACTTCGCTGAACGACAGAGGGCCGACCCGGAACTTAAGGCCCTAATAGAATACCTCGAAGGCAGGACCGCCGAAGTCCCGAAGGTATTCAAGCGCGCACTTGCGTCGTTCTTTCTACGGAACGGTCTTCTACAAAAGAAAAACTTTTCACCGCTTCGAGCTAAGTACCTCCTTGTGGTGCCTTCAGCTCTGCGACCAGAACTCCTGCAGGCCCTGCACGACGATCCGACGGCAGGGCACCTCGGTGTTTCTCGCACGCTCGCGAGGATACAAGAAAGGTATTACTGGCCACGTCTTACCACCGACGTCACCCGTTATGTGAGAACATGCCGGGACTGTCAGCGACGCAAGACACCGCCGACAAAGACAGCGGGACTTCTGCAGCCAATTGATCCACCTTGCCGACCTTTCCAGCAGATTGGTATGGACCTACTGGGGCCGTTCCCGACGTCGGCTTTCGGAAACAAGTGGATCGTGGTAGCTACCGACTACCTCACCCGCTACGCCGAAACAAAAGCCCTGCCAAAAGGCAGTGCATGCGAGGTAGCTAAGTTCTTCGTCGAAAATATCGTCCTACGTCACGGCGCCCCGGAGGTCCTTATCACCGACAGAGGAACGGCATTCACTGCCGACTTAACTCAAGCGATCTTGGCATACAGCCAAACAAACCACCGCCGGACGACAGCGTACCACCCACAGACCAACGGCCTCACCGAGCGGCTTAACAAGACGATCGCCGACATGCTGTCAATGTACGTCGATGTCGAACACAAGACGTGGGATGCCATTCTTCCGTATGTGACCTTCGCATACAACACGGCGGTGCAGGAGACGACGCAGATATCTCCATACAAATTGGTCTACGGAAGGAGCCCGGCAACGACGCTCGATGCCATGTTACCCAACGTCACCGACGAAGAAAACCTCGATGTGAGCGAGTACCTTCATCGCGCCGAAGAAGCCCGACAACTTGCGCGGCTCCGTATCAAGAATCAACAGACGACCGACAGCCACCGTTACAACCTTCGACGACGCTTCCTGGAATACCAGCCCGGTGAACGTGTTTGGGTGTGGACGCCGATACGCCGACGTGGACTAAGTGAAAAGCTTCTGCGACGGTACTTCGGACCGTACAGGGTGGTTCGACGTCTCGGCCTTCGTCAGTGTCTCAAAGAGTACGAAGGCGATGGTGTTTTTGGGGTCATTTGAATTCCGTAACAGAAGAATGCGCATATAAATTTGAAATAGAAAGCAGCCAAGTACAAAGCTTGATTTTGGCATTTCCCTAGCCTGGAAATCACGGAATAAGAAAAAAAACTAACAAAAACTCTGTGTGTCATTTAACATACAGCTGCAATAAGCTTCAGATAGGCCCTCAAAAACGTTTGCAGGACTGAAAAGTGTGTCGCATAGCGGCTAGCATTATGCAAGCATTGTCAGGATGTATTTATTATTTCGGAGAATTATCAAAAAATGTTCGCTCATGATGCAATACACGTTCTTGAAATGAACTTAAGACATGGAAAGAAAGGCCGCATAGAAGAGAGAAAGAAGCAAGTTGAAAAATTTCGGCAGATCATATTTTCATGTAGCAATCGGTTGCATGCAACGAAGTCGGCGAGTAACTGCCTATGCTGCGTTTTAGGGGCGAAGCTCCTTAAGGCGTGGGTCTGTACATTCTCCGATGTAATACGTAGCCACCGGTGACGCATACCCGCTATAGAGCAGGTATTAGCCACAGGGGATGCTAGATGAGAGACGGCGGTACTTGGAGTGTTCCCTAGATGGGCGAACGACAGGAAGCATGGACGGACGGACAGACAAACTTGCAGACGGAGGGGCGGATGGACGGATGGACGCGCAGAGCAGGTATGATAGATAGATATGTGGAGTTTAACGTCCCAAATCCACCCTATAATTTTGAGAGACGCTGTAGTGGAGGGCTCCGGAAATTTCGACCACCCGGGGTTCTTTAACGTGCACCGAAATATAATTACACAGGCCTACACCATTTCCGCCTGCATTGGAAATGCAGCCGCTGCAGCCGGGATTCGATCCCGCGACTTGCGGGTCAACATCCGAGTACCTTAGCCACTAGACCGCCGCGGCAGAGTGCAGAGTGGTTATGTTCAACAGGAGATGCGAGATGCGAGATGATGGTACCTGGAGGGTTCACTAGATGGACGCATGGACGGACGGATGGACAGAAAAACTAAAAGACGGATCGACAGATGGACGGGCGCGCGGAAATGCTTACAGATGGACGCACGAACGGACGGACAAAGGCATAGACGGACTCACGGAAGGATGCACGGACAGACGGATGGACGCATGCATGGACGCGCGGGTTGTCGCGCGGACGCTTCGCCCCACTCATCATCATTCACTCCTGAATATGCTGTATTTTTTTATTTACTTTCGTATGAGAACATTTTGAGGTAAGTATGGGAGTAAATATTTCTATTTATTGTGGGAAAAATTCCCATCCACAATCATACTATGCTCAAGCGGAAATTCAAAAAAAAATTTATGTCGAAGAACGCAATATTGTTACACGAAATCGGCAACGAAAGAGCATCGACCACTTGCCCGACAAATCCTCAGACCATGCTGCCGACTCGACGCAACCTTATTGACGTTGAAGTAGATGACACACCCGTTGTTGCAATTGTGGACACAGGGGCTCACATATCAGTGATGAATTCAGAACTTCA
Organism: Rhipicephalus microplus; assembly: GCF_043290135.1. Classification (NCBI taxonomy): domain Eukaryota; kingdom Metazoa; phylum Arthropoda; class Arachnida; order Ixodida; family Ixodidae; genus Rhipicephalus; species Rhipicephalus microplus. The sequence continues at coordinate 117,782,286 of NC_134702.1, forward strand.
TTGCCGCCTTAGGAAAGTTTTAACACAACCCACAGTGCGACTCATCCCGGTCGCCGACGGCGGCACGTTTCCAGTGCTTGGAATGTGCTCCGCGCGTATAGGTGTGGCTGATCGCTCCACGACAGTGCTATTTGCTGTGCTCGAGAAATGTTCCCATGAACTTATCCTCGGCATGGAATTTTTATCCGCCCACTCTGCCCTTATTAATTGTGGAACCGGCATGCTTCAACTTGATTTACCGTGTTACCATGATGACCCAACACCAGCTCAACCCCGTCTGTGTTCTGCAGATCACTTTCGCCTAGCACCTCAAGCCGTTACATACGTGAACCTGAGACCTGCCCCTCCTGTTCCCGATGATGACTTCATGTTGACACCTATTGCTGACATTATGCTGGGCAAAAACGGTGCCATGCCTCACACACTTTTGACAGTCATGGGAAAAACAGCATCTCTTCCGATCCTAAACTTCAGCTGGTGCGCTCAAGTTATTCCAGATGGTATGACTTTGGCAAAATTTTTTTTATAGATGCTGTCATTTCGGCGTTCGTTGCCGAATCTTCTTCGTCGTCTGCTCCGTTCTCATGCTTGAAGAGCGCAGCGGATGCCACCATCGACAAGACGATCGCTCCGGACCTTTTTCCAGGACAGACAGCTAACATCAGGCACCTGCTGAAATCCTACCGCCACATCTTTGATTTTGATGACCACTATTTGGGTCAGACATCCTTTGTAACTCATAGGATTAACACTGGAGACGCCAGCCACATCCGACGACGTTCTTATCGCGTGTCTAATGCTGAGCGACAAGTTATCTAGCACGAAATTGAAGAAATGCTCACAAAAGACGTCATCGAACCTTCCGGCAGTCCATGGGCATCGCCGGTCGTGCTAGTCAAGAATAAGGATGGCAACTGGCGCTTCTGCATGGACTACCGTCACTTAAACAAAGTAACACGTAATGACGTGTATCCACTGCCGCGGAGTGACAATGATCTCGACTGCCTACATGGGTCTGCCTACTTTTTATCTATCGACTTGCGATCAGGATACTGGCAGATTTCTGTCGATAATCGAGACCGTGAGAAAACCGTATTTATCCCACCGGATGGACTTTTCCAGTTCAAAGTTATGCCAATTGGATTGTGTATTGCGCCAGCTACATTTGAAAGGATGATGGACTCTCTCGTGCGTGGATACAAATGGACCACGTGCCTGTGCTATCTCGATGACGTCATCGTATTTTCACCTACATTCGAAACCTTAGGCCACCTTAGCCGCCTGACGGCTGTTCTTGAGGTTTTCCGGACAGCAGGAATTCAGCTCAACTCTTCCAAATGTCGCTTTGGTTGTCGGGAAATCACTGTGCTGGGCCACCTTGTCAGTGCTTGAGGCGTGCAACCTGATCCTGACAAAATTCGAGTTGTCAAAGATTTTTCCATACCACGTTCCGCAAAAGATGTACGGAGTTTTATCGGCCTTTGTTCTTACTTTCGACGTTTAGTGAAGAATTTTGCTGACATTGCCCGACCACTTACGGAGCTATTGAAAAAGGACATGCCTTTTTATTGGGGTACTGACCAAGCAGCTGCCTTCAGCACCCTTACAACATTACTTACTTCCCCACCCATCTTGGCCTATTTCGACCCGTCAGCCCATACTGAAGTTCGTACCCATGCCAGCGGACGTGGAGGTGGTGCTGTTCTCGCCCAGCGACAACGAGGACAAGATCGCGTCATTGCTTATGTCAGTCACCTCTTTTCTCCTTCGGAGAGCAAGTTTTCCATTACAGAGCATGAGTGCCTCGCACTAGTCTGGGCAGTCGAAAAATTTTGACTGTACTTGTTTGGCCGCCCCTTTTCGGTAATTACAAATCACCATGGCTTGTGCTGGCTGTCGTCCCTTAAAGATCCATCTGAACGACTTGGCCGTTGGTCCTTGAAACTACAAGAACACGGCTTCGACATGGCATACAAATCTGGCCTAATGCACCAGGATGCTGACTGTCTATCCCGTCACCCCGTGGACCCACCTGACCTTTTAGCACGTGATTCTGACCCTTGTGTCTTCGCCATGTCGGCTTTCCCTGACATACACAAAGAACAGCTCAGCGATGTCCACTTACGGTCTATCATGCAGAGTCTATGTTTGCCCCACGTAGACCCGTCGCTACACTTGTTCGTTCTACGCGATGGCATTCTTTACCGACGCAACACCAGCGCCGAGGGAACAAAGCTACTACTCGTAGTTCCTGCGACACTCCGTTCCGCTGTACTAGAACAGCTTCACGTCGCTCCAACCGCGGAACATCTCAGGGTCACGCGCACGTACGATCGCGTGCGGCGTAGATTCTTCTGGCCAGGCCTTTACCGTTCTGTGCGCCGATACGTTGCTGCATGTGAGTCCTGCCAGCGCTCCAAACATTCCACCTTGCCACCAGCTGGTCCGCTCCAACCAATAGACATACCCAGCGTTCCCTTCTACAGAGTCGGTCTTGATCTCGTTGTACCATTTCCTACTTCTCTCACTGGAAACAAGTGGATAGCCGTAGCCACTGATTACGCCACAAGATACGCTATCACACGAGCGCTACCGACAAGCTGCGCCACTGACGTCGCGGACTTCTTGCTTCATGACGTAATTCTGTATCAAAAAATCATGAAAGCCTTGTGTGCATGAGCTGTTTTATGTGAGGAGAGCCGCAGTGCTCGGTCGTGATGAGATCTGGAAGATTACAGTACTCTCAAGGACGAGTTGACAATGTAGGTGATGATAATAATTCTAGTTTTTCCTGGTTGCATCCATCACACAAAAAGGTGTTTTCGTGTTGGCATTCATAATTCTAACTAATAACTATCCAGACAAGAGGTCGGTCGCAATTGTTATCTCTTCCACTGAAATCTTTATGCATGATTCACCGAGATCTCGTCTGATTTATATTAACGTGTTCTCCTAGAGTTTTTTGCACAAAAAAATTGGACACCTTGTTTTTTATCTTCACCCATTGAACATCAACATCGACCGATGCTTCACAAACTTCTGCACTGAAGTCACCTTTCTTTATTTTAGCAAACGTTTTATCCAAGAATGACTTCCTCGACGATGAAAGTTTGTTGAGGAGAATGTGGCCTTGAAGTAACGGTTTTTTTAAGTGCTGCTCCCACTGACAGTTTTTTTTTTCACATGAAACCTGCGAGGCGAATAGCACGCATTGCACTAGAAAGGTGTTTTTCTTTTGTAGACCTTTTTTAGTGAACTTGTGCTTGTACTATGTTTTCCTTTGCGGCTGTTGGAAAATTTGTTAAATAGCATGAGTTCAAGCGTCTGCCGACTGAGCACTGCCGCTGTATATACATGCAACAGCTTATGTGCATAAGGCTGCTGCACTTGTATATCCTGAATCTATATCCAACCAAGAATGTGCCGAACATTGTTCACAGGTGCAGATATAAAAATAGCAAAACAATAAATCCTAATGCACGTGAAATAACCACAAAATTCATGTTCTTTGCGCTGGTTCAAGAGCTATTCAAAGTGGTGATTGCGTAAGCAATGATGGGAGCTTTATGCTGCTGCTTCTTTCAAAGTGGACGTCAAACGCTAAATATTGGTGACCTTTCCAATGTCTTCTCACCTGCTTTCACATGTATGACAAAACAATGTTTCTCTACACCAGTTGTATGCTCATAACTGCTTTCGCTATATAAAGATTACAAAGGAAATAGTTCTGTTAATTATAGCCGTACCGGTAACCTCTAATTCCAGAGAAGGCGCTAGGGCACGCAATCAAGCTTACCACGGTCACAAGCGCCTTTGATATCTATAGCACTTTCCACTGAAAGCGGTCTTGGTCGTTGGGGTGGTGTCGCCCTGTGCAAGCGGTACAGTTAGCTTATGCATCATGACCGTGGCCTTGCGATTAGCTCTGCAATCCGTAGCCGCTAAGTGTCCATCTCATTTGGGGCCTTTACAAAAGAAGTGCACTTGATGAAGCCCTCAACACACTGCGAGAGGCGACCTCAGGCCAAGCGTCGGCCCCACTCATAACTAGAGACCGGATCTTTAGACAAAACGCCTATTTTTTTCCTTCAGTTTGTTTCGAGCCTATTTAACATTTGAGGACACACTAATGTAAGATAAATGTTTAAATCAAACATTTATTCTGTCTATAAGTGCCCATTCGGAAGTTCATGTCTATATCAGCCTATTAGAGCCTAAAAATTTCTTTTAGCCTTTGTCGAGTACACGTTCTGCTTATATGACCCACTTATAAGCAGGAAACTAAAAAGCACTTGGTAGGGCGTTAATAACTACAACACGCGTATAACGTGCTAGTTATCTTTTGTTTTTGTTCACGTTTTTAACTCCTTTTGAGGCGCCAGCATAGTGCGACATATGGTAGACGCACGCACTCACCGCGGGTAGTCTTTGGGCAAAAACAGATCATAGTTCGACACACTGCTACAGCCAACGTGTAACCAGACTCGGCTGATTCACTCCGACACATGCAACGCTCACCAACGCGGTGGTAACGTCGGACAACAAACACGCCTTTTCGTGAGCGGGGCTGTACTGTACCACACCGAGGTGAAGCGACGCTAGCCTAGCGCTAGTGTGCCCCCTCCCCCACCCCCCTAGAAGACTACCAGTGTGTTGAGCGCTTCATAAAATGCACTTCTTTTGTAAAGGCACCAAATGAGATGGTCACTTAGCGGCTACGGATTGCAGAGCTAATCGCAAGGCCACGGTCATAATGCATGAGCTAACTGTACCACTTGCACAGGCCGACGCCAACCCGACGACTAATACTGCTGTCAGCGGAAATTACTTCAGATATCAAAGGCGCTGTTTGACCGTCGTGTGGTCGATTGCGTGCCCCGGCTCCTTGTCTGGAATTAGAGGTTACCGTTACGACTATAGTTAAGAGAACTATTTTTTTCTAAGTTTTTTGAGCGGAAGCAGTTATGATCTCACAACTGGTGTCTTGCGCAGCACCGTGGTTCTGTATACCGCCGCCTCCGCTGCCGGTGCCCGTAACTCCATCGCACGAAATTATAAAAAAATCCTAGCACCAATGACACAGCTGTGCTCAAACCCGGGTCCGCTGGGTGCTAGCCTAGTATCATACCACTGAGCCACACCGGTGCATGGGGCTTGTTGGTAAACTTCCCTTAGGCAGGCTTGATGTCGGGAAAGCGATCGCGTTATTACTACTTATAAAGCGTTTTCAAACAGCGAAAAAACAAGCAGTCGTCGAACAATACGAAAAGCGTTACGAGTGGGTCGCGTGATACTCTAACCTATTACAAAAGCTTGTTTTTACTCAGCAAATAACTGTGGCACATACCGACTCCAGACATAATTCCTCATCGTCGTCAGCCACACCATGAACAATTGGCGCAAAATTCCGCGCAATAGTTTAGCGGATACCACACTTCTCACACGAACGACAAAAAACAGCTTAGTGAATGCCTGCCTACTGGTCTAACATTTTTATTAATAATGCCGTAGTGGGAATGGCGCAAGTGCGCTCGCAGAAGTTACCTAATGAGTGTTTAGAAAAGGTTCTGAAATGCCGCTCTTCTAGCTTTCGCTGTGACTGCCGCTGCGCATTCCGCGCAGGCCTGGCCTTTTTTTAATGTTGCATTGAGGCCTGATATAATTCACTGACATCCTCGTGTACTTGAGCATAAACACTTTAGTGGTAAAAAGAAAATGAGAATAATTTACGAAACAAGCAATATAAAGTAGTAGCCTGAAAGTAAACATTCGACAAAAGTCTGTCTGGTTTGTATGAAACTGAGTTTTTCCCAAAGTAGTAGCTGCTGTAGCCATAAGTAGCTGTTGCTCGCATTGTCGACCTATAATGACGACACGAGAAGCGGCCACCATAAGCCATCCAGTTATCCCCATGAACAATAAATACAGCCAAATCGGTGTGTTGGGCTCCTGTCAAAGGTGAAGACCAAAAGGCACGCTTCCATCGACGCCCGTAGTACATGTGAAACGAGATCGCTCTGCGGGTTTAAGGGACGAAGCTTCTTAGGATGTGGGGTCGTTTCCTCCTGTGTAGTATGGATGTAGGCAAGTCTACTTCCTGAATTGCTGAATAGATACCGTTGTGTATACATGTCCTTGGAAATAATATCACAAGATGGCGTTAGTGGTATTCATATAGTGAACGATATCAAAAGTTGACGGACGGAAGTACGGACAGCCAGACATTGAGGAAGAAATACAGACGCACAGATGCTTCGCTCCACTTATCATCATTCACTCTGTGATTTTGTTTTACGCCTTGCTCTGCTCATCGTCGTTTACTCTATGATTATTCCATGAGTGTTTCTGTAAGAGAGCAACAGATGTCACTTTTTGTACGGCGGTGAGGGGTGTTGTCGAGATGAAATGATGAAATAGACACTCAGGCCTTGCAGCCTCAACGTGATGATACTGAGTTGCATTATTATATGTATTCCCCACGTACCCGTAGGATTGTTCTAAAACTTGAAGTTTAAGCCAGCATTGACAACGAGCTCACAATAGCGTTTTGTATCTAGTTGCGAACAAACACAAAACTATTCGTGCTTGAACAGTGCAAAGTACACTTGTAGAAGGTTGTAAAAACAGCAGCATTATGTCATTTGCCGCACAAATACAATACAGAAAGGCTTTAAAATATGCATGCACAGTGACTTGAATTCGTTGTAGCAATCGACTGAACAAGGTCGTGATCCATCGGCTGTAAGAGTGTTTCTGCCTTTCTGCCAATGTGAATGATCCAAGTGCGGTTCAATCCCTAATTGTGTCGCCATATTACAGCGAAAGTTGTTATGAGATCACTTTTCGGGTTACGTGCAGTTGTTGTTTTCCACCGCGGCCGCCGCCGCCGGTGTCCGTAACCTCAACGCGCGAAATTAGAAAGAAAATCCTTGCACCATGCAATGACACAGTGGGGCTTGAGCTCGGGTCCGCCGGGTGCCCGTCTATTATTGTACCACTAAGCTACACCGTTCTTTTTTTCCTGCTTTATTGCCTGTTTCCACACACTATGTACACGAACAATGCCGTAAAGGTCGCGAAATTAAGTGGTGGCAGGCCTACTGAATTGACACTAGCTTTAAAATTCCTTGAGAGCTGTCACCAGTTCCACCCTCGACAACCACTTTGTCTCTCATGCCCTGCTTCTTGCCATACTAGACCACGTGAATGTTGGTTCGCTAATCAGAGATGGTCTTGCTTTGACATATCGCAAATGTCTGTCACGTTTAGTAGAAAATAATACATAAGGGGACCCCACTAGCGCTAGGCGTTCCGTCGGTCAGGGATGCCTGCTTGGTCCTTTTTTTTCAGCGTCTATATAGAAATGTTATGCATAGCTATAAGTGAAAGCAGCAGCATTCACGGTTTTAGTTTGCAGGCATCAGAAGAATAAATTCTGGCATACGCGGATGATGTCGCAGTTTGTTGCACAGAGAAAGAAAGTGTAGCGGAGGTTATCAATGTAGTGACGAGTTTCAGCAATGCCACTGGTAGTTGGGTGAACTGGGGAAAGTGCTTGGGTTTTTGGCACGGAGAGTGGTCATTCATATTGAAATTGTTCACCATTATGAAGCGGGGGACGTCACCTGTCAAATACCGGTGGTTACCACTAGGACAATATAAAGACAACAATGGCTATTGGCAAGAACAGGCTTGCGGAATTCAGTTGAAGGCGAGTAGGTCGCAGAATAATCACCTGTCGATGTTCTCGAGAGCAACATTTGAAATTTGTTCTTTGTCTCGAAACTGTCGTACGTGAGGCAGGTGTTGCATTTTTCACGGGCCAATATACAGAAATGCCATAGTGTATTCGCGGTGTTCGTGTGGACCTCAAGTTGGGAACGATGGAGCCGAACTAATCTATTTAGGCGTGTTGATAAAAGTGGCTTGGGACTACAACACCCATTCATAAGGCAACTCATAAACATGTTTTTCTTCTTTCGTAACGTGAGTCATCCATTCCTGCGTACGGTGTGCCAACTGAGGCTCACGAGAGCTTTGCCTGCCTATGTAGTGGGCACAGACCACTGGAATCGTGCTGTGTGCAGATATCTCAAGGAAGTGATCTTAAGTGTCCGCTTTTTGTCTCTCAGATTTTCCAATGAGTACTTATTTTCAATGTCACGCACAAAGCAGTACAGAGATGTTTGTGATACCATTTTACCTGTTCCGCTGTACAAGGCCATATACAGTGGAGGTCAAGGGCAGGACGTGCTAAAAAGCGTTAAAAAAATGCAAGTAGTTCCTGCCACAAAGACCTTTGTTTAGGCTTCACACCGGCACTTTGCACGTCAAGGTATTTCTAGAAGAGCGGGGTGTATTTCTACCTTGGAGGTCGGACCGTATCATTTGTAAGAGGCCAGAAACTATTTGACCACGTTTTCTTGTATTGCTTAGAGGGAGTGTATTTTTGGAATGTATTGCAGAGGATAATCAAAAAAGAATTTCCGCTAGACCCCTACGGCATCAGATCTCTGCCAACTGAAAACGAGGATGGTTTGTCATTTGACCCAATATAGTTAACAGGCTTCCACTGTTTATGGCGGGCCCGTATAGCAGATTGTCACTGTGATTCAGATGCACGGCCTGCAAGATTGTACTTTCGAGAGTGCATGGTGAGATTTGTGAAACTTCCGAAAACACAGGAGTCTGTTACTGAGTTACACTTGTGCTTGTGACTTGTCGTCAAACTTACCTTAGGTAGGCTAGATGTCGTGAAAGCGGTCGCGTCAATACAAGTTATAAAGCATTTTACAACAGTGAAATAAAAACCAGTCGTCGCACAATGCGAATAGCGTAACAAGTAAGCCGTACAATGCTTCAAATCGTCACAAAAGCTTCTTCATGTTCCCCTAATAACTGGGTCACATACCCACTTCAGCCATAATTCCTTACCGTCGTCAACCACTGCATGGACAATCGGCACAAAATTTCTTGTAAGTGTTTGGCGGATACCACGCTTCTCAGAAGAATGACGAAAAGCATGCAGCATAGTGAGTTCCGGCCCAATACCCAAAAGTTTATTATAGGCCTAGTGGGTACCAAGCAAGTGTACTTGTAGTAGTTACCCAATGACTCTTCTGAAAAGACTTTGAAAGGCCGCTCTTGTAGCTTTCGCTGTGACTGTGCTGCTCCTACCACGCAGGCCTGGCGTTTTTTTTTTCTTCGCTGATGCATGACAGCCAAAAGTGACCGCGCTACTTTTTTTTATAAAAAGCTACTATATGCTGTTGTGACACTCTGTCAATCGTGGTGGTAGGATCTGCTAACGCACAAGCTTCTGGCATTCTGTGTGTGCATTCATTTTTGGGCACCGTCACTACTTTGTAAGAAAGTGTAGTGAGATCTGCAGAACTGGAATAACGGCACCCTACAACCCTACTTTTTATTGAAGGCCTGCCAATGAGCCACAAGTAGATAGAAAGATAGATAGAAAGACGAATGGTTTGATAGATAGATGGATAGATAGATAGAGAGATGGATAAATAGGTGGATAGATAGATAGATAGATATATAGATAGATAGATAGATAAATAGATAGATAGATAGATAGATAGATAGATAGATAGATAGCTAAATAGATAGAAATATAGATTTTTTCCTTCGGCCGTACATGCTTCAGATATACACAATGTGAAGGATAGCATTTGGCGATAAGAATTTGTGATTTCATACAAGCCTTAGCATGCGGGTCAAGACACGCCTTTATAACGTGTCAGAAGCGCAAGTATTTTTCCTAAAAAGTGAATCGAAAATATTGTCCACTTGCAAGCTATCCAGTTGAAAGGTTTCCTGTTGATTTCTTTCCAAAGTGCTTATGAACTGCGTATCAATGCGGCAACTGATACCGTATTTTGATATCTTTTTTTGCAGCAAATATGTGCTCCTTGTAACTTCAGCATAAATCAAAATACATGAGCTAGTACCAATTTGGCAGCGCCTTGGTAAAGCAGCATGTTTGGCACTTCAGTGCGGCTGTGTAGAAACTAATAACGCTGGTTGCTAACTTAGTATCGTTCAGGGTGAAAGACAATGCTATTTCTTTTTCTTACGCATCTTCAGCAGTGTTTTAAAAATACATCTCAGCAGTCGTATCTGTGTGTTAAATACAGTAATTTACAGAAATGGCGATCAAGGAATGACTGTATGGAAAGAAGCACAACACAAATTTAGCGTAATGAAAGTCAGCGTGCGTACCGTTCCAAGGCCACCGTAGTTCACAGCGGGGACCCCATACATATACATGAATGGACGGAGCATAGAGGCGGTCGGTACCGTGATACGGTTGACATCACTGTCATAATGTGGACCGATGGCAGTTTCGTCGTACAATAGTGTCGTTGTGTCAATCCACATGTACTGAGAAGAAAGACCTAGAGCCTTTATCCACGTCGGGAACAGTGCATCTAGGTGAAGCGGCGCATCAGGGTAGGGTTCTGTGTCAGAAGATGAAAAAACAATCGAGAATCACCTAACAAAGAAACCGTGAGACATATCTATTGCCAACAGATTTCTTCATTTTTGAGCAACCGCAATTTTAATGTGACAGCAACGATACGGACACCCGCGGCTGCATTTGACCACCGGCGTCACCGTTGGTGACCGTTGTAATTCAACATAAATGTATGCGGATCTATATGCATTAAAAAGCCTAAGAAAGAAAATAATGCAGAAAAATATTTCGGCGCACGTAATCGTACTTCCGACCTCTTTCCTGTGAGTGTGTGGCGTTAGCCACTGAGCCACGAAGGAGCATCTGTTGTAACGCTGAAACAACAGGCTATTTACCACTAAAATTTACAGCTAGTGAGGTCTGTCTCGGGGGAACTATGGTGTTTTCAGCATTAGCACGTGAAATGGCGTGATGAGTGCTCGTCACCTAACGCCCCTAGAAATTCGCAAAGTAGCGACATAGGTAGATGAAGGTGCACCTTCTCTTCCTTCTCTCTTCCTTGCTCTCTCAGCGGCTGGCGCTGCGTTGGTATTGGCTCGATGCCGTCACGTGCGACCAATCGCAGCGTTTGTTTAAAGTCGCTCTCGATTACCAACTTTGCTCTTCATGCGCTTATGTACGCCTCGTCTGTTTTATGGACATGCGCGTTGTGCTATGAAATACATTTCATCAAAGAATGACGTTTCTGTTTCTTGTAATTGCTGGTTGATGCGCCTTCTGATTCCAGAACTTTAAGCGACGGCCAAAAGCTCTTTATTATACCACCTGGTAAGTACTGAGCCAGGTCAGCTTTGCGATAAAAGCGTGTGCCTCTGATTTAAGCTCGCAGATTTCCGCGGATTCATAAAAGTGAATAGTCCAACGTTGAGTACTCCACTTTTCGCAGACGTGTCCGCCAGAGCATTGAAACTGACTGCATTTTGCTTTGATTTTGCGACTTTTTTATTTCCGTGTTTTGTCAAAACTGCCAGAATTCGAATTTAACTGAGTTTCCATTCGCAGGTGAACCCTTCTCAAAAACTTACCCTCCCCCCCCATGTTTGTTAAAATCGGCCTGAAAAAGAGACGGCTAAATCATTCCTCACCTCACTTCCCCGCAACCTCCAGTTTACGGCTACATCCACCACAAATAACGTTAGGCGAGGAACAAACTTTAACCGATTTTGCGTTCTCAGACTCGTCACGCTTGCATTTTGTGTGATGAATGCACACAAATACGGCACAACAAACGTGATAGCGGATGGTGGGCGCAAAAGCGGCTCTACTTGAGTATCGGAGAGCCACTCTGTGTAAATGGCCTTAGACATGACGCGCAGAAGTAGCGCCTTCCCTCATTGCCAGCGCGCTGCGCGAATATGCTGAGCCTGTGGGAGCTCAGTATTGCTCGGAGGCGAATAAACCCTATTTCTTTTGATTGCCTATTCAATATTTTTGATAACAAAAGCAATTGAGAGCACGTCATTATTACTGGAAGAAAAAAATGGTGGCATTGTTATAGTTCGAAATCATGCATGCATCTCTGGTTGCGTGAAACTTGAAAAAGTGCATAGCACGTCATGATTGCATCATGGGCGCTCCAAACTCGCACCTCCGCCTCAAGGGGGAGAAACGTTTTGACACGATTCACGCTACCTTTACTTCGCGGGTACAGGTTATGGTTATGTATCGACGGGCCGAGTGCAAACAGTGGTGCTGGGTCGGTTTTACGAACACATTAGTGTTCAATTATTAGAGCAGTTCGGTGAGCGCTATGACAGGCTCCTGTGTGGCACTGGGTATTGACATGCAAAAAGTCAACTGATCTTTCGCCTCCTTCTTAAGATAAAGCTAGGTAAAGAATCGGGAGGTGCAAACGAACCTCGACCACAGGCATCCGACTGATGGCACCAAAATGTGCGAGGCAGGATTTAGACTTAAAACGAATATATAAGCGTCTATTTTTCATGACTGTTGAATTCATGTAGCGGTTGAAAAAATGCATGCACCAAATAAGCACTTTAGCTGCATAACAGAATTATTCTCTGAAGCTAGAGATGAGCGTGTGGGGAATGAACGGAAACTTGTCTCAGAGCTTGTTTATGCCTATATAACCAATTTAAAGCTTACACTTTAAAGCCTAACGCTTGCATAGGCCGGTTAGTTACAGCTCTGTCTTATTAGGCCATCAATAAAAAAAAAACATCAGTACAAAATGATGCCAATTACATTGTTCGATGCTGAGGAAGGCCACATAATCTGTTGGATCAAGACATCTTATGTTTAAAGAACCTTTCTTTAGCAAGCGTGTTCCGGCCTAAACAAGCTTGTGGAACCCAATCAAGTCCGCTCTTAGAAGTCAACTCTTCCTTGAAAAATGGACTGAACTCTTGAACACTATTTCAAGAGTATTGCACGACATGTTTTTAGATAAGTCGATGACTACTTGTTTGTTGATCACGCCAGATTCATGCACTCTATGATCTAAGCTCTGAGTACGTTTCAGAAACGGGGCTGAGACGTGTACTTCACTTCTCAAGTGTCAAGGGTCAATGTCTTGCAATTATATCTTTCATTACGGCTCTCCAAACGTCATGTTTTTTGGTCGTATACCACTCTCTCCCCCGTAAACAATGAATGAACCTCATCTTATATTTATTCTGCTTCAAAAAAGGCTTGTTTTCCCGCTGTACGTGATATTTTTTGCAGCAGCTTGACAGATCAAAAGTGGGTGGTTTCTCACACATGGCTCTTGCGTTCACTTCACATAGCTTGTCACAATGCTTGAAGCGAGAACAAAAAGACAGTCCAGGTGCTGCGGTGTTGTCCAGCAATATGCCCTCGGATCAGCAAAAAAAAGCCTTCACCGTTATGCCGTAGCTGCACTCTGTCACATCACTTAAAAAGGCTCCTGCACATTATGACGTAGTGTCGACTTCCATGCTGGAAAAAGATAGGAAGTGTGCGCGCGGGAGTTTTACCAAAAGTTGCAGAGGGGCGCCGCTCACCGGTGGTGAGAGGCATTGTATGAGGCACTTTAAAACTTTCACCTTATGTGCAAGTGGAGTGGTGAACACCATCAAACGCCTTTTGTGGAAATTACACAGGTTCAGGCAACAGCGCCGCAGACTCAAACATGACAGTGACTATGCGGACAAACTCTCCCAGGGGAGGGGTTGATGTGGTGGTGTTTTTGTGAACCTTGCTTTTTTGTGCCTTGCTTTGATGCGTTTAAGCGCCAGCCAGACATTCCTATTTTTCATTATGGATTGTGCTACCTGCAGTGTGTTACATTATGCTTTTTGTTGCGTGCTACCCCCACATGCTTTTCAAATAACAGAGGGATGACGTGATATATAGTGTTCGGTTATGGCTCCAGTTTCAGAACCGGTTGGCTGGCCCCTAGATGATATTGTGTATTTGTATATACAGAGATGCTCGTGTACGTATTAAAAGGTTTTCTACCCGGGTCTCGGCACTGTCACTTTCTCCGCTTTCCCGGCCATGCTTCGGGCGCCCGGCCTCGTGCAGTCCATGTGTCACATCGATTTACAATACAACAACAAGCCAAGAGTATGGAACAGCGTTATGGTGTTTTGATGGGCACATGTGGCAAATGGGACGATATGTAAACGTCGGCCTGAAAGTCCGGTCAAGTCTTTCAGACCCTAGCACTTAGAAAGGTACGTTGTCCGCACTTTTGTCTCTATATGTACGGGTAGTGGGGTTGCACAGCTGTGCTAAACGAAGCCGCAGCAGCGATGAAGCAGAAGGACAAGCGTACACGTGAAGTCAACGAAATGTTAAAAAAACAAATATATATAGGGGCACAAGCCAGCCTTCCATCTGCATTTCTCGTTTCACTATGCTTTCGGGTGCACGTTATAAGACCCCAGGCGGCCAAAATTTTCGGTGCCCTCCCCTATGGCGTCTTTTATTATCATATAATGGTAGTGGGATGTCAAATCACACGTATCAATCAATCATTTAAATGTGATGCCCCATGCTGTTTTGAGATGGCCTTAGTAGAGGCTGTGGAAATCAGTATTTCTAAAAGCAAAGCTCTCTGCGATAAACAGGCGTCGCGGGACATTTTTTTGCAGAGTCTAAGGCAAAATTACCCAAAAAGGAGTAACGGAGCCCAATAGGCGCGCGCGATGAACTGATAGACCGCTGAGGAGCAACCACAGAGGGAAGCGTGCCGCGCGAAAGCCCTTACTCTCCAAACACGCTCCAAATGGATGAACCACCTGGGGATTGCAGGCAGCGCGAAAAGCGTTCTCAAAAGACCAGCCCTCTTTCTCCTCCTCTGCTGGCTCAGTCTTTCCCCTTAATGTGCCGGTGACGGTTCGCGTTGCGTCACGCTCGGAGTGCTCCACCACGGCCGCCTGGATTCTACGATCTAAAAACTACGACGTGGTGCTTGTGTGTAAGTTTGGATGAGTGTGGGCTGCTGCTTTTGCGTTTCGCTGCACCCATGAAGTCTGCAGCAAGTCTCGGCACGTCAACACGCCGCGCTGTATATCTCTGGCTTCAAGATAGTCACGACCAACACACGACAGCAACAGTTGGGATGGTCAATATGGCGGACGAGAAGACAAAAGGCCTATCGGATATATACTTCAGTCGGACTCAGGGCAGAAAACAGCGCTGGAGTCTAAGGCAAGTAGGTTATCATTCTTTTTTCTACTCTACTGGTCGCGCGCGTGATAGGAATCGCGCTTGCCGGCAACGGGCTCGGTCGTGTTAAATATCGCACACACGAAATGTGCGAAATGCATCGCGAAGGTCAGCTTCGGCGTCTGCAGTTCGGCTGTGCTTTGCGACCACCTGGAAATTGGCCGCTATGCCGTGGGCCTCCCGTACGCTCGCTCATCGAGTGTTCGCCTGTCTTCGCCCCCGCGATGAGCTCCGGGCTGACGATGTTGGGCTGAGACCTCGTTGCTGTGTTGGAAGTCATCGGAAACACGTTGCTGGTTCTCGTGAAGAGCTTGGTTGTAGTATGTAGCACGCTGTAAGTGCACCAGCACGGGCTGGCGGGGCTTTCGCTAGCGTCGAAACTCAGTGAAAATTGGTCACCTTTACAGTTGGCTTTCCCGTCAGTCGGTCGCAAGCATCTCGGCGCCATCCATTGGTCGCGACGGCGGACTCGCGTGTGCGCGCTGCACTCACTCGAGTTTGTGGAAAAGGGAACATTAACGTCAATTTCTTCGGCGCTAGCTCCAAACCAGCTCGGCGCTGTTCGTGGTGGCAGCCAAGCATACGCTCGCTCTTCTGTTCGAAGTTTGCTTGCGGCAGACACTCCGAGTGCAGCGCCGTGTTGTGTCTCGCGTTCGCTTGCTCGAGCTGAACAACGTCGCTCACGTAAAACTCACGGACCTGTTTGCGAGATGGTGGTTGGCGGAGTTGTGGCTGCGGCCTACGCTCCTAAGCTTTCGCGCTACGGGGATCGAAATGAGTTTTTGACGATGTGTGACATCACGGTGAAATTATTAGCATTTCATATCTCACGTATGTTTTCCTTTCACCTTGCACGTATTTCTCATATGCATTTGTACTCGACCTCTGTCACGTTTGACTCACTATGTTACATACTTATTGTGCAGACACGGGCAGACACCGTGCTGAAGACTGTGCGCTGGCCTCTGCGATGCCTGTCATCCATCTCTTTCGTTAGAGTAGCTTCAAAAGGACTGTGCGAGAAGCGAAGGTAAAGTTGATTGTGTGTCATTTTTAACGCTTGTTTTTATAATAACGTGCACGTACTTGTCATATGCGTGCATCTCCATCTTCTGTCACGTGTGCCTAACCATTTTTACTATATTATTGTACGTGCAGCCGTGGGAACATAACAGGAAGAAGGCTGCCTGCACTAGCTTCTGCAATGCCTGTCATCTATCGCTTCCGTCGGATGAGCGCCCCAAGGAGTGAACAATATTGGACAACGAGACTGGACTTGTTCACTTCACCATGAATTCACTCAAAAGAATGGAGAAACTTCATGTGTATGTAAAAAAATATAAGATTTCGATGTCTCACTTTCGTCGTTCGTTGTTGCCGTGACTATGAATGCAGTTACGTATAGGTGGCTAACTACTTTTCCGCGTGTTCTTTTATGCGCAATTTGTTGCTCACTGCGCAGAAAAACAGACAAAAAAATTTTTGGGCCTGGCGGAAAATAAACAAAAACAATGTTGGAACTGGGTACCAAAAGTTCATCCGATTTGGAGTATTTGAGTGGGTCAGCCGTTTGTCCGGCAAGGTGCAACTGTGAGGACTAACGGTTGCTCGGTAAGGTGTAAATGTGGGGAGTAACAGTTGCTCTATAAAATGCAAATGTGAGGACTAAATGTTAGTCTTTGAGGTAAATTATGGGACTAATGGTTACTCACTAAGTTGTAAGTTTGAGGACTAATAGTTCTTTGAGCTCGTCTGTGCGGACTAACTATTAGACCCGGTGGCGTCAGTCCTAAAAAGGATTAATGATTGTGGCAGCCCCATTAGCCCATAAAGGACGAACCACATACCCTTTTAACAACCTTTTGCCTTAGAGTGTAGGGTAGAGTGCATGCGCCGGTCCGCCATGAGAAAGGCGGATGGGTGTACTAATGTTGATGTTTTATGCCTACAACATATGTGGTTAGGTGTTTGATTGAGGTAGATAGTATTTTTAGTGCCGTCTTTCTGTTTATGCCACATTTCAACCAAATAATCTTTAGTAATCAGACAGCACTAGTGAGATACTTTTTTGTTTCGTGTGCTATTTACGTTAGCCGTTATGGGCACAATCCAAACATCCAAATTTGTTATAATATTGCTGCATTCCTTCGAAATGACCACTTGTGAAAGCCTCGAACTGAATCTTTGCACTCTAGACTAGGCGCACTTACGTGGCATTACCTTTTTTTATGGTAATCTTAATTTTATATTGTGCTATATATAACCAAGTGATGTCGCATGGTTATACCACGGAGGAAATAGGATACATGGGGCGGGGGCAGTGCTCGGAGAAGGCAAAAGTGCTCTTTGTAGCAGGCTTCGAGCATCGAGAAATGCATTTTCGAGCATCTAGAAAAGCCTTTTAGAGCAAGTGTAAAGCAGTCAGAATACTTAGGTGAAACGCAGCCCAATGTCGCAGCATTGGCGAAGCAACATTTGTCAAATGCTGCATTTTGCAGCCACTAGGGTAAATTGTGCAATAGCCTTAATATTGCGGTAGCAATCATATGAACAAGTCTCGACGGATTTTCACCGTTGCTGTTACGTCCCGTATACTGTTAAACTTAAATTACCTGCGAGTAAGTTCTACGCATTGGTAAAAGCACACTAGATGCAATGGCGAAGGCGGCTGAAATAGAGATCAAACTAGCCAGCTGGGCTCCGTCGCTTCGGGGGCGCATGTGGTAACATCACCAATGTGCAGATGCCTGCCGTCAAAGCAGCGAGAGAACTTCCGCCCATCACGAATGAGCACGAAAAGAAAGCAAAGGGGGGAGGAGGGGCAGGGATGGACGTATTACTTGAGCAGCAACTGTTCATTTTTCTTGTAAGAGTGCGGTCGCCATCACTGACGCGCGCACTAGCAAGAGATTCCATCAGCCAGGGACTCGTGTTCAACTGCTGCGCTCTTATTGTGAAGAGACTGGGCCAATGAGGTAGCTTTCCTGAAAACGCCTGTTTTTCCTTACACCAGTCTTTTTAGAATTACGTGAGTTTCAATACAAAAGAGTGAACTGACAGCCTCAATATGATGACGCTACATTTTGTTGCTATTGCATTATTGCTTCGCGCTTTGTCTCCAACTAGCCACTGATATTTTAATTGCGATAACCATCACATGGACACTCTAGGCTAGATTTTATCACTGGTTTCGGCGTTGCTGCCACTCACCGTATATGAATATATATATATATATAAATATATATATATATATATATATATATATATATATATATATATATTTATATATATATATATATATATATATATATATATACATATATATATATATATTGCAACGGTGTGTTGGTGGCAAAGACGAGAGCGAACAAGTCAATGGCTGCTGTGGCTGAGTTAACGGTCCTCCACTTCGAGTTCCTGTCTATCGTTTTCTCTCTCGACAGACTGGTGGAGGTGTTGGGTACTGTACTGCCACGTCTTATGCCTACTGGTCCTGAACCAGAAGCAACCACCGCCAGTGCACCAGAGTCTGCTGATATCCATCGAAGCAGCCGCCGCCTTCAAGGACTACCACCTCAGTACGGCCCCTTGGCAAGTTCCATGAGGACAATGTTTGCCACATCTGCAATTGAAACCGAACATGACCCATTCGCTAGCGTACCCTATGTCATCAACACGCCTCGCGCACCCAACCAATTCCATGGTGATGCCGGAGAAGATGTCGAAGACTGGCTTGACAATGTCGACCGGGTCGCTGCCATCGACGACTGGAACAATCGCCGTGAGTTGAAGAACATGTATATCTCCCTCTTAGACGCGGCAAGGGTGTGGCGCGAGAACCACAAAACTTCATTCACCAGTTGGCAAGAATTCCATCGGCAGCTTTGCGAGGCCTTCAGCAACCCCAAACGGAAAGATAGAGCGGAGCAGGCACTTTCTTTGCGATTTCGAATGCCGAACAAGAGCATCGTCATGTTTGTCGAAGAGATGTCGCGATTGTTTCGACGGGCTGACTGCCACATGCCAGAATACAAGAAAGTGCGCCTTCTAATGCGAGGCGTAAAGGAGCAACTTTTCGTGGGCCTTGTGGGCAACCCTCCTACGACTGTGTCAGAGTTCATAGGTTAGGCCACAATTATGGAGCGCATGCTTCGGCAGCGGTTGTCGCAGTATGAGCGACAGACGGCCATGCCCAGTGCGTGCTCGCTTGTGCCAGGCGGTGATAACAGGCAAGTCCTCACAGAACTCATACGTCAAGCTGTACGCGAATAACTTCGGAAATTTCATGCAGCGTCCCCTTCCAGCAGCGCTGCTCTTACGGACGTCGTTCGTAACGAAATCAGGCAATTCGTTCATTCCTCACCACTATCGCAAGTCGAACCTCCCACGCTTTCCTACTCGGATGCCCTACGTGTCTCTACGCCGTCGACGGCACATTTTGCTCATTCACCTGCTGGGACCCCCAGACGCTTTCCAAGTCCAGCCCATCGCCTGCCTTTTCAGGCTGATTTTTGTCCTGGCCCGCGGAAGTCCACCGTCTGGCGTGCACCCGACAATCGTCCTTTGTGCTACCATTGTGGCCAAGTTGGACACATTTACCGCGGCTGTTACTACCGACGAATAGGCCTACGCGTATTCTACCCAGATGCCCGTTTTTCCACGCTAGGGTGAGCCCCCACAAGAAATTGCGGATTACTTGGAAGCTAGTCATCACGCTCCTGTCCCGCCGCGGCGACAGTCACGGTCCCCATCACCCCGTCCATCCGCATCAACACACCGACGCTGACTGTCTTTTCCGCGCACCCGTCGAGGTCGCTGCAGAGGACAAGGATGGAGGCTTCAGCTGCCTTGTTATTCTCGCATCATTAAACGTGGCTGAGCAGCAACACGAAGACTTGGAATTACAACGACTGATCGAATACGTTCAGGGACGTCACCCACAACCCCCACGTCTGTTCGCGCGTGATTTGTCATCTTTCTGTCTACGCCAAGGCATTCTCTACAAGCGCCACTTTCATACAACGAAAACTGTTTACCTCCTCGTCGTTCCTCCTGCTCTCCACGATGATATTTGGCATGCTTGTCACTACGAGGCATTGTCAGGGTATCCTGGCTTCGCGCGTGCTCTGGCGCGGATCAAGGAGAAATACTACTGGTGTAAACTTACAAAAACAGTACGGCAGTACCTCAAGACATGCAGAGCCTGTCGGCGCCGCAAAAATCCAACGATGAAACCAGCTGGTCTGCTTCAGCCTTTGTGGCTCCCTCACGCACCTTTTGAAAAGGTCAGGATGGATTTACTCGGCCCATTTTCGAAGTCTACGGCTGGTAACCGATGAAGTATGGTTGCCACTGACTACTTGACCAGACACTGCGAAACACAAGCCGCCCAGTGAGCAACTGCTTCCGAGGTAGCTGACTTTTTCATCAAGAACATCGTCCTCCGCTACCGTGCTCCCGCTGTCGTCATCACAGATCGTGGTACTGCTTTCACGGCACAGTTGCTCTGAGAGATCCTGTGGATGAGCGGCACGACACACCGAAGAGCAACTGCGTACCACCTGCAGACTAACGGATTAACCGAACGCCTTAAGAAAACAATTGCAGATATGCTTTCGAGGTATGTCGCCAAGGATCAGAAGAATTGGGTTGAAATCCTCCCGTATATAACATTTGCCTACAATACGGCTCTGCAGAAAACCACCGGCTTTGCTCCTTTTCGTCTGGTTTACGGCTGCGACGTCACCACAATGCTTGAGACCATGCTGCAATCCACTCTGCTGTACACGATTAGCCTAGACGCAGACGTATTTGTTCAGCGTGCCGAAGACGCCCAGAAGCTGGCGCACTTTCGCATTTTTTCGCGGCAAAATTAAGATGCTCGCTGGTACAACACCCACCACAGAGCAGTAATGTACGAACCCGGTGACCTAGTCTGAGTTTTGACTCCTAAACGTCAACGTAGACGCTCAGAAAAACTGTTATGTTGGTACTTCAGACCCTACCTAGTTCTTCATCGCCTCGGCGAAGTGAACTACGAAGTTGTCCCAGCAGACACGTCACACCGTTCTCGTAGACTACGCTCCTCGAATGTGGTTCACGTCTCCATGATGAAGCCTTACTATTCGCGTTTACTGCAAGTCATCACTTTGTGATGTGGCAACAGCCTTCAAGACAATTGTACCTTTCTTTTTTGCTTCTTTATTTTCATCTCGTTCTTTTTCATTTCAATGAACAGAGACATTTTTGAGTACCTTTTTTGTTTTTTGGAGCCGCGGCATTCATACGATGCTTCTTCTTCTTCTTCTTTTTCTTTGGGAAAAGGGTAAAGCCACGATGTGTTGGTGGCAGAAGACGAGAGCGAAGAAGGGAATGGCTGCTATGGCTGAGTAAACGGTCGTCCACTTCGAGTTCCTGTCTATAGTTTCCTCTCGCGACAATATATATATATATAAATTCAAGAAATAAAAATTCGGAAAAAGACTACGGACGTGAATTGGCACTTGTGTCCTAGGAATCGTGGGTGCGAGGCGTTAATCACTGAGCCACCAAAGAGCACGTCCTCCAGCACTCAAACAGCAAGCTATTTATATCTACCACTTGCCGCTGTGATGGGCATCTCGGAAACTAATCAGCATTACCAGCAAGATGGTGCAATGAGCAGGTGTTACCGCATTACGCGGCAGCGCATGCTCTTATCTCCCATGGGTACTTTGCCCCGCTTGGAGGAGGAAAGGGGGGGGGGGGAGGCGGGGCTGCCTCGCGTGCCCTAATCTCACGGTGGGGAAAAGGGGAGGATCATGCGTCTTGGCTGGCTTCAGGCTTTACCTGGAACGATTATGTTGTAGTTACCGGGCACACAAATGTCACTCCAGTCGTTGAAGTCTCCGTTTGAAGAAAGCGCGCGGTTATTCTGAGACGCTTATTCGCGTGCATCTGTACCTGTGAGTACATTTCATGCGTCATTTGTGTGTGAGAAGCATGGGGCACGTTTTCATCTGCTTTTAATTTCGTGCGTGACTTTCCAATTTGCTGCTATCGCATTCATTGATTCGTCTTTGCGGTAAAGTGGTCACTTTCTTACCTTAACGCACGCTCGTTGACCACCAAGTATAGAAGTTTTGTATTGTGGAGCACAGTGTCGAAACGATGAGAATACGCACGTGCGCTCGATAAGTGGTCCTGTGCACCTGTCTTTGCTAGGCTGTTCTGCGAGCTGCGTATCAACTCTTTCTGAGTACCCTTACAGTCATTCTTTTTTTTATGAACGCAGCCGTGAAGTTACAAAAAGTCTTCCCACAAGGGCGAAGCAATGAATGTGATAATAAGTTGAATTGTTACAGGAAGTGAGGCTCCCCGCTAGCTGATTAAGATCCAATATCGCGTAACACAACCATATGCTGCTTCGAGAAATTATGACGCCGCCAGGAAGCAATCCTTTCGCCATACAGTAGTTCATCCCGTTGAGAGGGCAGCAGGTAAAAGGATTCATGAGTCAGCGATCATGACCGTGCCCTTAAAATCATAGTTTACAACTGCTGCACGAGCGATTGTGTTTTTGATAAAACAGAAAACAAAAGCCTTGTGATCGGGTATCGGACTTGATGGCTTTCACACAATGCGGTGAAATTTCGGTGCTGAGGCGTAGTACGGTGCCGATAACGAGTTAGGTGCAACAGGGTTGGTTTGGCGCAGTATGGCATATGTAAATAGGCTTGATGCGCAATGGCGCAAATGGCGCAGCGTTTATATTCTTGGTCATACAGACATCCCAGCATACACATAAGCACATACACACGGCATAATGTCCGTAGCAGTGCTCTTAGGCAGGCAGCAAAAATGTCATTTCTGTTTTGTTGCTGGAAGGGAGAGGTGTTTGAAAACCACATTCAAGTTACGCAAACGCCTGTAATAAAACGCAAGTTCACATCACCCCGTTCAGCTGTATGTTACCTGAAGCTTTATACACTATATTTCATTATTCTTCAGTAAAAAGTTATATAGTCGTTGCCAGACTCCCACGGACCAGCTTATTCCTGCCAGTGCCAGAGGAGACGTTCTTCCTGCTTCTTCAACTTGCGGCCTCTATTGCGGCCTCCAGGCAGAGTATCACCTCAACCCCCCCCCCCCCCCCCCCCTATGTTGTGAGACCGTACGTATCGAGAGTTGATAACCGCAATCAATCTTTCTTGGTTAATACAATCGACGTCGGGAATAACCCAAGCCCAGAAATATTTGATGGTGTGATTTTGCTCGAGGGTTTCGACGAAAGTCTTCTGTCACTGGACTGTGTAAGCTGTGACTCTGTGTATACTATTTTTTTGGTTTTTAGTTTTTATTGCGTTGTTTGTGCTATGTTGTTTGTACATTATTATGACGCTTGCAATGCTTTTTCTGTATTGTGAACTATTCCAGCCATCAAGAGCGCAATATGGCCAACAGTATTTAGAATAAAAGAATAAATGTACGACACTTGTGATATCTTGTGTTCTCGCAACAACAACAAATCGTAAACTAAACTGAGTTGAAAAAAATAATTGAAAAATATGAATCCTCGTCTACTTACGCTCGCAATAATTCAATCATGCTACCAGGAGATGTTTCAGTATATTCAATGGAAAACATGGCACACACTTTCAATAGACTTTGCCTTGGCAATGTGCGTAGTGGATAGCTAGATTTATATATTTATCTTGACAGGAAGTGAATCGAAGTGGCATAGAGTGTGCTTAACACGAGACTGAACTGAAACCGCATTGCCACTCGGCGCTTGAGCTGAGAGTGTAAAATGGGTACGACCAAAGCATTATTTTCTTCAGGGTGCCGCGAAGCAACGTTTGTTGCCAAAATTAGGTTTCAGTCGAAGTTGAAGCTGATTGATAAAATTATGGTTTATCGAATTAAACAATTTAGAGTAATTCTAGAAACATCTCTGCAGACGTTCTGGCACCATTGGGTGGTATAAAAAAACGTAATTTATCTGCAAAGGCTGAAACGCGCAAGGTGATGCTAAATACAATGAGCTGCGTTCCGTGGCTGGATTTCAAGAGTTTAAAGTGCATGTGGGTATTTGTTGCAATGAAACATGACGGCTCCAAAGTCACACTTATGAAAAACTTAAAAAAACTGAATATAATACTACTCGTTAAGCATGACGAAACAGTGCAGACAGAGCAAAGATGCTTTGTCGCACGTGCCATTGATCCACAGAGGAGGTGCGAAGCGCCCTCCCACCGCCGTTTGCCCTACCCCCCCCCCCTCACTGTACACACTCTTATCTATGTAGTTTTGTAAAAACATGAATACTGACTGTAAAGTGCTTCGACATAGTCATGGTCTAAGCGCTGCCCGGGACTTCCCACGTAGGACAGCATATCTGTCATCTTCTTTACAGCAGCTTGTCGAAAGGTGGTGCTGAGCCAGGGTGAGTCATGCAGGCCCCTCACGTAGGCATTGCGGATTTCGTCCACCATGTTCCTCACTCTTCTTATCATGTATGGTTGAACCTCTGCTCAAGAAAGGATGATAAAAGCAAGTTGTTTAGAGGAAGCGTTTTTGAATGTAGTATGCCACAGTATTATGTTGTATTACCATAATGTTTTCTTCTCTGTCGCCCTAAATAAATTTTGAAAGGCAGCGTTGGATAAATTGGGGATCGAAGTCAGGCATTAAAAAAAGAAAAGAGGCTGCAATCAATGTGATAAATTTATTGTTAAAAAAGAAAATACGTAAAATTGGGTACATTCGGGACACGCTTGGTTAAAAGGACAACAGAAATAAAACTATTAGCCCACAGGACGTTTAATGGGCGCATATTGAAATATGCAATAGCGGCCAAGACATTCTCTAATAAACTCAAACTAGAAAGTATCCAAATGAAACTGCATAGGTTTATCTATAACAGTTATAGTTAAACAATGATACAGTCGCTTCTTCTAGAAAAAGCAGGAAAAGAAAAACTGTAAATGAGGCGCTATTACGAAAGATTAAGCTTACTCTGCTGCATAGCGTTAGGAGTTCATCAATCTGCATTCACGGCACCTCCTATTAGCAGCTTTTCCTGATCTATTTATACAAAAATAGTGGTCACGCTGAGATGCAAAACAAACACTTGTTTGAACCCTTTCTATCGTCAGACAATTGCGAAATGAAACGCCTCATTCACTGATAGTGTTTTCTGCAGACGATCACAAATGTAGTGCCGTAAGTGTTACAGCGCTTCAAGCGTCTTGTTACTCCATGTCATCACTTGCCATAGGTTTTCACTTTGCTGTGTTCGAATGAATGGTTATAGTTTTTGTTTTTTATATTGTTTTCGCTTTTCGTGATGTAGATGCGAATACTGACTGCCGGAAAATGTGTTCTCTTTTCGTTTTAAGTACCTTTTGCGAATGTTGTTGCTTCGCAGAATATTACTTCATATATATTTTTTTCTGCTGCCCGTAATATGCAACTCTATTCAATACTTCGAGGTGGTGTTCTGCAGTCGTGTTGGACACTTATACAAAACTAAGACCCAACGGTCAACGCGGGTCGAGAAATAAATTTTTTCTGAAGTGACCTATTTCTGCATCTGATTGTTTATGCAAGTCGAGCTTTTATATTTAAACGACAAAATATTCAATATTGTGAATAAACATAAAGTAGGCTGAAAATGCTCACACAGCGCTAGTTCACCAGATGGGTACTAAAAACAAAAGAAAGAATCAATTGTCTAGAGTCCCACAGATTATGCCACGCGGGTGCTTCTCATTGAATTTCGCATAGGCAGTTCACCAAAGCCACATGCCTAAAATACCGATTATTCCTAAGCTCTCATTATATGAAGAATTTTAGTAAGCCAATTTCTGCCTAATAGATGAGCTGCCAATCATATTTCAAATGCTTTTTGTATCAAGATACAATTTGCGGCAACTTCTGCTTTTCAGGCATCTTTTTTTTATACTTATGATGACCAGATGGGCCAGAAGTTTTGCACACATATTTCTGAACAAGTGAAGAATGTAGTTGACTTGTTTATTAATTGATATCGCCTGTTTCGATATTGCGAACCCAGTGTAAGAAACTGGTATGGTTGCAGAATGTTATGATCTTTAACTGAATTTTTACTTATTCATTAAACAATCTAATATATACTTTATTGTTAGTTATTTGTGATATACAATCAACACCGAACATAATCAGGTGGCACAATTGCCACTGCACTTGATATGCGAAGTGCCATATGTGTCGTGCTTGAATCTCATAATATTTCTTGTAATCGCTATCAATTTTCACTTTCCTGTGTTCAAATTTGTTTGTTTCTTTAGTTTGCATATTTTTTGGACTCTCTGTTACAAATTCGGAACAGAGAGTCCAAAAATGTGCTACCTGTTTTTGTTGAGTTTGTCTTAGCAATGTTGTGGCTTCGCCGGTTGTGTTCGTGTATTTTTTGTCTTGTTCCTAACGTGCGATTCCGTTCGGTGCTTGAAGGTATTGCTGTTGCCCTCTGTATTTATACATCACTAATTCATGTGGCCTCCAGATAGCCGGCATTGTTTACCCAACTCACTTAATAACTAAATAGCTATGAAACAACCATTCCGCAGCGCGTGTAGAGGACACTAACTTTCATTCGTGTGTGCTACACAACTACCGATATTGGTGTCCGCATGCTGTCATGCTCTTTGGCAGCTGGTATTAAAAGGAGGTATTCACGCGATAGTGTTAGAGATCTCGTTTTGCAGAAATTTCGGCGTTGATGTCGGCGTGGGCGTGGTTCGGTTTGAGCGAAAAATTGCATTGTGTGTGACTAAGTATCAAGAAAGATGCAATAAAATAAGCAATTAGGATAACAGCATATCCACTGAGTACATGATGATTGGTGGGGTGGTCCATCCGTGCTTTCGTCCGTCGATGCGTTCGTGCATCCATCCGTGTGTCCATCCATACTTGTTACTGTTGGTGCGTCCGTCCATGCGTCCTCCATTCATTCGTTCGTCAGTCTGTCCATCCGCGCGTCCGTCCGTGCACCTGCCTCTCTTTCTGTCTGTTCGTCCGCGCGTCCGTCAGTTCATTCGTATATCTGTGTGTCCATCCGTCTGTCTAACTAGTGAACACTCCAAGTACCGCCATCTCTGATCTTTTTACCATTTATTCCTCATATACAAGTACCGCCATAGCCGACATATAAGAACTTCTTTCTGGGGTATGTGCCACCGGTGGTTACTACAATAACAGGACGATTGAGGGACGCGATGAGAAGCCTCGCCCGTAAAATATTGGCTTCGGAGTCATGATCGAGCCCACGCCATTTGCAATGCAGGCAGTGTGTTCTGGTGTTCTACCTCAAATCCACGCACCTCCTCAGCAGTATAGTTAATGTACCTTGTTTTGCTTGAAAATGCCAAGAAAATACCGTTCAAGCTTGGTAATGATACAGCATGTAATATGCATGGTACAAGTAAAACCACGGCCACGTTTGTGTAGAGCGCTCGAGCAGTCGGTTTTTGCTCTGCGGGCCGAGACCTTGAGGCAGTTTCGGGATCTGGATTGATGTATCATGAGCATGCAGGGCCTAGTTGTCAGACTGACCACGTCAGAGCCTGATATTGCCCCGAGGTTTTGCCCCACAGAGAAAAACCGGGCGTTGGCGTGCTCTGCGCAGACGTGAGCGCAGCTGTACATTGTCATCGCTGTCAAAACATGTTAATCAAGAGGATCAACCTCTACGAAAAAAAAACACAGCACATCCACGGAGCGAATGATGATGAGAAGGGCGAAACGTCCGTTAGCCCGTCCGTGCTTCTCTCCGTCCGCGCGACCACCCATGCGTCCATCCATACTTCTGTTTGTCTGTCCATGAGTCCGTGCGTAAGTTCGTCCATCCGTTTTTCGTTCATTCGTGGGTCCATTCATCCGTGCGTCCGGGCGTCCATTCATCCTCCGTCCTTCTGCTAGTCTGTCTGTCTGTCTCTGCGTCCGTCCGTGCGTCCATTTAGTGAACACTCTAAGTACCACCATCTCCCGTCTCCTGAGGCACATACACGCTCTAGAGCAGGTATGTGCCACCGGTGGCTAGGTACTGCTCCATACATACGGAGGAGCATAAGGAGCTTCGGCCCTAAATGTACACACGCTTGTGCGTATTCTATTAGGACTACGTAATGGGTACCTAGCAAGTACAAAAACGTTTGATGCACATGATTTCTCGTGTTTAGGACCAAGCTCTCCATACACAGAATACTGATATATGAGAAAGATTCAGTCTCACAACCTACTTTTACGCCAACTGAGTATATTGTAGAAATTCACTTTTTAAAGTTTTCGATTACCATCATAGAATACAAGGTATACACTAGGTGGCCAAATGGCGCACTAGGGACCACACACCTCTCCTGAATCAACTCCTAAAGGCGAAACAAAAGAGTCCCCTAATTTTTCGGAACAGGAAATGCACACACGGTCAATCGCAGTATGTCCACAACCTAAGATCTGCAGCGTTGACTTACCCAGAGAACACTACACTAAGTGCGGACACGCCGACGATCGAAATTTTTACGTTTATGTAGGTCAAACATGGCAATATTTCACACACGTGGAATAGAAACAAAACTAATAAAATTAATCAGTTATGATTGTTAAAATGTACTCTGACTTCCTGAATAAGTTTAGTGTCATCATCACAGGCAAATTGATACAGCAGAAAACTAAGGCGAAAATTTCGAGCCAAAATTTCTGCGTAGGCGTGATGAATTTTGAACTGAATGCTTTATCTTACGGCGACATTTGTTGAACGAAGCTCATCAAAACTTCTAATTTATTCTACCCGGCTTCTTAAAAAAGCCAACGTGGAAAATAATAACTAAAAAACGACGTTAAAATTAATCATGATGATTAGTGCAGGAGTATCTTGGTGCCGTCTTAACCCGCACTTTATTTTGAGCGCTTTGCGGCTTGTAGTATAGGTGTCTTTTCGAGACCGCCGTTGTTACGGTATTTTAAAGAATATTTCACTTATGACAGAAAGCTCTTTATGCTTAGTGTGAAAGAGCAAAATGCTCCAACTGTTCCCGTGCGTCCACTTGGTTTCTCAATTTTTCACTTTAGCTATGTCTCGTCCCCTTCCATGTATGACAAAACACTTTTTCGCCGCGCTTGTCACAGTGGCTTCAGGAACGGCCATAAGTGCAGGGCACACTGTGGTGGCTGTGACCAGGAGCGATGCAGCAGATGTTGGCCTTAAGTCTCTACAACTGATTATATGTGCTCACTTTTGGAACAATAGAGCGATGGCGCTTAGGCGATCTACACTGCAGGTGTACAACGAAAGAGACTCACCCGACTGCAATAAGGGGCTGATAACAGCCAGACTCATAACTTGTGTGACGTGTTCGAAGCAAGCATCGCTCTCAGTCCTATTGTCAAGAAATATGTAAGGCTCAGTGAAGCGAACGAGGTGCGTGAAGAATTTCCAGGCAACCAGATATCGTAGCGCTGTTTCACCCATATCCTTGTAGATTTTCACGAGAACATGAAGGGCTGCTTTTCGGCAGTAAATGTAGTCTGCAGCCTGATAGCTGTTGTTGGTGTACAACATAATATAATCAATCCAATGGTCTGAAAACAATAAAGAAACACTGAAGGAAAACAGCTTACACAATGACGGTAGCATAGCGCTGCCGTACTAACGTCCCTCAAAACAAGGCACATATTTGGTGCAGAGTTTCTCTAGCATTCAGGATATACTATATTAGATTAAACTTCATAGTCCTGTTATAGGTGTAACCTAGTTTAAATAGTATAGGTCAGTGAATAAATCACATTGACGTCAAGGCAGACACTTGCTAAGGGTGTTTCCCGTTGAAGTTTGTCTTCAACAAGTCGTATTTAAGATTTATTAAAGTTACGCGCAGCCCATTCTCCACAAAACGATCTTTGGAATTTATTTGATATGTGGGGTTTTACGTCCTAAGACCAGTTTACGGTTATGAGAGACACGTTGGTGGAGGGCTGCGACAATTTCAACCATCGGAGGTTCTTTAACGTGCACCCAAATCTGAGCACACAGGCCTACAGCATTCTCACCGCTATTAAAATTGGAGCCACCGCCTCCGGGATTTAATCATGCGACCTGTCGGTCAGCAGCGGAGTACCTCAGCCACTAGACCACCGCGGCGGAGCTTTCTGCAATTTTAAGCGCTTTCAATAGACCAGAAACGAAGTGCAAAGGGGAGACGTGCTTCAGGTTTCAAAGCGCACTTTAACACTCGAGGTTTCTCAAGTGCGTCCCTCAAGATTTACTGCGAATTTTTATGCTTGGTTTTGAAATGTGCGGTGAATATGCAATTTCTTAACATTTGCGTCTATTTGTGTCTAGGGTTTATTGGAAGTCATTCACTAAGAATTATACATGTGATTGTACCACGAAGTTTTCAATAATAAAAATTCACCACTGAACAGAATAATGCTTCAAAAGTGCTAACACGTTAACAGCAAAGTTGGCCTCTCAAGTAAAAAGGCACCAAGCAATCGAGGCAACAGGGTAATGAAGGCGTCCTTTGCTGTTGAAATATTTTCGTTTACTTAAGTCTCGCGTGACTCCCATGGGATGAATATTAGGTGTTGATTGGCCAAAATACGAGAGATGAGCTGTGAATTTCCTGTTCCGTGCTTTGCCACGCATTCCCACGCTCATTCTGCCATTTGTTGCATGACTGTCGAGCACGATCAATTCCTTTCACTTGGGCTTATTGGGTTTTCACTGCGATGGCAAAAATAGACAGATTATTAACGACATGCTGATAATTTTAAGATCATGTTTGGACATTGCGGAAGTGGTTTATTATGAAACAATTGGCGATAAGGTGATAACGCTTCCAGGAGAACACCTCTTGTCTTTCAGTTCACAGGGGATAAAGGGCCCTTAATCAAACCTTTATCTTTGCGTGGGAGTACAAAAAGTGCTACCATTTTTGGCATGCATTAACTCAAACAGCATAGCCTGAAAAGCCGCAGCAGCCTTCCTACGTGTTCCTATTGTAAACTTCGGCACGCAAAGCACCCTAATAAACAATTGATTATTCAGTGCTTGTTTGCCCTGAGCGGTGAACAATCTTGGCAATTTTATGCGAAAATGGAAATATATAACCAGATTGGTCAATATTTCAAGATATGTGTCTCCCGTTGAGGTCTTTCTGTATTGACGTCACCTTCCGCCAATCTGATCATTACGTGCAGTGCAAGATATTCGTACTTCTGAACATTGAAGTCCGTTCGAAGTGTTTATTCGAGTGTTGGTGTAACAAATATGGTGAAATACATTTCAGCGAACATTACAAGCGATTCCCTGTTAAAAATGTTTCTGCAAAAGACAATTGAAGTACTTTTAGAAAACCCAGGGTGGTCTAAAGTTTTGGAGTCCTGTAATACAGCATCTCTCATAATCATGTGGTGGTTTTGGGACGTTAAATGCCACATAATATTTATTACTGATAAATCAATATCGTCGAAGAATTTGTGCAATATGCTTTCACAATCTCGGTGATTAGGCTTGTGTTTTTTGTCGCCAAAGCGATGAAGATATCAAACTGGTCGTGATGTGCTGCTGGTCGTCAGTAGTTTTACCCAGCGTCATTATTATCGTCACAACATCAGCTTGACTACGCCCACTGCACAGTTAAGGCCTCTTCTATTTTGCGCCAATCAACCTGGTCTTCTGCATTCTTTTCTGGCTGTGAACTCATTAATCTCATCTGCCTTCTCTCCCCTTTGCACGTTTGACTTATCTCGGAATCCAGAAGAAACCACTAATGAGCAGCGTTTATCCTGCTTACGTGCTACGTACCCAGCCCATGTTTGTTTCTTCATGGAACTATGATTGCCTTAACCCCCATTCGTCACCTCTGTGACTTCGTTCTAATCCTGCCTTTTAATATTGCAACTATCACTGTCGTTTCCAAATTAGTACCCCCGGTTCAATATTGTGCGAAACATTTTTTCTATCTGTAAGCTACAACTTTTCTGTAGCCAGTCATCAGCTGGTGGAGAACGCTATGGTTCAGTTGTTCTGCAATTATTTCAGGTGTTTCCACGTGCCGTGCATATTCGCTCATCTGTTAGGAAGATGACTATTATTCTTGCTTATTTCATTAGGGTGTCGCTGGCATGTTGAACTAACATAAGACATAAAGCTGCTGAAAGTACTAACGAAACAAATACGAAATCTTCTCCTACCTGAAGTAATGTATGGTGCTGTGTGGATACCGAGGTCGTTGATACGAATGGGCTCCAAGTTTTGTTCCAAATTTGTGGTTCCTTCGATTAAATGAACTGCAGAAACATTAAAAAGCATTATAACTTCCTGAAAACGGTAATTTATATTTTTTTATATTTTCATCACCAGGAAACAGTTTACGGATGAATACAAAGTAAATTCTAGTAAGATAACTTTTGTAAACAAAGCCATGCAATATTACAAAAAACCGTTGATATCGATGTCACAGGGTTATGATAAAAACGTTTCAATGTAAACGTAACTAAGACAATAAAAGTGATGAAATATTTTTCTCAACGCACTGAATTCTACAGATGGCTCTTTTTGTTTGCAGCGAAGCTTACACGGAACTGTAGCAGTATAGGCAAGAAATGGGTCACCAGGCCATAACAATCCAAATTTGTGTCCTCATACAAGCCAAATAGCAAACACGCACGTAGCCACGTCTTAGAAAAAGCATGAACATCATTAGCGATAACTCGTGTTACAAGAAAAGAGGAAGCTTCTCACGTTGGTCGTCATAGTTTTTTATCTTCGCAGCAAGTTTCTTATCCCAAGGAGGATTCGCACCATACATTAATATGAACTTCGTGTAATACGTCACGTCACAGCCGAAATAATGCGATATAGTGTAGTCTTTAAAGTAATCAAGCTGTAAAAGAGCAAGAAGACATTACGTTTGCAGTTAACTTCAGAGTACCTGTTGAAAAAAACATTGCAATATATTGCTAGACAAACAGCTGCTGGCAAAAAAGCAAATGTTGATGTAAATAGAAAATCATCAGAACCTTTCGTACTGAGAACTTTTGGTGTGACAACGACACAAAGAACGGCGCTTGTGCAGTGAACAAAACTTTGCAAGGCGCGAAAGTGTGATGAAGAAAGCAGCACGAAGCACGGGGGAAGGTGTGCGGGTGGTGAAAGCATGCAGAGCCATGGAGGAGTACTCAATGTTGGCCTTCCTTCCGCGCTCGCGCACACGATTGTCACAGAAAGGCCCGCAGAGTGCCACCTGAGCCAGAGGGGAAAAACTGAGAAAGTGAGGTGGCATATTTCTGTGGAGCGCGCAGTGTAGAATGTCGAAGGAGACAGCTTCACACGGGCAGCGAAGACTCAAGTAATCTCTTTCTGGAGGTTGCGGCGTCAGGGGGCCAGAAAGCAGCTATCGATTATGGTACTCACTGGAAGACTCTCTCCAGACCTGCAGCACCTCGTAACAGCAGTTCAAGAGACATCTACCGCTCTCCACTTTCTTCACAGGACGGCTGCTACCCCCTAGAAACTCCCCGGAGTGCAGTCAACAGTTAGGTCGAACCCGCCGAAAGCCATGACGGCTAAGTAACAAGTAATGGAGGCAAAGGTATTGTCAGAAAGGTAATGATGAACGGCAACTGGTTTATCACGTCCCGAGTGTCAAGGACTTCGAATACCAAACACTTTGCGTAGTTTCAATATAGAATAACGACAGTAGTACGTTTGACTATAGCATGACCACATGAAAACAGCAACAGAATAGGTACGGCTGAAGTACTGAACAAAAAATGCGCACAATAATCGGCTACACAGTGAAACCTGGAGCACAAATCCAAAGTCAAGTTCAGACTTTACCTCAATCGGGAATTTTGAAAACTTGTTCGTCTTTATAAGACAGAACAGTGAGTTGAAGAAGCCAAGGAAATCAAATATTTATCTGTAGTGATTATGATGTAAATATGAATAAAGTAAATGTTTTTGTTTGTGGTTGCGCTAAGTGAAATGACCCAAATGTCTCACGCGGTTGTGTGCTTTAAACGCAAATTATGCATCTATGAAATGTTCTGTTTTATTTTCTTCGTTGGGTCAACCTTCTAGGCGTGATCGACAGTGAGTTCAGCACAACCACATTAGAGTGCTGCGCCAACTAGCCTCAATTGAAGCTTTGCTGTAAAAAGCAAAGCAGACAACCAATTACTTATCGCCGGTAGAAACCGAACATGTGGGTCTCATATTACCTATGCGGTGCTCTGCACTCTAAAGTGCAGCGGCAGTTCTGCTACCGTTCACTCTGCGACGTCTAGTCTAAAAGATAGGCGCACGTACACTCGGCAGTGTTTGCGCTGCTAGCAGTCACGTAGACGAGTGCGGAACACTGTTTTACCAACGCAGTTGTTCTTCGTCGAGGTTCTCGTGTTCGGCGTTGTGGCAGCAGTGATCGCGTGAGCACTTATTGCGGCGAATTAGTATAAAGGGGAGGCCTTCAGCTGCTGCGTGGCAGGAGGGTGGAAGATGCCAGGGGGCCGAAACTAGTCCGAGCCAGTTATTTGGTGTCTACACTCTAAGGCAAAATTACCCGAAAAAGGAGTAAGGGAGCCAAATAGGCGCGCGCGATAAACGGATAGACCGTTGAGGAGCAACCACAGAGGGAAGCGTGCCGCACGAAACCAAGGAATGAATTGCTCGGCCATTGCAGGCAGCGTGAAAAGCGTTGCCAAGGTGACCAGCCCTTCTTCTCCCTTCTGCTCGTCTGCTGGCTCAGTCTTTTCCCATATTTTGCTGGCGATGGTTGGCGTTTCGTCGCGCTCGGAGTGCTCGACCATGGCCGCCTGGATTCGACGATCTAAGAATTACGATGTGGTGCTTGTGTGTACGTTTGGATGAGCATGGGCTGCTGCTTTGGCGTTTCGCTGCACCCATGAAGTCTGGAGCAAGTCTCGATACGTACCACGCCGCGCTGTCTCTGGCTTCAAGATAGTCACGACCAAAACACGACAGCAACAGTAGGGAAGGCGAATATGGCAGCCGAGAAGACGACAGGCCTATCGGATATATACTTCAGTCCGACTCAGGCCCGAAAACAGCGTTGGAATCTAAGGCAAGTAGGTTATCATTCTTTATACTACTCTACTTGTCGCGTGTGCGAAGCGGATCTCGCTTGCCGTCAACAGGCTCGGTCGTGTTGAATATCGCACGCACAAAATATATCGCAACGGTCAGCTTCGGTGTCTGGAGTTCGCCAGTGCTTTGCGACCGCCTGTAAACTGACCGTTATTGCCATAGACCTCCCGTACGCTCGCTCGTTGAGTGCTCGCCTGTTTTCGCCACCGCGATGAGCTCTGGGCTAACGATGTTGAGCTGAGACCTCGTCGCTGTGGTAGGAGCCGTCAAAAACATGTTGCGAGTTTCCGTAAAGAGCTTGGTTGTAGTATGTCGCAGGCTGTAAGTGCCCCAGCACGGGCAGGCGGGGCTCTCGCTAACGTCAGAATTTACTGAAAAATGGTCGCCATCACAGTTGGCTTTCCCGTGAGTCGGTCGCAAGCAGCTCGGCGCCACCTGTTGGCCGCGGCGGCGGACTCACGTTTGCGCACTGCACTCGCTCGAGTTTGTGGAAAAGGGCCGCAATACCGTCGATTTCTTCGGCGCTAGCTCCAAACCAGGTCGGCGCTGTTCGTGCCGGCGGCCAAGCGTACGCTCGCTCTCCTGTTCGAAGTTCGCTGGTGACAGACACTCCGTGTGCAGCGCCGTGCTTGGTCTCGCGTTCGCTTGCTCGAGCTGAACGACGTTGCTCGCCTAGGACTCACCGACTTGTTAGTGGCACGGTGGATCGCGGAGCTGAGGCCGCGGCTGCCGCTCCTAAGCTGTTGCGCTAAGGGGATTGAAATGAGTCTTTGACGATGTGTGACATCACGGTGAAATTATTAGCATGTCATAGCTCACGCATGTTTTCATTTCACCTTGCACGTATTTTTCATATGCATTTCTATTATTCCTTTGCCACGTGTGATTCACTATTTTACATACTTATTGTGCAGACGTGGGCACACACCGTGCTGAAGACTGTGTCACTGGCCTCTGCAATGCCTGTCATCCATCTCTTTCGTCAGGCAGCTTCAAAAGGACTGTGCGAGAAGTGAAGGTAAAGTTGATTGTGTCTCATTTTTAACGCTTGTTTTTATATTAACGTGCACGTACTTGTCATATGCGTGCATCTTCATCTTCTGTCACGTGTGCCTAACTATTTTTATTATATTATTGTACGTGCAGCCGTGGGAACGCAACAGGTAGAAGGCTGCCTGCGCTGGTGTCTGCAATGCCTGTCATCTATCGCTTCTGTCGGATGAGCTCCCCAAGGAGTGAACAAGATTGGACAACGAGACTGGACTTGTTTACTTCACCATGAATTCACTCAAAATAGTGGAGAACCTTCATGTGTATGTAGAAAAATATAAGACTTCGATGTCTCACTTTTCTTGTTCGTTGTTGCCGTGACAACGAAAGCATTTACACATAGGTGGCTAACTACTTTTTTGCGTGTTATTTTCTGCGCAATTTCTTGCTTGCTGCGCAGAAAAACACGCGAAAAAGAATTAGGCCTGGCGGAAAATAAACAAAAACCAATGTGTGAACTCGGGACAAAAAGTCCATTTGAGTGGATCAACCGTTTGTCCGACAAGGTGCAACTCTGAGGACTAACGTTTGCTCGGTAAGGTGTAAATGTGGAGATTATCAGTTGCTCTATAAGGTGCAAATGTGAGGACTAAATGTTAGTCCTTTTAGGTGACTTGTAGGACTAACGATTACTCACTAAGGTGTAAATGTGAGAACCTAATGTTGGTCCCTTGAGTTCGTCTGTGGAGACTAACTGTTAGACATGGTGCCGTTAGTCCTTAAAGGGAATAGTGGTTGTGGCAGCCCCATTAGTTCTCAAATGGACGAACCACACACCCTTTTAACACCCTTTTGCCTTAGAGTGTATGCAGAATTGGCAAATTGGGTTCTACGAAACAGTGTAAGCCTATATGTAAGCGCTAAGGAGGCTAAAAACATAACACAATTTAAGAAGCGAATTTACAATGTAATAAACAGAACACAAGTCTACAGTGTATGTAAAGGAAATATGTAATGTATGTAATATTTATAGTATTCACTGTTTTTCAACTTGTATTGTATTTCAAAATATGTTATGGTGTTTTGTACTGTCCTGCTCTACCTGCCCGAGGTGCCTCACGAAGAGGGGCCAAGTCAGGAGACACACTCTCCTTTTGCCCCCTTCGTGGGCATTTCTGCGGAAATGTCCGAATAAAATAAAATGAAATGAAATGAAATGAAATAAGAGCCGCATCTCATGCATATCTCCCAATTCTTGGTGTAATATGGTCAATGATGATTCGCTTTGTGTACCTCCATTATTCTCTTGTTATTACGAAACTCCATTGGGCTGAATGAAAAGGAAATGAATGCTGGCACTCCAAGCTGAAGAGAGCCACGAACAATCATCTTCATGGGATTCACTTTAGCCAGCCTATTCTTGTTGAGGATGTCCAGGTCCATTGAAGCCAGCCATTCGACGAGATATTTTGTCTGTAATAAAAGCAGGTGCAAAATTATAGGAAACCCTATATTGAAACACTACATAGGAAACACCATATAAGAAACACTTTCGCAGGTGTCAAAAATAGAAGAATACTTGGACAGACCAGTTATGTGGAATAATTTTAATCTTCTATTCAGAATGATCGCAAGCAAAATCTGCACAAGTCTTAAAACAAGTATACGGGAGAAAACATTTATCACTTTATATCGAACAAACAGCGCAAAAAGCTTTCAGCCACTCACATCCTCCTCGATCGTGCCACGGTTCAGCTTTATATAATTGAAATGTCGTAATTTAGGCTGTTTTTATGGAATAAATAAGACGTGATGCTTGCGCGTCTTTTCCTCACCGTACCTTAAGTGGCTTACCATGGCATTGGACTTAACTGTTCTAGAGAATGAGCAGAGCAGCGTAGCAGCACTCTTAGTTACTTCCGGAAGTCAAAAGAGAACAATAAAATATTTAGAATGGCTACTCAAGCCTACTGGCTTGCTTTTTTTATTGCAGCATATCCGATACGGCAGTGCCACTGCTGCCTAAAGGTATTATCCTAAAGTATCAGGAATAGTGCGTACCTTGAAAAGCAGGCTGCATAGTACTCTTAGCTCGCAAGCCAAATCTCGCCACTAGTGTATTTCTTCGTATAATTGTGGAAATCGATAAAACATCGTGTTCTGCATTAGAGTTTCTTGAACTTACGCCACCCTCTGAGGGACAGCCACGTTAGTGTGAGTTGGTTTGGCATAGATCATAGATGAAAGTTACAAGGAGCGCGAGAGATGGTGATGTTGAGAGCTCAGGATAATATCGAACATCTAAATGGTCTTTAAGAAGTGTATAAGTTGACTACACTAGCCGATAGCGTGTCGCGTGTACCTATGTGCAACTCTCTTGTACAGAATCGAAACCACGTGTTTTTGGTAAAACGCCGTGCACCATAGGCCTTTAGCTATGGGATTCGGTCAATTACAAGACATCGACATTGTAAGTACTTCAGTACTTCTTTTCAGTTGGTATTTTAGGAAGAGGATACCCCTATGCAGGTTTTACCCCCTTATCTATTATTATAAGATTATTTGGCATTAAAAATAGAGTATTCACACTCACCTCTGGTTCATACCTTGATGCGAAATTCAAGCAAGCATGGTACAATCCAGCTGCTTTCTGCCACGATTGCTGATTCGAGTCAGGTATATACGGAACGATAAGACGTAATTTGGTGATGACGTGAATGGAATTTAGAAGCTGTTGTGAAAGAAATACTTCATGGTATTAGCTTCCCAAAATTGCAACAACAGTTACAAATTTTTTTTATCAGAAAAGGGCAGACGTTTTGTAGATTGTCTTCGCGAGGATTCTCACTCTCACGTGAGTTGTCTGTCTGCAAAGTGATTGGGCAAGGTCTGGTTAGAACAATCAAGTTGATCTTATTATTACATTGTATTTATTCTTGACAAAAGTATTTGGACTCCCTTACACGGAGTAGTATACTAGCTATGCTATTTCAGCGCACCCAGAAAGTCACGAGCCCTGACCTATCGATTAACATTGGCTGCCCATTTGAGAACACTGTGAAGTCTGCAGGCTCACATCAGATTATATGTAGTCCTTATACATTTACATTGCAAGCCAGACTTGCTTCTCCCCGTACCTAATTATACAAAGAAGCCTGAAGGGTGACTGCTCTGGTGGTATCGGCCCATAAAACAGTCTATCACAAAGTTTCTGAGAGAAGTAATCAGAGCTCCGATTCAGGGAGTCTTGGTACTAAGGAGATCTCGTTGTACTCGGTGTATAAAAGGCCAAGAAAGCTATACTTTAAACTTTGACATGCGATTTACCGTCTGCATCCAAGGCTAGTCTCTTTTTAACAAACCCAATATTATTTCACGGTCACGCAAACGGTCTGCCTGTCACAGCACTTCAAACTTCCAGCGTTTGCGCTGTTGGGACATCTTGATTGTATCGGTGGTTGCACTCCCAGCTTTTTAGGATGTCTTAGACTTTTCTCAAGGAATGTCACTAATATCATCATCAGCAGCAGCAGCATCATAATCATCATCAGCAGCAGCAGCATTCTGACTACGTCCACTGCAGGACTAAGGCCTCTCCCATGTTCCACAAGTTAACTCGGTCCTGTGGTTGCTGCTGCCAATTTATACCTGCAAACTTCTTAATCTCATCTGCCCATCTAACCTTCTGTCCCCCCCTGACCCGCTTGTCTTCTCTGGGAATCCAGTTAGTTACCCTTAATGACCAGTGGTTATCCTGTCTACGCGCTACATGCCCGGCTCATATCCATTTCCTCTTTTTGATTTCAACTATGATATCCTTAACCCCCGTTTGTTCCTTAATCCACTTTGCTCTCTTCTTGTCTCTTGAGGTTACACTTACCATTTTTTTTCCATCGCTCGCTGCGTCGTCCTCAACTTAAGCTGAACCCTCTTTTTAAGTCACCAGGTTTCTGATTCGTAGCTAAGTACCGGCAAGATAAAGCTGGTATATACCTTTCTCTTGAGGGGTAGTGGCAATCTACCTGTAACAATTTGAGTGTGCTAGCCAAATCTGCTCCACCCCATTCTTATTCTTCTAGTTACTTCAATCTCGTGGTTGGGCTCCGTGGTTATTACCTGCCCTAAGTAGACATAGTCTTTTACAACTAGAAGTGCACTATAACCTATATCGAAGTTGCTCGTCCCTTCCGAGATGACATATATAGTCACTTACATATTTCTTCCACAGTAAGGCCTTGGGCTGCGCTTTGTAATGTTATAAGCAGCTAGCAGCAATATAGCAAAATTTGAATTAACCCACAAAGTTATTTTTCAGTTCAATCACAATAATCAACAGAACTACTATAGCACTTCTTAAAAACACAGATAATTTGTTGTACACACACAGAGCTGCAACGCTTGTTTTACTGCGACGTTCTTTCCACAAGTTTTTCTATCAATCCGTTACGTTGTACTCCATTCCCAGCAGAAAGCGCGCCTACAATGTTCAAGAAGCTTCTGGATGGCAGTAGATCATTTCGTTAAGATTACGCCCCCCTCGTGAACATTTCGAAATATTAAGGAACCTACGTTGCCGCTAGCGATAACACTATATTGTTCTAAGGCAACTGTACCAATGCCGACATGCTTCGCCGCATGTCAGTTGATCGACGGCTGACGCTCTTCTCGCCACTATCACTGCCAGTGCCTTGCTGCAATCTGATTGTCATTTTACGTGGCCACAAGTTCGGCGCAAATAAACAGTTTATTTTTCAACCCGCAGTCTGCTCCACTCGTCCACGTCACGACCCCATGACATCTGTTGGAGGTGCTGATTGATTGATTGATTTGTGGGGTTTAACGTCCCAAAACCACCATATGATTATGAGAGACGCCGTAGTGGAGGGCTCCGGAAATTTCGACCACCTGGGGCTCTTTAACGTGCACCCAAATCAGAGCACACGGGCCTATGACATTTCCGCCTCCATCGGAAATGCAGCCGCCGCAGCCGGGATTTGAGCCCGCGTCCTTCGGGTCAGCAGCCGAGTACCTTAGCCACTAGACCACCGCGGCGGGGCTCTGTTGGAGGTGCTGCTTCATTAATGTACCGTGGACATGAATGTACCTTTAAGCCGTTAATTCAGCCCACGTCACGGAGAGGGAGCCGCGGACAGCTGCGTAGAGGGAGCCACCTTCCACTTGACTGAAATAGTGTCGGGTTCAGTGTGCGTTGCCTTATATTTCCAGAACAGGTGCGTCAGCGTTGCTACGTCCCTACATGCGGGGCAAGCGTCATTAGGGAGCACGTCGAGATAAATAGCGTGAAGGAAGCTCAGATTAGGGTATTTATTCGTTGGAAGTAGTCCGAATGTAAGGGCTCGTGGTCTATTAAGTTTGGGATGATGGAGTGTATATGCTTTTCGCGTGAGCTAGAAATGTTTTGTTATTTCGTTGTACGTGGAAAGCGCGTCACTGTTCTCCGCAACCCCGTTGTACACGAATCATCAGACGACGTCAGTTGGCACGTGCGTGGTCTTGTGGGCAGACTTGTTGAGG
Source organism: Rhipicephalus microplus (assembly GCF_043290135.1). NCBI lineage: Eukaryota > Metazoa > Arthropoda > Arachnida > Ixodida > Ixodidae > Rhipicephalus > Rhipicephalus microplus. The sequence goes on from NC_134702.1 coordinate 117,824,087, forward strand.
GTTGGGGGAGCGCCTGGACCAGGCCAGCATCTGTGAGTAACCAGATAAGTACGCGGTGCTTGATAGCGTCATGGCCGCTACATTGAAGCACGTGCAGGGCTTTCTTAGAGACGGCACCACGCTCGAAAGCACGGATAGCTAACCTGGAGTCACTACAGATGACCTCCCTTTCATCATCCAGTATAGCCAGGGCGAAGTCCACTTGCTCGGCGATAGTCAGATCTTCAGTGTGCACGGATGCGCCATTGGTGATAAGTTGTTTGAAGTCGACGACGATTGCGCAGATGCACGGCTCCCGTGGTACCCTGCCACATCGACAAAGCTGTCGCCGTGCTCCTCACTGTGGATTTGCTTGATAAGTGTGGCAGCTCTAGCCCGTTACTTGCCACGATTAGGCTCGGGATGGATATTCCTCGGTATCAATACCGCGGTCGCGAATCCCACAGAGCACCTGTTTCATCTTGTCGTCCAGTTCAGCCGGTGAGTGGCCGAGCTTTCGGAGTATATGTCTGCTGGTCTGGAAGGTCGAAAGGCGCTCGTTCTGAGCACCCCTGCGGCATGCCATGCGTGCCCAGCTCGATCTCCTCGGAGACGACGTCTCCCACTCCGAGGGTGCCTCTCCTGCGGTTGGAGAACGATTTGATGTATTCGTAGAACCTCGTTCCGGGGCGAAGCTTGGCAATCGACTGCAACACGAAAGAGTGAGCAACATTGTCGAAGGCTTTCTCTGAGTCGAGGTCAACAATGCCCGCATGTCTCGAGCGCTGCAGTCGTTGACTTGGTGCTTGAGAAGCTTCATAGCATCTTGCGTTGAAAGCTTTGCCCGAAAACCAATTATGGTGTGTGAGTATAGCCCGTTGTCCTCCAAGCACCGATCAAGTTATTGAGTACCACATGCACGGCTACCTTGCCCTCGTAATAGGAGAGAGAGAAACAACTTTATTTTTGTCAACGTAGGACGGGAGCAAAATGGGGCGCATGTTATCCAAGTTGGGCTTTGAAATGAGCACGGCGTGTGCGACCTTCCACTGGTCGGGGAGCTCGCCGCTATTTCAAGCTTCGTTGATGACTTCGGTGAGGTTGTCGATTGACAGGTCATCCAGGTTGCGCAGGTTTTTATTAGTTATTCCGTCAGGGTCCGCAGCAGACCTTCCATTCAGTCCGTGAAGTGTCCACCGAACGTCTTCGTTGCAGATTTCGGCGTCAAGTTCAGTGTTAGTCGTTTCCGAGTACTCGGGCGACGTTGTTGCCAGGCTCGAGTCGACAGAGAGGTATTTTAGCACCAGCCTGCTTCGAAACTTCTTCTAAAGAGGACTGCTGAGCTTCGTGCACGGCTCGCACAAGTACGTTCCGCTGGATAGTAATGGTATTAGTCTCGTCAAGCAGGTGCTCAAGCTAGGTTCTTTGCCTTGTCATTGCGCATCTGGCCATCTCACGCGTTGCAGACGTCGCCGCACTGCTCCTTGGCGAGGACGCGGCAGTGCTCCTCTATGGTCTAGTGAAGGTTGGACATCTTGTGCATCCCGATATTGAGGCGCTGCCCTTTCCAGTGGGCGAAAAGCGACTGCTTGGCGTTGAGCAGGTAGGCAAGGTGGCTGTCCATCTTTTCAACTGAAGGTCGGTAGTAATCTTCTTGGTGGTACTTCTGACGTCGTCTCAGACCTGGCCTATTCACTTCTCGAGGATCAGCCGGGTTGTAGGAAGAAGCCGGTCGTTGCGCCCTTTGCGAAACTGGTCCCAGCCTGCCCAAGAAAACTCCCGCGCCGTCTTGCGGACGAATGAGAACTGCGTCACCAGAATGATCACTACCCAAGTTATTGTTTGAGTTGGTTGTATACCTTGGTGAGATTCCTGACGAAGGTCAAGTCGGGGCTGGAGTTTCTGCAGGAGAAGTGCCCAACCGAATGGCAAAAGCTTTGTCGTTGATTAGAGTCCAGTTCATATCAGTCACGTTCTGCCACATTTCCACGCCCTTGTTGGTATTGTACGGGTAGGCATTAAAGTGGCCCTCCAAAAACATGGGCTTAAAACCCACCAGGTTCACGAACTTCTTTATCTGGGCCCTGAAGCGCTGTCTTCCGGGCTTAGGGCCACTGTACAAGTCAAGATAAAAGATGCTGCTTTGATCCGAGCGGCGTGGTGAAATTTTGATCATGACATATTGGGCATTGCAGGTGGCCGTTCTGAGGTCGTGAGAGATTTGTGCGAGCTTGTTAAGGTGCATACATCTCGGCCATCGATATAATGCAAGGTGGGCTGGTAACCAGTCAGTGTGATGCTAGGAATTAATCTTTTCTGAATATCAATAGAAATAAAACGAAAAGCGTTTAATTTCTGCACCCAGTGTGAACTAAGTAAAAACAATAGAAAAGCACGTGTTACAAAAACATCAAGATTCCAAACATGTTATCTGAAGGGTGATGTATACTTACGCTGAAAATATTTTTTCATTCATGTTTTCAGCACTCTCACTTGGCTTATGCTATTGCGCAATAACGTTTGAACACGGTTATAAGTTCTTGACTCCCATTTACATATTGTAGCTGCTATGCATATTATATATTGTTATATGTTATTGTTTTTCAGTAAGACACATAGCTAGTTTCAAAAAAGAAAATTTTTCTAAAGGACTGAAAAAATTTCGTCTGAATTACCGCAATGTAGTAGGAAGCTTGCAATTGCCTCACCCTCACTCCATAGCACGTCAGTGTGAGGTTGCAGCAGTGTGCCTTTAGGTAGCGAATAATGCATGTCATACAGCTTCTTGACACTGGTTTCAGTGTCAAGAAGCTGTATATATATATATATATATATATATACCCTCCTTTCTAGTATTGTGCCGCACCCCTTATATAGAAGTGCCGCCATAACTTCTGTACATAGTCGGTTGCCGTTACCATGTTGTTACCCTTCTTTCAAGTGCCGTGTCATGCCCACCCCTCATGTAATGTCCCTATGGGACCTTTGAGGAATAAATAAACAAATAAACAACATATGTGACGCTACAAAATGGAGATACGTCATGGTCCAGATGCCATGCGTTTATTCTAATGCACGCGCAGTTCCTCTTCGTCAACTTCTCCTAGAATCACCTTGTTAATGCGTCAAACTTCCGCCTTCCCTCGACAAAGTCTCAGTTCAGAAGAAGGTTCAAAATAACGCCGCAGTTTGCTAACATGCACAATGTCAGAGTTTCTACGTAAGGGTAGGACGGAGCGGTTGATCTCATAGCTCACTGTTGAGACCTTGCGTAGAATCTTGTAGGGTCCTTCCATGACAAAACTCAGTTTGCCGTTGTTGGGATGCCATGGTGTCTCATAAAGGACAAAGTCACCGACTTGGAACTCAATCGGAAGAAATTTTCTATCATAAATGACTTTGTTATTATTGTGGTAGGCAATGGAATTGGTAACTGCAGTTTTTCGCGCTTCTTCGACAGTTTCTTCTCGTTGTTCCTGTACAGTAGAATAAGATGGAATTCCATACACCAGGAAGGAAGGTGCGTATAGCCGGTCACTTCATGGGGTGTTCTGTTGTATTCGTCAATTACCTCCGGAAGCAGCTTAGTCCACGACTTCTGTGGTTCATCATTATTCTTACATTTAAGTCTCGTTACGATAGTCTGGTTTGTCCGCTCGTTCATGCCGTTGCACTGTGGATGATGAGATGAGGCGAATAGATGGTGTGTATGATTATGTTTTAAAACTACTTAAATTTTCCTGCGGTAAATCCTGTTCCACGATCTGAAAGGAGCCTCCGTGGTTTTCCAGAAGAAAAACTTGTTTTTAAGCATGAAATGTAGGCGTCGCTGTTCCCCCTTTTATGAGCAAACGCCCATACGTAGCGAGTCGCATGATCAATAACCAAGTGTATAAACCTCTTTGACGAGCCATATCCAGAAAATCCTCCAATGATGTCTTTTGCAAAGAGGTCGAAAGGCTTTTCAGCTGGAGGCAGTGATTCAAGCGTCCCATACTTTTTTGTTTTCGTCTTCTTGCATCTCTGGCATGTATTACAATGGCGAATGTAAGTGGAAACATCGTTTACCATATGCGGCCAATAATATTGCGGAGACAGGAGTGATAGCGTCTTCTTCTCTCCGACATGCCCAAAATGTTGATGTGCATTCTTCAGAATGGTTGGGCGTAGTTCATGGGGCACGTATATTTTCCGTAGTCCTTTCTTTTAACGATGATCATGTTATTTTTCAATGAGTGCGTTCCTTTTGGACGCTCATTGTTGCATCGCTGTCGACTTCTGCGGGGAAACCCCAATGGATTTCGAGTCCATGACGCCTCGGATGCCTTCATGTCGAAAAGAAGCCACTTGTCGATGGGGACGTCTTCTGGTGTTCCCTTGAACTTCTGTATGTTGAGCGGAGGCTTTGGCATAGCCATGGCACGTTGATGAGGTCGATCCTGTCGACTTGTGTGACGCTACAAAATAGAGACACGTCATGGTTCAGATGCCGTGCGTTTATTCTAATGCACGCGCACTTCCTCTTCGTCGGCTTCTCCTAGAATCACCTTGTTAATGCGTCATATATAAATAAATATATATACTGTTACGGATGTGATGGGTTTATTTACAATGAAAAATGTCAGTGCTCTACCGTCACTGCCGAATCACCATCGCTTGAGCGCGTCCGCTCTCTTCTTCTTCCTCGCTCTTTCAGTCCGCGTTACATTTCCCTCCGGGCCAGACGAAGCTCACCGAGCGAGTAGAAGCAATCGGTTGTTGTAGGGCTTCAATCGGGCAATGTGCACAATTTGCGTCTTGCGCGAATGCCGGTTCTGAGCTGTCACTTTCGCAACAGCCTAAGTGATGTCACTTAAGCACTGACTAATGACGACTGGTCCTGAGTACTTAGAAGGAAACTTCTGGCAAAGTCCCTTATTTCGAACAGGCGTCCACAGCCAGACCAAATTACCTGTAGCGAAAGTCACGGGCGGGTGTTTTGCGTCGTAATAGTCATTCGCGCGAGCGTGGGCGGAAAGAGTTCGGAGCCGAGCAAGTCGACGAGCTTCTTCGGCGCGACACAATGTCTGCGCGACACTGGCGTTTTCGTTCGTCGAAAATGGAAGTGTGGTGTCAAGGAAACTTTGGGGATGACGAGCATAGAGAAGAAAGAAAGGCGTATAACTTGTGACTTCGTGTTTCGCGGTATTAAAGGCGTATGTAACAAAAGGTAATACGGCATCCCAGTTCTTGTGATCCACTGCGACGTACATTGAAAGCATGTTGATGATGGTACGATTGGTGCGCTCAGTGAGGCCGTTGGTCTGAGGGTGGTATGGCGTAGAATGGCGATACTGACACCCACAAAGCCGTAGCAACTCTTCGACAGTGTCAGCGGTAAACTGTCGGCCGCGATCGCTTATCACCACCCGAGGGGCCCCATGACGAAGTATGATCAAGTGTAGAAGAAACCATGACACATCAGATGATGTGGCTGAAGCAACCGCCATCGTTTCAGTATACCGCGTCAGGTAATCTACGCACACAATAATCCAGCGGCGGCCGGCGGTAGACTTGGGGAAAGGGCCCAGTAAATCTATGCCGACTTTTTCGAATGGTAATATCGGGGGCTTAACCGGCTGCAGTGGGCCGGCCGATGGTGCGGTAGGTTGTTTGTGGCGTTGGCAGACATCACAACTTGCGACGTAGTGCTTGGTGGTCTTCCAGAGTCGAGGCCAGTAAAAGCGTTGTCGGATACGGTGAAGCGTTCGGGCAAATACAAGGTGCCCAGACGTGATGTCATCGTGCATGGCTTGGAATACCGCAAGATGCAGGCATTCTGGCACGACGAGGAGTAGTGTGGAACCTTGGCTGGAGTAATTTTTGCGATATATTAGGGCGTCATGAATAACGAATGGCGTGGCGCGTTTAGAGCTACGAACAACATCAATCATTGGTTTCAGCGAAGGGTCACGCTGTGGCTCGTGACGGAAGACATCCAAAAATGGGAAGTTGGATGAGATTGCGGCTAGGTAGTTGTCGAAATCATCATCATCAGCATCCACAGTCGGAGATGGAAGATAAGATAAGCATCTGCGGCATATGCGTGACATCTACCGCTCTTGTAGGTCACAGAATAATTATATTCTTGAAGCCGTAAGGCCCAGTGAGCCAACCGACCAGCTGGGTCACGTAGTCCGACAAGCCAACAAAGCGAATGATGATCTGTGACGATCTTAAACTGCCGGCCGTACAAATAAGGTCTGAACTTTTGGACGGCGAAAACAACTGCAAGACATTCCAGTTCGGTGACCGTATAATTCCTCTCCGCCTTAGTCAAAGTACGACTTGCATACGCCACGATGTGCTGCCGGCTATCGTGACATTGAACTAGCACGGCACAAACACCGATACCACTAGCATCTGTATGCAGTTCCGTGAGTGCCTCCGGGTCGAAATAGCGCAAGAGGGGCCCGGAAGTAAGCAAATACTTCAGCTGCTCGAAAGGAGCCTCACGCTCAATGGTCCATCGGAATGGGGTGTTTTTGCGGAGCAACTCTGTCAGGGAATGAGCAAGCTGGGCGAAGTCTTTGATAAACCGATGAAAATAAGAACACAGGCCCACGAAGCTACGGAGATCCTTCAAAGACGTCGGTTGCTTGAAGACTCGGACAGCACTGATTTTGTGCGGGTCTGGTCGTATACCGTCCCTGTCGACTAGATATCCAAACACAAAGCCTTGACGCTCACCAAATTGGCACTTCTTTGCGTTTAAAACGAGACCAGCTTGTTTGACGCAATCTAGAACAACGCTAAGCCGATGGTTGTGCTCGTGGAATGTCTTGCCAAAAATAATTACATCAACGAGATAACACATACATATCTCCAATTTGAGACCGCGAAGGATCTAGAACAACGCTAAGCCGATGGTTGTGCTCGTTGAATGTCTTGCCAAAAATAATTACATCAACGAGATAACACATACATATCTCCAATTTGAGACCGCGAAGGATGGAGTCCATGAATCGCTCGAAGGTAGCTGGGGCATTGCATAAGCCAAACGGCATAACGTTGAATTCAAATAATCCATCAGGCATGACAAAGGCAGTCTTCTCTTTGTGAGACAGATGCATTGGTATTTGCCAGTATCCAGACCTTAGGCCGACGGACAAAAAGTATGCGGCCGAGTGCAGACAATCAACAGCATCGTCGATGCGTGGTAGCGGATATACGTCTTTCTTTGTGACGGCGTTGAGACGGCGGTAGTCTACACAAAATCGCCAAGAGTTGTCTTTTTTTTACCAATATAACAGGAGCTGCCCAGGGACTGCTTGACTCTTGAATAACGCATTTCTGCAGCATGTCATTGACCTGATCGGCGATCACTTGCTTCTCTGATGAGAATACGCGATAGGGTTTCTGGCGTATCGGTGTAGCATCTCCCGTGTTGATGCGGTGGTGCATACGGGATACGGGCAACATGGAACAACGCTTGTTTTGAGCAAAATCTAAGACTCCCGCGTAGCGTGTAAGCACCTCCTCAAGGACATTCTGCCCGGAAGAAGGCAACAACTTATTGATCATACGTTTAATCTCGGCTGAGTAGTTGGGCGCAGTCTGACTGATGGCTGGAGACTCTGAAACTATTCTGACGTCAATTGTCACCTGCTCCTCGAAGGTTCCCAGTTTGAATCCGGCTGTTAGAACAACAGGCTCTGACGCTGCGTTGAGCGTCCACAAGCAAGCATGTCCGTCGATGGCTGTAAGGACAGACCGAGGGACCAGCACATTCTTCTTGATGGCGTTTGCATGATCAGGCTCCACAAGTCCAGTGCAGGGTCCTGAGCGGACATGAGAAGAGCATACGGGTACAAACACTGCTGTTCGACCAGGGATCGTCACATCTTCAGACAACGAAAGAGCATCGACGGGAAGAGTCGGAAAATCGTCAACTATTGCAGCGGGCAACGTACTTTGTAGAAGAATCTCTCCAGTTCGACAGTCAAGCGTAGCGCCGCATTCATGAAGGAGGTCTATCCCTAAAATCATGTCATGAGTTGCGCGAGCCATAACAGTGAGTTCAACTCAGAAATTTTGTCCACCAATCGTGAGTACAACTGAACAAATACCGACAGGGCATAACGCCTCGCCTCCAACTCCACGAAAAGTTTATTTACGATTCCACGCGAACATAACTTTGTGACCCAAGAAACGATGTTTGAAACGAAGGCTCATAACCTAAACAGCAGCACCAGTGTCTACAAGAGCAAGAGTATCTACACCGTTTATACACACACGCACTTTGTTCATCAGCCCCACAGCAGAAGGAGGAATTGGCGAAACTGACCGTCCCACGACTGCACCTCCACCGGTCGCACCAGTTAGTTTCCCAGCTAATGCGGGAAAGGTGACTGACGACGCGGAACAGAGACCGGCGGGACCATGTCGGAGGCGGCGTCAGGCTTCTCTCGGAGGCGGGGGTTTCGCTGCGAAATTCGTTAGGCCATTGCTGTCGGGGACGGTGATCGGCCGAGTGAGATGTCCAGGTTTCGTGCATACGAGGCGGGTGCGTCGAAAAACGTGGCGGCACAGGCGTTTCGTACATACGAGCCGGATACGTCGAAAAACGTGACGGTGCAGGCAGCCGTCTGGGACAGAAGCGCGAAATATGCCCTGGGAGACCACATGTGTAGCAAACGGGGACTTTTCGACCTACATTAGCAGGAGCAGAGGTAGCAGAAGTACGCGGAGACGGGTCGTGCTCCGCAGGAACATTTTGTAATGACGCATAGTAATCTTCTGATAGAGGCCTGGTTAACGACGGTCGGAGGTCTGCAGCGGCACGTGGAGATGATGACATCCGGTGGCGGCCACGACCCGTCGGGGAAAACGGAAGCCGCGGGGTAAAATCTGCAGTTTCTGTGCGTGGTCGGTTTTTGACGTGACGCTCTCGCATCCAGTAGGGAGGTGGTTCGGGGCACGCGGCGAACGAGCATTGGTAGTGAACGCCACCTGCTTGAAGTCGTACGAGCTCTTCTCGAACTACCCGACGTACGAGGAAGGAAATGTCTTCGCAGGTGGTGGCGACGTCCATACTTGCGACAAAGGGAACATTGTCCAAGCCCCCAAACTTGGGTAAAATTCTTCGGGTCTTCAACGCCTCGAATGCGCGACACTGCTGCCTGAAAGTCGAAGGAGTGTTCAAGTTTTTTTTGTTATCAAAAAATTGTACACCTCCGTTGCGATGCCTTTAACAAATGACCGACTTTGTCTTCGTCAGACATATTTGCGTTGACGATCCCGCAAAGCTTCAACACTTCTTCAATGTAGGTTGTGCACGTCTAGCCGGGCAACTGAGCCTTACGTGACAGCGTTTGCTCAGCTTTCTTTTTCATGGAACTCGTGTCCCCAAAGCAGGCCTTCAGTTCCTTAACAAATATACCCTAGTGGGGAGGACATATTCACGGTTCTCAAACCAAAGCAAGGCTGTCCCGGCATGGAAAAATGCTACGTTCACGAGCTTCGCCGGTGCGCTCCATTCGTAGTAGCGGCTCACTCTGTCGAATTTTTTAGCCAAGCGTCCACGTCTTCGTCAGTTTTACCTGAGAAAATTCGTGGCTCAGGTGCCCAGTAGTCTGGTTGTCGAGGTCGACGGCCACCTTGTGCCGTGTCGATGGCACTGGTAGATGCAGCAGCGTAGGACGTCGATGGGATTGCTGTATCGTCGTTCATGCTGATGTTGTCTGGGGGTAGGCCAGCTAAGCGTCTGCTTCTTCGAAGAACTTCTGCTGCGGGGTCCAGGAGGGCAAGTCACCCAGCACCGCTCCACCAAAGCTGGTACGGATGTGATGGGTTTATTTACAATGAAAAATGTCAGCGATCTACCGTCACTGCCGAATCACCATCGCTCGAGCGCGTCCGATCTTTTCTTCTTTCTCGCTCTTTCAGGCCGCGTTACAATATATATTATATATATATATTGTAGTGAAGAAGATAAGTGCTACTCGGATAGTCAGGGGGTATGACTCAGTCTGTGAAGAGAACGACGTTTGGTTGGCTGGGTACACAGGCGGGTTGCGCCATTACCACTTCACTTGTCGTGACCGCTCTGCTGTTTTATAAAAGAGTGCCACTCTAAGACGCCTCATTTTAATTGGTGGAGCTGCTGGGTAACGCATAACCCAGTAATTGCGAAACCGTACGTTGCCTCCAGTTGCTACGATGTCCACGGACGACGATTAGCAGGCGGCCACCTCGGCTCCAACTACTGCAGCTCCTGTCTGTCTCGGCTTTTTTCGGCAATGTGATCCGCCTACCTTCAGTCGAACCGATGACAAGGACGTGGAAGACTGGCTCGACGAATACAACCGGGTGAGCAAGCACAACAAGTGGGACGATGTGCACAAGCTTACTGTAGTCCAATTCTATTTGACAGACGTCGCCAGTTTGTGGTACCGTAATAACGAGAGAGACCTCCCCACCTGGTCGGCCTTCCTAACGGCGTTTGCAAACTTCTTTGGCCGCCCAGCGTTTCGAAAACTACGGGCCAATCAACGCTTGCGTAATAGGGCTCACCAGAATGGTGAGAATTACACCAGGTATATCGAAGATGTGGTCGACCTTTGCCGGTGTGTCAACTCGGCCATGACAGAAACCGAGAAGATCAAACACATCTTAAAAGACCTGACTGACGACGCATTTCAGATGCTTGTCGCCAAGAGCCCACAAACGGTAGCGGAAGTGATCCAACTTTGTCAGAGTTATGAAGAGCTCTGGAAACAGCGTGACACCACTCGTCGGGCCAGCGCGCCATATGCAACAATCTCCGCGTTAACGTCGGCTGGCACTGCTATAGACCACACTAGTTTGTTTCTCGAAATCGAGCAATTTGCAGGAGAGGAGATCGCACACCAGTTGTCCCTCATGCCTTATACCTCCGAAGGTGTCCCATCTACTTTAGCGCCATCAATACAGCGAGTAGTTCAGGAGCAAGTGTCCGAGGCGCTCACGCATTACTCGTGGCTGCTCACGCATTACTCTCACGCATTACTTGTGGCTGCTCCACAGACCTATGCCAAAGCACTGAACGGAACCCGACGTCCGCCTGTCGCGAACGCCCACGTTTCTTTGTCACGAACGCCTACGTCCACGCGCCTCTTTGTCGTACCGACTGAGCCTATGTACCAGGCTGCCCGTCCTTTTTCCCGGCCACCACCACCACGCTTTCAGAACCCTTGGCGAACTCAAGACAACCGCCCCATATGCTTCGCCTGTGGAATTGCGGGTCACGTGGCACGATTTTGTGAACGGCGTGAGTTTTTCCTGCGTGACAACGTCCGGCCCCACAATTCTCATTTCTCACCACGACCGGAGCCTGCTCTATCTGGCGAGCCTGCCACCATGGATACATCACCTCGCCGGAACTTCAGCAGACACCAGTCGCCTTCACCTCACCACCATTCCCTTTCCCCTATGCTACGCCGACCTCGCCCAGTCCCTGAGGAAATCTAGGAGCCGGAGTTCCGGGGACAAGAACTGCAGATCTTTCGAACTCTACAAGACCTTGTTTTTCGCCATCCAACGTCGTTGCTGTCTCCGTTGAAGGTATACCTGTTTTTTTTATTGGTTGACACTGGCGCCGCAGTGTCTGTAATGACTGAAATACTTTGTCGTCGACTAAAAAAGTCACAATGCCTCTGCACGACTTCGTTTTGAGCACTGCGAGCGAGCAACGAATTCGCCCTTAGCTGCATGGACAGCACATGTCGCTATTGCTGACAATATTTATTTCGTCGAGATTGTAGTGCTCGCGCAGTGTTCCCATGACATTATCTTAGGCTGAGACTTTCTCTGCACTCATGATGCCGTCATCGACTGTGCTCGCACCGAAGTAGAGGTGGCGCCGTTATGCGACGCTGTGTCAGTCGACTCACCCCTTTCACCTGCAAAAATTTTCGTTGCCGCCGACACTTCGATACCCCCGTTCTCATCCGCCCTAGTTCCGCTTTCCTGTGACGTCTCTAGTGGCTCAACTGTTCTTTTTACGCCTTCTGAAACCGCTGTTTGCCGCAACTGCTTCCTGATCTCTTTCGCCGTTCTGAACACTCCCGATGGATCAAGTGCAATTTATGTTTCCAATCCGTTTCCCTCGCCTTCCAAGTTACTGTGTGAAGAGTGCCTGGGGTTTGCCGATGACGATGATGCCTCGAGTGCACGTGTAGTTGCTGACCACTCGACTACACTACCTATTGATGCTGTTGATTGTTGCGCGTCACGCTCTTCCCCATCATTCACCGACGCAATTTCGCACTGCATAGACACCAACTTTACGGCCCAGCAGCGCGGCGACATCATCGCCCTCCTCGAGCGCTTCTGCGCCAGCTTCAATCACCAACAACTGACTTTGGGCCGTGCTTCCACAGTATCTCACGAAACCTACACTGGCCTTCACGCTCATTTACGTCAGCGTCCGTATCGGGTATCGGCATCTGAGCGTCGTATAAACGCGGAGCAAGTTGACGACATGTTGTAACGCGGCGTTTTCGAGCTCTATAACAGCCCGTGGGCCTCCCCAGTTGTTCTAGTCAAGAAAAAGAATGGCTCAATAAGGTTCTGGGGCGACTATCGCCGGTTAATAAGATCACGCGCAAGGATGTTTACCCGCTACCTCGCATAGACGATGCCCTTGACTGCTTACAAGGCACGGAGTTCTTCTCGTCACTAGATCTGCGCTCAGATGATCGGCAGGTTCCCATGGCCGAGGCTGATCGCCCCAAGACGGCTTTCGTTACCCTGATGGCTTATACGAATTTAACGTCATGCCATTCGGGCTCTGCAATGTGCCTGCCACTTTCGAGCGCATGATCGACATCCTCCGCGGCCTGAAATGGCAGACATGTCTGTGTTATTTAGACGATGTCATGATATTTTCAAGCGACCTTTCAACGCATCTTCAGTGCCTCGAGACAGTGCTTACGTGCCTCACCTTCGCCGGTCTACATCTAAACTTGAAGAAGTTCTGCATCAGCGCATGAAAACTGCTAATTTTGGGCCTTGATGTATCCAGAGATGGCCATCTTCCGGATCCGACAAAACTCCCTGCCGTTGCCGAATTTCCTAAGCCAAACACCTTAAAGAACTTCGCAGCTTCCTCGGTTTGTGTTCATATTTTCGTCGTTTTATTCGCAACTTCGCCTCCATCATATCACCCTTGACTGACCTTCTTGCCGGACACAGTCACCTTTCTAGTTGGTTATCAGCTAGTGATGATGCATTCGCCACACTCCGCCACCTTTTTCCGTCACCTTCTATACTGCGACATTTCGATCCTCTTGCCCCGACGGAAATACGCATGGATGCTAGCGGAGTTTCATTTCATTTCATTTCATTTTATTTCCTTAAAGACCCCATTGAAGGGGTATTACATAAGGGGTGGGTACATATATGAAAACGTGAAAGCCATTTTTTTTACAATGCAAGGTAATTTGTTACGGTGCTCAAAAAGGTGGTAGGACAGGTTATGGCGATGATTTCGTTAGAAAGGCCGTTCCAGTCTGTAGCTGCACGAAAAAAGAATGAGGACGAAAAAGTGACGGTGCGCGTACGCGGCCGCTCAACTTGTTGCGGGTGACCAGTGCGATGGGAGATGCGTGCCGGAGGAAGAATGTATGGTGGCCTGCCGAGCGAGCTGTAAAAAAAAACTTGTGAAAAAGGGAAAGACTAGTAATGCGGCGACGAGATGCAAGCAATGATAGGCCAGATTCTGTTTTCAGTGCTGATATGCTGACGTCGTAAGAGTACGTAGAATGAATAAATCGTGTGGCTCGATTTTGAAGTGACTCGAGTTGATTGATGAGATACGCTTGATGCGGGCTCCAAATGGCTGATGCGTATTCGATCTTCGTCCTTACGAGAGATTGATAAGCTAGTAATTTGACATTATTAGGAGCGTGACGCAAATGGCGTTTTAAAAACCCGAGTGTTTTGTTAGCAGATGCAATGATGTTCGCAATATGCGTTGCCCAGGTTAAATCGCTACAAAGGGTTACTCCGAGATATTTATAGGAAGGAACTAATTCGAGGTTTGTGTCAGCAATTTGGTACGGGAATACTATCGGATTTCGATGGCGGTGAAAGGAAACAGTTCTACATTTGTTAGGGTTGAGTTCCATTAGCCAAAGGTTACACCAATCCTGTAAGCTTAGTAAGTCAGTTTGAAGAGACGTGTTATCCGAAACGTTGTTTATTTTACGATAAATAACGCAGTCGTCTGCAAACATGCGTATGTTAGAAGATACATGTAATGGTAGGTCATCAATGTAAATCAAAAACAGAAGCGGGCCTAGGACAGACCCTTGAGGGACACCTGAGGTTACCGGGGTAGTGTTAGACATTTGATTGTTGACGAAAACTGATTGTGAACGATTAGTTAAGAATTCTTTAATCCATGCTAATACGTCATCATTTAAATTCAACGCGGCAAGCTTTAGTAGTAGGCGCTCATGAGGAACTTTGTCAAATGCCTTTGCGAAATCGATGAAGATGGCGTCAGTCTGAAGGTTAGAGTCAAGGTTAACATGCAGGTCATGAACAAACATAGCTAGCTGCGTTTCACACGAATACCCTTTCCTAAAGCCATGCTGCGCAGGATGAAAAAATTATTGGAATCAAGGAAATCCATGATATGTGTGTAGATGATATGCTCGGGGAGTTTGCAGGGTACGCTGGTTAATGAAATGGGACGATAATTTAATGGTGATTGTTTGTTACCTGATTTGTGGACTGGAACGACACTTCCGTGCTTCCAATCTGGAGGCAGCATTCCTGTTGAAACTGATTGTGAAAATAGTAGACACAGATACGCTGCACAGATATGTTTAGTATTTTTCAGGAGTTTGGATGTAATGTTGTCTACACCAGCTGTGCTCGCTCAGCGTAAACCCGGATTTGATGAGTACGTCGTTTCTTACGCCAGCCGTGCACTCACAAAAGCAGAAGCCAACTATTCAGTCACCGTAAAAGAGTGCCTAGCCATCATATGAGCCATAGGCAAGTTTCGACGCTATCTTTACGCGCGCCCATTCAGCGTGGTTACAGATCACCATGCATTATGTTGGCTCTCCTCGTTAAAAGATCCCACCTGCCGGCTCGCAAACTGAGCGCTTTGGCTACAAGAGTACGACATTCACGTCGTTTACCGATCTGGCCGAAAACATTCCGATGCAGACGCTTTGTCCCGATCACCTCTACGATGTTTTGACAAGTCGCCGTCTTCGCCTGCCCCCGCCACATCTGCACTTAGTGTCCGCGACATGCTACAGGAGCAACGCCCCGCCGCGGTGGTCTAGTGGCTAAGGTACTCGGCTGCTGACCCGCAGGTCGCGGGTTCAAATCCCGGCTGCTGCGGCTGCATTTCCGATGGAGGCAGAAATGTCGTAGGCCCGTGTGCTCAGATTTGGGTGCACGTTAAAGAACCCCAAGTGGTCAAAATTTCCGGAGCCCTCATTTACAGCGTCTCTCATATTCATATGGTGGTTTTGGGACGTTAAACCCCACAAATCAATCAATGCTACAGGAGCAACAAAAAGATCATTGGATCGCTTAACTTATCAACTTGTTCAGTCTAACTCCCTCGCAAAATATCCCTAGAGGTACGCGCCGTCAAATACAGCACTTCGTTATCAGAGATGGTTCACTATACACACGGAATTATCTCTCCGAAGGACGCCAAAGGCTCCTAGTTATTCCCAGACGTCTCCACTCAGACAGATGCGCCTCCTTTCATGATGACCCACAATGCGCCCATACTGGAGTGTTAAAAACCTACACCCACCTGTTTTGCCGCTACTACTGGCGTGGAATGTATCGCTTCGTTCGTCGCTACGTACGTTCCTGTCTTGCTTGCCAGTGCCGGAAGAATCTCACTCCAAGTTCTCCAGCTTCACTACCACCCATACCTTGTCCTGCCCGACCATTTGACCGTGTTGGTATCGATCTGTATGGACTTCTTCCGATTTCACCGGCAGGAAATCGCTGGGTAATCGTCGCTATCAATCACCTTACACGCTACGCAGAAACGTCACCACCCTCTTTTACGTCAGCAAGTGACGTCGGTCATTTCATATTTGCATCAGATCATTTTACGTCACGGTGCACCACGTGAGCTCCTGAGTGACGAGAGCATGTGTTTTTGTCGAACGCCGTCGAATCGCTTTTCGAAGAATGCAAGTCATTCATCGCACACCACCGCATATCATCCCCAAACTAATGGCATTACAGAACGATTCAACCGTACATTAGGAGATATGCCGTCAATGTACGGCGCAACCGATCACTCCAACTGGGACAGTTCTCTCCCTTTTGTAACATACGTGCATAATACTGCTGTCCAGACAACCACTGGTTTTTCTCCATACTTCCTCCTTTATGGTCGCGAGCCCTCTTGCACGCTAGACACCATCTTTCCTTACCGCCCAAATATTACTGAGTCGTCGACGATGTCAGAAGCTGCTAAATACGCGGAAAAGTGTCGTCAGCTTGCCCGCTCCCTAACAAGTGCTGAACAGCAACGCCAGAAACACAACCGCTATAGCCCAACGCCTCCGGCTTCTTATGCATCGGATGACCTTGTCTTGCTTCGCATTCCTTCAACCAGCCCTGGTCTCTCAACAAAACTGATGTGCAAGTATAACGGTCCTTACCGTGTAGTTAAACAAATTTCACTCGTCCATTACATCGTGGAGCCACTTGAGCAACCCCATGATCAACGACGCCGTGGACGTGAAACCGTCCACACAGATTGCCCGAAACCGTATTACGATCCCTCTATTGTCTTCTGCCCACGAGTCGCCAGGATGGCTCTTTTCCGGAGGGGAGGAAAAATGTAGTGAAGAAGATGAGTGCTACTCGGATAGGCAGAGTGTATCACTCAGTCTGTGAACAAGACGACGTTTGGTTGGCTGGGTACACAGGCTTGTTCCGCCATTACCACTTAAATTGTCGTGACCGCTCTCCTGTTTTATAAAAGAGTGGCGCTCTGAAATGTCTAATTTTACAATATATATATATATATATATATATATATATATATATATATATATATATATATATATATATATATATATAAGTATACGCCTCTAAAATACTGTTAATTGGTAATGTTTCGATTGGATACTGATCTTCATCAGACAAAATTTTGTAGGCTCCGACGCGCTTTTATGCCATCGTCCAGCCGAGAGAGGGAGATAGAGAAAAGGAGAGAAAAAGAAAAATATACATATGCCAGTGGCCCAACTACCCATCCTGCACTGATAAGCAGCCAAACGGCCACGTGTGCGTCGCACGTGGCCGTTTGCACGTGGCCGTAGCACGTGGCCGTTTGGCACGTGCACATAGCACGTGCCCTTAAAAAAACCGCACCTGGGCCGGTGGCAATATCACCCATTTTACGCTGATAAGTAGTCAAACGACCACGTGTGCATACTACCAATGACAGGTGCAATTTGTAAAGAAGAAAAAAAAAACGAGTGGTCAAACAACTTACCATCGCGGCAAGTTTTTTGGTTCAGGTGGCTAAACTAGGCAAATTCCAGTGATAAACTGTTTGACTCTTCAGATTCACTTCTTATCAGTATTCTGGGTAGCTTGTAAAGAATACCAAAGTACATTCCTTGCGATGATTGTCACTGTCGCGTTCCACTTGTTCTCCCCCACCATAGTTGCTCTTGAAGCCTGGCGAGGAGGGCTACGTCAGAACGATGTGATAAAATAAAAAAAGAAAAAGAGAGAGAAGAACATCAAACAAGGTCTACGCGTGTCAAGGCTCCGCACGTGAGGAATAGGCACATGCCAGGCAGCTACGATCTCCGGTCAGTGGCTCAAGCACCTTAAATATATGGTGGAGGTTTTTTTCAGATTTTTACTTCGGGGGTAGAATGTGTCATTTTACTTGGTTGTCTGGTGAGTTATTTCTTTGAGGGGGGGGGGTTAAGGATTCTTGGACAGTGGTTCACCTTCCTCGGAATACGCGTGCCCATGCTGCACAACCGAACACGTGCTGATCGAAATCAGAAGAAACGAAAACTGATAATTATAAAAAGCTTTTGGTTGGGTTAAATGTGATCTTGAATCTTCCAGAGCGCGAATCGAAGAAAGTATGATTGGAGTGTTATTTAGACCAGCTTTTAATGTATGAAATTTATAAATCATGTATCATTCGCGCTGTTCACGTGCCCTTGTGCTAGGGAAACCGCTTTGTAAGAGTGTGACCCTTATGGAATCAAATGGGTGGTTTCCGCAGTTAATATGCCGAGATAGAGGCAGATCCGGAAGTGAATGAACATGCGAATGGTGGTTATTGAAGCGGACGCGAAAGGCTGTGTCAGTGTGTCCTATGTATTGAATATCGCATCTTCCGCACTCGAGAAGGTATATTGGATTGGAGCTGTCACAGTTAAAATTTGAATTAATGAAGTACCTGAAATCGAATTGTGTGCTTTAAGCAACGTTGGTTACCTGTATGATGATGATATATGGTGTTTTTTGGCGCAAGGGCCATTTGATGGCCAAAGAGCGCCAATTCATGGGACAAGGAATGTGGACGATGATTGTGATTAGCGGCTGTATAAGGGCCATAAAATTCCTCGCGGTAAGGCGGGTAAAAACATACAAGTAATAAAAACATGACCATGCCGTGAAAGGTGTGTGTGGTGCGAATAGATGACAAAAGTTAGTGATAATAAAAACGATGGTGGACACGTATGGCATTAGCACACGTGCCTCACTCGTTCATACCCTTGCGTCCAACGGCCGTGAGGCAAGTGCTTTCTTGTGTAGCCATCGCAGCGAAAACCTCTCTGGAGAGGTCGTGCTACGGAATGCCCGGGTATATGATAAGAAAACTATGAATTTCTTTTAAAAACGCTAACAATGATTTGTGACTAAAAGCGGTTTCCTACCGACAAACATTGCAGGGTGTAAAGGTATATGTTGTCGGTAGGGTAATGGAAAGTGTTGTTTTCTTAGAGTGTTCAACTGTTTGCACTGAATTAAATTGTGAAGAACTGTTAGTGCTTCACCACATCTGTCACACAGTGGTGGGTCACAACCGGACAAAAGATATTAGTGTGTCTTGTATGTGTGTCCTATCCTGAGTCTCGTTAGTATTACCTCTGTGAGACGCGATTTTGATACTGGCAGCCAATGACGAAGGTGTGGCTTAACAATGTGTAGTTTGTTTTGTGTGTGTGTATCCCACTTGTTCTGGCAGTAGTCCCTGAGGTTTCGTTTAAGAGACGGTTTAAGATCAAGGGCCGGGATTGATATGGGTGTAAGGGCAGTGCTTTTGTGGACGGATGCAGCGAGCTGATCCGCCCTCACGTTGCCTTGAATCTCACGGTGCCCTGGCACCCAGCACACTACAACATGTTGTTTGAGTGGGTAGAGTGTGCACAAAAGGAAGTAAAGTGAGACAAGGACTGCGTTTTTTTGTTTTTTAAGACTGTGCAGAGCCGCTACCACACAGAGGGAGTCTGTATAAATTACTGTTTTTTGTATTTGTAATTGTTTGATGTGTTTAGCTGCCACAAGTATCGCGTAAGCTTCTGCTGTGAAGATACTTGTGCCTGGATGTAGAGGGCCAGCATCCGAAAAGGATGGGCCGACAGCAGCGTAGGACACAGAGTAGTTGGACTTGGAGGTATCTGTAAAGAACTCACGACGTGTGTATTTGTGTTGAAGTTCCACGAAGTATGTTCGGATATGGGCAATAGGCGCATGTTTTGTAACTTCTAGAAAGGACACATCGCAGTCTATAGTCTGCCATTGCCACGGTGGCGGATATGCTATAGGAGCCATTAAACTGTGTTCAAGTGAGACTCCAGTTTCCTCAGCTAGACTTTTCAGGCGAATTGAGAAGGGCTGCCTCATCGAAGGCCTGTTTTGAAACAGAATTGAGCTCGAGAAATCATTAGGAGTAGAGTATGAGGGGTGCTTCTTATCCGCTTTCACTTTAAGGAAATAAACAAAGGACATGTAAGTTCTCTGCAGATGAAGCGACCACTCAATTGACTCAAGATAAAGGCTTTCTATGGGGCTGGTGCGACAAGCACCCGTAGAAAGGCGGATGCCCAAATGGTGCACGGGGTCCAGCATCTTCAAAGCAATTTGCGTTGCAGACTGATAAACAACGGCCCCATAATCTGAGCGGGAGCGAATCAGGCTTCTATACAGGTTCATGAGGCATTGCCTGTCACTACCCCACGTAGTACGTGACAACACTTTTATAACATTCATGGCTTCTAAATATTTTGTTTTTAAATACTTGATGTGTGATACGAAGGTCAACTTGTTGTCTTAGATTATGCCTAGGAATTTATGCTCCGCATTGACAAACAGACGTTGACCGTTCAGTTCAATGCCTAGTTCTGAGTGCATGCCTCTCTTTCGGGAGAACAAGACACGCATGCTTTTTTCTGGGTTCAGCCGGAATCCGTTTTCCTGTGCCCATTTGGAGACCTTGTTTAAACCTAACTGAACCTGCCACTCACACATTGCTAGGTTGCATGACTTAAAGCCAAGCTGGACGTCATCGAGATATGTGGAATAAAACATGATGCGGGGGATGGACAGGTGCAAGGAATTCATTTTGATAATAAAAAGTGTACAACTAAGTACACCACCTTGCGGTACTCCCGTTTCTTTCACAAATGTTTGCGAGAGAATACTGCCCACACGGACACGGAATTTCCGATTGGACAAGTGACTCTCGATTACGGAAAGCATTCTACCGCGCAGACCCAGGTGAGACAAGTCTCTTAATATGCCAAAACGCCATGTTGTGTCATAAGCCTTCTCGATATCGAGAAACACTGAGAGGAAGTATTGTTTGTGGACAAAAGTGTGTCGGATCTGTGCCTCGATACGCACCAAATGGTCGGTGGTGGATCTACCCTCTCGAAACCCGCACTGAAATTGGTCGAGCAGATTGTGTGTTTCAATGAAATGTAAAAGTCGGCGGTTTATCATTTTTTCAAAAAGTTTACAAAGGCAGCTGGTTAGTGCAATTGGCCTATAACTTGAAACAGAGGAAGGGTCCTTGCCCTGTTTCAAAATAGGGATAACAATGGCTTCTTTCCAGGAAGTAGGTATGGTGCAAGAAAGCCAGATAGCATTGTATAGGGAGAGTAAAGTTTTTCGCGTTTCAATCGGCAGGTTTTTCAACATTTCATACATGACATGGTCGTGGCCTGGGGAAGAATTTCTGCAGAAATTTAGTGATGTTTGTAGCTCAGCTAAGTTGAAAGGTTGGTTGTATGCCTCGTATTTTGTACACTTGTATTCCAGTTTCTGCTTTTCAATTTTTGCTTTATATCTTAGAAAAGCTTCAGTATAGTGTGACGAGCTAGAGACCTGCTCGAAGTGTGCACCGAGGAAGTTCGCCTGATCTTCCAGGCTGTCACCCTGTGTGTTCACGAGTGGGAGCGAATGCACTTGTCTTCCTGCTACTCTACCAACCATGTTCCAGACTTTAGCCTCTTGGGTATGAAAATTAATCCCAGATAAAAACTTGTGCCAGCTTTCTCTTCTGGCCTGCCAACGCGTTCTCCTGGCCTGAGACTTCATTTTCTTAAAAGTGGCAAGATTTTCGGCTGTCGGTGAGTTCCGAAGCACCCTCCATGCTTTGTTTTGCTGCCTGCGTGCATTTTGGCACTCTGAGTTCCATCATGGTACACGTCGTTTTCGATGATGTCCATTCGTTTTTGGTATGCTTTTTGTTGCTGCATTGATCAGAGATGCTGTGAAGTAGTCGACAGCCGCTTCAATGTCTAAAGTGCATATGTCGGGCCAATTTATATGTGTGATGGTATAAAACTGTTCCCAGTTGGCTTTGCTTAATAGCCATTTTGGAACCTGGAGCGGGCATTCAGTTGATGTAGATGTGCTCAAAACTACGGGAAAATGGTCACTTCCGTAGGTATTTGTGATGACTTTCCAGTGAAGTAGAGGCACAAGCGATGGAGATACTATGCTCAGGTCTTTTGATGAATAGGTATTGTTAGCGAGGTTATAATAGGTTGGTTCTTTCCGATTCAGGAGACACACGCTTGAAGAGAGAAGAAACTGTTCAATCAGTCGACCTCGGGCGTCACAACTAGAGTCGCCCCATAGCCTGTTATGTGCATTAAAGTCGCCTAGAACAAGATAGGGTTCGGGAAGCTCATCCATCAAATACTGGAATCCATGTTTGCGTAGTTGAATATGTGGAGGTATGTATAAAGAGCAAACGGTGACAAGTCTGCCTAGAAGCACCACTCGAACAGCCACTGCCTCAAGAGACGTTTGGAGTTTCAAGTGTTTACACGCTAAACCTTGCTTAACTATAACAGCTACACCTCCAGATGATGCCACGGCATCATCACGGTCATTTCGGAAAATAATGTAACTGCGTAGAAAGTTGGTGTGTTTAGATTTTAAGTGTGTTTCCTGTACACACAGCACTTTTAGTGAGTGAATGTGTAGAAGTTCTTGGACATCGTCGAGGTTAGTGAGAAGGCCTCTGACATTCCATTGTAGAATCTGTGTTTCCATATTTGATGGAAAGTGGTGCTGTGCGTACGAAAATGAAGTGGCTGTTCAAGTGGGAAGTTGTAACTTAAGTAGCAGGGCCGTTGTCGGGCCCTGTTATTGGTTTCTTGGTTCTTTTAGCGCGCTCTATGGAGCCACGCCACGTTTCCGGCAACTAAGGTACCGTGTTTGTGTCCATTGCCTCACGTGAAGCACTGGACGCCCGCGTACGCGAGCTGCTGCTGCGTATTTGCGACCTCGCCTGGTGAGACGTGGTCGGTCGACCCGACGACCCTGGAGTCACCTGAGTCTCTGGCTTGGTAGGTGGAGCAGGTTTGGCTGCTTCCACCATAGGGGTGGCCACCACACCCGACGGCTCACTTTGCGTGGGCCTAGGTAGTGGCGGAGGGTGATGCGACGCTGCCCCCTGACGCGCCGCATCAGCGTAAGTTGTGCCGTGAAAAGCCGAACACCTTCGGCGTGCTTCCTTGAAGGAGATATTTTCGCGAATCTTCAGTGTAATAATGTCTTTTTCTTTTTTCCACTGAGGACAAGAACGTGAATATGATGCGTGGTCTCCGTCACAGTTTACACAATGTAGGGTTTCATTACAATTGTAAGAGATGTGGCCTTGGGCACCGCATTTCGCGCAAGCAGGTCGACCACGACAGCTCTGAGAGCCATGGCCCTACCTTTGACACTGGTAACATCGGCGGGGGTTTGGTATGTAGGGTCTGATCGGTGTCTTTGTATAGCCAGTTTCTATTGTTTGTGGTAGTTCACTGGTGGCAAAGGTCAGTATCGAGTGTTTCGTGGGGGTTTCCTGATTGTTCCTTCGTATAGTGATTCGCTTCACGTTGGTCATATTCTGTTCTTTCCAGCAACGAGGAGTTCAGCCTCCGTCAGGTCAAGGAGGTCTGTGTCAGAAACAACTCCACGTGCAGAATTCATGGCTCGATGAGGTGTTACGCTGATGGGGATGTCACCGAATGTTGCAAGGTTCTTTAGTTCGTCAAATTGTGTTTTGTCACGGAGTTCTAAAAGAAGGTCACCACTAGCCATTTTTGTAACTTTGTAGCCATCACCCAATTTGGCTGACAGGGACCGCGATACTATGAACGGGGACACTGTTCTGGCTGTTTTGTTGGGCTTCTCACTGTGTACAACATGATAACGAGAGAATACTTCTTTGGGTCGGCTGAAAAAGGAAAATTCTTCGGTGCGTACGCGCTTTGAAGCGGCACAATCATTGAGGAGTGGAAAACTTCTCTGCATGATAGAGGAATGTTATTCAGTAACGATGGCGGCCACCCACCACGGAGCCCAACGAGGGGACGCTACAAGGTTCATGAAACGAGAAACATGCAGACGCCAGCCGTACACCGCTACGATAAACTAATGCGCGTAGGCCAAGGTTGGCTAGTTGCACAAGGTTAACCCAAGCCGCCCATGAAAATGGGGAAGTAACAGAAGAAATTAGAGGACAGGATAGATTTAAAGAGGAGAAAAGACGAAGATGTGGGGGAGAGAGAGATAGGAAAATGCGACTGCCGAATTCCCCTGGGTGGGTCAGCCCAGGGGTGCCGTCTACGTGAAGCCGGGGCCAAAGGGGCGTGTTACCTCTGCCGGGGGGCCTTAAAGGTCCAATCACTCAGCGTCGGCTAAACCTCCAGGATCCCTTTTTTCCCGGACACGGCAAAGCCACGCACGGCTAGGCGTGGGAGGGAGTAGAAACTCCCCCGTTAGCTCGGGTCCGTGGTGTCGCTACACACCAAACGCCTACTTGCGCAGGCGCCCCTTCAGGGTTGGTTACCTGTATGTGTTTGCACACCTTGCAGCGGGCTTTGCCACATTGCTTACTTCCGGTTATAGACGTCTTCTTGGTTTTTGACCGCACAAGATAGTCTTTATTGTTTTCGGGGCGTCTATATACCACTCGTGGAGGGGAAGCAAAAACTTTTGATAGCCGTTCACTGTGTTGTAAGATGTTAAAGTGTTTCTTTAGAATTTTGTTTACGTTAGGGGGGTTGCTACCAAATGTCAGAAACAAGCATTTCCGTCCCTCTTGTTACAATTCTTTCTGCTCGTCAAGTAGCTGCTGGCGATCAAGGTTCGCCGCTTTGTGTATGGCGTCGTTGACTATGGAAGGAGTATGATATTGTTTTGAATGTACCTTGGGCAAGTTCTCTGCATTGGCCTCCAAGTCTTTGGAACGGGGGCAAATTCTTTTGAATCAGTGAGCTTGGGAGTACGGGATGGATCTCTTGCAGTGACGAGGGTGACAGCTATCGAAATGAAGGTATTACTGCCTGTCTTTAGGCTTTTTGTACACGTTAGTAGCTAATGACCCGTCGTTTACTGTTACGTGGACGTCCAGAAAATTTATTTCAGTTGTTGAGTATGAATAAGTGAACGTTATGTCTTGATGAACTTCGTTGAACGATTCTATGAAATTAATTAAGCTGTCCTGTGTGTCTGTCCAAATAATAAAAATATCATCGAGGAATCGTCTGTAGAGAAGTGGCTGAATTTTCTGGGTTGATAGAAACTTTGTTTTAAGGTCATTCATAAAGGTGTTTGCGTAGTTAGGTGCCATGTGAGTCCCCATAGCCGTGCCATTAATTTGTAAGTAGTATTGGAAAGAAAACTCGAAGCGGTTGAGCTGGAGAACCAACTTAGCGAGGGCATCAATGACTGTTGGGTTTGGAGAGTCATCAGATTTATGTCAACTATAGGCTTTTACTAGTACTTTGATGCTGTCACTGTGTGGAATATTGATGTAATGGGAAGTAACATCAAGAATTACAAGAAAGGCACCCTCAGGGATTATTAGATCTTTGATCGCCCTAATGAACTGGTTGGTATCACGTAGGTAGGAGCGTTGTGTAGGAGGTATGTTCTTAATTAGGGAGTCTAGGTAACTTGATATTGGTTGGATGAGGGTACCTCTTCCTGAAATAATTGGTTGGCCGGGGTTTCCTTTTTTGCCTATTTTCGGAAGCATATAAAACTGTCCTGGTTTGGCACGTGCTACAGTACGTGCCCTAGAGAGTTTAGGATCTAATTCTTTGAGCTCTACCAGATGATGGAGTGTGGTGGTTATTATTGCTGGATGTTCTTGGGTTGGATCTCTATCCAGTGGTTTTTAGAAAGATGTGTTGGTAAATTGGCAGGTGCCCTCTTGGATATATTCGGATTTATTTATTATTACAATTCCTCCTACTTTATCCGCTGGTTTTATAACGATGTCTGTTCGGTCACTGTGTGCCTTAAGTCCTTCATACTCCTTTCTTGAGAGGTTTTGGGCTGCTGCCGGTCTGTGTGTGTTATATTCCTGGAGTATGTCTTTTTGGATGTCTTCGATGTAGGTATCTAGATGCCTTTCCCGCTGAGAGCTTGGTGTCTACTTTTGCCCTGAATTAAAGGTACTTTGGTAGTGGTTTCTTTCTGGGGTTCATCAAAAAAGTATTCTTATCGGCGGAGATTCCGTGCGAAGTTATCGATATTTTGTAATAGGGAGAACCGATGGTATCGGCTAGTAGAGGGGAAAATGGGAGTCCACGCGAGATTACTGTCAGCTCATGACTGCTGAGTTTAACGTTGGAGAGGTTGATTATGTTTTCTTCTATGTTCTGTTGTAAGTTCATAGGGCCTCTCGGCCGGTCGTTTACGGTTTTATGCATCCTACCAAATTGTGGCACAACCAATGGTTGTGAACCTTCTGAATTGTCTGTGTATAGCTCGCGAAAGTTCAGAAGTTTACCCCTTGCTACTTTTTTTCTCCTTAATTTTTAGCATTTCCGCTGTCCTCTTTTTCTCAAATCATTCCAGTTCGGTAACTTCGATAGAGGATAGAGAAGCTTTAGATCTCGCTTGACATTCCGCCGCCCTCGGAGATGTGAGCACCCCTTCACGGTGCCCCACAACCAGTTCAGTTAATTTAGGTGAAGCAGATTCTAGAATAAGATTACATTCTTGAGTTTCCTCTTTGTCAAATCATGCATCGACGAACTAAATGATAGCTGAATGCCCCGAGGGGCGATACGTCACAAGTGCTGACACAGCCCTCGTGAAGTATGCCGTGCTCCTGGACTCTATTAGGAAAGAAAGGCCAGACATTGGAACCATATTTTTCGCCCTCGTGCTACCTCGAGGCTTCAACACGCGTCTCCGGCATCCGAATTGAAGGAAAGTTAACCACTTAAACAGGCAGGCACATCGTTTTAATAGCCGGCTGTCGAACTTGGGCAAAAGCCGCCAGAACGTGTTTTTTATCGACCATGCCATCCACCACTTCCCGGCACAAATGGTGCTGGCTGCGGAGGGCGTACAACCGAACCTCGCTGGCGTATTCTTGCTTGCGTGGAACATCTACAATGTGGTTCTGCATACTCAGAGGGACCACATGGGAGCCTGGAGGGACCACGTTCCCACCGCTGAAAGAAGCCACCGGTGCCAACAAAGCTAACATTTTCAGAGGCGCTCAAGTCGAGTACCCGGGCAAAGGGCAGCCAAGCAATCGCACAAGGGACCGCACAGGCCATCAGAACACCTACTTATTCGAAGAAAAAACGGGCAACAAAACCCCAACCTGTACGCACCGAGACCACGGCAACCTCATCGCCGAAAGTTACCGCGCTAGCACCAATAACTCGAAAGACTGCGAGAGCCACATCAATGGCTGGGGGAAGAAAACCATCTCAACGGCCCCGAGACGGAGAACCAAGACATTGAAGATTAAGGTCTCTACCACCCTCAACCAGACAAAGGTAAACTCAGCCCGAGCACGGCACGTCTACTTCAGCAGGCCAGCCACCGACCAGAAAGGACTGCGAGCCATCAGACTCCACTCCAGCGCCCGGGGAACAAACATCTGCTCTCTCCTCAAAAAGGTACGATCTCCGGAAATACTGTGGCTCAACTAGGTTATGACAGTCTGATCGCTCTAACCCATTGACTATTTCCCCCACAGACGAGACGCACCCTACACCCGATACACCCCGTTTTCTTAAACTAAGAAAAAATGTTGATAAACGTCTGCGCCATGAACTTCATGTGCGAACCCTCAAAATAGATTTACGTTACGGTATTGCCCCTCGGGGCAGTCAGCTATCATTTAGGTCGTCGATGCATGACTTTAACAAAGAGGAAACTCAAGAACGTAATCTTATTCTAGAATCTGCTTCACTTAAATTAACTGAACTCATCGTGGGGCACTGTGTAAGGGCGCTCACGTCTCTGAGGGTGGCGCAATGTCAAACGAGATCAAAAGCTTCCCTATCCTCTATTGAAGTTACTGAACTGGAACGTTTTGAGAAAAATAGGTCAGCAGAAATTCGAAAAATTAAGGAGAAAAAAAAGTAGCAAGGGGTAAACTTCTGAACTTTCGCGAGCTATACACAGACAATTCAGAAGGTTCACAACCATTGGTTGTGCCACAATTTGGTAGGATGCATAAAACCGTAAACGACCGGCCGAGAGGCCCTATGAATTTACAACAGAACATAGGAGAAAACATAATTAACATCTCCAACGTTCAACTCAGCAGTCATGAGCGGACAGTAATCTCGCGCGAACTCACAATTTGCCACTCTACTAGCCGATACAGGCAGTTCTCCTTATTACAATATCTCGATAACTTCGCACGGAATCTCCGCCAAGAGGAATACTTTTTCGACAAACCCCAGAAAGAAACCACTACCAAAGTACCTTTAATTCAGGGCAAAAGTGGACACCAAGTTCTCAGCGGGAAAGGCATCTAGATACCTACATCGAAGACATCCAAAAAGACATACTTCAGGAATATAACACACACAGACCGGCAGCAGCCCAAAACTTCACAAGAAAGGAGTATGAAGGACTTAAGGCACACAGTGACCGAACAGACATTGTTATAAAACCAGCGGATGAAGGAGGAGGAATTGAAATATTAAATAAATCTGACTATATCCTAGAGAACACCCGCCAATTAACCAACACATCTTTCTACAAACCACTGGATAAAGATCCAACCCTAGAACATCAAGCAATAATAACCACCACACTCCATGATCTGATAGAGTTCAAAGAATTAGATCCTCAACTCTCTAGGACACGTACTGTAGCACGTGCCAAACCAGGACGGTTTTATATGCTACCGAAAACACACAGAAAAGGACACCCCGGCCGACAAATAGTTTCACGAAGAGGTACCTTCACTGAACCAATATTAAGTTACTTAGACTACCTAATTAAGAACATACTTCCTACACACCCCTCCTACCTACGTGATACAAACCGTTTCATTAGGATGATCACAGATCAAATAATCTTTGAGGGTGCCTTTCTTGTAACTCTTGATGTTACTTCCCTTTACACCAATATTTCACACAGTGACGGCATCAAAGCACTAGTAGAAGTCTATAGTTCACATAAATCTGATGACTCACCGAACTCAATAGTTATTGAAACCCTCGCTAAGTTGGTTCTCCAGCTCAACAGCTTCGAGTTTTCTAATCAATACTACTTACAAATTAATGGCACGGCTATGGGGACTCACATGGCACCTAACCCTTAAGGTCATGCATAAACATCTTTATGCATGACCTTAAAACGAAGTTTCTATCAACCCAGAAAATTCAGCTAATTCTCTACAGATGCTTCCTCGATGATATTTTTATTATTCGGACAGACACACAGGACAGCTTAATTTTTTATAGAATCGTTCAACGAAGCTCATCCAGACATAATATTCACTTATTCATACTCAACAACTGAAATAAATTTTTGAACGTCCACGTAACCATAAACGACGGGTCATTAGCTACTAACGTTTACAAAAAGTCTAAAGACAGGCAGCAATATCTTAATTTCGATAGCTGTCACCCTCGTCCCTGCAAGACATCCATTCCGTACTCCCAGGCTCACCAATTCAAAAAAATTTGCTCCCGTTCCCAAGACTTTGAGGCCAACCCAGAGAGCTTGCGCAAGGTACTTTTAAAACAACATTATCCTCTTTCCATAGTGAACGACGCCTTACAAAAAGCGGCCAACCTAGATCGCCAGCGATTACTTTACCAGCAAAAAGAATTGAAATAAGAGGGACGGAAAAACTTGGTTCTAACATTTGGTAGCAACCCCCTAACGTAAACAAAATTCTAAAGAAACACTTTAACATGTTACAACAGAGTGAACGGCTATCAAAAGTTTTTCCTTCCCCTCCACGAGTGATATAGAGACGCCCCCAAAACATTGAAGATTATCTTGTGCGGTCGAAACCCGATAAGAGGTCTATGAATGGACGTCAGCCATGTGGCAAAGCCCGGTGCAAAGTTTGCAAACACATACAGGTAACCGACGTTGCTGAACGCACAGAATTTGATTTCAAGTGCTTCATGAATTCAAACCTTAACTGTGACAGCTCAAATCTAATATACAATCTAGAGTGCGGAAGATGCGGTATTGAATACATAGGACAGACGGACACAACCTTTAGGATCCGCTTCAATAACCAACGTTAACATGTTCATTCACTTCCGGATCTGCCTCTATCTCGGCTCATTAACTGCGGAAACCACATATTTGATTTTATAAAGGTCACACTCTTACAAAGCGGTTTCTATAGCACAATGGAACGTGAACAGTGCGAATTATACATGATTTATAAATTTAATACATTAAAAGCTGGTCTGAATAACACACCAGGCATACTTTCTTCGAGTCGCGCTCTGGAAGATTCAAGATAATATTTATCCTAACCATACGTTATTTTTATTATTTTTCTTCTGATTTCGCCCGGAACTCGTGTTCGGGCGCGCGGCTTGGGCACGCGAATTCCGAGGAAGGTGGACCACTGTCTAAGAATCCTTAACCCCCCCCCCCCTCAAAGAAATCACTCACCAGACAACCAAGTAAAATGACACATTCAACCCCCGAGGTAAAAATCTGAAAAACAACCTCCACTATAAAATTATTATGCTTGAGCCACTGACCGGAGATCGTAGCTGCCTGGCATGTGCCTATCCCTCATGTGCGGAGCCTTGACACGCGTAGCCCTTCTTTGTTTGTTCTCTCTCTTTCTCTTTTTTTAATTTGTCACATCGTTCGGACGTAGCCCTCCTCACCAGGCTTCAACAGCAACTATAAATGGGGAGAACAGGTGGAACACCACAGCGACAATGATCGCGAGGAATGTACTTTGGTATTCGTTACAAGCTACGGGGAAAGCTGATGAGAGGTGAATCTGAGGAGTCAAACATTTTATCACTGGAATTTGCCTAATTCAGCCACCTGGACCAAAAACTTGCCGTGATGGTATGTTGTTTGACCACTCCTTTTTTTTCCTTTACAAAAGGAACCTGCTATTGGTAATACGCACACGTCGTTGCTAGTTACATATGGCCAATATGTATATGGTCGTTTGACTACTTATAGGTGTATAATAGATGGTATAGCCTCTGACCCAGGTGCGTTTTTTTAAAGCACGTGCCATGCGTAATACGCAGACGTGGCTGTTTGGCTGCTTATCAGTGCATGATGGGTAGTTGGGCCACTGGTATATGTATATAATTATTTTGATCTCTCTCTTTTTTTATCTCTCTCTCTCGGCTCGACGATGGCATCAAAGCGCGTCGGAGCCTACGAAATTTTGTCTGATGAAGATCGGTCTCCGATAGAATCGTTCTCAATAAACAGTTCTTTAGAGGCGTATACTTATTTTCCCTTAATTCTACGGCGACCGAAGCCAGACTCTTTATAATCTACGTATATATATATATATATATATATATATATATATATATATATATATATATATATATATATATATATATATATATATATATATATATATATATATATATATATATATATAGACAGGCATGGTGGTTGAGTGGCTGTAGCGTTGCATATAGTGAAGTAGATCCTCCGTGACCTCCGTGAGCGGTCACAACGTGGTTTATTTCGACGTTTCGGACTAGAGTCTGGCCTTCATCAGGATTGAAGGTACAGTTTGTTAGTGTTCAGCTTTATACAATCTCAAATCAGAGGGGGGAGAAAAAAGAGGGGAAAAACAGAGAAAAAGAAAAAAAGAAGAAAAGAAAATAAAAGAGAAAAAGAACATAAGGTGGACTCCCCCCGGGTGCCCCGCTTTCACTCTTTCTTCCACATCCCCCTCCATCTCTCTTCCCTTTCTCCTTTTCACCTTTCTGCTCTCTGCGGTCTGTGTATGCTTCCTTTCACTAACGCATTCTTCCCGACCAGGCGGCGCCTCCTTGCTCTGGCGGTTTTGTGTGGGCAAAAAGAGCTTTTTTAAGAAGTTTAAGTCTCTAACTACTCAGCGCCCGTCGACAGTTCGTCGTAGAAAGAGGGGTGCCCCGTATTGCCGCAGTGGCTGGCAAGCGGGCGCAATGCGAATTCCTTGCCCACTTCTGGATTACGCGTGCAGTAGGGGCCTCCCGACTGTTTTGAGGGTTGCTGTTGGGCATGTCATGCTTGGCACAATTGATTGGGTAGTAAAGTAAAAACAGAAAACAGACGACAGCTGTACTTAGGAAGAGTAGTCACACTTGGCATTGTTTTGAGTTGTCCAGTGCTCTTCGCAGCTGCAGTGCCGTTAACTCAGTTACTATTTTCATTATTGCCGTTATTGTTTTCTAATGCTTTATTTGCTGCAAGTGTACCAGGATTCACATTTATTCCTTTATCGAGGGTGTTAAATCGGTGGATAAGGTATGACTCTCGTTGTGCACGTTCTTGATTTGATTTAAATCCCGTTGCTAAGAGCGTTACTGATAGTTTGTCGAATGCATGGTCGGGAAGATTGAGATGTTTTGATAGAGGTAGACTTGGGGCTGATTTCGCATGGGCTATGTGATTATTGAAGGGAATCCTAAATGTTGTTTCTGTTTGTCCTATGTACTGCATACTACACACGTTGCATTCGAGTAGATATACCACATTAGAGGAATCGCATTGTTAGGTTTCCTCATATGTTGATCGAAAACTTCGATTGTGTGCTGGTTGCTTTGTGTGTTTCTCGCATCGCCTTACATACAAGACATCGTGGTTTTAAACAAGTCGGCATGAATTATTGGGGAGAGATGTATTATTTTGAGAGTGGACAAGAGTGTCTTTGAGGTTACGTGGTCACCGGTAAACGACGCCTGGAGCGGATGGGAATGCGCGTTTCAGATGTTCACTTTGTTCCAGAATGTTGTAATGTTTAAGGATTTTGATTACAGTGGGAAAGTTTGTGCTGTAAGTCAAGCAGAGGTTTGTTCGCTGTGGGTCTTCTTGTAGTGGTCGCTTCATAGGTAAGTTTTCACGCGTGTATATATATATATATATATATATATATATATATATATATATATATATATATATATATATATATATATATATATATATATATATATATATCGAACCCGACCACAGAAACTGCACAACTATTTTGCCGGTTGTCACTTTTGCGTAATATACCTCTGTACAGCACACAACCGGTTACTCGCCGTTCTACCTCGTCCACGGTCGCTTCCCCTCTTCTTTCCTTGATGTTTCGTTCTTCTCTGCGCCTGTCAAACCATGTTCATCTTCAAGTGAAGAATACGTGTCTCGTCTACTTCATTGCCGCCAGCTGGCTCGCGTGAACACTGAAGCCAAGCAACAGGGTCGCAAGCTTGAATATTATGCCTCTCATCGTGCCGTGTCTTTCAGTCCTCGCGACGAAGTCCTCCTTCTTACACCCATTCGCACTCCTGGAGTGTGCGAGAAGTTTCAATTAAGTTTTATTGGCCCCTACACTGTCTTGGAGCAAACGTCTCCTGTGAATTATCGCATGGCACCCGTTCTTCTTCCGACGGACCGCCGCTACAGGGCAGCAGAAATAGTCCACGTATCCCGCATGAAGCCTTTCATACGGCGTTCCTCTTCGCTTTAAACTGCGGCCAAGAACTGCGGTCAGGATGACCGCTTTCACGTGTGTTGGGGGGGGGGGAGTTAGTGTAGGCATTCATTAAGCACATCTACTAACTTTACACATATTCATCATCATGAGTGGTCGTCATCTTCATCTGCTCTGGGGACTTGGCTTGTCTGAGTTCCGTGCCTTGGGCGTGGTCGCTTCATCGTGTCTTTTGGGCATAATAAAGGTTGCCTTACCGTTACAACACAATATATATATATATATATATATATATATATATATATATATATATATATATATATATATATATATATATATATATATATATATATATATATATATATATATATATATATATATATAATCTCAGAGGGTCGTGATGGACAAAGGGAGCAGAATGAATGTTTAAGCGAAGCTATTTATTTCGCCGAACTTGAGGCCATTGAATGGAAAATCGGATTACAGAAACACACAGACACGATAGCGGCGAACAGGGCGTCGGTGGTTGATCAACTGACACGTGGTAAATTGCGTTCGTCGGCTTTTATACTTGTGCGTCGAGCGTTGCTATCGCTAGCAACCACGTACGTTCTGGGACAATCTGTAATGTTCACGCTCTGCGCGTAATAACACTGGAAGGTTCGAAGATTATCTCGATGGTTCTTAGGTAATCGTCACGGTTTACTAACGGCAGCACTCATATGGGTAATTGTGCAATAACCAAACTTTACAAAGAAGTGTGGCAACAATTTTGAAAAATTCGCAGCATGAAGTCAATTATTATCAATATTTTATAAGAGATAAGAGGGGGCACCTGTGAAAAGAAGCATGTATTGAAGTATTTCAAATGTTTGTACAAATCATACAGCGCACTAAGAAATGAGCAAGTCGCTCTTGATGTATAATATATTCTAATATTTCATGAGTTATCTTGATGAGGACAATATAATCCTCATTTTAATCAGATCAGCAGACACCCAGTCCGAATTGCTCAACCAAAGAGCAAGTCTGTTGAAGCCTAGCCGGATCTACGAATCAACAGCCAACACGTTTGTTTCTTTCAACAAGGAACAGTCATCCATTTGACTGTGCATGCTCCTATCGTTATACTGTGAGCGCTTCGACATGCCGGGCGCATCTTAGCACAATAGTGTTTATGTTATGCATACTCCAGGTGAACATATTTTAACCACGTGGAGCTTTATTTCTCGAAAAAATGATGTTCCCTCCACTTTATATTGTGTGGTTTATATGTACTGAATGAATAGACGTGTCAACAGTTCCGCACCGGTGATGGCGTTAATAAAATATTTATGGGAAGTAAGACACAATGATGCAAAGAAAATAGCAACCTCTGATTCTAAAGATTCGTTGGCATTTATGCCGATTACAGTTTCATTATTTTTTGCCACCAATTAAAAACAACCCTTAAATTATCACGTCATTTTATGGCTAAACATTGCTTGCAAACGTTGCATGTGCGTTATTGTTTTTAAAAAGATGCAGTGTTCTTGCTTACATTGTCCATTTCGTTGTGGCCCCTGAAAGAGTTACAGACAAACTTGTAGAAGTCTTCGCATGGGTCTACGGAGAAGTCGAGCTTTTCTCGTAAGCGTTGTGCCAATGTCCGGCAGGGACACGATGAGCAGTCATATGAGGGTCGGAGAGGCGTCGGATAATGGTGTCGATCTTGTGGTGTTGTCACTGAGGCATTTGTTATGTGCGGGCTGGGCTCATCTGACGGTCGCATTACACCGTGAACAGGAATATCCGGAAAAGTGATAGATGGCAGTGTGTCAACCTGTTTGTAAGGCAGGAAGCACAGCATACGGTTATAGACTGCCTCTAGATGAGTTTAATAAACAAAGTCTACTTTTAACGCAGGGAGCAATGTACCAAGTGCATGTAAACTCTAATGACACTATCATCGGGGCTCGATAAGTTAACAAAAATATCCCCAGTTCAGGACCTTCCTGCTGACAATTATTATCTATCTATCTATCTATCTATCTATCTATCTATCTATCTATCTATCTATCTATCTATCTATCTATCTATCTATCTATCTATCTATCTATCTATCTAGCTAACTATGTATCTACCAATAACTGACCTTATATCCCAAATCGAATTATATCTATATGAATTATTTCTTGAATTTTGGAATGGCTAACAGATAAGTTTTCGAATATTCCCAACAGGACCAATATGAAAATTGTGAAAAGAGGCAGTGTTGCAGCTTGGTCAGTGTAGCTATAGCTAAAACAAACGCTGAAGTCCTCACAGTATGTCAGCGTTGCAACTAGCACCGATACACTGATGAAAGAGCAAGCACGCGCTGATTTTAAAATATTAATATACTGTCTGCGTTCCTGAATTATTCATGATCAAGAGGCTCAAATATGCTTAATGAGCTGTTGATTTCAGAAGGGTGATTCTTTGAAATACTGCAAAAAGGATACAGCTGCAGTTTATCACGAGGTATCTCAAAACATTTATTTGAAATACCCCTGCTACGGCAGGTGCACCTTTAGCGAATGTTTCAAACTGCCGTGAAGACTGTAACACAAGGGAAAGAGAGCCTGAAGGTAGGTTATGTGTAACAAACGGTGTTCTTGGGCGAAATTTTGTATCTTTTCATAGCAGTCATTCACCGCTCAGTGTACTCAAGTACTAGACGACATAATATAATCTCAATTCTTCTCTCCTGTAATTTTTCAATACAATCTTTTGAATGCGATATTCGATAATAGACATCTTCATCATCTTCACAGCTTTATATTTGTACATACAAATTGACTTGAAATTTCACTATTCGCACAGCCCTTGTTATTTCAATTATTATTGGCGTACTGCCGTTTTGCACGACGTGTTTGCAGGTCACTCTGCAGTCAATGGTCATTTTCGTTTCATTTCTACAAAGGCTGTGTTTGAAGCATATTTTTCCATAAACGTGAAAGATATCACTAAGAGATACGATAGTTTCATACGCACCAGTTCTAGCACCAAAGAAGCAAGTCTGTCTTTTGTGGTGAACAGAGATTCAAATGCGAACACATAGGCAGGGATCCAATAGATATAAAAAGTGAAGTGGCGGAATTTTTGAGGCCAAATTGCATTATAGCAGTGCTTGGTTCGGCGTTACTATGTCGTCAGCATTCATGAAGGTGCGTTGAATAGATAGATAGATAGATAGATAGATAGATAGATAGATAGATAGATAGATAGATAGATAGTTAGATAGATAGATAGATGAGCTGCTCGGAAATGCACAACTCAGTTGTGATGTCAATCAGCTGGTGCAATAATTACGTGCGCTGGTAGTTCCGCGGACATTTATTCAAGGCTTTTACGTCACCGAAAAAAAGCAGTAATAAGATACATTTCATAGCGGTCAAGAGCAATGACATCAACTGTGGGCAGATTCTACATTGGTTCAAGATTATACATTATTTCTTGCAAACATTATTGTTTCCCGCTGAAGATCAAGGTGGCTAACGACCCCTTAACTTTCGCCACATAGGCTTCAGAGCACTTTCACATTGAAATACGCACCATCAGATCTGTCTATTCAGCGCCCAAGTTCACCAATCGAAAGCATCAGAAACCACGAGTTTGCATGTTCCCTAGCGCTGCTTATAACTTGGCTTCGACTTGTGAAAAGCAAGCATTCAGCAGTTGTGCGGCCTGAAAAGGCTTATAAAAGTTGCGTATGCAGCAAAAGGAAAACAATTGAAACTATCTGATGTTCATGCATACTATATTACCACAAAAGTGCAGTACATTCGTTTTTAAAACCTAACTGGCCTAGTTTCCAGGCCTAATCTTGCACTTCTTCGATAAGAAGCTCTACATATAGCTATGAAAGGATACTAAAGAGAAACAATGACTTTATTTTAGGTGAGAAAATTAACCTTAAAAAAGTTTATAGTCATGTTTTGTTATGATATATTCATTGATAGTCGAAAAAATAGGGTCAAAATTCAATTTTTATATTTAGCGCCCATTATATGGCTAGTGACTTCGAAAGTTTAAAACATTACTTTTCTGAAACTTCTCTCATGCTAGGTGTATGACGAGCACAGATCGCATTGTACTTCATTGTTATCAATTAGAAGCATCGCAGAAGTCAGTAAACACCTTCGAAATCTTTTACGTTATGGTGTTTGCTGTGGGAATCTCAAGGTGACGTCTCCACCCACATTTCCGTTTCGTGCGATTTCTCGCTTACCAAGCATCATCTCGCGGTAAGAGTGGTGTGTTCAGAATTTTGAAACTGTACTTCAGAAATGCGCGAAAATTGATTTTGCTCTTTCATATTTCTTTCAGGGTGCTGCTACAGTACAGATCATCATTCTAACAAGACGGAAACTTATGAAAGCTGCTCGATAATGGTGAGTCAACCACTGTCAGTGCATACTACAGCGTTTGGTAGCGTAAGTACTCCAAAACAGCGTTAGAAACGTTGCTTTGAGAACGACTATTTAGCACCTTAGGCAAAGTCACAATAGTTATGGATGTGTAGTGACGAGAAAGTTCAGTGCGAACCTGTCATAATGTTTCCCCCAAAAAGGGCATTTACGTTATGCACGCCATATATCCACTTTCAATTTTTCAAGCACAAGGTTTACATTTCAGTTATTGTGTGTTTAGTTATATAGTAGGTAGAAATAACACTTCAACTAGAGATGCCTTCCGGATGTTGATGCCTCCTGGACACTTACCGGGGTGGTATTTTCTTCTGACGGTTTGGCACTTGTAAATCGTGGGACTAGCAATGCGACTAGACAGAGGTTGAGCCAGTGGTATGTTCTTCTCTTCGCATTTTCATCCCCACGAAGTTGGCGCTCGTTGAGCAATGGCCTTTTCTGGTCCTGAATGGATGTTGTCAATGGCAACAATCACTTATAAATTGTCATATATAATAACAAAGTCTCTCAAAAATGTATTGAGGAACTATGATAATACTAAAATTCTTTATTACTTTCTATCTTTACGTAAATGTTGTCTCGAGTTCATATGTAGCCAGCGGCCAGTGCCAGAGGTGCAGCTGTAGATGAAGTGGCTTGCAAACGCTGCTAACGCTATTGTCTGTAGGCAGCCTTTAGTGTTCTTGTTTTCTCACCTTTCGCGGTGATCACTTTGCTTTCACGTGTCTACCTTAACACACTACATGCGTAAATGAGTGTGAGTCACTCGTGAGTCTTAAAATTGACACCCGGTTGCAAAGACTACTCGCTGAAAACATGCAGTTCGCAGTAAATTTCAGCCTAACGACAAAACAAAAACTTTTGACTTGAAGTGTCATATTATCATATGATAAAGAACACCGATCTGGGAGAAAGTATTCATTTTTATTCCCTAAAATGTTTCACAAATAAAAGTTCTTGATCATAATTTTTCCAACCGCGTGAAATGCAGCGCCGTTATAAAGTGAGCGCTGTTAGTTAACCGACTAGTGTGGGCCACCTTTATTGTCCGGTGAGGTGCGATTGTGCGCTCTGAATGTTGAATAAAGCTCAAATGCTAAGAATATATATTGGCCTATTTAAGTGACCTGTGGCGACTCGCAGTTAGAACCGGTGCCGTTACTCTTTTGGGGTATGAATAGTTGTTACGGCCCAATTAGTTTTGAAAGTGACGAACAATACACCCTTTTAAAAGCGTTTTGTCCTATCGCAGTTCATTCATATATCGTGAAATGTCATGTACGCTGAGTTTACACATGATTTTGATTCCAAATATTGTTTTGCTGGCAAAGAAACCCCTCCACTGCACAGAATTTCTTCGCGGCCCCCCTCGTATCAGCTTCATGGAACTGGGCCCTCCGCTACAAAAGGTGGCTGACCCCCCATTTTCAGGCACGGAAATTGTAATCGCAGGCAGCGACGGTGTGATAGCTATCAAGGAATTTTGTGTGCAATCAGTGTCAAATGAGCGCGGAGCAGCATCAAGGACTCAAAATGGTGTAAGTGCACGTTGTGCAGTCCTCATCATTGAAAAGCGCCCTAACCTGGTTTTACAGCACTGCGCGCATGCCTACCGGTTTATTAGGATAACCGGACAGTGCTCACCATACAACTACAAAATGCTTCTGCTGTTCGGGTTTTATTTGGCGCTGACATAATCTGGTGGATGATGGAGCCACGGGAGCGGCCGCGTCAGCAGCACGTGTAAGTGAGCTCTGCACATATCTGCCTATACCTTTAGCAATTTTGGTTCTAGGAGGGTCAAAGTGGTGTCTATTTGTTCGTGAGGATACAAAGAGTTCAACCGCTAAAAATACTGCTATTACAAACGAAAATTTCAAATTTTAGGAGCGGTAAACACTGTGAATCTGTGAAACAACAACAGTCAGACCACGTGTTTTTTACGATCGCTTGTAGCTTCGTTATTATTCTACCGGGAAACTTTTTACTTATAAAGTTGAAAGTCCTTAGGGTAGACCTGACGCTACTGATGTTTTATCAGGCTAGGTTTATTAGTTCCAGAGTTATTCCGCCATCAATATTAGGCCTAATCACTAAAAATAATAAATTGTTAATATCACCTCGCAAACGCATTTAAACTTTGTCCGCTTAATATAATAATAAACCGCACCTCATAGGCTACCAGAAGGCCCAATTCCGTACACTCTAGGCCCTTAAATAAGGTGGTAACCAGCAAAGAGCTCATTTCATTAAAACAAATTTTCAAAAGGAGCTACAAACGCCACCGAAAAATAGCTAATATCTTCTTTTAGAACACAACAGTCCGGTTTTTTTCGTCTAAAAATAATTTTGATAGCTTAAGGTAACCGGAAGATACAGAGTTAGAAAGAATATAACGAAAACCGCTAATAAACGTGTGGCGCCCACGTCTTCCCTCGCTCAGAGGAGGAGGGTGGCTCACTGCTCGGGAGAAAGGTACGGCCGTCTGATCAAAGTCTTGAACCACGCGTTTTTTTTTTCCCCTTACGATAGCTTTTAACTTTGCTAATAACCTACCGGGAAACTTCTAACTCATACCGTGCAAAGCCCTAATTGTAGACCTGTTGCAGCTCAGGTTTCATCAGGACAGGAGTAATAGTACCGGAACTATTTCGTGACCAAAATTAATCCTAATCACTAAAAAAGAATAATTTGGTAACATCACCTCACAAACAATTTTAAATTTTGTCTGCTTAATATATCAATAAACAGCACCGCACAGGTTAATCGGAGGCTCAACTCCGTACTTTCTAGACCCTTAATTAAGGGCGTAATCAGCAGAAATCTCATTTCAATTAAACATTTTTATAAAAACAACCACAAACTTGACTGATATACCGCTGAAACCTACATTTAGAACATAACAATCCGGGACGGCGATGGCATAGTGGTTTGAGCATCCGCCTCGCATGCAAGAAGTCCATGGTTCAAACCCCGGTGCCGCGCAGTTCCCAACCGGGAAAAAAAATCCGCGTGTTGATGGAACTGCATTAAGAGGCCTGGGGCGCGGCCTCATAGGTACCCACCGCCGGGAACGCACTCCCTCACCAGAGAAGGATTGGCCACCCTGGTGCAGTATCTGGCCACTGCCTCCCACATGCATACGTCAAATAACTCACGGCCCTCAGTTCCCAGCAGCTGCGAAGCAACTGACCATGGCGGCGGTCAGATCTGCAACGCAGCAGAGGGTGCAAGAATCTCTGGACTACAGGCCGCATTTGGAACTTGAACTTGGCAACGTTTAACGCTAGAACCTTATCTAGTGAGGGAAGTCTAGCTGTACTATTCGTGTAGCTAGAGGTTGTTAAATAGGATATAATAGGGCTCAGTGAGGTTAGGAGGACAGATGAGGCCTATACTGTGCTACAGAATGGGCACGTCCTTTGATTTCGGGGCTTGGCAGACAGAAGAGAACTGGGAGTGGGGTTCCTAATTCACAGAAACATAGCTGGCAACATAGAGGAATACTATAGCATTAATGAAAGGGTGGTAGAGATTGTAATTAAACTGAATAAAAGATACAAGATGAAGGTAGTACAGGCATACGCGCTTACATCCAGCCATGATGACGCTTCAGTTGAAAGCTTCTATGAAGACGTGGAATCGGCAATGAGTAAGGTAAAAACACAGTATACTATAGTGATGGGCGACTTTAATGCAAAGGTAGGGAAGAAGCAGGTTGGAGACCAGGCAGTAGGAGATTATGGCATCGGCACTAGAAACGCCAAAGGAGAGCTACTAGTAAAATTCGCAGAACGCAATAATTTGCGGATTTTGAATACTTTCTACCGAAAACGAGAAAACCGCAAGTGGACATGGAGGAGCCCTAATGGCGAAAATAAGAACGAAATAGACTTTATAATGACTGCACACCCAGGAATCGTGCAGGATGTGGAAGTGATTGGCAAGGTACGATGCAGTGACCATAGAGTGGTACGGTCTCAAATTCGCCTAGACTTGAAGAAGGAACGACAGAAACTGATACGCAAGAAGCCAATCAATGAGCTATCACTGAGAGGGAAAGTACAGGAATTCAGAGTGTCGCTGCAGAACAGGTACTCGGCTCTTAGTGAGGAAACCAACCTTAGCGTAGATACAATGAATGATAATCTAACGAGTATCATTACGGAGTGTGCAGTGGAAGTAGGAGGCGGGGTAGTTAGACAGGACACTGGCAAGCTTTCCCAGGAAACGAAGAACCTAATTAAGAAGCGTCGAACCATGAAAGTGTCAAGTACAACAGACAAAATAGAACTGGCAGAGCTTTCGAAGTTGATTAATAGGCGTAAAGTATGCGATGTAAGAAGGTGTAACATGGAGAGAATTGAACACGCTCCGAAAAACGAAGGAAGCGTCAAAGCAGTGAAGAGGAAACTTGGGATAGGCAAAAATCGGATGTATGCACTAAGGGACAAAGAAGGCAAAATAATACCAATATGGATAGGATAGTTAAAATAGCGGAGGAGTTTTACAGAGATCTGTACAGTAGCCGAGACAACCACGACCTTTATACTATAAGAACTAGCAGTAACCCAGATGACACCCCACCAGTAATGATTGAAGAAGTCAGAAAAGCTTTGGAGAGCATGCAAAGAGGCAAAGCTGCTGGTGAGGATCAGGTAACATCAGATCTGCTGAAAGATGGAGGACAGATTGTGTTAGAAAAACTAGCCACCCTGTTTACGAGGTGTCTTCTGACGGGAAGGGTACCAGAGTCTTGGAAGAACGCTTAGATCATCTTAATACATAAGAAAGGAGATGACAAGGACTTGAAGAATTACAGGCCGATCAGCTTGGTCTCTGTAGTATACAAGCTATTTACAAAGGTAATTGCTAACAAAGTAAAGAAAACATTAGAATTCAATCAACCAAAGAAACAAGCAGGATTTCGACCAGGCTACTCAACAATTGACCACATTCATACTATCAATCAGGTAATAGAGAAATGCTCAGACTATAACCAACCACTATACATAGCCTTCATAGATTTCGAGAAGGCATTTCATTCAGTAGAAATATCAGCCGTCATGCTGACACTGCGGAATCAGGGCGTAGATGAAGTATATATAAACATTCTGGAAGAAATCTACAGTGGGTCAACTGCTACCATAGTGCTTCATAGAGAAAGCAACAAAATACGAATCAAGAAGGGTGTAAGGCAGGGGGACGCAATCTCCCCAATGCTATTTACCGCGTGCTTACAGGAGGTTTTCAGAAGCCTAGAATGGGAACAGTTAGGGATAAGAGTTAATGGAGAATACCTTAGTAACCTGCGCTTCGCCGATGACATTGCATTGCTGAGTAACTCAGGGGACGAAATGCAACTCATGATTACAGAGTTAGACAAGGAGAGCAGAAAGGTGGGTCTTAAAATTAATCTGCAGAAAACGAAAGTAATGTACAACAACCTCGGAAAAGAGCAGCGCTTCGAAATAGGTAATAGTGCACTTGAAGTTGTAAAAGACTATGTCTACATAGGGCAGGTATTAACCGCAGAGCCTAACCACGAGATTGAAGTAACTAGAAGAATTAGAATGGGATGGAGTA
Organism: Rhipicephalus microplus; assembly: GCF_043290135.1. Taxonomy (NCBI): domain Eukaryota; kingdom Metazoa; phylum Arthropoda; class Arachnida; order Ixodida; family Ixodidae; genus Rhipicephalus; species Rhipicephalus microplus. Next base: position 117,867,524 of record NC_134702.1, read on the forward strand.
CATTCGGCAAGCACTCTCAAATTATGACAGGTAGATTGCCACTATCCCTCAAGAGGAAGGTATATAACAGCTGTATCTTGCCGGTTCTTACCTACAGAGCAGAAACCTGGAGACTTACAAAGAGGGTTTAGCTTAAATTGACGACGACGCAGCGAGCAATGGAAAGAAAAATGGTAGGTGTAACCTTAAGAGACAAGAAGAGAGCAGAGTGGATTAGGGGACAAACGGCGGTTAAGGATATCATTGTTGAAATAAAGAAGAGGAAATGGACATGGGCCGGGCATGTAGCGCGTAGACAGGATAACCGCTGGTCATTAAGGGTAACTAACTGGATTCCCATAGAAGGGAAGCGGGTTAGGGGGAGACAGAAGGTTAGGTGGGCAGATGAGATTAAGAAGTTTGCGGGTATAAATTGGCAGCAGCAAGCACAGGACCGGGCTAACTGGCGGAACATGGGAGAGGCCTTTGTCCTGCAGTGGACGTAGTCAGGCTGATGATGATGATGATGATGATGATGATGATGATGATGATGAAATAATCTTGCGCATTCATACAAAATTGTTGTCTTCACAATTCACCAATGGAAGAGAACACTTTCAACTTTGCCCTGCGGGGCTGCATTACTCGGTAAACCAATCGTGTCATTTGGTTCTTTTTTTAAATGTAATCGCCAGCCCTCACGCCAAACGCTTTCGCCATCGTAGGTCTCCATCTCTGTGGCATAATTATGCTACGTTAGTGCAGCGCTGGACAACGTATAAAAATAGACCATAGTCTTAGGCATAGTTTTATGACTACAACAAGTATAAAGGAATCTTGTATTACTACAACTTCCACTCGTTTGCATAGTATAACGATGTGGCGGGTCTAACATCTAAAGTAAAAACCACCATGTGATTATGAGAGACCCTGTATCGGAGGATTCCGGAAATTTTGACCACCTAAGGTTCTTCAACGTGCACACAAATCTGAGCACTCGAGCCTACAGCAATGTGCATCTATCTGAAATGCAGCCTCCACAGCTGGGATTTGATCCCGCAACCGCCGTATCAGTAGCCGAGTACCTCAGCCACTAGACCACCATGGCGGACGTGTGCACAATTTGATGGTACGAAGTATGGTTAACTTGTACCTTAAGACAGGAAGGACTCCAGAAAGGAAGAGTTCAGTGCAATTCAGAATTAGCCTACTACGAAAATTATGTGGTTGTTCTTCTGACGTAGTTTAGTTGTAACTTGAGGCATACGTATGTTACGTGAGCAGGGACTGTTTTGCACTCACGAGCGGAAGCACGAAGGAGTCGCATTTCCCCAAAGAGAGTTTTGTTGTGCAAAAATTATCTTCTAGTATATACATTCTGATTGGTGGTTTCACGTGTCAGAATAGTGTCGCACGAGAAAAGCCGTTCTTGAATAGAGCAATACTGCCTTCAGATTTACTTCAACAACATTTGTGTGGGCACAATAAGCAATAAAAGGAGGCATTGATTAGAATTTCCCACACCTTTTGCAAGGGAGGGTATTGACACAGAATATTTCTAAATATGTCGTAATAAGTTCGAATATGGGTAGATATCTGCCTTGCTGTGGCAGGTATTAGGGCACCCAGTGAAAAAGTGCTCAGACCACCGTGTTCGAGGCTGCATTCCCCATTAGGCGCTGGTGACCTGGAGAGCAGGCGAGGCAATAGATGAAGGAAGGGACAGGAACGATTGCAGGTTCTTATAGTTCTGAAATATTCATTCACTAGGGGTGTTGACACGCATAATGCGAGCGCATCACGTGCATCCAGCGACGAAGCGCGTTCACCTTTTCTATGTGGATGTGGCTGCAGAAGGTGATTTTGCCAAGAGTGTTCTGCTGTGGAAGCCGCGGCAACGCCAATGTGCCACGGTGTGGCCGTCGATGTTCATATAAATCGAAATAGGTTCCTGTATGAAACTGCGGCTACAAGACGATCTTCTATGTATGGCAAGCGAGGACATTTCGAAGCAAGCGTGTAACAACAAAGCAGGGAGTCTCAGAAGTGGCTGGGTGGGGATCTAGAGCGACGCCTGGTTAAAAAAATGTGGACCCTTCAGCTTCGCCTTCAAGAGTTAAACGCGATAGCAAAATCTGGCCCCTAGTGCACCCTTCAACAGCTAACTTCATACTTATATGTTTTGTTACATGCATACGCACACACACAAACATGCACGCAGTAGATTGGACCAGCGCGTGCTATTATCGCCGAATGGGCTCGTTTTCGTCATGACACCTGTCGAACGAAATGCGTTAAAGGGGCGTTAAACAGTTCTTTAAGTAACCATGGAATGAATTCACTAGAAGAGGTTGTTGTCTCACGAACTCACCGCCGCCAAAATGTTAAGAATCAATCCAGTGCGAGTGAAATTACAATGGTTTGTCGCATGCTGCGATTGCATTATCTCTTCTCTCGTCCCGACATAAGCGCGGGAAGCTACGCAAGGAGAGGTGGCCGAGAAAAGGAACTACCGTGCTTCATCACCTTGAGCACATTTTTTTTCTTCTTCAGATGGGCGTCTTTTTCAGCGTCATCGCGCGCGCAAGCGTGAACAAGTAGCGGCCTCGCGCGGCTATCTCGGTAACTTGATTTTTCGGTCACAGACGCAGAGACGATTTTTCGCTTACAACCAACGAAGACGACGCCTGTGGACAGTAATCTCCCGGTGTGTTATACGACTCAACGTGCTTCATCATGCGACTGAATATTTGCGACAGTTCTCTTTCACCAGCGCCTCCATCAAAAAGAAAGGCCACTGAGGCAGCACGCGGGGAACAGACCGCGACCTGAAAAAAGTCCAAGTATGCGCGTATGTAGCTTTAAGTGCGAGCAGCCCGGGCGATGCTGTATTGACTAACTTTTGTGCCTACAAAAACTGCCAGCTAGAGCGTTGTGCGTAATAAATACTCTTCCTTATTTAGGCTTGGCGCTCTCAATTTTAGCACCTCGTGCCTCCTAAACTAGCATCTGATGATTAATTGAAAAAAGTTTGTTTAGCCTCATTCACCTAAATCATTGCAGGTGAAATTGTTGTAGGCCAATGTGCTCAAATTTAGGTGCATGTTAAGAACCCCAGGTGGTCGAAATTTCCAGAGCCTTTCAGCACGGCATCTCTCATGATCAGTAAAAATTTGTATTGGGCCAGTTGGTAAGGATCCATCTTGCTAGAAGGCGCAGCCACTATTACAATGAACACACAACGCAAGCGCTTGTGTTGTGTGTTATTTGTAACAGTGGCTGCGCTTCCTAGCAAGATGGCTGTCATGATCATATTGGGGTTTTGGAACGTTCGAACCCAGATATCAATATTATTCACGTAGACTAGCGCTAGTACAGTTCATGCTCTACAAATCTGTAAGAAAATACATCACATCACCATGTCTCAGCGGAATTCGTCCGGGGATTAAAAAACAAAGGCGATAATCAGTAGTTGACGTCCTTCTTGAGCGCTAACTGGCAGTCACCTAGAGCGAACGCTGCAACAGTTGGACGGGTTCGGAAATCAGGGTTAGTAATTTCAATGATGATAATATCCCTGGAAAATGTATAACACCCACTCTAATATATGGCTATTACTGAAACTTCTTTTATAGCGGAACATCTTAGCTCTCTTGCTGTTATATTTCGCACCTGTATGTTTGTGTAGTCTTTGTTTACCATACAGTTCTGCAGAAATTTAGACCGCCTATTTTTCCTTACCATGAACGCAACTGTTGGTACATTAGCTTCTATAGAAATTCGTGTCCATTGCAATGCAGCCTCCTAGATACAATATATTTCAATTCGCATAAATAATATCACTTCATGCGATGTTCTCACTTTCAATCAATAACTGGGTGAGGAAGCGTTCGTCATCAATATATTATAGTGTAAAGGGCTTGGCAAAGACATGTTGAAAATATATCGTGATAAAATACGAAATACCGAAACCAACCGATACATGCTACAGCGGAAAAAGTGTATCCTACATAATACTTTCCTAATGCATCCTATAGATACTTCGATATTTTTGCGTGTTTGTTGTGAAAGATCTCCACAATACAGTAGCGAACGCGTGTGCAAAAGCACAATGGTTAGAAAATTTCTTAACTGCACCCGAATTCTTTTATTCAAATATTTGTTGGTTCTTGAAATGATCTGTCTCAATGAAAAGTGGTTGCAGGCTTCATCGTGGAACAAGGCTGCTAGTCACGCTGTTGCCACCTATAGCTCTACGATTACTTGGCATTTATTAATAATGAAAACCTATAAAAATCGCTATAAAGAAAAAAACAAGTATATAACCAAAATAGATAAACCATTCTGTTTTAAGGATTCGTGATGAATTAGATGAATTACACAATACAGGTGGCACTCCTAATGGCTAAGGCAATTGCCATAAAGTATCGTCTTCTTAGCTATGAAAGTAAGACGATAACAAAATAGGATAATGATTGTATGTGCAGTTTAAGTCCCAAGCCACTATATGTTTATGAGACACGCAGTAGTGGAGGGCTGCGAAAATTACGAACACCTGGGGCTCTTTAACGGGCACCCAAATCTAAGCACACGAGCCTACAAAATTTCTGCCTCCTTTGAAATTGATTGATTGACTTGTAGGGTTTATCGTCTCAAAACCACCTTATAATTATGAGAGATGCCGTAGTGAAGTGCTCTGATAATTTCGACCATTCGGGGTTCTTTAACGTGAACCCAATCTGAGCACACGGGCCCACAACATTTCCGGCTCCATCGAAAATGGAGCCGCCGCACCCGGGATTCAATCGCATGACTTGAGGATGAGCAGTCGAGTACCTTAGCCACTAGACCAACGCGGCGGGACGATCACAAAATTAGTACCCATGAAAAATTGCCACAGATGACTGGTTAGGAGATTCATTAGAAAACGCATCATTTGATATAATGATGCTTCTCAAACCTCCTTTGTAATATCTATAAAATGGCTACCTATTATTCTCAATATGGTTGGCGCAAATTGATTTGATTGATATGTGGGGTATAACGTCACAAAACCACCAGATGATTATGAGAAACGCTGTAGTAGAGGGCTCTAGAAATTTCGACCACCGGGTTCTCTAAACGGTGCTGCAACACTTTTTAAGCAAGGTCAGAAAGTGCCGCCGATCGATAGTAGAGGCTACAGGGAACACGCGAGCCAAATATTATAGCGCAGCACGCAGCCTGGAATGCTTGATACATTATCGAAGTCAGCTAAAACAGCTTTCTCTCGACAAATCACGGAGTTAAGCCCAGCAAGCCCATCTATCAGCCATTGGCTAATTTCAACATGGCGCACTCGGTAGTTACAGGGGTTGCCGCGAGAGGCCGTCACTTGTCCACACGTGCGGACTTGATCGCACTGAAAAGCCGCGTATTCAAATAAAAGAAAAGAAAGAAATGCTCAAGGTCACGAGGCGCAAGGGACTTCTTTTGTACACCCCCCCCCCCTTCTTCTTCTCTGCTGAGCTTCCAACGCTTCCGTCGGGACGATAGAAGAGAGATGTGATTGCAGCGCGTGAAAAATTTTTCTAACTTCACTTGTACTGCACGGATTCTTAAAATTTTCCGGCATTGAATTTGTGAGGTAATACGGTTTCCCAGTGAATTGATTTGATGGTTACTCAAAAAAATTGGCAGATCCCTCGTAAAAAGGGAATGAATGACATGCGAAACACGAATGAGGAAGGTTGATATGTCACTTTAAAATGAATACAACGTTATGAGGTGGAGGTAAAATAGGCCGTACATGACTTCTATGTCATGATTATCCTGTTTGAACATGTCACTTATATTCGTGATTCATTCACGTCACCTGATACTAAATTTGGTATATGCGGAGCTAGCGAAACAGCCACAAGCGCGTCATTAATGACCCAATACCCTCCGACTTGACGCTGCGCTAGCAACGTGAGCACTCTATAGTCTGACACTCTATAAACAGCCGCGACCAGCGTTCGTCAGCGTGGCCAGGCGGTAACTGGCACGAAATGCGACATAGTGCTTTCGCGCCGATGACGTTACCCAGACAGCACTGCGTCTTCCTCTCTTCGTTACGCAGGGACGCCCGCCGCTCTCACACACGCATGCGCCTAAGCAACGCAGCGCGACGCGCGCCTTTGTGTATAAGGCAGGCAGATCGGCCCCTGGCGTGGCATCGCCATCATGACGCGACGACACGAACGCTCGCGCACGTGCACCTGCTCCCGTAGAAGAGTATTGGTGCCTTGAGTGAGGCATGCAGTCATGTTCTTGCATGACACGCACCTGACGATTATCATGTTTGCACCAGTTATATACCTTCGTCATCCATTCACGTCCCATAATACCAAGTTTGGTATATGTGAAGCTAGGTATAAGGCCACGAACGCATCATGAGCGTGGCATGTAGTCAGGGTTCTACATGACAGGCATCTCATGATTACCATGTTTGCACCAGTCACATACCTTGGTGATTTATTCACGTCCCGTAATACCAAATTTGGTATATGTGAAGCTAACTAAACGACCGCAAGCGCACCACGAGTGTGGCGTGTAATCATTACTCATGACCGACATGACATGCATATCATGATTTCTACGTTAAGGTATGTCGCTTGCGTTCTCCACGCAGTCATGTCAGGCCATACCAGTTTCGCAACATGTAATGTGAACGAAACCGCCGCGAGAGCTGCAAGACCATGAAATGTAAACTATTCAATTTCAATTCAATTCAGTTTATTCCGACATCACAGGAGACATTACAAAAGTCACAACAGTGATGCTGTGGGGCGAAAGCAAAAAGCCATTAAGGCTTGACGAAGGCTTTCGCACCATTTGACAACATAGCAACAGCAACAGCAGCATGAGATCATCAGTTCTTATACAATATCAAAACATGTACTTCAAGGTCATGCCGATTTGCATTTTATTAACATGTTGAAAAACATTTACAGAACGGAGCAGTATAAATGGTTTATTGTAAGAAACTGTTTAAGGTTAGTGGCAGTAAGTAGCTCATCATCTGGCGACCATAGTTAGTACGTGTGTAAGGAATTTTCCAGTCATCGGTAGCTCGTGTGCTATAGGGGCAGGTATAGGGTGTCAAACGCGCTAAATCAGTAAGAAAAGAGTCGTGATTCTTTAAGGAAGTACGATATCGCTTCATTAAAATTGTATTGTATATCTCAGGCATTGGTTGTAAATTAAGGGCTTCGAAAATGGGTTTGGAATGTTCATCGCGAGGAACACCTGTAATTATGCGCACAGCCTTTTTCTGTAATCTATATATTCGGCCTAAGTTCTTTTCCGATGTGGTGCCCCATACTAGATAGCAATAGCTTAATGTAGATAAAAATAGCGAATTATATAGTAAGAGTTTAATTTTTTGTGGCAAGAGAAAACGTAAGCGCGATAAGATACCTACAGTACGAGAAAGTTTAGCATGGACAAACTCAGCCTGATCCTTCCATAGCATGTTTTCGTGGAAAAAAACTCCCAGAGTTTTCACTATCGGTTCAATCCTTATAGATTCTGAGCCAATCACTAATGATAAATCGCAGTTTACGGGCTTATTTATTGGACGAAAGAGCACAGATTTTGTTTTTGAGGTGTTTATAATTAGCGAATTTCTTATGCTCCAAATGTGCAGCAGTTTCAAGACACTATTTGCTTTGTCAACTAGTTTATGCAAATCGCAGTCTTTAAAAAATAAGCTGGTATCATCTGCATAAATAATAAATGTTGTATTGTTATCGATGTTTGTCAAGTCGTTCACATACAGATTAAAAAGCAGGGGACCCAGAATACTTCCTTGGGGCACGCCATGTGACAGTTTTTTAAAACTAGATGCGTAGCCATTTATATCTACTTTTTGCTGTCGGTATTTCAAATAGGTTTTTATGACACTTATAAAGTTCCCCCGAAAACCGTAGTGTTCTAGTTTTTTAATTAATGTAATGTGGTTGATTCTGTCAAATGCTTTTGAGAAATCTACAAAAATTCCAAGTGTATATATTTCCTTTTCAAATGCATCGAGTATGATTTCTTTTTGCATTAGTAGGGCAGTTTCTGTTGAGCGCTGCTTTGTGAAACCAAATTGAAAAGGCGTCATAATGTGGTGCTTGGTTAAGAATGACACTATTCGTTTATGTAACAACTTTTCAATTACTTTAGAAAATACAGGTAAAATAGAAATTGGTCTGTAATTGGTCATGCTATTTTTGTCACCACCTTTGAAAATAATAGAAACTTTGGCTATCTGAAGACGACTAGGAAACGTGCCCAATGAGAAGATTAAGTTAATGATGTATTCTAAAATAGGAGATATGACATGAATAACATGCTTAACTGGACGGATTTCCAGGCCGTCTACGTCACAACACCTGCTATTCTTTAGTGACATGAAATCTGCCGTAACCTCCTGTGTAGTCACTGGAAATAGAAATGCACTTTCGCCTACTTGCGAACCCATGAATCGCGCAAAATTATTGTCGTGTGAGCTCTCTCCAATAGAGGTAAAGAATTTATTGAAAGCTTCAGCAAGGTCATCACCAGTTAGAACGCGGTTGTCTACAATGAGTTTAGTCGGGTATGTGCTATCATCCGAGTGTGGGTGGAGCAACATGTTTAACTTTTTCCAGATGGCTTCGGACGTTTTGGTTTTTTCAGGGCTGAAAAGGTTGCTAAAATATTCAAGTTTGCTTTTCCTTAATAAGGAGTTTGTAGTATTTCTATGTTTTCTAAATGTCTTCAAGTCTTCTTTGTCTCTAGATATTAGAAATTTCTGGTAAAGTGCATTTTTTACTTTTATAGCTTGAAGGCATTCCGAAGTAATCCAAGGCTTTCTTGCCTTGCGTGGTCTGCGTTTTGCTTTGAGCGGAAAGCACTTGTTGTAGGCTTCACTAAAACGTTCGATGAAAACATTATACGCTGTGTCTGCATCAGTTTCACGGAAAACAGCGTCCCATTTTATCTTGGATATATATGCAGCGAACATATCAATTGTGCTAGGACATATGTACCGGAATGGGGTAGGCGGTGGCTTTGCATCCCTAAGTTGAAGCTTCTTTTGACTTAAAATTGAGTAAACAGGCAAATGGTCGCTAATATGTGTCTTAAGGACACCCGAGCAAAGAGGTGCACTTGTGCTATTTGTTATAATGACGTCGATAAGTGTGCAGGATTGGGCATGAAATCGAGTGGGGTGTTTTATAACATTTTTAAATGCGTTTGATTCCATGATATTGCAAAGTTCAAGACGTTGGGGGCTGGAAGTTAGCATATCAATGTTTAGGTCACCCCCGATAGTAAGATTGTAACCATTTTCATTGACCCACGACAGGAAAGTGTCTAAAAACGTAAAAAAGTTGCACATGTTACATTTGGGGGGGCGGTATACCACAGAAAAAATACCCGAAGAACATTTTACAGTCATAATCTCATAATCGTCAGTAACCACAGAAAAAGCCTCGAGTATTTCACACTCAAACACATCTTTGACCAGGAGCATAACACCACCACCTAATTTATCACTGCGGTTCAAGAAATACGTGGCATAGCTAGGTATACGGAGAACGTCGGATTCATGGCGATACCAGGTTTCAGTAACCATGATGACGTCAAAGGAGAACTCAAACGATTCAAGCAGTAACTATGACTTTCATGACATACATATCATGATTTTTATGCTATGACTACTTACTTACACTTGTCATACAGTGACGTTATTGTTGTATCGAGGCGGAAGCCACGGAAGAACGACGAAGCAACCCCTGTCGTCGACGATCCCAAGCCAGATTCAGATGTAGGCATATATATACAGAAGTCACCTGGTGGCAAGTAAGAACAACATAAACTAAATGGAAACGGAAACTGAAAACATTACATATTTCCCCTCCTGAGAAACAGCAGTGTAAGTAATAGTTAGGGGATTACTATTAGTACGAAAATACACAATATATACAAATATTTACAACCACACATGCATGTGCACTTCACAAAGTGTCTGATTTATAACTGTGCAGCATACATTCGTCGACTGCTACATAACAAACCAATTCAGGAACCAAAAACAAAAACACTTGCAGAATAACTGTAACCTCTGCTTAAAATCTACGTAGCACTCAAGTTGTCACTGCACCAGTTTACACGCAAACAGCAGCTACACACTGTGCCGGTATCGGTCCAGAGGTCTTCTGTTCCTCGGTGGCTGGACCCGACGTTGAGGTCCCGGGTGCTTCGATGCAACTGGCGCTGTTGCTTGTAGCTCGGGCGTATCTGGTGACGCTTCGGAGTGCACTATGGAGAAGCAATCTTTGGGTCGCTCAGGCACCGAAGGCGGGGTCGCAGGTTCGGAGGCAGCATTTTGATACGGATTCCACGCGGCTGATGGCACAGGTACCTTCGATAACCTTGAAGTGTTCCAAGTTCGTCCATCGTCAAGCCGGAACGTGGATAGGCCTTGTTGGTGGACAAATTTCTGTGGGTGGCTAAACGCGAGGTCGCCCATAGCGGATATTGCAGGTTTCTTAACTCGCACAAAATCACCAACTGACACTGTAGTCTTCTTCGCCGTCCTGCGATGGTCTATGTAATCTTTGCTGTAACATTGTTTGCTCTTCACGCGTTGTCGTGTCGACGACAGAGTTCGGAAGCAGGATCAGTGAAGAATATTGGTGATGGTTGGCCCACAACGTCAAGACGAGTTCTCGGTAGCCGCCCGTGTAGGAGAAAGGATAGTGCAACACCCGTAGTTGCATGTGACGTGCAGCGATATAGAGCCAAATAATCTGTTACCGCTTGACGAAGCGGACGCTGCTCTAACATTGTAACCTGCACGAAATCCTTGAATACACGGTTGAGCCGCTCAACAAGTCCGTTCGCTTGATGATAGTAAACGAAAGAGTGCACGAGGCGGATGGTGCGATCATTGAGGAACTTTGTGAACTCCGCAGAGGCGAACTGGGGCCAATTGTCGCATACTATTACGTCCGGGTAACCCTCACGTGAGAACACCGAAAGCAAAAAATTCATGACGGTGTGGGATGCAATTCACTGCAGAATTGAACTTCTGGTCATTTCGAAAAGCAGTAGATGAGTGTAATGACATATCTGCAGTCTTTCGGCGCTCTTTGCAGAGGGCTGACGATGTCAATGGCCAGCTTCTTCCATTAGCGTTCTGGAAAGGGTACTGGCTGCAAAAGAGTAGCAGCAGTTTTCGCACTTTTGTCAACCATCCGACATATTCTGCAGTTCTGGATGGTATGTTCCACCTGTCTATCCATGCCTCACCACCAGAACCTTTCTCTTAGTCGATATTTTCTCCGAACTATACCCGAGTGAGCATCGTGGGCAGAAGCGATTACTTGCGGCGTGAGAGACAACAAAACGACAATTCATTCTCCGCGCAGGAGCAAGTTGTCAACAACATACAATGCTTCACGCGCCAAGAAGAAAGGCTGAAGTTCACTTCAGAGCGTCTTATGTGCAGGCCAAGTCGTGGCGACATAAGTCGCGACTTTCTCCAACTTGAAGTCTTGACGCTGTGCCTGTTGTAACTGCTCCTTGGTGAGGCAAGGTAATTCAACAAAAGACACAACCTCCTCGAATGAAGCATCTTCAGACGGTCACAGAACTGGAAGGCGAGAAAGGGCATCTGCCACCTGGTTTTTGAACTCTTTCCGATACTCTGCAGTATAGTTGTACCGAAACAGCTGTTCAGACCAGCGTGCGATGCGAAGGAGGCGGCGGCCAGTGCTTTGTGAAGAGAGGAGAGAGACCAAGGCTTGGCGGTCTGTGCGCAACGTGATATGCCTTCCCCACAAGTACGTATGCCAGTAGTTGCATGCCTAAACGCACGCTAGCGCTTCACGCTCTCCCACTCCGTATTTCCTTTTCGCAGGTGAAAGCGTTCGCGAAGCAAAGGAAGCAGTTCGCAACCTATGGCCATCTTGCCTGTTGAAGAACAGCACCCAGTCCGCAGTCGGACGCAAAAGTGGACACTACGACCGGAAGGGACGCATCGAACATCTGGAGAACTTGGCTGGACGACAGCAGAAACTTCATTTTGGTGGAACTGGCATCTACCGCATCTGCCGAAATGAATGGTTGGTTCTTGCGGAGAAAAACTCGCATAGGTTCAACCACATAAGCAAGACTGGGAACAAACTTGGCGTAATACTTGACCAGACCAAGACATGAACGGAGACTAGTAGCATCAGTTCATGCAGGAGTATTTATAATGGAAGTAATTTTTTCCGGCAGTGGAGAAATGCCTTGTGCTGTGATCTTGTGTCTCAAGAAGAAAAGTTCCTGTACGCCAAATACGCACTTGTCGTTTAACTTGAGCTCGGATTTCTTAATGCGCCGTAGTACAGCGATCAGGTTGGTCAAGTGTTCCTTTTCATTTTTCCCAAACACAATGATGTCATCTATATAGAAAAGAACACCAGAGCATCTTTGAAGTCTTTTGGACATCATCTGTTAAAATGCAGCTGGGGGTGGACGCCAACCCGAAGCACACTCGTTTAAAGCAAAAGAGGCCATCGTGAGTAATGAAAGTGGTCAAATGATGGCTTTTGGGATCGAACAAAACCTAGTGGTAGGCTGATGCGAGATCAAGCTTTGAGAAATAAGTTGCCCCAACGAGACTATGGAGGAGTTTTCCGGAGTGTGGAATGGTAGAGCTATCTGTAACTACGAGGAGGTGGGCGGATCACCGTCGAGAGCAGTCGCACCTCACTTCGGCTCCGCCAATTTTCGGCCCTCGCGTCGGTCCTTTCGACCCTATCCGGATAATTTCTTCACGGGTGGCTGGAGCACATTGTCTGGATTTCTTCGACACCCACTTTATTGCGAAACTCGCCCGGGGTGGCCCGGGAGAGCTTTCGAAAGCCTTCGACCACGCCGTGCACCGACCTAGGCCTCTTAGGCCTAGCTCGAGTGCGGCCGCCTGCACATCAGCTGACAGACGGAGCGACCGCCCGGCCGCCCGCCGCTGCCTCGTCGCCCATCTCCTAGCTGTCCACCGCTATGGAGTATATTGTCGAAGGACAGGACGTGTCCCCCGAGGAACTCTCGGACGAATCCTGGCAGTCGCCAGGCCTCCGCGCCCAAGAGCAACGCCGCGCAGCCTTGCGCCTTGCCACCGCCGCAACTAAGCCCACCACCACGCCGGCTTCTCTGCCCTCGTCGAAGCGGGTAAATACATCGCCTCCGCAGCACCGCCGCCGCGCTCCGCTCCCTCGTCTCCCGGCGGACACGATTCACATCGTCGGCCGCCCAAAAAGCCCCGTAGAACTCACCAAGCTACAGCCTTGGCACTTGTACACCGCCTTGCTGCAAGCAGCGTTCCTGCAAGACCTCCCGCCCGCATCTCGCGACACGGTGCGGATCCACCCCGTCAACAACACTTTTACGCTCAGCGTCGCGGACTCGGCTCGTGCACAAGCATACCTCCGCATCACCTCCCTCACGGTTTCCGGCAACACTTTCACCGTCCACCTTTACGCCCCACCGCCAGACGATGCCCTCAGGGGCATACTGTACCACGCCTTCGACGACTTCACGGACCAAGCCATCCTTGAAGACCTTCAGGCAAGCAATCCTACCCTCTCTGTTGTGGGCGGCCGCCGCATGGGCAAGGCCCCTCACATCTTGGTCACCCTCATGGAGCCGAAACTACCGCGGTGGATCTTCTACCACGGTGTCCAGCTTCGCCTCCTTCCGTTCCGCAACAGGGTGGAAGCCTGCTACAATTGCCGCTCGACCGGCCACCGGACCGACGTGTGCCCCAAGCCGCGGCAGGAGCGGTGCCATCGGTGCGGCGCTGCTCACCCCACACCGCCCGAAGGATCGCCACCCACTTGCAACCCCCGCTGCATCGTCTGCAATGGGAATCACTCCACGTACAGTTCCAACTGTAAACACCGCTACGTGCAGCGCCCTCAACGCCAGAAGGCCCCGGCACCTGACACACACCCCCCGCCACAACAGCCTGTTCCGCCCGCAGCGGTAGTGCGCTCTTCCCAGCAAGCAGCAAGTGGTCCCTCACCAGCTCCACCGCCCAAGTCGGTTACTGCCTCTCCGCCCCCCGTACCAGCGGTGCCTAAACCCACATCACAGCCCATGAATTCGACATGGCCCCGCGGCGCCCCCGGCTTGCCCTCGGAGCCGCAGGTTGTTGCACTGCAGCAAGAAAACGCCTCCCTCCGACAGCAGGTCACTGCACAAAGCGCTCAAATTGCAGCTCAGAAGACCCAAATTGATTCCCTCCAAGCGAAACTGCAAGCTCTTGAAGAGAAGCTGGAATCAGCCATCACAGTGAAATCCTCTCTGCCCTCTACCATTTGCTCCTCCTCCGACATGGACGTTCAGACTCCCGAAGGATGCACTGGCAAGCGCCGTCGACCCAACACTCCCCTTGAATCTCTTCACTTTTCTGAAGAGGTCCAGGTATCCATCAAGACGGCCTTGGTGGATCTTGAAGAGCGGTTGGATAGCCGCTTCAACTCCGTCCACCAGCTTCTCACTGCACAGCACGAAGCTCTAAATTCCCTGCGCACAGACTTCGCCGCCTACCCCCCCGCCACGTCCTTCCAATCTCTACAGTCAACAGTTGATAGCCTACAAACTGCCATGCTTGGAAGCATCCGAGCAAAGCTACCCCTCCATGCCCGCACCACCACCTCCTCCGGCGCCGCCCGAACCTCGCAAACACCGGTCGAGGCAACATCTTCCGCTGTTAAAAATGGCTGACCGATCCATCGTCACCATTTGGCAGTGGAACTGCCGTGGTTTTCGTCCCAAGCGTAACCACCTCCTTCTCCACCTACAACAACTAGACCCCTCGGACGCGCCTGATATCATCGTACTACAGGAAACTCACGCCGACGTCTCCCTCTCGGGTTACGTCGCCTACAACCAAGTAACTCACCATCCTCTGCCCCATCCCGTGACGGCCGTCCTCACCCGGCGGACGCTCGCTGTCAATCGACACGATCTACCCTTCCCTGCAGTCCATCACGTCTTCCTCGAGACACTACCTCAGCAACGTGAACAGCCCTCTCTGTTTATTCTCAACGTGTACAACCCCCCTCGCTCCACTGAAGACGCGTCTCTCCTAGCCTTGCTCCGTGCCGCTGCAGCGAAAGCAGCCAAATCACCCCTTCTTATTCTCGGCGACTTCAACGTCAAGCATCCGGACTGGGGTTACTCGAAGGCAGATGGCCCCGGAAGGAGGCTGTGGCAGCTCGCTCACGATCTCAACCTTTCCCTGCTCACCGACCCCACGCAACCAACGCGCATCGGCAACAGTGTGTGCCGCGATACCACCCCGGACCTCAGCTTCTGCCGCAGCGTGCCCGACGCGCGCTGGTATAACACGCATCAGTCCCTCGGCAGTGACCACTATGTCCTCACCATTCAAGTTCTCACCTCCCCCAGCAAGCCGCGCCCACACACGGCCCGCTATACAGACTGGGACGCTTTCCGAGAACGCCGGTTGCACTCCGCCACTTCCAACATCGAGGACCTCTCGACGTGGACCGACCAGCTGCTAGAGGACCTCGACGCAGTCACCGCCTCGATCCCCACCACGAAGGACTATCCGGCAACTGACGCCCGTCTTGCCCACCTGTGGGCCGCCCGCACCGGCCTTTGCAACCGTTGGCAGAAGCAACGTCACAACCGTCGCTTACGCCGCCGCATTGCGCACCTCGATCGTACGATCGAGCAACACACCACCGCGCTCGCCCGCCAACAGTGGGAGCAGCTCTGCTCGGGTCTCTCTGGTCAGTTGGGCTGCAAACAGTCCTGGCATCTCCTCCGCCACCTCCTCGACCCTGCTTCTGCCAAGTTGGTCGCTCGGCAGCAGTTACAACGAGTGGTCCGGGCTTACCCCGGCGACACTCCGTCGCTGATGGCAGACCTGTCCGCCAAATACCTTCAGCTTCTGCCTCCTGGCACACCTCCTCCCCCTCTCGCGTCCTACTCTGGGGCCCCCAACCCAGTACTGGACGCCGATATCACGGAAGCGGAGGTCTACGCGGCATTACAGAAGCTCCGCACCACTTCCGCCCCCGGCCCAGATCGCATCCCCAACAAGCTCCTCCGAAACCTCGACGCCCCTTCGGCTGCTACCCTCACTTCGTTCCTCAACGAGTGCTGGCGCTCCGGCAACCTCCCCCAATCATGGAAACACGCTCGCGTGGCTTTCATCCCCAAGCCGGGCAAGAAACTCACAATCGAGAATCTCAGGCCCATTTCACTCACCTCGTGCGTCGGCAAGCTTCTAGAACATGTCGTTCTCGCTCGCTTGCAAACGTACACGGACGCACACCATCTCCTTCCCCACACCATGCTTGGTTTCCGCCCCCACCTATCCACGCAAGATGTCCTCTTACAACTCCACCATGATCTCCTCGACCCACCCACATTTTCAGACACAAAGGCTCTCCTTAGCCTGGACCTTCACAAGGCGTTCGACCACGTCTCCCATTCGGCTATCCTTGCCGAACTCGCAGCCCTCAATCCCGGCACCCGCACCTACAACTACATTCGCGCGTTCCTCACCGCCCGCACGGCCGAAATCATCATAGGGGACCTCCCGTCTCCCACGTACGAGCTTGGCCCTCGTGGCACCCCTCAGGGCGCCGTCTTGTCGCCTTTTCTATTCAATCTTGTCCTCCGCTCGCTTCCTGGCAAGCTGGACCGTATCCCCGGTCTTAAACACACCCTGTACGCGGACGATATTGCTCTCTGGGTCACGTCGGGCTCTGACGGCCATATCGAGCAGACGTTGCAACGCGCAACCGACGTCGTCACGTCCCACGTGCACGCGGCCGGTTTTACTTGCTCAGCGGCCAAATCGGCCCTTCTTCTCATGCGGCCTCCCGACCGGCGTCGCTACAAAACTCCCCACCCCACCATCACGGTTCATGCCAACTCTACTCCTGTCCCCGTCGTTTCGCATCTCCGCGTGCTCGGGCTGATCCTACAGTCCAACCGCCATAATACACACACCATAGACAAGCTCTCGCTCTCGGTGCAGCAGACCGCACGTATGCTCGCCCGTGTCCGTGCGCGGCGTGAGGGCATGCGAGAACACGATCTACTTCGCCTTGTCGACGCTTTCGTCGTTTCCCGCCTCACGTACGGCCTTCCTTATACACGTCTCCTAAAATCGGAACGCGATAAAATTGACGTCCTCATCCGCCGGGCATACAAGACTGCCCTCGGCCTTCCCCCCAACACGTCCACCGATCGTCTTCTCCGTTTGGGTGTACACAACACGCTCGACGAGTTGATTGAGGCTCACCGCTCCGCTCAAGTGCAACGCCTTTACCGTTCGCCGACCGGTCGCCACATCCTTTCCTCCATCGGCCACGACACCTCCTCCCACCCTCCGGATCTGGTCTCATTACCCCATGCTATTCGAGCGGCGTTCTACATCAAGCCGCTACCTAAGAATATGCTGGCGGGCCACCACGACGCTCGCCGCCAAGCCCGTGCCGCCATGCTTCACGCAAAGTACGCCGACCACCCGGCCGTCGCCTACGTAGATGCGGCCCGATACAATGCACGCAGGGACGCCTTCGTAGTCGTTTCCGTGTCGCCCTCCTCAGCTCCTTTGGGGCCGACCATTACGGCTGGCACCGTCAGAACGCCTTACGCCGTCGAGGCGGAGGAAGTGGCCATTGCTTTGGCCGCGACCTCGGCTGACGCAAGCGTCATAATCAGCGACTCGAAACAAGCCATCTCGAATTTCGCGCGAGGTCTCGTCTCGCCTACCACCTTACGGCTACTTCGGCCCCTACTGCAGCAAGATGAGCAGTGCCGCATAGAACTGATCTGGGTCCCCGCCCACTCGGGTCACCCCGGCAACGAGACAGCTCACCAACGCGCTCGAGGATTCGTCGACCGAGCGGTGGGCCACTCAGAGTCGGACGCCCTGGTGCCGGAGCCCCTGGTCACCTACCACGACATCACTCAGCACTATCGCCTCGAGCGATATTTCTATTCACATCCTCACAGCAGCCTTCCCAAGCGGTCCGAGATCGCCTGGCGTCGCCTACAGACCCGCACCTTCCCGTGCCCCCTCGTGTTTTCATACATGCACCCAGGTGCCATCGATCCACGCTGCTGCCTGTGCGGCAACGTTGCCTCGTTAAACCACATCCTCTGGGGCTGCCCGGAGGATCCCCCGCCCGCCGACCTCCTTTGCTCACCCCCCACCGAGGGACAATGGGAGGCCCTTCTCTCCAGCAACGACATAGACATCCAGACACGGGTCCTGAAACGAGCGGAAGAAGTCATCGAGAAGCACAGCCTGGCAGCCTTCGTGGCTTAGCCTCCCTTACCCCTCACCCCTTCGACTAATAAAGTTGTTACTCACTCACTCACTCTGTAACTACGGTTTTATTAGGCTCCCGCAAGTCGACACAAACACGAATGCCTCCATTCTTTTGAACAACAACAATCGGGGAGACCAATTCTGAAGCATTGAAGCGCTTTATGACATCCAACTGCTCGAGCCGAAGAAGTTCATCCGATACTGGAGCTCGGAGTGAAAGGGGAAGGCGGCGCAGTTTTGCTACAGTAGATGGAACTGAGAGTTGAACTTTGACGTGATGCACAAAAGCCTTCGCTAGGCCGAGGCTGGATTCAAAAAGGCACGTAAACTCACTGCGCAACTCTGCTGGAAGGCATGCAGTTGAAACTGTTTGCTGGCCTGGGGCTTGTACGTTGGTAGCACTAGTAGCTGACGCGGTATTCTCAAGGCAGCAGAGGGATGACCCATCATTCTGGAGCTGAAGGGCCCTAATGGCGTCAATACCTAGCAGCGATGTGCCTTGCGAAACAACGTAGAACAGAATGGATGCTTCGCGTTCCTTGTATACGACCTTCGATAGAAAGCATTCTCGCACAGGGATAAGCTGTTTCGAGTAATCTAGCAGCTTCACACGGGACGCAAGCAGCAGCGTATGGCTGGCAAAATGCCCATGGAAAAGATCACCTGCCAGGATGGAAACCGAGGAGCCCGAGTCGATAAGAAATGGTAACAGCGCATACCCAACTGTTACCTCGACATGAATTCCGGCGCGGCTGGATGCGGTAAACGACAGAATTCTCATAGCTTCGTCGGGCGAATTCTAGTCGCTAAGCTCGTGAGCACTAACGCCCTGTTGCTTCTTTCTGCATACCTAACTGATGTGCCCAATGAGCCCACAATCATAGCAACTCTGGCCTTTCGCTGGGCAGTAGAAGGACGTGGCACGGTGCTGGTGGGATCCGCCATGGTAGCAGTAAGAGGATGAAGTCAGTGGACGCACACAGGAAGCAGGTTGGTGGTTGTCAGGAAGCGGGCGCGTTTCGGTGCGAGGTGCAGGCAGAGGCGTGTCGCTATGCGAAAGATGACAGCAGTGTTAATTTCGACTGCGATCGTGCTGCGTTGAGCGAGAGCTTTTTGATATACGCTGCAGGGTGGTTGAAACAATTTCTCGAAGGTCCGCAATAGCCTGTTCGATTTGTTGACGCTGATTGTATTGCTCGGAAGAACGAAATTGTGGAACCCTAAAAAAATAGGTGTTTGCCAATGTGCTAGGACAAGACCCCTTCCACAAATTGGTCACGAAGCGAGTCTTCAGGGGAAGCAAAAAAACAAGCAGCGGCAAGTGCACGTAGGGCTGCAACGTACTCCTGGGCAGACTCCCCTTGGTGCTGAACGCTACGGGGAAAGCGGTGCATTTCTATGACGACATTGCTTGAGCTTGTGAAATGTTGTGTTAAAGTCGCTACAGCTTCGTCGTAAACAGAAGGCTGAACGGTGGCGGTCTTGCTGGTTTCAGAAAGTTTGTCGTCGGCGGTTGACTCACCGATCCGAGAGGCATCAGTTGGAAGCGGTAGACTGGAAAAGACACGTTGACCCTCAATGCCGAGGCTGTGTAACAGCAGGGCCTTGCGATGTTCAGGCGGGAAGTCGAATGCTCCGGATGCCAGTAGGTAGTTTTCGAAGATTTGGTGCCATTTCATCCACGAAATGGTAGGGTGGCTGGGTTCAGGCAGGAACAGGGGCGGCAGAGCGAGCCTGATGCAGCTCATGGCGTCGAAAAGGTGCAGGCTTGGTTACTCCCACCGAAAAAGACACATCCCCGTCGTCATTGACATCGTTGGTCCCACCCTCGTCATTATTGTTGTATCGTGGTGGAAGCCGAGGAAGAACGACGAAGCGACCCCTGTCGTCAATGATCCAGAATGAGAACTCAAGTTTTATTCAGACGTATGGATATAATTCCAGAAGTCACCTGATAGCAAGTAAGAACAACATAAACTAAAAGGAAATCGAAACTGAAAACACTACACTTATGCCATACCAAGTTTGGTATCTATACCAGAATTGAAACAGCTAGAAGAGCTAAAAGTACGTGAATGGATGACGAAGGTATGTGACTGGTGCAAACATAATAATCATGAGATGCGTGTCATGAAACACCATGACTACATGCCAAGCTCATGATACGCTGGCGGCCGTTTCGCCAGCTTCACTTATACCTAATTTGGTATTACCCACCATGACTGAATGACGATGACACTGGTTCAAACATGATACTCATGAGATGCGTGTCACTTAAACATGAATACATGCTACGCTCAGGATGCGCACGCGGCCGTTTCGCTAGCTTCACATGTACCAAGCTCGGTATTATGGACGTAAACGGGCGCCGCTGCGGTGGTCTTGTGGCTAAGGTACTCGGCTGCTGACCCGCAGGTCGCGGGCTCAAATCCAGGCTTCGGTCGCTGCATTTCCGATGGAGGTGGAAAAGTTGTAGGCCCGTGTGCTCAGATTTGGGTGCATGTTAAAGAAACCCACGTGGTCAAAATATCCGGAGCCCTGCACTACGGCGTCTCTCATAATCATATGGTGGTTTTGGGACGTTAAACCCCACAAATCAATCAATCACGGACGTAAACGGACGACATATGTAAATGACATATCCAAACTTGATAATCACGTCATGCATGTAATGTAACAACATTACTGCATGCCAGACTCATGATGCGCTCGCGGCTGTTTCGCTAGCTTCGCATATGCCCAATTGGGTATTACGTGACGCCAATGAATGACGAATGTGTGTGCGACTGATGTAAACATGCTAAGCATGAGATGCGTGTCCTGTGAGAACATGACTACATGCCACAGTCAAGGCGCCAATTCATTTCGACGTGACGCGGTGCGCGTTGTCGCCGGCGTTCATTTTGCCGCGTCACGCCAGCGTTGCCACGCTAGGCGCCGGTCCTACCATATACTCGCAGGCGCGCGCCCCGGTTCGTCCGGCGTCCCTCCGTCGCGAAAAGAGGGAGACGCAGTGTTGTCTGTGTAACGCCTTGGCGCGAAATGCAGCATGTCGCATTTCGTGCCAATTGCCGTTTGGCTGCGCCGATGGACGCTGGTCGCGTCTGGCGTCAGACTATAGAGCGCTCGCGTTTTGCTAACGTAGCGTCTCTGTGCCCAGCTTGCGCACGCGTCAACGCTACATTGGAGTATACTGGGCCCTTCATGATGCGCTCACGGCCGTTTTGCTAGCTCCACATATACCAAATTTGGTGTTACGGGACGTCAATTGGTGACAAAATATATGACTGGTGCAAACATAATAATCTTGACACGCATGTTATGTAAGAACATGACAACGTACATTGTTCACAGCGTGCTCGCAGCCGTTTCGATAGCTCCACATATACTAAATTTGGTATCACGTAACGTGAATAGATAACGAAGGTAAACGACACATTCGAACATGACAACCATAACACGGAAGTCATGTACAGCATCATTTAACTCCACTTTATAACGTTGTGCTGATTTTAAAACGACATATACACATTTATCATTCGTGCTACGCATATCATCAATTCACACTGTACGTGGGATCTGCCAATTTTTTAATTCATCTAACTTTCTACGTGTTTTACGGCTACCAAGGTGCTTTATGGCAGGAACATGCACGTGACAGGTGTTTGTTGGTATTTTATCTCGGGGATTACATAGGTGTTTTGGTGCGAACGTTTTACGATACCAGGCTGTACGTAATGGTTCATGTCTTCTCACGTGACTAGACGTTACTCAAGTAGATGTGATTTCAATCACTTGACGAGCTGCTAATTTATCTTACGTCATTTTAGGGAGAGGACTAGTTGTCACATGATTTTATTCTCGTGAGTGTGTTCCACGTCGTTGCACACTGAAAGATGTTATAAATCTTTGTTATGGGATATTTTCCCTGTCAACAGTTATTACTCGGTTTATACCGGTGACATGAGACGTTATAAGCTGTTAGTTGATTGTTACGTTGGTGGCAGAGACGCCACCGGAGACATCAAATGGTCGGTGTCACCTGGCAGAAGACAGCGTTTATGGACCGATTGGAACTTAAAATATGAAAAAGGGAAAAGGGGCGGAGAGAGAACAAAGAGAGAGAGAGAGAGAGAGAGAGAATACGCATGTACGTGCTGTTCTGCGTCCACTTCGGCAATCGCTGGCGTTGCAACACTTCTTCCACCTTAGTAGAGGCGCTCACGAGTGAGGAGGCGCTCACAATGAGCTCCTGCGTTTTGGGTGTCTTTGTGTGAATTCTTCTGGTGCAACAACCAAAATTGTGCTTATCGTCTTCCTAAGGTGAAGAGGAACTCAACGACATCAATATTTCGGGCATGGACGTCTCCACTTCCGAAAATTCACCGAAAGTAAACCGGCTGCAAGTGAGCACGACGCTTACCCTAGCATCGACGCCGGCGGCGTTGCGTTGACGAGATGGATGAGCGGCAGCTCGCAACGATGCCGAGGGACGCCCTGAGCCCTGTGACGATTAATTATGGACCGAAACTGACTTCGGAAACCACAAGTGCCAGTGGTGAGCCTTTTAGAATCATTTACGTTCGCCCGCGACCAGCCATCAGGCAGCGTAAAGTGGCAGACGCCACGTTTGGAAGATTATGCAGTACGCTGTAGAAGGCGTTGAACTAGACCCAGCAGAGCTCGAAGACGGCACCTGGGTCACAATAAACGACGCAGGGTCGCTTAGACCTCCTAGATCTGCAGCACAAGTACAGAACGGCTGCGCCCAAGCCCTCAAAGGCAATGCCTGAACACGCCAGTACCGCGGCACTCGTCGTGCAAGCAGCGCGCCCGCCGCAGCTTCCACGCCGGAGGCCCTTGCCGAGGCTGCCAAGCGAACATTGCAAAATTGTAATTCCACCCAGACACCCAATCAACCTGTCGAACATTGGCCTCGCTACGCTGATGAAAGCCATCCAAAACACTGCCAAAGTCGGCCCGGCCCGAGCAGAAGAAGAAGACCAAATGAGAATTCACCCTATTAAAATACTCTTACAATCAGTACACCCGTCAGAATCAGGGCAGAAGCCTACCACTCACTGGAAGTGCTCAGAAGTCAGAGGTACAATATGAACTTGCTAATGGCCACCTAAGTACCAGCGCCGGACGACTCCATCCGTGAAGTAGTTTACAAGGCCTACACGGGCGAAACAGACCACGATCTTCAAGCACAAGTCATGAAGAAAAACCCTGACATCCCCATGGTAAATGCCAGGAGACTGGGCTCATCAAAACACCTGTTCATCACCTTCGCCGGACACAAGCTTCCTGCCACGATCCACTTCAGGTGTTTCACCTTAGAAGTGCATCCCTTCAGGGACAGACCTGAGGCCTGCTTCAACTGCAGGAAGCTTGGGCACCACACAGATGTGTGCCCGCTGCCCGGCCCTGGCATACGAAAATGCCGAAGATGCGGTGGAGAACATCCCCCACCGCCACTGGGAGAACATCCAACATGTACACCCCAGTGTGTAGTCTGTCTCGGCAAACATCCCACTGGCAGGAGGAGCTGCATGCTATGCTTCACACCTGTCAAACCTAATAACAGCAAGAAGACATCGATGTCTTCCAGCAGCACCAATGAGGAAGGAAGATCAAAATCAGCCGGCCGTTGATCAAGATCGAGGTCGCGAAAAAGAAGCAAGAGCAGGAACAGAAATTCTTCCATCTCTGCACAGAAGAGCTGTAGTCCCAGTCAGGAGACGTCCGCTTCTATGCCAGCAATACACAACAACAAGAACGCCTGGAGCAACGGCCCACCAAAGAGCGTAGGCTGGAGTACTGACAATCCAGGGCAAACCAGCAAAGCGGAAACTACTCAGCTAGCATCTAACACCAAACAAGGGGGCAAGACCAGGAACCAGTCAACATCCCGAACTCGAGGCGGCCATTCCATATCCAGTTCGAGATCAAGGACACAGCCACCGGCAAGACCTCAAGACGATCAGGAGAGAGAACTGACAGAGCTGGTAAACTCTTTACAGCAACAGTTGGCTTCGGCCAATGAACAGATCAGGCAACTGAAAAACAATTCCAATTCGACCTTTACCCCACCCGCGGCTGAGGAACAAATGGCATGCGCACACAATGAGGTAACTAACATGGAAACTGACAGAATTAGAGGAGAAAAGCGCAAAGCTTCTAACCCAGTGCGAGAAATTGCCACAGAAGAAAAATCAAAAAAAGTAAAAAACTGGACACTCAGAATAGTCAAGCTAGAAAATGCAATAAACGCGCGCTTCAAAGAGCTAGAAGCCAAACAGGGTGAGTTTCAGGCATTCACTGAGGCTCGCGTCACCAGAATCGAAGCTGCGATCGAAAACATGCTGGCAGGTCTTAATCAGCTCAAAGTAGCTAACACAGACGCACTGACACAGCAGCAGCAACAGCACCAAAGCCCTGTTCCACAATTACCCCTCCTAGTTAGAGGTGAGGGACCTAACAACAATACTAGCTTAGATCAACGACCCCCAGCGGAAGGCCCAATCAGAATACACAGACCACGTGCAGAAACTCCTAAGCATTCATGATGGCCAGCGACCAAATTTTGATCTGGCTATGGTACTGCAGAGGGTTCCGAGCTAAAAGATGTGATCTTGAATATAGGATACATCATTCTACATTCAAACCTGATGTTATTGCGCTACAGGAAACTGGCGTAAAAGCCAAGCTTGTTGGCTACACAACCTTCAACGCTACAGTGGCGGAAGGCTTTAATCCCTCCATGGCACTCATGATGCATAGAAACCTCACTGCTAAAGCGATAGATCTCGCAATCGAGGATACAGCCTACAACTTTGTAGAAATCTTCCCCAAGAAAAAAAACTTACTCCATAATGTACATCCTAAACGCATATGATCCACCAAAGAACAGAGGCATCGTCGCCTCTAAGCTTATTGTAAGGGCGCAGAAACATGCCAGAAGCTCACCACTATTCATAGTAGGTGACTTCAATGCTCACCATCCGGCATGGGGCTATAAGTCTTGTGACAAAAAGGGGACCAGCCTATGGACAACCTCACTAGAGCTGGGCTTGACCCTCCTCACAGACCCCGAGCACCCCAACCGAGTAGTTAACAGCATCTGTCGAAACGCATCACCTGATCTAACAATCATCAAAAACATTCAATTCGCCAAATGGGAAAACACAGAAACTAATGCAGGCAGCGATCATTACATCATAGCTACCACATTCCTACACAGTAAAATTAAGAAAGGAAAATTCAGAGTAAAACATACTGATTGGGACACTTTCAGAGCCACTGAAAGTGTCCCACTTCACCACTGAAGGCGAGATCGAGGAGGATCACCCGGCCCCTGACTCACGGCTTATACACCTGTGGGAGGCTAGGGAAAGTATTCAGAAGAGATGGATGTCACAAAAACACAACAGAACTTTACAAAAGAAGATAGCTCAAATTGACAAAAAAGTAGAGAATTATACACAAGCGTTGAGTCGAGAACACTGCCACCAAATGTGTGACCAGCTCAATGGCCAATTAGCTAACAAAAACTTCTAGTTTCTACTGAGACATCTGATACATACCAAACAAACGAAATCTAATGCAAGTAAGAACCTGCAGAAACTAATCCATTACTATCCTGGGGAGGAGAATGACCTAATACGGGAACTGCAAAGCAAATACTTCAACACCAACACGGACATGCCCACTCCGGCTAAATACGAATGAGAAATCAATCCAGCTTTAGATAGCAATATAGACGAAGCTGAAGTTAGAGCAGTCCTCAACCAGAATAAAAGCACTGCCGCAGTGGGGAAAGACAGAATAACAAACAAAATGCTCCGAAATTCAGATGACCACTTGATCAGCCAGATCACTAAACTATTCAACACTTACTGGGCTGATGGAAAAGCTCCGCCTAGCTGGATACATGCTACCGTCATTTTTATTCCGAAACCGCGCAAGAAGTTCGAACTGGGAAACCTTCGACCGATTTCTCTCATCTCCTGCTTAGGCAAGGTCATGGAGCATATCATAATAATCCGGCTCAACAATTACATTGAAAAAGAGCATCTGCTACCTCACACCCTAATCGGCTTCAGAGAGTATCTATCAACACAAGATGTTATGCTTCAACTGCAACAAGACATCGTTGACCTAGGCCCAGTACGAGCCACTCGGACCATACTGGGCCTGGACGTCAGTAAAGCTTTTGACAATGTCGCGCATCAGGCCATCTTAAATGGCTTATCACAATTGAACATAGCCGAAAGAACATTTGCCTGCATTTCCGACTTTCTCAGAGAAAGAACGGCCAACATCCAACTAAGTGAAGTCGGCAGTCAAAAGTTTACGCTAGGCACAAGAGGAACCCCGCAAGGTGCCGTCCTCTCGCCCCTACTCTTCAATATCACCATGATGTACTTACCACAACGGCTAAACAGGATACCACATATCAAACATGCCATATACGCGGACGATGGTACAATCTGGAAGAACAGTGGCTCGGACGGTGCGATAAAAGACGCGTTACAGGAGGCAGCCAACGTTGTGCAAGACTATGTTAGACACAACGGGTTAACATGCTCCCCCTCGAAATCCGAACTCCTAATCATTAGCAGTAAAGCCAAAAAAAAAACGCCAGGCACGGACGCCCAAAAACAAGCACCGATAAAAATTAGGTTGAAAAGTGGCGCGGTTCCTCCGGTTCTGACTATTAGAGTGCTGGGTATGCTTATTCAACATAACACGCAAAGTACCATAACCCTCACAATATTGTAGAACGCCGCCAAACAAATTGGTGGGCTGCTCAGGAGAGTGGCCAACAGACATAGAGGCATGAAGGAGATGGACTTGTGTAGACTCATTCAGGCCTTCCTAATCAGCCACATAGTAAACTCTTTCACCTATTATCATTTCAGGAAATCAGACAAAGATAAAATTGAAGCTATAATTCTACAGGCGTATACATGGGCTCTAGGTTTGCCTGTTTATACCAGCATCGAGAAGCTCCTCCAACTTAGAATGCATAACACCCTAGAGGAGCTGATCGAAGCACACAAAACAGCACTTATATCACGGCTTTCAGACACGATGATGGGACTACATATCCTGCATAAACTGAAGTTTCAGCCCATACACACCACGGGAGGCAGAGCAACACTACCTCCTGCGATCCTTCATTACCTACAGATCAAACGAATACCCAAAAAAAAGCCTGGCAGGCAGACATGACGCTAGGAGAAAAGCCAGAGCAGATAGGCTAAGTGAAAAGCACAAGGAAGACCAAACCGTGGTTTTCGTAGATGCCGCCAACCAGAGACACAACACATACACCTTGAGTGCCGTGGACTGAGAACTTAAAATCGTAAATGTGGCTTCAATTAGAGCCGCATCAATCAAAGAGGCTGAAGAAATGGCCATAGCGTTGGCCATTAGGCATCCAACCACCCACAATGTCCTTAGCGACTTCAAGAGCGCTATTCTCAGCTTTGTAAGGAGAAGTGTGGGACAAACTACAGCCAAGGTCCTGAGAAACTTTAATCAGAGTGATAGAATCAAAATCAATCTCGTCTGGGTCCCCGCCCACTCGGGAAACCCTGGTTACGAGAAAGCGCAAAAAGTGGCCCGATGGTCAGCAAACCGGGTCGCGCTTTTATTGGAACCGGGCTTCCCGATAGGAGAGGCAGTTACCTCCTATAACGAACTTACAAATATGTATAAAGATGACAGGAGATTATATCCCATACCGCACAGCAACCTCACGAGAGCACAGGCCACTATCCTCCGCCGAATTCAAACGAACAGCCTAACCACTCCTTATAACTTAGCGATATTCACAGGTGGGGAGGTTGAGTCAACATGCAAAAATTGCGACAAAAATGCCATAGCAAACTAGAGTTATATCTTCTGGGAATGCGAGGGCCTTCCCCCACCCAGAGAGCTCCTGCCAGTTCCTTCCAAAACGACATGGGAGAATTTAATACGGTCCCCCGACGAAAAACTGCAGAAAGCAGTCATTGCATGGGCACAAGACGTCACCGCAGACAAGCGGCCATCTCGAAACCCATGAAATCTCTTTTAATAAAGTTGTATCCTCCTCCACCTCAGTAACCATAATGATCTACCGGTTTTTAGGGGTGAAGCTCCTCATAGCGGCACCCGTTCATCTTTCCTCTTTCGTACTCGTAGTGTGTAACAATTGTTACATTTTGACCTCCAAGGTGGTGTCGATGGGAGATTTCTTCTGTGCGTTGTTGAACAATAAAAAATAGAGCTCATTGTACATGCCAATGGCTGCTACTGGGGAATGAGACACATCAGCATTCGGCTTTTAGTTAACGCGCACGCTGCGATCCCCATTAGCAGCCATTGGCATGTACATTGAGCACTACCTGACAAGAAAGGGTTGCTACGTTATACTCGCTGGGTGTAACCTCCTTAGTTTTAGAAAGGTTTAGCGAGCGTTGAGCCGCAGTGCCATGAATACAATGAACTAGTATATACCATGAACTCGAGGTGGTTAAAGGTGGGAAGTAGATACGAAGCGCAAGCCGTAAAAAAGTAAAACCCGAACTCTACTGTCTCTCATTTCCCATTAGCAGCCATTGGCATGTGCATTGAGCACTATCTGACAGGAAAAGCTTGGTACGTTATACTCGCTGGGCGTAACCTCCTTGGTTTTATAAAGGTTTAGCGAGCGTTGGGCCGAGTGCTATGAATACAGTGAACTAGTATATACCATGAACTCGAGGTCGTTTAAGGTGGGAAGTAGACTCGAAGCACAAGCCGTAAGAAAGTGTGCGTGTGCCACCTTTCGTTTAGTCCTTGGAATGTCCGCTGGATGGCGGTGCTTCTATATGGGGATTATATGATGAAACGATGCGAGATAGTGGCACTTGCAGTGTTGAATAGATGGATGAACGGACACACAGACAGATGCATGGATGGACGCATGAACGGACGCAGGGTCGGATGCATGTACGAACGCAGGGACGGACGCACGAACAGACACATGCATGGACGGGTGGATGGACGCATGGGCGGTCACACAGACGGACGCATGGACGGAAGGAAGCAAGAACTAATGGACAGACAAATGCTTCGGCCCACTCTCCATGATTCACTCCGTGAATATGCTGCCATTTTTTTTCTTGTCGTGGACCGTTGTATTGTTTGTGATACTGCAGATGCGTTCTTAGCGTCTTCGGCCGTCACTTCGTTGTCGGGTATTGCCAATTCCCAAGTTTAATTGCTCTCCAAAAACAATTCCTTATCGCACTTTCGTACTTGGTCCGCATGGCGACGGGCGATCCCTGCCTCAGTCTCCACTTTCAAAAGTCGAGCACCGGTCATGGCCTTTACCCTATCCGGCGTCCATTTGTCACCCGTTCCGTAATTTCGCACATGAACAAATTGCCCTGGTGCGGCATTTTAATCATTGTCTTCCGTCGGCTTGGCCGAGACGCTGCGATGGTTCCTTGCCGGAAAAGATAAGTCCAGCCTTGTGCGCTACCGGTAGCCCAAACGTCGGTACAGTGGGGCCAGTAGAGTCTACAAGTTCGGTAAGTATTTGTTATAAAAAGTTGGCATCGTCAAAATAGATCGCAGCTCTGTAACATTCCGAGGGGCGAGAGCATGTCTGGTAGCCTCCGCGTTCTTTTCTGTTGGGTTCAACCCTGCGGCGTCAATTTGGTGACCTACATAAACCACCGAAGCCTCGTTAACCCGGCACTTGTCGGCGCGAAGTTTATTGCCGTTTTTCTGAATTGTTCGAAAACCTGTCGAAGCTTTACGTAGGGCTTGTCTGCAGTCTCCGCAATCCAAACATTGTCCAAGTATGCTTGCAATCCAAATATTTCTTGTAGTATGGACTCCATCGTTCTCTGGAATATTGCCGGCGCTGAAGCAATTCCGAAGGACAACCGGTTGTAGCAAAACAACCCTTTATGTGTGTTTATGACAGCCAGCTTTCGCGAATTCTCGTCCAATGCAATCTGGTTGTAAGCGTCTCGCAGATCTAAGATACTGTATTTTTCTCCGCCTCACAAATTCTCGAAGATGTCATCAATGACTCGCAAAGGGTATCGCTCTGTTTCACACACAGGGTGTATTGTTACCTTAAAATCGCCACAAATGCGCACAGCGTCGTTGCTCTTCACTACTGGTACTATCGGTGTCGCTCATTCTGCAAATGGTACCGGAGATATGCCAGATTCTACTAGTTTATCTATCTCAGCAGATACCTCATCTATCAGCGCAAAAGGAACCTTTCTAGCCTTGCAAAATTTCGGGACTGCAGCGTCCTTTATGTAGAGTTTAGCTGGTGGGCCCTTGACTAACCCAAGACCTTCCGTGAATACGTCTGCATATTCGGCAATCATGGCACCAGTTCCTGCTGCCTTCTGTTGGCTTTCCACGCTGGGTGGTGTAGAGACGTGCAGAACTGGCGTTCCTTTTGCTGCAAGCTTCTCCAAACAGTCTCGTCCACACAGGCTTAGACCTTCACAATCTAACCCGGCAAGGTTACACTCAACCTCCGCTGACATATAATTTGCCTTCATTGCCATTGTGCCTAACACAGGTAGTTTGCCCAGGTAACAAGAAAGATTTAAATGGGTATTTAGCAGCTGAGGCCAATGAGTGCGATGTGTCCCATACGTTGATTTAGCAACTATGCAGACAGGATAACCCTTGTCCACGTCCATCTTTATGGTAACACCATTCCATGTGACAAACTGCCTTATGGGCGTAACCAGCTGCTCAGTACCAGTTACGGACCAGATTTGCTATGCGCTAGAGTCACTGTCATTCCTATGGTCTGTATTTCCTGCAGTTAAAGCTAGCGTTTTCCCGGTGCCGTCTGTCCTTGTACACATGCGATCCAGGTGCTCTTGCCTACCTTAACTGTAGCATTGACAGTTATTTTGAAAACATTTAACAGCTTTGTGACTGTACTTGCCGAAGCATTTGCATTTCCGTGGAGCGTTTCTTTGCTCCTTCGTAATGGTATCAGACGCGTGCCGTTGGCTAACGTTCAAAACCATCGAAACACCCATGTGCTTATCTATCTGCTGCGAACCGTATTCTGCACATTCCGCAGCCAAATAAAAAGCTTGTGCATCTTCAAGAGTCAGGTCACGTTTCGCTAGCAACTGTTTCTGCAAAATTTTCGAGCGAACACCACATACGATTCCGTCTCTCAGCATTCGGTTTAACATGAACGAAAAGTTGCTTTTTTGGGCAATCTTTCTAATTTCAAAAATGAACGCTTTCACAGAGTCCCCTTCCTCGTGCTTACGGTGAAAAAACTTGAAGCTCTCCGAGATCTCATCAAGCGTTGGGGCATAAGAGTCATTCAGCGTTGCTACCACTACCCTGTAGCTGAGTGCGTTTGGCAGACGCGGCGCCACTCTTCCGCATTAGACTTCTATCGTCTTTGACCCCAACGCAGCGACCAGCAATGCCCTCTTGTTAGCTCCATCAGTAACTTAATTCTTCAAAATACGCTTACAAGATAAGCGTTCGACTTATCTGTTTCCTGATCGAACTCCAGGAGTCTGTGTGCGATGTTCGTCACTGGGTTCAGCGCAGAGTCGGCGCTGCAGAGCTCCTGTCGTACAGTCAGCGCTGAAGGGCCAGCGACGCTGTGCTAGCGCCGGCATAAGCGTTTTCGGTGGGTCGCATAAACTCGTTGCCACTGCTGCGTTGGCGGCAGAGACGCCACCGGAGACAACAACTAGTCGCTGTCACCAGGCAGAAGACAGCGTTTATTGACCGCTGGGAACTTATATCATGAAAGAGGGGAAAAGGGCAGAGAGGGAACAAAGAGAGAGAGAGAGAAGATGAATGGACCTGCTGTTCTGCGTGCACTTCGGCAACCGCTGGCTAATTTATCTTACGTCGATTCAGGGACGGGACTGGATGTTACACGATTTAAAGAGCAAACCTCATAAGCGCGAAAATCACACGACAGCGACGAGCGATGCTATGAGCGACGAAACAGGGCGTTCGCGCGACGTGTCACGAGCTCGTTTTTACGCGATCGCTCGGTTCTCGCGTTCTCTGCGAGCTACGCACATTCGTCCCGGCCGATCGCGCGGGCGACGCCATCCGCAGCTACCTCGGCGACCGGACTACCACGCAAATTCAAGTATGGCCGATCTGGGAGCAAAACGTCTTAGTCTGTAGCACCACCTTTTTGCCTATGGCACAGCGACTTTTCGGACACTTCCAGCTGCAAATGGGGGATCAGCAGCTGCCCGTTCGAGGCCATGCCAAGGCACCAGGGGATACATGCAAGGGCGTCATCACCATAAACCCTGCTGAAAGCCCGGAGAAGATTAAGTCTGAACTGCATTGGCCTCGAGGTACTATCCTCGCGGTCCGCAAACTCGGAGATTCCGCGGCGGCGGTGGTGACATTCAAGGGCACGAAGTTACCCCGCTTCCTCTTCTACCACTGCGTGGCGACGTATATCCGCGCCTACAAGAAAACGGTCCTGGTTTGCACCAAGTGTGGTACCATCGGCCATCGACCACCTCAGTGTCCTCACCCCGCTCCAACGCAGTGTGCCAAATGTGGAACCCCTGCACCTGCAGGTCTCAATGCCCACGACTGCCCCCCCAAGTGCCTCCTCTGCCACGGCGCCCATGAGACTGGGACCAGTGGCTGCACGGCAAAATATCGGAAACACAAGCAGCCCTCAACATCTCCTCGAGGGACCACCTCATATTCGTCACAGCCAGACAGCGGCACCAACCTGCATCAGTCGGCTCCACCACTCCACGCCGACACTCAGGCATTCCCACCGCTCGAAGCACCAGCGGCGGTACCTCAGGTGAGCATTTGGGCAGGGAATGCTGCTTCTAAGCCTCTCTCACCCCCTTCTGTCGATCCGCCTTCTCCCGAACTTGCGGCCCTTCGCCAGCAAGTTGCGGCACTTCAAAAGCAAAATTCTCTTTCAACTAAACAACTCGAACTCTTAAATAAGCGACTTCAACCCCAACAACAGTGTGCTGCAAGGCCATCCGGTATTGCCTCCTCTGTCCAGGCGGCTACGCCAGCTACGTCCAAGCTTAGTCCTCGCGCTAAGCCCTCTCCCATTAAACCGCCGGTTCAAGCAGCCATGTGTACTCCAGCACTCGCAACCGGTGCCGCATCTACTCGAGAAGCTCTTGAGGCTCCTGGGGCACCTCAGGTTCTCTTGCCCGCTAACCAAACTCTCCCTAGCAAGGAGCGCGCCCCGCGCATAGAGGAACGCCTTACGCGCGTCGAAGCTTCGATTAATCACCTCCTCACCAGCTTCTCTGTCCAAAGCATAGTAGTAGAGGTTACCCAGGCTATTCAAGCCTGGGCAATCACCCAGTTTCAACCCAAGGCATCGCGTTCCCGCTCCTGCTCGGTGAGCAGGGAGCGTGCAGCTCCACGGCGTCGGCGTAAGGTGGCTACCACCACCCTGCCGTTGGACAATCCGGCCTACGTGCCCCTCCCTGCCTCTGAGGATTCCGAGCGGGATATGGAGGACCAAATATAAAACTTAAGACAGTCACGATGGCTACCAATCGTACGTCCTGTTCAAACATTGCGTCTAAATTCGAGATCATACAGTGGAACCCTGGAGGCTTCGGGAACAGGTGAAAGCGTTCACATCTTTCCCTTTTCCTCAGCTCACTTGGCTCTCAGCCGGCCGTCTTGGCGCTCCAAGAATCTGGCCCTGCTCCATCCCTTTCTGGATACTGCTCCTATGTAGGCGGCACCACCACATGCCTCCTCGTGCATAAAGCTTACACGGCGATACAGATTGACCTCGATCTGGATCTTCCTTACGACTACTGCATGATATCAGTGCTGTCTCAGCGGAGGGGCCAACCATCAATACATATTTTGAACGTGTACTGTGCCCCTCCCCTTGCGAGGGCTTCGTTTGCGCATCTCTTGCATCGGGCGCTGCGTATAGCGGCTCGACAACCACTGGTGATTGTCGGGGACTTCAATGCCCCCAGCCCTCACTGGGGTTAACACTACGAGAAGGCCCGGGGCAGAGAGCTCAAGGAGCTCGTTTCTTCGCTGAGCCTCACGCTTCTTACCGATCCGGCACAACCCACACGTTCCGGCAACTCGGTCACGCGAGACACATGCCCCGACCTCTCCCTCACCCGTCACATCCGCGATGCTACATTGGAAAATTTAGGCGAAACCCTAGGCAGCGATCACTTTTTACACCGCATTTTGTTCACACCGCGGCAGAAAATGCGCCAACACTGGGGCTAGAGTGTACTAGAAGCTTTTGAGTGGCGCGAGCAGCTGCCTGAGAGCGGCTGTTTTGGCGTGAAATGATGCGGTGGCGCTGGCGTCGACCAATCTACCCGGGCGGATGGCTGGCAGGCGTTCCGCGTACGTGTTGGTACCTCTTTGTCGCGCCTAGTGTGAAGATGATCTCCTCTTTTTTTTCTTATTCACATACCTCCCCTTTTTCGTGCAAATAACGGTTAATTGACATCATTGTTATTGAAGTTGCTGCTGACCGCACTGCAGCCCGAAGCAGCATAGCACATTGTACAATATAACGAGCGCGTTTTTTTTTAAATTTTTAAAGTGTACACATTTTAGACGAGAAACCAGCTGGCCGGTACACACCGGAAGCGCCCACCTTCCCCCCCCCCCCCAAAAAAAAAGGAATATGGTGCACACAAAATGAAGAACTCTTGGTCCATTCCACGTAAAACCCCAAAGCTGGACTCAAATAAAAGGCTCATTGCTTGTGGCTGCGTGCACACACGACAAAAAAGTAGGCTTTATTGATATTGTAGTGCATGATCATCATCATCATTTTTTCCAATCACCGCGCCGCGCCTCTCGCGCAGCTGCGCGAGGATTAGAACAAGCTAGGCACTTGGTGCGAACGCGTGTCACGCGCAAGGTCATTGCCAGAAGCTCCCGTGTCATCCCGAGCCTTGGTCATCAGTGCGCAACCTGCTGGGGTGTTCTTGGCTGAGGATTGAGTGGTTTTAACTTTCTGTCTTAGAGTCCGATTCTATAGTTTATCTGTTCCTGAGTCTAACCATATCTCTAGTGCCCATGTCGACTACTTCTCCTGGCCAGGCGCGATCCGCCTGGTCAGCGTCCCTGCCGTCTAATGAATTACCGCTAGACTCCTTTTTCCGCAGTGGTATCGACAGCATTCCTGTAGCACTGGTACCTACGAATGGAGGCTTCATCAGACTTTCAAACCCTCAGGTGGTTCAAAAGGAACTTAAGACAACTTCAAATCATTTCCAGACCATCACAGATGTGCGCCCATTTGGGCGAGGAGGTATCGTGTGTAGGTCGCCGGATCAGACCTGCGTGCAGGATCTTCTCAAATGCACCTCGTTTGCTGCTACCCCGGTGAGTGCTTTTATTCCGCCACACCTTGCATGTACCAAAGGCCTTGTACGGGGAGTCGACTCGAAGCTGAGTCCAGCTGAGACCCTAGACAGGCTCTCTGGAGCAGGCGTAATTTCAATTTACCGGTGTAATCGCCTAGTCGACAACCAGAGGGTACCAACCGAATCTGTTATCGCGACATTTGTGGGCACAAAATGCCCGTCAGAAATAAAATGATGGCCACTGATCTTCCGAGTAGAACCCCTCGCTTCTCGTCCGATTCAGTGCAAGAACTGCTGGAGATTCGGCCACAGTGCGGGAGGATGTAAATCTAACGTTCGTTGTAGCACCTGCGGAGAGAGTCATCCTTCAAGCAATGGTACTGCAACAGTGGAAAAGTGTTGTCTCTGTGGGGGCAGTCACTGCGCCGACAACTCTGACTGTTCCGCTCGTTCCCGGGAGGTTCAAATCCTAGAAGTTATTGACCGCCGCCGCTGTTCTCGAAGGGAAGCCATTGACATAGTTAGAGACAGGGCTTTTCTGGTATTACAGCGCGCTGCACTTCCAGTATGGACTCAACCCTATCGCAGGCTATTGAAACTGCTGTGGAAAAGGCAGTGAGTAAGGCAATGGATAAACTAATATCTAACCTTTCCGACTGTTTAGTGCAAATTCTTTCAAGCCAGATTGGACAAACAGTACAGACTAGTACAGAACCTGCAGTATTACAAATTTCCAGTGACGCCACACAGCTACGCAATGTAGTGATGGACGAACTTTCTGCATCTGCAGGCAAGGCTAAGCAGTCAGGAACACAGGTGCACTTAGACCGACATTCGCCTCGGCCGAGTGCAAGTACTGATACAGATATGGAACTCGATATACGATCTAATAAACGTACCAGATCCCCTATCTTCACCGATCTCAAGTCCAAATCTAAACGGAATGAATCAGCTATTTCGCGTGAAGATGCTAACAAGGGCGCGACATGCGCCTCTGCGTTGCGCTCAACACCATTTGTCAGTTGAGGGTACTACAGTGGAACTGCCGTTCTATATTCTCAGCCTCAACCGACTTACATTACTTTTGCAATAATTTTAATCTTGATATTATAATTGTCCAAGAAACTTGGCTTACACCTGATAAAAATTTCCATCTTGCAGGTTTTCGTTCTTTTCGATTAGATCGCCCATCACGTGGTGGTGGTTTAATGATCCTTGTATCAAGTAAATTATGCCATAGGGCGAAAATTTCTTTCAGAATGTTAGACTTGGATTGTGAATTATTAGCATTAGACTTGTGTCTTCCCGGATACCACCCTTTTTCAATCGTAAATGGTTACTTCCCCTCCGGTGTGCAAAGCACGCGTTATCTTGACAGCGTTTTGGTAGCATGTAGAAAGGAAATTGTACTCACAGGAGACTTTAATTCACACCATTTGTCTTGGGGTTTAAGGACAGATTCTTGTGGTAGGCGACTGTGGGAATGGACTATTGATCACAACCTTTCCTGTCTGAATAAAGGTCATGTAACATTTGTCCGAGGTCAAACTAACTCAGTATTTGATTTAACGTTTTGCTCCAATGCAATCAAGATTTTTTCATGGGCTGTTCTGGATTCGGCAACTAACAGTGACCATCTTCCTGTAGTTTTTGACATTACTTGTCCAACAATAACTTTAGATCAGCCAAAACGCACATACATCAACCATAGCAAATTTCAAGCCTGCCTCCGTTCTGCCATTTCCAAGCTTGAAAATGCCAGTACTAAGGAGATTGCATCTACGATTGGTTCAATGCTGGAGGGATCTAGAAAAAATTCTGAATTTTCTATTCCATCCAATAAACGATCCTCCTCTCGTTGGTGGAACGATGAGTGTACGCGCGATTATAGAAGACGAAAGGCCGCTTGGAAAAAACTTCTTCTTAATCAGAGCCCAACAAACTGGAAAGACTATCAATTCCTTGCTGGCGTATTTAGGCGTACAGTGAACCGCGTGAAAGAAGACTACGAGAGTAGACATTTTGATTATCTTTCTAAATCAAAAAATAAGCGTGCTTTGTTCGCTTATCTTCGGACAAGAAAAGTACTACCAGCTCCTTTAACGCTGCAGTCATGTGTCTTGACGCCAGTAGAAATGAA
Source organism: Rhipicephalus microplus (assembly GCF_043290135.1). NCBI lineage: Eukaryota > Metazoa > Arthropoda > Arachnida > Ixodida > Ixodidae > Rhipicephalus > Rhipicephalus microplus. Next base: position 117,905,388 of record NC_134702.1, read on the forward strand.
CACCTCTCTAGAAGACATAGCGCAAGGTTTAGAACGCCGCTTCACTGCGAATTTTTCGGCTATTCAGTCCGTTCTGGTAAACTTGCATGAATTTCCAGAAGTTTCTTTAGCTGAATTGAATCAGACAGTATTATGCTTACCGAGGACGGCTCCCGGACCAGATGGGATTACGAACTCTATGTTGAAATGTTTACTCCAGGAATCGCGTAATCGTTTGCTAGAACTAGTGAATTATTCTTTAGGGAATGCATGGATACCTCCAGAATGGAAACTTGACAAAATTGTATTGTTGCTAAAAAATGAAAATGATGCATACACGTTGGATAACATAAGGCCGATCGCACTGACATCAAACTTAGTGAAATTGGTTGAGAGAACCATCAATATTCGAATTAATGAATTCATTAACATGAGGTCTATTCTAAGTCCCTGTCAAATTGGGTTCAGGACTGGTTGTTCAATTTGGGATGCCCACGTTGACTTAGAAAGTAGGCTTCAATTAGCTCGGCTACATAAAAAATATGCTGCTTTAGTTATCTTAGACATCGCTAAAGCATATGATACCGTGGAGCACTGTATTTTGATAGATCGATTAGAATACCTTGATTTTCCATCATACATAGTAGCGTGGGTTCACAATTTTCTCGCAGACAGAAAATTTTATTGTTTTAAAGATGGGTTTTCATCATCTACTCATACCCAAACGAGGGGAGTACCGCAAGGCTCGGTGCTTTCCCCGGTGCTATTTAATTTACTAACGAGCACCATCCCACGTAAACAGGATATAACAACTTATGTTTATGCAGACGATATCGCATTTTTTGCAATGGCAGATAACATTCAGACCTTATATGAACGGCTGCAGACTTACCTTAATATATTGGAGAGCTGGCTCGATGGCAACAGCTTTTTACTTAATCCGAGTAAATGTGCCCTCCTTGTTTTCCCGCTGCAATACCCTGTGAACATCTCTCTGTCTTACCATCATGAGGATATACCACAGGTGGAATCTGTTAAATACCTTGAAGTAATTTATCACAAATCGCTTAACTGGCAATCTCATATCGAATATATCGCCGGAAAAGGTGTGCGGGCCATTGGCATATTACGTAGGCTAAGCAACTACCGCACAGGTATGAGAAGAGACACATTATTAATGATATATCGCATGTATGTTCGTCCCATTTTGGAATTTGGTTGTGTGCTTTTCTCTGGAGTTCCAGCTTACAAGTTGCGGCCTCTAATTCTTCTGGAAAGAGAAGCTTTGCGCTTATGCCTTGGCCATCCCAAAACAGTCGCCAACAATGTGTTGTATCTCGAATCGAGGGTCCCTCCGCTTTCTTGTAGAATTCGCCTTCTGACTGTTCAGACATTCATAAGAATTTATGAATCACCATTACGACATTCAGAAACAGCCTTGATTTCCACCCCGGAATCATTTTTTGCTGCTAGATGGCCGCGATTTCACACGCCACAAATTATATTTGTGCAAAATTTACTGGAGCCTCTAAACTTACGTATATGCGACATCATGCCGAGTCGTTATAATTCAGCCCCGGTGGAAATTCAATTCAACGACATTTTTCCTAATAATGCCAAATTACTTCCCCATAATATTTTGGATGGTTTACTACAAGATCACCTGCGCCGTATTACAACGAACGTTATTATTGCTACAGACGCATCGCAATACGACGAAAAGTCAGGGGTTGGTATTTTCAGCCCGATTTTAAATTGGATTTATTCCCTTCGACTACCCGATTTCATACCCGTTTTTGTGGCTGAGTTTCTGGCAGTAGTGCTCGCCTTACGCAAGCTAGATACAGCAATTACATCAGCTGTCATAATAACAGATTCCCTATCTCTCTGTGCAGCACTTTCTGTTGGTGCTGATAATCACGTAACAAGGGCGTTTTGTGCACTAGTACCTGTGCATTTGAGAAATGTTCGATTATTTTGGGTGCCTGGACATAAAGGTTTGTTTCTGAATGAAATAGCCGATTCCTTACCTAAGTCGTCAATCAGCGAACCAATTTTACCGCACTGTCCATCATCCGCTTATGTGACTGCTGCTCGATTCCGTAGACGTACGCTTATGCAAGTCTTTAAAGGTTCAGCACTAACAAACTCTACAGAATATCGCCATTTATTATATCCCTGGCGAAGAGACTTTTGCCGCACTCGAAAACAAGAAGTAGCTATCACAAGGCTGCGTTGCCGGGTACCAAATCTAAATTTCTACAAACACAGGTCTGCTCAGGCACCTTCGCCACTGTGCGCATTCTGTGATGAACTGGAAACAATAGACCATTTCTTTTTGACCTGCAGGCGGTTTAACACATTACGAAAAACCCTATTAGAACTACCTTTGCGTGGCATTGGTATGGACTTATCTCTGCCTGTCATTTTGTCTTTTGGAGCTTCCATTTCTGGTTTCTCTAATGGCACAGTATGCGCGGCGGTCCGGGACTATATTGATGAAACTAATAGGTTGACTAATTAACCAGTTTCATTATCTTAACACGTCCACATAATTATATACGTATAAAATCAGTATATTGGTCTATTCTAAGAATAAATTTGTTTATGTAAATATTTGTATGCATTACATTAGGCACCACACTTGCCTATAGGCTATCGGTAATCTTTCTGTTATACCTCCATCATTCTAAATCTGAACAGTAAATTTTAAAGCCACTCGATTCTTGGCCGATCCCCCACAGTGGGTATGCGCCACCAACAATAGGAGAACAACAACAACAACAACAACACTTGGTGTGTCGGACGTGGACAGCCACCGCGGCTCCGCTTCAGGCGTGGAATAAAGTGGCGAGAGAACGACACGACTACGTTGGCCGCCGTCCCGTCTTCCGCTCACTCGCTACATTGGTGACCCGGAGAACACGCCCTTCGCCGAGCGGCCCGCGGCCATGTTCCCGCAACTCTGCCCGCCAGTGCCGCCGTTCCAATCAACCTACCCCAAGGTATGGTTCATGCAGCTCGATGCCGTTCTGGCGTTGAATGGAGTCACGGACCAGCCGCTGATGCACGCCATTCTTCAAGACGCCCTTCCGGTAGAGTTGCGTCATCTCTCTGGCACTTCAACCTCCAGCCAGCAGCCTTACGATGACCTCTGCTCTGCGGTGCTTGCCAGCTATGGCCTCACCTACCACCCGCTGCCGTTTACCCGCGACTTTCAGGTTTTCCCTGCGTCGTAGCGTGCTGGACCCTCCGGCCCGAAGCTCTCATCTGACCGCAACCTAACTTCCCCGGCAACGTCTCCCTCCACCTTGGGTCCGGCCACTAGCGCAGTGATCCTCGCACCCGGTCACAGATCCGACGAGGTGCTTGAAGTCGTTCCTGCTGCCGACAACCTGTCCACCACGAAGTGCGTTTTCTCGAAGTCCTCGGCCGATGGTCCTTCTGGCACGCTTGCTACCTGCACGTTTTCCACGAGAGCTACGGCAGGCGACACCGTGGCCCCACCAGACTCCAAGGCGACCACTTTGCCGCCCGCCTCGGAGTCTGACACAGGTGACCTTTCGCCCGTTATTGACTTCCCGACCTCGAAGCTTTCGCCTTCAACAACGTCCAATAAACGATACTTAACCTCTCGTCTGGCCACTAGCGACGCGTATCCTGCGCCCGACTGCCCATCCACCATGGTTCTCGACATTTGGGCTGAAGGCAACCAGTCAGCCACGGGGTTTGTGTTTTCATCGTCCTCGGCCGACGACACTGCAGGCATGCTTATCACCGGCTCGTCTCGGCCGACCTCCATGGCTGACACGTCAGGTGCTACGACGGCAACATCACCGAACGCCCTGGTGTCTACCATGACTACGGACATCGACACGCCTGCTATTCACCCCCCGGTCGTGAAGGCTTCAGTGTCGACAATGCCCGAAGGTGCCTCTCCACTCACCTCAATGATCTGCGTGTCCTGCCAGCAGCAACCATCCTCGCCCTCGCAGTCTCTCGCAGGCGAAGTTGGAGCCACAAGCTGTCAACCACGGCCAAACTTCCGAGATGTTGCGACTCTGACCGACGCTCCTGAGGACGTCGTGCCTGGTCTGCCTATGTCACAGCAGACCGCACATCTCACGCCTGGCATACAGGCACACATCTTCCATACCAACCTGCGCACGAACCGACGTGCGCCGACTACTGAAGGTGTTTCGCCAAGTCAAGGTACGCCCACTGAGCCTCCTCCAGAGTCCATATCTGCTGGATCCCATGACACGCCTCCTACTGAGTTCTTGACGGAAACTGTAGGCGAGCTGGCGTGTAACTGGGCTGTAGGCACAACCTTTTACAAGCCGCATACGTCATTCACCTCCACCCAACGTGTACAATGCTACTTACTCACTGCCAACATAAGTGGTCAAGTCCACCCATATTCAATTACCACTCACATCACGACACCTGCGTACCGACATCGGCACCAGTGCTGTGCACGCCCGCGAAAGCACCGTCAAAGCCATTGCTTGTCGATGGGTGGTCTGCAAGACTTCACTACGCCACTTCTAATTGCTTCGCGCGAAGGGAGGGGCCCAATAAGCTTTTGTGCACCCGTCGTCACCTCACCCTGAACGCTTCTCTACCTGCAATGCTCACTCGCGACACCCTGTGCGCTCACAGCTAGCCCCAGCTGGTCATCCTGTCACCCACTTGTGTGCAAATACAGTTTCCGAACGCTTACTTCTTCGTCCTCTGCGCAACTCCCAGTGTAGCCCACCAGAGACTCACTGGTTCCCGATGGTCACTACACGTTGACAAAATGGACTTCCTAAACGGACACCTTGCGGATTGTCGTTCATGTATATAGTCTCTTTCTCTTTCTTTGTTATATACACTTCAAATCGCGCAAAGCGCTAGGGGGGGAGCCCTGTAGTGCATGATCATCATCATAATTTTTTTCAATCACCGCGCCGCGCCTCTCGCGCAGCTGATGCGAGCTCGAGCTGCGCGAGGATTAGAACAAGCTAGGCACTTGGTGTGTCGGACGTGGACAGCCACCGCGGCTCCGCTTCAGGCGTGGAATAAAGTGGCGAGAGAACGACACGACTACGTTGGCAGCCGTCCCGTCTTCCGCTCATTCGCTACAGTATTATTTGAAGAACAGCAGAGTTTTTCCAAACCTTCCTTTGTTTTTGAAATATGGGAATAGATCCATTGTTGTAGGACCCACAGAAATGCAAATACGTAATACTGGAACAGAATGTCTTAGGTGAAACATAGTAGTGGGAGATTTTGAGAGTTTAAAAAACGGAAAAACACTGCAAAGCAGAGTCGTAACTAATGTTAATCATAATTGATAACATAAAATGCAAGGTTTACATATTTATAAAACAATACATTTGCAATTAGGTAAATTGTAAAAAACGTAAAATATAGAGCCAGGATACAAAAGATAACATAAAGCAAAGCAATCAGAACGACAGAGTTAAGGTTGTCTTTCTAAAATGCATTTTAAAAAAAAGATGTTATGGTCGAAAGATCGTTTGAAGGGACACTGAAGTGCAACAATGAATTGGCTTAAATCGATGAATTATGCACCGAGATCCCTAATGCTGCTAAATTCACCATCACAGGTTTAATACAAAAAGATTCAAGATCAAAGATTTATTTTGAGATTTCGCGTCATTATTTGCACGTTCTCTCAATTACAAGCCTCTTCTAAGAAAAATTGTTTTTCTTCTTGGTGTACCGTCAAAAAATTAAGAGTGTGAGAAAATATGCACGAAAAATGACATCCTTTTTACGCCACTGTAGCAATTTATAGCCTACTCAGTTTTAGGTGCTTCTTTGCGCTTTTCACAATGTAGAAGATTTCTCATCTTGACTTCATTTGCGCGTGTAGACCGTGGGTAAGGTCCGATAGTGGCAAAAATGAAGTTTCTGCTGCTGCACAACAGAGTGGGATGCTTGCAACAAGCTGCAGAGCATCTGAGGCTTCTCGAACAGTTACTAAACTGGACTTGCAGATTAGTTTCTCTTGCACGAACGCTTCACATTGCACGATTCCATTGTGTGCACAGGTGAAGTATACATCTCGTTGAATGCAAAGTTCACGAGTGCTAGGATTCAGTGAGCACGCTACGTACGACACGCCGGCAAATCCAGGAAACTCGTGCAGCGCCCATGACTTTGATGGTAGGACAAGACCACGAAGGTCACCGAGAGTGACAACCGCTTCAGACGAGGGACTTGAGCTTGCCTCGTCAGCTTCGTCGCCATTTGCAGAAGTTGCACCGTTGGTATCCACAAGAAGCTGTGCAGGAGTGCTAATGCGTCGCCGTTTTCTGTTGTCATTCTCAGCCGGCACACACTGATGATGCCGCTTTGTTTGGGTCCGCGGAGCCAGAGTTTTGAGCGTCAAATATGCAGGCAGGTTGGGCACGATCGTCGGGACTGCATCAGGGGCAAGTGTCGGTGTTCCCCTAGGAATTCGGACTTGAACACCATTGATAACGTGTACGTAGTCTCTAACAATGAAATGCGATTTGAAATGTAAATCGCACACAGCACAATCGGCGTCAAGCGGCTTGTCAAGCCCATGGAGGTTCCGCTCCCAAAGCCGTCGTCGTTCTTCGTCTTTCGGGGCCTTGAAAAGTGATACTTCCGACTTTGTTGCACACGCGGATAACCAGTTGTGCAACCTAGCGCCTAACAATGGTTTAGACGCTACTTCTTCGTCATTTCGCGACTAAAACCGAGATGCCAGCCATGCCGCCGAGCCAGCCGAGTAAACCAAGTGGGAAGATTGGGCGATGGCAGCGCCGCCGCTACTTTCGCCACAAGTTGGGGATAAAGAAAGCAAGGGGAAAGCGTTTCGGTCGCGCCACTCAAAAGTTCTAGTACACTCTACTGGGGCCAAGCCCGTCTCACCGATTGGACTCAGTTCAGAATGCAACCATTCCCCGCTATCCTCTCCTCGACCGAATATGCAGCGTGGGCATCATACGCCCTCCATATGAAACAAGCGACCACTCGCACCCTTGCAACCTCTAATTTGACTCCTGCAATCGATCCACACCTCCTACATCTTTGGAACGCTCGCCGCGGGCTCGTAAGGTGCTGCAAAAGCAACAAACTTAATCGGAAACTTCGCGCTCGCATTGAGGCGCTCACTGCAGAGGCGGCTGCATACTCTGCACAACTTTCCGATGCTAACTGGGCAGACACCTGTTCGAAGGCTGCACACCAGATGAGCTCTAAGAGTGCGTGGCGACTCTTTTGAAGCTTTCTCGATCCCTCCACCACCAGGGGAGAAACGCAACGCCAGCTCCGCCGTGCTCTGCATGCCTTTCAGGGCACTACGGATCAACTCGCGCGAGAACTTTGTGACCGCTACATCTGCCGCACATTTGATCCCGCAGGCCCAGCATATACGTATTCTGGCGCCCCTAACAACGACCTCGACGCCCCATACACGCTTTCCGATTTACAATTTGCACTCATGAAAATGCGACGGGGCACGGCCCCTGGACGCGACGGAATCACAGTATCGCTCCTGGCAAATCTTCCCGACCAAGCACACCTCTCGCTACTCCAACTTGTAAATTCGATATGGGATGGCTCTCCGCTTCCAACAGAATGGACCATATCGGTCGTGACATTCATACCCAAATCGGCAAGGTCCGTTAGTACCGAGGCACTGAGGCCAATCTTACTTACGTCCTGCGCAGGCAAACTCAAGGAAACCATGGTTCGCGAATGCCTTTCCGCCTACTTGGAAGCCAGGAGGACCTTTGCCGACACGATGTTTGGCTTTCGTCCGCATCTGTCGGCGCAGGACGTCCTGCTCCAGCTTCAACACGATATCATAGAGCCGACTGCTATGCGCCATGACGATAAAGCCGTGCTCGCTCTCAATCTCCGTGGGGCGTTCGACAACGTCAAACACAGCACTATACTCACTAACCTGTCTACCACAAACTGCAGGCAGAAGACTTTCAACTACATTCGCGCCTTTCTATCACATTGCACCGCCTTCATTCGCCTTAATTCTACCGAACACGGCCCGTATTTAGTATTATTAGGCACGCGGGGTACACTTCAAGGGGCAGTCCTGTCTCCTCTGCTTTTTAACCTGGCGATGATGAACCTCCTCTCTCTTCTAAGCGAGGTCGAGGGAATACAACACGCACTATATGCGGACGATATCACAATGTGGACCAACGCCGGCTCCTTAGCGCAAATCGAAGAACGCCTGCAAAAGGCTGCCCTTCTGGTGAACACCTACGCTGGTTAATGCAGCCTGGAGTGCTCTTCAGCTAAATCGCCTCTTCTTTCAGTCTCTCCGCTACCGCCACCTCAAATTTTTCTTCCGTCCGGGCCGGTCCCGTCAGTGCAAAATATTCGGGTTCTTGGCCTTCACCTCACATCGTCCTTGGATCCAAAAGGCACAATAGTAGGCCTCCGACGCACCAGCGAGCAGGTGAGCCGCATTATACGGCGAGTGTCTACCAAGCGCGGCGGCCTCCGCGGGTCTCAGTCCCTCCGATAGCCCACGCGTTTGTGACCAGTCGCGTCCTCTACGCCTTGCCTTACCTTCGCCTGCGTGGTCGACATGAGCACCAGCTGGACGTCCTTCTTCGTTCAGTATACAAACGCGCTCTGGACCTACCTATTGCAACTTCCAACAGCCGATTCGCGGCTCTGGGGGTACACAACACCTTTGCAGAGATGCGCGAAGCTCATCGCGTTAATCAAATCAATCGACTGTCGCAGACGCCTTCAGGGCGCCGTCTTCTACACAGACTTGGCCTTAACCCGATATCTGACCAAGACCCTCAGCAGCCGGTACCAGAGCTCTGGCGTCAAAAGCTATGGGTGGAACCTCTACCCCGTAATATGAACCCCGAACTCCATCCTGGTCGTAGACTAGCACGCGCGGCGGCCCTTCATAGGCGACACTCCGATCGTCCTGGTGTTTTCTACGTGGACGTCTCGGGCATCCCCCCCCCTCGGGTCACTTCACGGCTGCCGTGATTACAGAGGGCAAACACGTTGATGGCCTCTCCTTTCGAGCAGACACAGTAACGCACGCTGAAGAGGTTGCCATAGCTTTGGCCGCCTCTCACCCTGCCTCACGCACCATCCTGACGGACTCGCGCTCGGCCTGTTCTCAGTACCTTCAGGGTTCCATTGCCCCGCTGGCAGCTAGCCTACTACAGGCAGCCTCTTGGCGCTTTAACCCTCATCCCAATCGTATAGTTTGGACCCCAGGCCACTCGGGCCTGCCCGGCAACGAGGCGGCAAATGCCGCTGCCCGCGCTTCTCCTGTCCGGGCCGTTGCCCCTCCATGTCCCGAGACGGAATCTGGCAATACCAACCTGACGCGTTTTCGCGAAATTTTGGCTTATTACCAGGCTTCGCGCCGCCTCTACCCGAACACCGCACGCGGTTTGGAGAAAGCGGACGAACGACTGCTACGCCGCCTGCAGACGAACACCTTTATCAGACCGGCGGTCGCCAGGCACTTTTTGCCAGAAATCAATGGCACCTGCTTGACCTGTCATGTCCTCGCCGACGCATATCACGTCGTAGCATCGTGCCCAGTTGATCCCGTCCCTTTGTCATCCCCTTTTCTTATTCCAACTAGAGAGGCTTGGGAGGAGCACCTGTTCAGCTGCTCTACCTTGGCTGCGCAACGCTCCTTGGTGGAGCGCGCACGGGTAGCTTCCAGCTCCACTGGCGTCCCGGAATAGGGTCTGGCCACTCTAGCACGCCGATGGGCCACGTCGGCACTCTCTAGTAGACTTTTTCTGAAATAAATGTTTTTTACCGCCACCTCGGTTCTCCAGATTTGGAAACCGTCGCTCATCGCCCGGAAGTGCTGGGCTCAAGCAGCCAATAGCGAAAAACCGGTGCACGTGACCCTGCCCGAGTCACGTATGCGCAACAAGAAATAACGCAATGTTTATGCATGTCCATATAAAAAAAGTGCTGCAAGGCACTCATAAACACTTTTCGTTCCATTAGACAACAGTATATCTTATTTATAAATTGCATACCGCTCGCTACGCGGTTTTCTTGGTGTGAGTAAAAGGCGTCATGCCAGCAACAGTGGGATTCGCTCGCCGAAGCCGTCACGTGAATGAAGTTTGCCTGCGCTAGCGACTGATCGCGCAAAGACAATCTACGTCGCGTGGCTCGTCGCTGTCGCGTGCATTTTCGCGCTTATGATGTTTGGCCCTTATTGTAGTGACTGTGTTTCATGTCGTTGCAGACTGGAAGATGGGTCGTGGCTAGTTATAAATTTTTGTTATGCGATATTTGCCCTGTCAGCAGTTAGTACCTGGTTTATGGCGGTGACATGAGACATTAAGAGCTGTTGGGTGATGTTGCGGTGATTTTAAAAACGTGCCTTATTGTTACGTGGTTTCGCATGGTTTAGTGACGTGAGAAGTTTTTACGCAACGCTACTCAGGTATTACTCACCTAATTCAATGTCTTATAATGTGTAATGTTAGTCAGGTGAATAGTTAGGTGTGCTGCGACTTTTCGCTCAGACGATGCTACGTTATTTTAGTCATGTGACTAGTTGTGACGCTATGTTGCATGATTTAATTCACGTGACCAGTCTGTACGTGATGCCAAATGACATTTGTCATAGTTCCAGATTTAATCAATCTTGTATTGCTTTCAGTAGGGTGACTATGTGGTTTCAGATAGGGCTTCTTGCCGAGCTAGGTCGTTCATTGCTTGAGAAAAAACTGGCATTGACTGATGAGTACAATGAGAAAGCGAACAAGCTAATTAGAACACAAGGGCGCCATTACACGAGTTCCCGTGTATGGCACGTGTTGTCCCTCTCCTCTTCCTCTTTGTGCCGTAGCAGTTTTTGGCGTAGTAGTTACGGCATATCACTTGAATTTTACTCAGGCAACAGACTCATTCATCATAATTCTTCTATTGTATGGAGGACTTGTCAGCTCTCGTATTGCGTAATAGAAGCATAAGATCAAAAGACAAAGCTATCCCATCCGGTTCGTGATGAAGGTAAATTTTGCTGTTATTACCCAGTGCAATAAAAATCTTACGCAGATGAGCTCATAAAACGTTAGCTAGGATTTCAGTTAGAAGCTATATAGTACTTGAAAAAAAAATGACGCCTTAAGCTTGCTGTCGAATTAAGTGTAGTGCTGGACATGTTTAATGGCACCTTGAACCGACCAGCTGAGTCTACACTCTAAAAAAAGCAGCGAGTAAAAAGGGTGTCCTTTTGTCCCACAACAATCGTCGTCAACTATACTGCGTTCCATCCTTGCGCTATCGCCCCGCGCACGGTACATTCCGGTAACGATCAAGATGCCCATCAACAGAGTTACATTGCATTCTCGATAGGAATGTGGCCAGCGCCGAGTTTTCAAGAAAGGAAGCGCACGCAAGCCTGATGATGATTATTGTTGAGGTACAAAAAGACACCCTTTTTACTCGATATTTTTTAGAGTGTACTCGAAACCACTACAGTGCTAAGTGCGAAAGGATAGAGAAACATTGGTGCATTCTTCTCAGTAAGCCTAATAGACATAATTTCTTGTGCTAATAAACATCTTGACAAACAAGTGAGGCGCCACGGTGCCAGCACTTGAGGAAGGATATTTTGTCGCTTCGATCTACTACCTGAGCTCAGTTTGAGACCTCAACTATCAATGTTTTCAAGTGCTTGACACCAAACAAGACTTCTAACTTTTTACCCCCTCCCTTGCTTCTTCTCACCATTCTCACCCTCACTTTTTTTAATTCCTTCTTTCTTTTGAAAACATGACTACGCTTTACATGGTTTTGCCTGTCTAACACCATATATGATACTATGGTGTGTCATCTCTTTCAGTTATGTTATCAGCTATTTTGCTCGCGGGACGCTAATCGGGAACAAAAAAAAAGACAGCAAGTTGCATACCGCCTCGTCTCTCCCTCCTGTCCTCATTATATTTTTCCTAATGCTGACGTCGGTATTCAATAGCATCAACTCTCTCTGTTGGGCCTTCGCTATGCGTGGCAGTGCTAAACATGGCTATGCTAAACGTGATACTAGCGCTGCGTCGGCATGCTAGCTTTGCACGCGGCAGGGCCACCTTGACTGCTTGTTCGTGCGTATGCTTGGCTCGTACCCACTGCGGTGCATTTGTCAATAAACCGGTGGTTATTATATTGAGGATAAAAATAGTTGCAAATTTGATAAAGAAAAATGAATTAAACAGATATCTAGAGCATTTTAAATTTAACAATCCTAGAGTCACGTACAATCGAAATAGATAACAAATTTTACTGGAATAATTAACTGAATATAAAACAACATTAGACTTCAATTAGGTTATCCTAACAAAAATGTTCTCGTGTCTCTAAGGAATTCGCAGACTGCTGTGCAGACGGTCTTGTTGCTGTGGCCCAAATAAGAATCCCGAAGAGAAAGAATGTTTGCAAAAATAATTGATTGACATGTGGGGTTTAATGTCCCAAAGCCACCATATGATTATGAGAGACGCCGTAGTGGAGGACTCCGGAAACTTTGACCACCTGGGGTTCTTTAACGTGCACCTAAATCTGAGCTCACGAACCTACAACATTCCGCCCCCATCGGAAAGGCAGCCGCCGCAGCCGGGATAAGAACCCGCGACCTGCGGGTCAGCAGCCGAGTACCTTAGCCACTAAACCACCGCGGCGGGGCTGTTTTCAGAATTAGCAGTGTTATTTATTTTCTGAGTAAACTTTCTGAATGTTTCTCCTATTGCTCGTGAAACGTCGGCATGTAGGTAAAAATGTTCAATGTTTTCAGTTTGCTGACAGTAAAAGCAGAGCGGAGATGGCACCTAACTAGTCCTATGTATATGAAACTTAAGAGGCGGACTTTGGCAAAAATATTTTGTGAAGCATGCTTCCAAATCGCGAGTGGGGAACCATTTATTATTCCAAAGAAAATTAAAGTGACCGTACTCTTGAACTCGTAACCTGATTTTCTTAGAATCCTGAAGTGAAGAATATCTACAAAATTGAGATTCAATAAAAAAACGGTGTAATGCACAATTGACATTGCGGTGTCATCCAGGGACCACGGCGCCAGAGCTTCCGCCATCTCGTTTACATAGTAAGTCTTGGTGTTGTGGCACCCATACCAACCGCACTGTATTGAAGTGTTTAGAGATGAAAGAGACAAAAGCATTCCAAACGGAAGACTGGAAACAAAAAGCTGAAGTTGTGGACCTGTATGCAGAGAGGGAATCAGTAACGATAACAATTGTCGAATCATTTGCTGAAAGTCTTCGAAGAACTAAAAGATTTTTTAAAACTATTCTTCAAATAAGGGAGCCTAGTACCTACTGAGATTACCAAGACGAATTTTTTGAGGACATGCCTACACCCGCTTTCTCTTCACGCATAGGTACATAAATGGAAATGACATTACCATTTCACATTTGGAGTAGATAGTCTTCTAATAAATTTATTATGTATAAATATGAGGGAGCAGTTTGGCATTAAACAAAAATATATCATCAAATTCATTTTTATGTTGATCAATAACTAATTAGAAACAATGCTGCACCTTTAAACGTTTAAATGTTCTAACTGATCTTGAACAAAAAAAAACTTGAGGCCTAGGTCTCGGTTCAGATATGAATGCAAACTGTAATCGTCTAAGTGAGGAAGCGTAAATTTTTAAGTATGCTTTGACAGTAAGCATGCAAAATTTACAAGCTAGAGAGAGAGAGAGAGAATAAACTTTATTGAAGAATTAAAATTACGTGACTAATCCCGGGTGGAGCCCTCTTGTAGAGCCCCACTGGCCACAGCGGCTCGCCGGGCCTGGTCTAGGGTCACCAGTTGGCTCCCCAGTGCCAGCTCGGAAAGCCGTGCCTCCCAAGACAACGTTGTGAGTGTTTGTAGTGAGCGCACCAACCTAGATACTGCATTGGCTGGCCGCTCGGTACATTGGTAGGTTATGTGTGTAAGTGTGGCTGTGTGGTTACTACACCATGGGCATACCTCTGTTGTGTTTATCTGTGGAAAAATTGCGTGTAGTTTTGATATGTGGGGGTATGTGTTTGTTTGGAGGCGGCGCCAATCCCGGGCTTGTTGGCTGCTTAAGTTCGTATGTGGAGGGGCGTACGTGCGTCTTGTAAGGCGTTGGTTTTCCAATATCTGCCTGCTTGTTACACTTTGCTCTTCATGATGCCCTGTGAGGTGTCCTGAGGAGAGTCCTGCGTCTCGGCCAGTAAGTCCGCGAGCTACGCAGTTTGCCTCCTCGTTCCCCCCCATGCCGTCATGCCCTGGGCACCAAGTGACGCCATGTGCCTCCATCAACATGGACCCCAAAATATCAGTGAAGCACCTTGGAAGTGTGCCTCTAAGGTATAAGCGACATGCAGCTTGTGAGTCTGTCAAAATATACGCTGAGCGCCCCCTTCTTTCGGCTTCTCTGATTGCCAAGGCTATGGCTGCTGCCTCTGCGGTGGCACTTGATCTGGTGCGTAGGGACGCGCAGGCCACGACTTTGCTTTGGTTAGTCACTGCCAATGCATATGCTTGTTTTCTGGAGCCTTGCGGTGGCGCGGGATAAAGACTGACGTCGGTAAAGTAAGCGTCTGGATCGCTACTTCTCTGCAGGAGTTTTCGTGCTCGCGCTTGACGGCGCTTTTTGTTGTAGAGCGGGTGCATGTTTTTTGGAACTGGTTCCACGATTATTTGATCACGTATTTGCTTGGGTACAATGACTGTCTCATCGCCACAATATTGAGGGGTGAGAGGGTATCCCAGCCTCTGTAGCAGTGTTCTTCCCTGGAGCGTAGTGGTGAGTCGTTCTCGCTGTGCGATTAGCGTGGCGGCGGCCAATTCTTCATACGTATTATGCATGCCGAGTCCCATGAGTTTTTCTGTGCTTGTGCTGTTCGGAAGTCGCAATGCTGCTTTGTACGCAATTCTGATGAGTCTGTCAATCTGCTCTATTTCGGGCTTGCGTGTTGATTGAAAGGGAAGAGCGAACGTGACTCGGCTGAGAACGAAGGCATGTACAAGGCGTACCGTGTCGGCCTCTGTCATCCCATCATTACGTCGCGCAATTCTAGCTATAAGGGATGCAATACTCTTTACGGTGTGTTTGAGTTTGCCTATTGCAGTCTTTGCGATGTTGTTTTCTTGCACGTGCATGCCTAATATTGGAGCTACTGGGGTCCTGTTGATGATCTGTCCGGCAATTTCTAGCTGCAGCGCGGGTGCACGGTTGGACCGAGTGCGTGGGGGTCTTATTTGCAAATATTCCGATTTGCTAGGTGCGCACGACATGCCTGCATCAGTGAGGTAGCCTTGAATCATGTCTATAAAGGTTTGCAGTACATCTTGTCGTTCTCCATAGGAGCCCTTTGTTGCCCATAGCGTAATATCGTCCGCGTAAAAGGCACAGCCCAGGTTTGGTACAGTCTCCAGCTGGAGGACTAGTTTCTGGAGGCCGATATTGAATAAAAAAATTGCCCGCAGCTTCCCTCGGGGGAACACTGAGGAGGATGCGGAGCATATAATTGGTTAACGGGTTGTTAAAGTGCGACTTACTTGGGTCAATGGCTAAATTGGTTAACGTGGTTGTGAAATGGGGTGTTAAATTGCGACTTACTTGGGTCGATGGCTAAATTGGTTAACGTGGTTGTAGGAGGGGGTGTTGGTTAACGTGGTTGTAGGAGGGGGTGTTAAATGAGTGAACACGTACACACGTATGCGAAAGGGCGGCGGTGGTCGAAGGGACGTCGATCATTGTGTTTGTGGATTCGTTGGAATTCATTTCACCGCGACCTTGGACGTCGACGCGCCGTACAAACCAACCGACGAGCGGCAACTGAGCGAGCGAGCGCCGACCTTGAGTATATATACAGCGCGACGGCGCATGCACTGTCAGCTGTCGAATGTTCGAGAAGGGGGAGAAACGCAACGGCGCATGCGCGCGCGTCAGCTGCCGATGTTCTCGAAGCGCGACGGCGCATGCGCGCGCGTCTGCTGCCGATGTTCTCGAAGCGTGACGTCGCATGCGCGCTACATTATACAGCTAGCGAATGTTCGTGAAGAGGAGAAGCGCACGTGGTGTGTAGAGGAGGAAGGGTGCACAGATGGTGGAGGAGTGAAGCGCGCGCGGTGTGTAGAGGAGGAAGGGATGCACAGATGGTGGAAGAAGGAGGAGGAAGCTTGCGGACGGCGCCGCACTACAAGCCTCGAGTATTAGATGCTCCTCATCTAAAATGGATACTGCTAGGCTGACAGTTCGGGCTTCTTGATATAACACACTATTGGCAGTATATTTTGGAACCCCAAAACAACTTCACTGCAGGTCTACTCGTGCATCTGCAGACTTCACTGTTGTCGCTGAGACGGACAGTCTAGATTACGACACTGGTTTGCGAGTGTTGCACCAAGCTATACAAGACAACGACGGCATATGACACCATACGACAGAGCGAGCCCTTCAAGTATTCCACAATTCAATAGGATTGATTTTGAAACCCTGAAAATTTGGGCAGCACCACAGTGTTGGCACCAAAGTTGAGTCAGCACTGGCGCTGGGAGGCCTTTCTATGCCTATCTTCCTAGACTAGATTAGACATGGGCGCTTAAACATGGGTATAGACCTGCTAGGAGGGGAAGGTCCGTTAAACTTTGCGATTCC
This sequence comes from Rhipicephalus microplus, assembly GCF_043290135.1. Classification (NCBI taxonomy): domain Eukaryota; kingdom Metazoa; phylum Arthropoda; class Arachnida; order Ixodida; family Ixodidae; genus Rhipicephalus; species Rhipicephalus microplus. The sequence goes on from NC_134702.1 coordinate 117,922,045, forward strand.
AAGTTCAGCCTTCCTTTCTATTCATTTTCTCTGTATTCATTTCGATGTCTTTTCGGCTGTCGGTTTATTTTTCATTTTCATTCTTTCTCGCTCTATTTTGTCGTATACCTGTTTGTATGACTCTTTTCTTTTTGCTCCAAAACTCACTCATAATAGCATCACAATGTGGTTCCCGTGAATGCTTGTTCCGTTATCTTCTGTCAATGACCAAGTAGCTTCGGCAGTCGCCTTTTCACTCTGTCTAATCAGAGTGAAAAGCTGACTTTAGATACAATTTTATTTCTAGTTTAGCACTTATCTTCCTCGTCGTTACTTTGAACTTTTTTCCTCCTTGTTTTCCCATTCACTGATTTGAGTGGGCTCAGCCATCACTGCATTACAAGGAGTTACTTCGTTCCACCCAAAACATTCATGAACTTCCCACTACTCTAGATCCTCCTCCTTCACTTTGCTCTATCATCTTTACGACACTTGCCTTTCCTCGCCCCTGCTGAATGAGGTAGTGGGTATTCCTGTGGAACATCCGCGTCCGAGTTATTGTTGATATTACCCGTCGAAGTTTTTCCAAAGCAACTTCAGCGGTGTCAGTTATTCTGCATAATGACTTTTTATTCAATATTTTAAGGACTAAGTCTGCTAGTCTCCACTGCAACCAATGAAACTGTCGAGCAAAGGCTGGCTGATACCCAGCGACTAGGTAGGTGGTCTGTGGAAGCAAAGAATAACAGGCACAACTGTTGTTATCCATAAATCAGGGTGGCGTCATCGCTTCGCTGTAAAAAAAAAAGATAACGCCCAGCCTGTGCAACGCACAGCACTGTCACATCGAGAGCTCAAAAAGCGACCTTTCAGAATCATTTCTTATCAATCTTTGAGTAACTTCTTCAACCACACTTTCTGTGTAGCCACTATGCCATATCCAATATTTTGTGTTGTAGGCTGGTATTCACTATGCTGTCCTTAAACATTTTTGTGAGAAGCGTGATATCCGCAACGTGCGTGCTGAGATTATTGTGCAATAAGTTCGTGCAGTGGCTGGGCATGGTGAAGGTTTATGCCCAATGCACGTATGCGCCACAGTTATTAGGTGAACAAAAATCAACTTTTGTAATGGTTTGGATCATTGGACGGCCCACTTTTTACGCAATTCGCAATGTGTGACGCCTGGTTGTTCTTTTGATGTTGTAAACCCTTTTTTTACTTATATTAGCGCGACTCTTTTCCCGACATCAAGCCTAAGGTGAATTTTAAATTGAGTTTCAAGCACTAGCGTGGCTTAGTCTTGAAATACTCGGCAGCAAGTACTGGGCCCAGGTTCAGATTTCATTGTGTCTTCAGTGGTTTTTTTTTATTTATTTAGGGTTTTTTTCTATTACTCAGGATACTCTGCATTTCCGATGGAGCTGTATATGTTGTAAGCCCGTGTGCTCAGAATCGGGTGCACGCTATAGAACCCCAGGTGGTGAAGTAATTTCTGAAGCCCTCTACTATGTCGTCTGTCATAGTCATATGGAGGTTTTGGGGCGTTAAACACCACATATCAATCAATTACTCGGCAAACCAGTAACGGACGCTGGCGGTGGTGGTAGCGGTGGTACACACCTAAGGCAGAGCACGTGACCCGTGTTTTGATCTCAGAACACCTTTGGCTGTAAAACGAGGTGAGGGGCATGGAACCTAGTTGAGTGTTAAAGGTACTCGTACTTGGTTGACGAAAAACGTCAGTAAGAATGCCGGCACTGCAAGAAGTTTTTCTCGTTTTATGAACTAGTTTGCGCACTGACGTTAGGAATGTCAGCGGCGGCTCACATACGCACACCACTGTTATTGTGATCTGATAACGGCTTCCACTGCAACATTTCGAAAAACACCTTCAAGTGAGTTATAAAAAAACTTCATTAAAAGGTGGCGGTAACAAAAAACACTCTATTTCCTGAAATAAACCACTCGAGGTAGCAATATTCAAGCGAAAGGGAAATAAAAAACTGAACACGTGAGCGTACCGCGTCACTATTTCATCAACTTACAGTCGGTTTGAATAAAACAAAAAAAAACTTGAAATGCACCCATAGATGAACGTCGTTTTCATCTCAATAGTTTTTCGAGTTCGGCCATGCTGACACCGCTCTGGCCCGGCACGCGTGCCCCGACATGTCCGTGGACGCAAAATGCAGTGTGTGCGAAAGTGAACTAGCTACTCTCCACCCCATCATGTGGGGAGGGTGTAACAGTGCTCTGCACAGTGGGAACGGGAAGTGCCAGGATGCCACTTATCCCGAAGAGGTGAGAGCATGGATACGCTCCAAAGACCTTCAGACGCAATGAAGGGCCATCCAGCGGCTTGAGAAGGCATTGACGGAGCAACGGAGAAAAGGAGCTGACGACCCGTCTAACGGGCGCGGAGGCACCCGAGTAACTGTCACCTAGTCGGAGAACAACTTTCTCGAGGTCTAGGCTCTAATATTATCGGACTCTAATGGCCGTAACCTTAAGATATGGCCCTGTGAGGCCGGGGACTTCCTACACCGGATGTATAAATAAATGTTAATTCGCTCGTAAACCACTTTCTCCAAAGTCAAGGCAGACCTGTACAGCCTTTGAAGTTTTGGTAAGCATTCGATTTTAATCCGAAATTCTGCTGTTTGTGTACTATATCCTATTACCATTGCCAGTATTGAAATTGGCAATTGGCAAGGCAGAATGCTTTTGCCTGAGTTTGGTCTCTTGATTTAAAGGTACAGTTAGACACAACGGAAGCAAGAAACATCCTGCCTACGAACAGCCATGGCTGTCTCTCCAACAGATGATATGCAAAAATTATCTAGGCAATAGAAATTACTTATCTATAAATAGGCATGCATTCGGCTCACGTGTACTACCAAAAAGAACACTTTTCATCAGGGTTCATCAGTGTCCCTGCAGCACAACTAAATGCACGGGAAAATTCAGGCATGTTCTTCAGGGGTACCATACACCGTGACCAGTATGGTGATTGCTGTTTCGTCGTACTGGCGTGCCAGGCGCACCATCCGACGCAATAGTTGATAAAGAATAGTTGATCAGGTGACGCGCTAAAGCCGGCAAGTTTAACTCTCTTATGTTCTTCGGGCAAGGAGTTGTAGGCCGCATATGCAAGCTTGGCTCCCTCCAAATCAGCAAGGTTCTCCGCGTCTGACAGGTGCACAAACAGCTGCAAAAGCAATCACAATGTGGATTAGGTTACTTAGAAAAGCACTGCTCGGGATACAAATAACACGACACACTACACACGATTAGAGTTATTTGCAGAAATAATTCACCTTTATCCTGGGTTCCTACTTGTAATCAGGAGAAGATGAAAAATTGATCGGGTATTTAATAAGTATTTAGCCGCAGCCACACGTGCATATTCGTGCCTGGGACGGATGTTGAAGCGCCGTTTACACCTTTTTTGTATGATTGTGCTGACAAAATATCCGTAACGTATCGTCACCACAAAAATAAAGAAAGTTCGATACTCATTGTGATGTACAAATAACATACCCTATAATCTTTTCAGCTCTTTATCTAAAAAAATCATCTCACTTCTTGAAAACATTCCCACGTTCGAATATGCATTTCATGTTGATGACATTGTGGCTGATGGCAGTGACGTAAAAGTCTGAAGAGGTGGTTGAGCGGCCACTTCAGCATAGCTTAGAGGTGCATTTACCTCGGCACAGGCAACGGGGGTCGGCAACGGTGAAGCGTCACGGGCAGATGGCAGAGCCGCGTAAACTTGCTCCTGGATGGCCTGGCGAAGGTTTGCTGGAAGAGGTGACTGTAGTTGGCCGACTGTAGATAGCAGCGATAGCTGACGAGCGACTTCAGCACGAACAAACTTCTTCATCTGCGATAGCAGGGACTCATGGTCACATGTGGTGGTTAGGCTTGATAGTGTGTCATCCGCGACGTTAAGGCGTCGCGTGAGAAGACGCTGTCATCGGAGCTCGTCGAAACTCTGACACAACTCGATGAGTTTAGAGACAGTGACAGGGTTCTTCGAGAGCAGCATTTGAAAGGCGTCGTCGGAAATGCCTTTCATGATGTGTCGTACCTTGTCAGTTTCCACCATCGTCGGGTCGACACGCCAGCAGAGGTCGAGGATGTCCTTGATGTAGCTAGTGAATGTCTCGCCAGTTTGTGGGGACCGGCTTCATAGACGTTGTTCTGCGCGAAGTTTGCGCACAACAGGGCGTCCAAAAATGCAGGCTTTGCAGGCGATGCAGGCTTTGAAGGTCGTCCAGGTGGGGATATCCGCCTCATGGTTTCTGTACCACAACTTGGCAACATCCGTTAAATAAAACATAACGGTACCAAGCTTTGTGGGATCGTCCCATTTGTTACTAGCGCTGGCTCGTTCATAAGATTTCAGCCAGGCCTCAACGTCTTTCTCATCGGTGCCGCTGAAGATGTCGGGCTCTCGCAAGAGCTGGGCACCGGGACAGGTCCACCGTGGCGAAGCCGGTGGGGGTGTGAAGACAGCGTCGTCAGGCATGACGGACGGCAGCTTTCGGCTACGCAGTTCCAGGACTGAGGAAGACCGCAGCACTCTCCACCAAAATATAGTGTAAATGCAAGGTTAACAGCGGTATCAGCGTCTTTACAAAAGCAGCAAGAGCTGGCCGAGTGTACGGGCAGCGTCGCAGCAACAACCAGGCAGTCTTAGCTCGTGTCTCGCGCCAACGTGTCGATGTCGCTTGAGTAGTGGGCATTCCTCTTCACTACAGATTTATTTGTTTTTTCACTGACGTTTGCGAGCCATCTTGAGTGGCTGCCCAGTATTCTCCAAGTATTCCGCAACGCTGGTCTTTAGCTGAACTCCTCCAAATGCCGTTTCGGCCGTTGCGAATTAACTGTACTCGTTAACGCATATGCGGTACAGCCTGATCCGGACAAAACTCGCACAGTGACTCAATTTCCCGTATCCTCTTCTCCTAAGGATTTCCGGAGCTTCCTTGGTTTGTGCTCCTATTTTCACCGCTTCATCCAGAATTTGCTGATATTGCGCGGCCTCTCACCGAGCTTTTTAAAAAAGATGCCCCATTTACTAGGAATTCGCCTCAAAGTGCTGCGTTTTCGGCGCTCATTGCCGTCCTCACTACTGCGCCAATATGGGCTCACTTCGATAAGACCACACCGACGAAAGTTCGTACTGACGCGAGTGACTAGGAATTGGTGCTGATTTAGCTGAGCGTCAGCGTGAACGTGACTGCGTCATCGCCTACGCCAGCTGCCTTTTGTCCCCTGCCGAGAAGAACTATTTCATCACTGAAAGAGAGTGTATTGCTCTTGTTTGGGCTGTCGCTAAATTTCACCCATACCTGTTCGGCCGCAGTTTTACTGTTGTAACTGATCATCATGCGCTCTGCTAGCTGTTAAATACTACATGTCGTTAAGTACCACATATCAATTACGGAAAGTCTCGGTCATTGGTCTCTCCGCCTCCAAGAATACACCTTCCCAGTCGTGTATAAATCTTGTCACCTCTATCAGGATGCCGACTGCCTGTCACGGTATCTAGTGGATCCGCCAGGCACCACAGAGAGAGCTACTGAGGCTTGCGCCTTATCAATATCAGACTTTCTTGAAACCGCTTCTGATCAACGCCGCTACCCGGATTTACTTCCCATTATAGCATGCCTGAGTTGCGCTACTCCACTCACTTCTCTGAATTGGTATTTCCTTAAAAAATTGATATTTCCTTTCCTATAAAAGGATTCTCCACCGCCACAACATGGGCCCTAACAGTCCTAACCGCCTTCTCGCCATGCGTTCTCATTTGTGTGTAGATGTTCTCCGACAGCTTCACAATGAACCTGCCGATGGTCACCTGGGAGTCACCCGCACTTATGATCGCGTCCAGTGCCATTTTCTCTGGCCACGCCTATATTGCTTTGTGCAAAAGTATGCTGCAAGCTGTGACCTTGGTCAATGTCGAAAATGACCAGCATTGCTCTCATCTGGCCTCCTTCTCCCTGTTGATATCGCTGCTGAACCATTATACCGCGTAGGGCTAGACCTTTCGAGGCCTTTGCCCACTTCTGCATCCGAGAACAAATGGGCTGCCGTGGCGACCGATTACGCGACACGTTACGCGATTACCCGTTCTCTCCCAACCAGCTGCTTTACCGATATCACCGACTTTCTAATCCACGACATCATTTTGTATCATGGTACTCCTCGACAGCTCGTTACTGACCAAGGCTGATACTTTTTGTCTCACGTCGTCCAGGATATCGCACGTTACTGTTCCACAAACCACAAGTTCACAACGGCGTACCATCCATAAACTAATGAACTTACAGAGAGACTGAATCGCGCTATCACCGACGTGTTGTCGATGTATGTTTCTCCAGATTACCGCGACTGCGACGCAACGTTATCCCACGTCACCTTCGCTTACAACTCCTCCAGACATGACACCGCAGGCTACTCCCCGTTCTACCTTCTTTATGAACGTGAACCCTCTCTACCTCTTGATACATTCCTTCGCGCTGGTTCAAGCTCCCCTGTCACATACGTCCGTGATGCCATCGAACAAGCTGACGCAGCACGAAAAATTGCCCGAGAATGACTCATACTTTCTCAAGCCTCTCAGAAAAATTGGTACGATCGTCACCACCGTGAAGTTTCGTATGCACCCGGTTCTCTAATATCCTTGGAGGACCTGTGTCGTCATATCGGCCTCTTAGAAAAGCTTTCATTTCGCTATGACGGACCATGCCAAGTTCTACGCAAGGTCACTAACCTCACCTAGGAGATACAGTGAGCCGACGATGAAGCGCACTCAACGCCACCACCATCTACTGTTGTGTACGTCGTAAGACTGAAGCCCTATCTGTCACCCAACACTCCGCTTTCGTGACGTGCACCGGATAGGCGCTTTAACGCCGCGGGGTAATGCCACAAGGCAGTAGGGGGATTGTGGCGTAAAGCGGTGAAAGGTCTCTGGAAGAAGACTACGAAGTGGATAGAGACTGATCCCAGCCCGCCAGTGTGCCAACCATTGGCGTTGCGTGTAAACATCGTAAATATCCGCAAATTTACGTTTCCTTGCAAGATATGTTGCATTTAACTGGACTCGAGTGTTCTTTTTTTTCAGTTGGCCTAAGCAATACGATAAGGTGTTGTGTCTCTTTGTGTGCTATAGTTGCTAGTGTAGCTGCTATTTCTTTCTGGAGGAGTGTCGCAACTCAAGGATTGTTTGGGTGTATGTGCAATCTGACAATGGCAGCTGTCTTAGTACTGGCTCCCACATCTTGTAAGCAGACTATGTCTTGAGGGATCCCGACTGCCTTTATGAATACAGCAAGTGTAACACATGTTTTGCAGAGAACTATAGCTGCAGGAACAGGCAGTAAAATTCGATTTTGCACTTTGTCGTTTAATTGCCATGATGAAGAGAGATAGCTGTGGTATTAGCATCAGAATAAGCTTGCTTTGAGTGATTGATGTGATGTGGGATTTAACGTACCAAAACAACCATATTATTATGGAAGACGTCGTAGTGGAGGGCTCCGGAAATTTCGACCACCTGGGGTTATTTATATTGCACTTAAATCTGAGCACACGGGACTACAGTATTTCCAGCTCCATCGAGAATGCAGCCACTAGAGCCGGGATTCGATCTCGCGACCTGCGGGTCAGCAGCCGAGTACTTTCGCCACTACACCACCATGGTGGGGCTAAGCATGCTTGTTTCATTGGACTACTGACACCAATAATGGCTGTAGTTACGCCCACGCTGCAATTACTTGTTGATGGTTTTGTTGAAGTAAAACTTCAGTTCACTGTTCATTGTACTGCTGTTTGCTGCAGTTTGTTGTTGTAGAGTTAGGCTTATTGATGGTTGTTGTCCTTCTGTACAGAAAGCACAAACACCAAATGATCTTTTTAGTGGTGTCAATTGTGATAAGTTTTGCCATTTGTGTTGTGGCTTTTCTCGTTTGCTTGTAAGATTTCACCAAGCCTGTTTTGCAGGTTTTGAGGAGGGTACTATTGATTGCGCCGGCTAACCACACTGTTCTGTTCTTGTGTTTTTCTGGGCATTGTTTACCTTTCTTGTTTACTGCGATTACTGCTCATTGTGTTTGTTTTCTGTTATCGGGGGTGTACGTGCAGATTTGGGTGTCATGGATTCCACCAAGTTTGCCGGAATGAGGCCTTTTGTGTGTGTCTGTAATTCCCGTCACTGCTTTTCACGCTTTCTCCAAATAGACTGTGGTAGACGTTCTGCTGACTCGATGCTGGTCTGCTTCTATAGGGCGGCGAGCTTGCCTTTTTGCCCGAAGCAGGGAGTGCGACTACGGCCAGCGCTTGTCATCGGTCAATTTGGGGGCGTCTTCTTCCTTTTCGGAGCAAAACCAGACGAAGGTGGGTTGGTGGGTTGTTGGTGTTACCGTGTTGCATCTTATCGGTGTGGGCTCTTTGTGTTTGAGGCTGCTTATGTTCAGTGGCTTAACTCTGTGTTTCCAAGTTGAATCGTCTATTAATTGATCCTCTCTACACAACGCGCAACTGATAGAACACGTGTGTTCATCTGTCGAATCGGTCAGTCTACTCGGTCTGCAAAGAGGATGGGCAATACTGAGACAAACGTCCGTGTGGTGTATTTTTTCTTGACATATCTTGCAGACTTGAAGCGTGGATCGAAAGGGGTTGCGACAGAGCTCAACTTTGTTGTGGTAAATGGTATGAAGGAGTGCTGGGCAGAAAAAAGTAATGGCGGTGTTTTTCTTTGTGGCTATTATTCTGGCAGTGATCATCTGTACACCGCGCGTTCTTAAACGTATGTGGCCCTTCAGCGTTTTGATAGAGGTGTTCACTAGTATACCATGAATCGCCCCGCTCAGAGCATCGTATCTTATTGCAGCGTAGGCACCAATGGCATTAGTCCTGTCATTCAGCAAAAATAACCTTTTGAGACGTGCTTTGTCCGCAACTGCCTCATATTTGGTTGATGGTATTGCTATGTTGAACCCTAGATTGATTCTAAGGATGAACTGGTTAGCTCTGAAGGTAGCTTATATGCCTTCATGATTGCTCGTACAAGCGTCGGAGTCGGAATGTTTCAAGTGTGAAGACCTGGTTTGGACGAATGACGATCTTGTTCTGATCCTTCAGCTATGATAGTATTCTTTATTCTTTATTCGAAGTATACCTGCAGCGCCCGAAGGCGTTATAGCAGGGGGGGTTACAGATTCGAAAGAAACAAATTTTCATTTACAGCAGACACTTGTACACTTGTGAGCCCATTCCACTCATGTATTGTTCTGACAAAAAAAAAAGAATTTGCAAAAATTTCAGTCCTAAACGGTATTCCCTCAGTTTAAAAGGATTATCAATTCGATTTGACAAATAATACGGCGTCTGTAAATACATATCCTTATTGATTCCAGTTTTATTATTAAATATTAGATATAAAAGTTTTAATCGCAATTTTCGTCTACGCGATGAAAGCAGCTCCCAATTAAATTCTTCTTTCATAGCAGTAAAGCTTAAAAGTTAGTAGCAGTAGACTTATAGTAGTTTTGAAAATTTCTTGAATGTTGATGTGATGGCCCTAAATTTGTTCTGGAGCCCTGCCATACTGCGCCTGTGGTCCATTGCCTCTTACTTGCCTTGTTTGGCTGAGTTATTTGCCTGTCAGCTAACTTTCTCTTGTGCATGGGTCTGGCGGCCAGTAGCATCTCGGCTTTCTTTGTCATTGTAATTAATGAACTTGCTCCATTTGGTCATCAGCTGTACCATCCTGTTTTAGGTGGCAGTATTCGTGGTCAGTAACCACGTCGACAGATTTGCCTAGATGAAGCTCCGATGCTGGAATCACCAGAGTCAGTGCAGCTACAGGACACTCCCACAATCAGCGTTTGGGAAGCGTCAAAAGCGGTGATGAAGTTTCGACTATTTTGCCCTATCGGAAAAAAACGAATGGTGGGCATGGTGGAAACCACCACCCACCATTATAGTGGATTAGTGTAGTGGGTGAATGGTGGGAAACGCCCACCATGGCGCATGGTGGGTATGGTGGGTGCTGCAGTGCCGGCAACACTTGAGCGCGAAATGACGTCATAATCACCGTGACGAGCAGCCACAAAAAATAAAAAAAGAATTCTATAAAAACAGTATAAAAACACCCGTCCCGTAAAAAAAAAACAAGGCGTTACGGAGGATCGAACGTGCAACCTGCGGATTCCCATTCGAAGACGCTAACCACTGCGCCACACCAACATGACGTTGTGTGGGTGTTAAATACTTAGTTGGCATACCAACTTACGGTTCAACTTAAGTTATGTTTGTCGTGTACACAACATAGACAAGATCTACACCGGCTACTAAAAATTGCACATTTATTAAACACAAGCAACTGCGGCCTGTAACGATTGCCACTATGTTAACGGCACTAGTGCTATTTTTTTTACAATTCACAACTTCAAGAAAAAAACCAAGTGGACTGGGGAGCAGCAACAGTTTTCCGGCGGGGTCTGCCAAGTTTAATATCCGTTTCGCGCTCGTTCTAAAGGGTGACATCTGCTCACGCTTTATGACGCCTCTAGTCTCATTCCATAGATACGCCCGCCTAATTTATTTGATTGAGTATTGGGATGCTTTTCGCGCAATGTAGAGGGCGGTCGCGCCAGCGCAATGCTGTAGCTTTTTCGCTAAAGCAACTTCATAGCGGCTTGGCCAAAACGAATGCAGTGTGCCGGAAACATTACGCTTCATGTTTGTTTCACCAAGCGTATGAATTGCCACGTCTGAGTTCTCGTACAAAAGCTAGAGAAGTGCCGGCGAGTGCGACCGGCGGCTGTCGGTGAGAAGACACTTAATTACGTTCTCTGGGAGTGCTTTAATCGCGTCGCATCGATGTTTGGTGCTTCTTGAGCGGACACCATACACAATGAAAAATGCTTCGTTTAGGTTAATTGATGCCATGGCTGTGCTGTATTGTCATACTTAATCGTCGAAATCGTGTATTCTGAAACCCGGAAGCATGGATACCACAATTGTACGGGCTCGGTCGGTAGGCCTAACTTTGATGGAAATCATGGTGGTAGAACATGTAGTGTACTGATCCCAGATTGGTACACTATATAAATTGCCCGCCATTATAAGCCCACCCATCATCTGCTTACTGCTTCCCAGCATTATCGCGATGGTGGGCAGAGCTTCTCAGCTTGGTACACCATGTGGCCCACCATAACAAGCAGCACCCATCATCTGCTTAGTGCTTCCCAGCATTATCGCAATGGTGGGAAGAGTTTCTCAACTTGGTACACCATGTAGCCCACCATAATAAGCACCACCCACTATATGCTTAGGGCTACCCAGCATTATCGCAATGGTGGGCAGAGTGTCCCATTATTGCCCACTATCTAGCCTCTGCTTTCCACCATCATTTCCACTTTACCCATCATCTGTACACCATACCAACCAGTATGTCCCGGCATAACCACCATATTTTCCACTACGTCCCACCATAGCCATCATAATTTCCACCATGCCCACTATTATTTCCACCACGCCCACTATTATTTCCACTACGCCCACCATGTTTTCCAGTATCCACCATGGCAATTTTTCCGATAGGGTGGTGTCTCTGAATAGAAGGAAACTTATGTTGGTGGAGTAAAGAAGTTCTTCAGAACTTTTGAGGCTAAAGATAACGCTTTCAGGTGGTTTCAGACGGATATAGCCACTGAAGAACTATGAAAATTCAGAGCGCCAGTGAGCACGTCTGCACTACTTTGAGCCTCCTGGCAGTCTCACAAGATGCTTAGTGTCCATCTCTCAGACTTTGGGGTGCAAGTACATGAAGGATTCTGTCTTGATTTACCTTCCACGTTTGTCGATTGCGTATAGTCTGCATTCCTGCATGTGCCTTTTTCCATGACAATGATCGCGTTTGTTCGGCTGCCTGAGGTGTAATCCTGATGCAACCATGAGAAGAGAAATCCTACTCACAGGACGCACCAACAGATACAGAAAGAGAAACATTAACTTATATAGGCCTAAAAATCTTTCTCATCAGGTGAAGCCTGTAGGGTGCCAATCCAGCGGTTCGCGTCACACCACGTGCCCGCTGGATAGACGACATTGCTCAAGTGACTTCGGTGCATTCTCCCTGGAGGAACGTGAGCATGGGGAAACAGAACGGCAGTCCAGTGGTTGTAAACATTTTTTAGAGGAGTGATCTACCGTGGGCTTCGCTCCAGGATAGCCACAGTATGGGTAGATAATGAATTAGTAGTAGGGTTTACCATAGAAAGAATCCTTTATTCTGTATCCCAATAATGAGCACCGAACGGCGTCCGGCGAGGGGAAGCGGAAAATAATTGAAAGTCACAACAAAGATAGTAATTGAAGGATTATAGCCGGGTATCAATCATTCAAGGAGGACGTGAAAAAGGAAGTCGCTGTCTAGCAAGTGGGGAGCACCTAACGGTAGAATATGATTCAAGCTACCTCCAGGAGCTTCAACAGGTTGCGGAGAGTCTGGAGGTTAGGATGTGAAGGGAACGGGAAGTTGTTGAATTTGGTCGTGCGAACGCCTGCCTGTAGACAGTCGTCAGCCCTGTGCGTTCTTGCGACAACACTGAGCAAGCACAGAGAACGCGCTCAAGTGTCTCAGAGTTGCCGGAACATTTGTAGGCTGTTCAGGGGAGGCACCGCTTACGCACAACCGGTGTGCAGGTGAAAGATAGAGGCATGCTCCCGCTTAGTATGCCGCAGTTTAGGAGAGGCTTAAGACGCTTGCTTGATTAAAGGAATGCGACCAGTTGCTTCATCCACTTTTTCGAAAAATATGAGGTAGCAACTGCTCGTGTAGGCGGCAATTCCAATGTGTGCCAGCATCTACATAAACGAAATGGAAACTCAGTCAGCACACAATGCTGATAAGTTGTATCTCCTCAAAGACGGCATAAGCCCAAATGGTCAATACTTCACGAGGCTCTGAAACACTGACTTGGAGTCGGTGAGAACCACCCCTGGTTGCTCAGGAAAGTCCCCACGCCAGAACGTCAGCGGCTAGACGAAAACATGTCAGCTGTGCTGCGGAGGAGCTCGCCGCCACCGGGAGCAGGAATTGCTGGCTCTGTGGCCTATGCGAGATGGTACAGGTTGCAGCCCTGTAGCCGTCAGTCCAGACTGGCTCATGAGTAAACACCAGGACCTTTTCTTCCTGGTAATCATAAAGCTTGCAATAAGCAGCTTTCTGCAACGCAGCAGCCGGTTTCCATGATTGTGTTGAACTAAACAGCAACTGATGCAAGTCCAGCGCACGGTTGTGTGGCGGAGACATGGCGACTACCACAGGTGGGTCCGTAATATTTCCATACAGCTGACGAAAACCTCCCACCCATGAGGATGATTGGCAGCGCAGTCTGGTCAGCAGGGTCTCACATTCGGAGCACGGTCAAGGCGGTGGATGTTCCTCAATGTTAGTTCGAGCATGCTCAGAGAAATCGTCCATTCTCTAGCTGCCACCAGGGCTTGCCAAGAGCAGTGAGTGCGTTAGAAGTTTTAGGATACTACAGATAGCGCCTTTGTAAAAAAATGTCCCGCTGCTTCCTCCTAATTGCTGTGAGAGTGACAAGTGGTAGGGCAAACAGTAGTATGGATGTAGATGCAGCAGAGTAGAGCCGAAGCGCCCACTTTGTAGAGCAGCCACGACCACGATAGTAAAGCTTTCTCACTGCTTTCCTGCACTCGACGCGCCTTTGAAGTGGATACATTGACCACACATCCCCACTAGAGCTGCTCGCCAATGTTGAGTCCTAGGTACCACATTTTACCAAGGTATCGAACGTACGGCGACATACAGCTGCTTGGTGTAGAGCCGAGCAGATGTCAGTGGATGATCTACATGGCATCGTTTTGGCTACGAACAGGGTGGGGCCTATGTTGCCAAGAAAACGTACCGCTGCGTCCAGCGTATCTTTTCGGCGAGCACCGAATGGAAGACATGAACCTTGTTGTTGTCTGCATTGTCCCTTGTCTGCATTGTTGTGGGAGCTCACAACACAGAAATACTTCGTACCTCGCCGACACTTCCATGGGGTTGCTTCTTTCATCACGAAAAGGACATTTCGTGCAGTGAACGTCTTGTTGTAGTGCGCCAAGCGGATGACACAACACCGATGTTCACCGTGCCGACTTCAGAACGAAATCTGCACGTGTCGTGCGTGCTCCCACTTTGTTGGAACACACTGAATCACCTGCGCCTTCTACCATACCTATCATTAATTTTCCCAGACCTTGCCGCTGGATCCAGGCGCGGCGTTGTCGTTGCTTCCCAAACTAGAGCTTTGGCTCCCTATAGGCCCCAGCAAAAGATGCTTCTTATATAAAATAGTTGTAGCTCTTTCAGTACCCAATCAAGTCACGCAAGATGACACCCGTAACCCAAAAAAGAACATAAGTTGTTCAAGTTGAGGCTAGTTCACCTTATTTCATGGTCTTTTCTCAATGCAATAGTTTATTTATTTTGCTTTCACTTATTTTTTTATTGCACACCATATATTGGTTTGTGCCCGTGTATTTATGTTTCTTTAGTGTAACCCTGGTGTGCTCGTGTCACTCGATGTTTTTTTTTGGTTCACTTTTGCTTACATATATATATATGTATATATATATATATATATATATATATATATATATATATATATATATATATATATTGTGGACATTTGTTATAATTGTGGACACCACGGGACGGAAACTGGCAGTTCCCGTCCAACTAATGCAAGGCTCTGTCGCCAAATCTCGCAATTTAAGCTGGACAACTCGGTGCTGTACCGCAAAATTTACCATCCTGACGGTCAGCGATGGGTTACCGTTCTACCCCGATCGCTTCGGTCCGAAGTCCTCAGGGCGCTTCATGACCATCCGACTGCTGGTCACCTTGGTTACCATAAAACCTACGATCGCCTTCGAAGTCGGTTTTATTGGCCAGGCATTACCACTAGTGTAGCTCGGTACGTCGGGTCCTGCACTACCTGCCAATGTAGCAAACTACCAACATCTGCTCCCGCCGGTACACTACAGCCCCTTCCGTGCCCAGCCACACCATTCGAAGTTGTAGGCGTCGATCTTTATGGCCCCCTCCCAGTCAGTGCTGCTGGAAACCGGTGGATAGTAACAGCCATTGACCATTTGATGCGCTACGCCGAGACGGCATCCGTTACTACTGGTTCAGCTTCTGAGATTGCCGATTTCATCCTTCGAGCCATTATACTGCGTCATGGTGCTCCACGTGTATTGCTCAGTGACCGTGGAAGGGCCTTGGTTTCACAACTAGTGAACGCACTTCTTCACGCCTCCGGCACAACTCAGAAGACTGCCTCTAGTTATCATCCCCAGACTAACTGCCTCACTGAGCGATTCCACCGCACTCTTGCTGACATGATCGTCGCATATATTCAACCAGACCACAAAAACTGGGACGTTGTTCTACCAATTGTCACTTTCGCCTACAATACGGCCATTCAGCGAACAACCGGCTACTCGCCATTTTACCTAGTTTATGGACGCTCCCCTACTTCTTCCTGGACGTCTCTTTCTTTACCTGCCAAGCGAATTCATCTCCATCCTCTTCAGAGGAATACGTGTCACGACTCGCACAGTGCCGCCAACGAGCTTGTATAAACACTGAAGCCCGCCAGCAAGACAGAAAGCTAGTTTATGATGAATCGCATCGCGCTGTATCATTCCAAGCTGGAGACAAAGTGCTCTTTTTGACGCCTGTTCGCACACCTGGTTTATGTGACAAATTTCAGCCTTGGTTTATTGGGCCGTACACAGTTCTTGAAGAGACTTCACCAGTGAATTATCGCAAGACGCCACTTGTGACGCCACGTGGCTCCACCACGTGGTTCCCGTGGTGGAGCGTCTGTGTGCAGGAAGTCGGTGCATCATCGTGAAAATGAGCAAGTACAGGGTCGGTCGTGAGGGCACTCTTCAACCTGTCAAAAGCCAATTCACATTCCTGAGACCACTGAAAGGGCATACCGGAAGCAAGTAGCTTATGAAGTGGTCCGGCTATGGAAGCAAAGTTTTGTATGAATCGCCGAAAGTAAGAGCCGAGACCAAGGAAACTTCGCAAATCTTTTGGTTTGTCAGGGCGAGGGAAGCGAACCAGTGCAGCAGTTTCATCAGAGTCTGGACGAATTCCGTCCTTGCTCACAACATGACCAAGTACCTTGATAGATCTGCTGGCGAAATGGCACTTTTTGGTGTTAATTTGAAGACCCGCGCCCGCAAGACAAGTCAGGACCTCGTGCAAGCGTTGCAGATGTTGAGGAGACGTCGATGAAAAGACAACAATGTCATCGAGGTAACATAGGCAAGTCTTCTATTAAGGCCACGCAGCACGGTGTCAATCATGCGCTCAAAAGTTGTGGGCGCATTGCATATACCGAACGACATAACATTGAATTCGTATAGGCCGTTCGGGGTTGCAAACGCAGTTTTTTTCTTTATCAACTTCGTGCATGGGGATTTGCCAATAGCCGGAACGCAAGTCGAGGCTCGAACAGTATTCAGCACCCTGTAAGGAATCTAGGGCGTCGTCGATGCGTGGCATGGGGTATACGTCCTTCCTAGTGATCTTATTGAGTGCTCGGTAATCGACACAAAATCGTACGGAACCGTCTTTTTTACGTACCAGAACGATGGGTGACGAACATAGACTGGTTGAGGGTCGGATTATCTCCCGTTGGAGCATATCGTCTACGTTTTCTTCAAGGATTTTTCGTTCGGCTAGAGAGACGCGGTACGGACGGTGGTGCACAAAGAACGTTCCGTCGATCTGAATACGATGTGCTGTAGCAGTTGTCTGGCCCAGGGTGGATGAATGAACGTCAAAGGAGTTTGCATGCTTTTCCAACAAATCAAGCAGCTGCTGCTTCTGTGAGTCATTCAAGTCTTTGTTGATGGCTGCTGTAAAGGCCGAGGAAGCAGCATGATCTGCAGGATGGCCTTTAGAGGAGACAGGGGTAAGAGGCACAACGCACACAGGCTGCAGATCGGCAACGCAGGCGACAGTAGTGCTCCGTGGCAGAAAAATTTTATCTTGTGTGGTGTTGGTAGCAGCGAGGACAGTTGATCCATTGTTGAAGCGAGCCACACCTGATGCGAGAGCTATGCCTTTATTAAGGCAACGCGGTGACGGAGTTACCAAAATGTCACCAGAGTCGACGTCGTTGGACAAAACTGTAACTAATTGATGTTCGTTTGGTGGTAACTCGATGTCTACTGCAGCGATGAGTCGAATAGGCCTGTAGGTTTCGTCGTTGAGCAAGTGGTCTGTGTCAGTAAGATGGACGACACGCTGTGCACAGCAAATAGCCGCAGAAGCAGAGGAAAGAAAGTCCCAGCCTAAAATGAGTTCATGGGAGCACGGGGATAGCACAGCAAATTCTATGTGATGAAGAATTTCGTCGATTAGTACACGGGCAGTACAGAGAGCGGAAGGGCGAATCATTGTTCCCTGGGCTGGAATCAGTGTCGGTCCATCACAAGGCGTCGTGACTTTTCGAAGACGGGCACACAAATCAGCACGAATAACAGAAAACGCAGCCCCAGTGTCCACCAAAGCATCAACGTCCACTCTCTCAACTGTGACCGCAATAATATTGTAGGGGCGCGCTAGAGGAATGGGAGTCCTGTGTTGGAATGCAGTTTGTCCTCCAAAAACATGCATCGCTTAGTTTTCCGGACGCCGATCAGAAGTAAGGGAAGCAGGCTGAAGAGGAGAAGAGCGCCGGTAAGGCGACGGTGAACGGCGACGGGTTGATCGGTGACTACTGCACAGTTCACCCGATGCTGGCGGAGATGGAGACCGACGCGGCGGTGACGAATAACGGCGGCCCTGGTACAAAGCTCCTGTGGTATAGTCCCGTTCGCGTATGTCATGCCCTCGCCGCTCGTCTTTCTGGCGCTTGCGGCAAAAGCGTGCAATGTGACCACGATAGCCACAGTAATAGCACGTAGGCCGAGTCGATCGATGAGGAGGGTAGTAGCTTGCGCTAACTGCACCAGGAGAGAGAGAAGTCAGAGGGACAGGTGACAGCTCACGCGGTGGTGATGAAAAGCTCGTGGAGAAGCTTGTGGGAGGTGCGGTAGCAACCGACGCGTACGTTCGTGGCGGGGACGTCGAGCTGATGGTGCCTGGTGGTGCGGCGGCGGTGTGTGGGAACGATGGTAGAGTACGAGAGACAATGGGCTGCAGGTTGGCTATGTAGGTCATCGAAGTGAGCTCTTCCCTGATGACATCGCGCAATGACGTTGAAGAAGACTGAATGGGAAAAACTGAAGGTAGTGTGAATCCCATTGATTGTAATTCTTCACGTATAATCGCCCTTATCGTGTCTCGCAGGTTTGGATCAGTCGTAATACGGGCCCTGTCACTGTCTGGTTGTAGGCGCATAGACTCAAGTTCTTCGAGGCTCTGACAGGTTGTCGCAACGTCAGCAACGGTAGCCGGATTCTGGATTGCAAGGGCATTGAATGCGACTGGTGCAATCCCCTTAGGAAGCTGGCGCACCTTGTCTAATTCTGTCATTGGTGTGTCAACCCGGCGGCAAAGTGAAAGAACATCCTCCATGTTGGATGTGTACGACTTATCGATGTGCTGTTACCGAGTCGCGAGAGCTTTCTTTGCGAGAGCCGAACGAACAGCCGGTGTGCCAAAGACATGGCGAAGCTGATCTGTGAAGGCTGACCAGTCGGGGATGTCGATGAAGTGGTTGAGGAACCACGTCTCCGCGACACCCGTGAGGTAGAAGGACACGTGAGCGAGTTTGTAAGTGTTATCCCACCAGTTAGCAGCGCCGACACGTTCGAAATCGTCCAGCCATTCTTTCACATCTTCCCCGCGCATACCAGCGAAGGGATGGGGCTCACGCTGGAGGCTGTTGATGACGTGAGAAGGTGCGGCACGCGGTGATTGAATGGGAACGGCTGTAGCACCAGCCTCATCTTGGTGCGACATATTTCCGGACACCTGGCCCAAGCGGCGACCTGAACGTAGCTCCAGGGGGTAGAGTGGTTGAGAGGATGGCGGGGGATCTAACAGCACGCTCCACCACGTATGAAGTCTTGGTTTGGATTACCTTTTATTAGGCCCGAGGAACCGGCAGCCGACAGCTACAATGAATGAGCCAAGATGATGATGCTAAGCGACAACGATGAGGATGCATGAGCCACACATGATAACGATGATAATGTACCGGTGAAGAGGATGCGTATACTAAATGCCCACAATATATATATATATATATATATATATATATATATATATATATATTGTAATGCAACGGTGAAAGCGACCCAGAAGACACCATGAAGCGACCACACCCGAATCACATACCCCAAGCAAGCCCAGTTCCCACACCAAATGAAGACGACGACCACTCATGATGAACATGTGTGAAGAAAGTAGATGTGCTGAACACTAACTCCCCCCTTCCCCGTCAAAGCGGTTATTCTGACCACAGTTCTTCGAATCTGTTTAAAGCGAAGAGGAACGCCGTATGAAAGGCTTCATACGGCGTTCTCTGGCTAATGAAGGCGAAGGCAGAGGAATACCATTATCAGTTCGCGTGGCAAAAATCCGGCAAATTGTTTGTGCGCAAGGTGCCCGGTGATCGAGCATTGCGCATAGACAGCGAAAGCGACCTAGATAAGATTCGTTGAACCGTGTCTTCTATCACTTACGTTACTTTAATTTTCAGTTATCCTCCTCAATGGCTATCTTCCATGAAGCCATATATTATGACGCCCAAACTTTTAAATCAATTGTGCAGGGCCCTTCTTTTAAGGAGCCAGACAGAATCTCGATCTTTCATTTAAACATATGTAGTATGAGAAACAAGCAAACTGATATGCTGTTTGATTCGTTAGATCATACGTTCGATTTTTTGGCCTTCACTGAGACTTGGTACTCTTGCACGTCCGATGTAGTGTTCATCGAAGGATACAAGCATGAAAGCGTGCATAGACCGAATCGTAGGGGTGGTGGTGTGTCGCTATATATACAAAAAGAAGTTTCATATGCCGTACTTTCCGAATTTTGTTGTGTCAGCGCACATTATGAATCCATTGCCGTTCAATGCGTAATGTCCCTGATTGTCACAGTTCATCGGCCCCCTTCAGGGGATATTCAAGAATTTTTGTGTTTTATAATTTCGATGCTTGAATATGCGTCCTTGAGAAATTGGCACATTGTGTTTGTCGGTGATATTAATATTGATTTGTTACTTCTTACTCCACAAAGTAGACAATTTTTAGATGTAATCGAATCATTTTCGTGTAGGAACTTTATAAGTTTGCCTACTAGAATAACAGCAGAAAGTGAAACTATGCTAGACCTATGTATAACTAATTATGATAGAAACGACGTTAGTGCTGGTGTGATAACAACTTATCTGAGCGATCACTTGTCCATATTTTGTTTTTTTCCTGCAGCTAAGAAAGAAAAAAATAGTGTTAACGATGCTCCTGTTCCATATCGCTCTTTCAATACCAATGCCTTGTCAGCATTTCATGGTACTATTGAGAGTATCGACTGGGAGATTGTCTACAGTGAGCAAAACCCTAATATATCGTATGATCTGTTCCTGCAGCATGTAAAGCGCTGTTATGATGCTGCCTTCCCACTACAATACTATAAAAAGCACGGAAAGTCTAGCAAACCATGGATTAACAGAGGTCTTTACAACAGAATCAGAGAACGAGATAAACTATACCATAAATTCATTAGGATAAGAGACATATCTATATTACATGAATATAAAAAAGTTCGCAACAAATTAAACGCTGATTTGAAGAGGGCCCGTATTCAGTATTATCAGGCTCGATTCGCAGAGGTCTTTTTCAATCCAATGAAAGCATGGAACTCGGTACGTACACTCATAGGAACAACAAAAGGTTCTCTTTCTTCAGCATTACCAATTGACGGTGTTGAGTTTAGAGAAGCTCGTCTGGCGGATAAATTTAATAATCATTTCTTAACCTCGGGTGCAGCAGCTCAGACAAGGGACGCAGCAAACGACTGCCAAAAATACCTTTCTTCTTTCTCTGCGAACTCTACTTTCTTGACTCCGTGTAGTCAATTAGAAATACTTACGTACCTGAAGTCTTTAAATAAAAATACTGCCGCTGGTTACGATGACATTAAGGTAGAACCAATTAAACATGTCGCCGAATTACTGTGTGGCCCACTGCAGCATATCTGCAATCAAGCTTTGCCACTGGTATTTTTCCTGATGGCATGAAGACAGCTAAGGTGGTAGTCATCCACAAAGGTGGCTCTCACGACGACTTGAATAACTATCGGACTATTTCCGTGCTACCTTTATTTTCCAAAGTTTTAAAATATACATTAAAATCACGACTAATGAAGTTTCTTGGTGACCATCAAATGCTTGCAAGGCAACAGTTCGGGTTCCGTGAAAAGAAATCAACTGAAATGGCACTCTTGGATATTAAAAAAAAGATACTTAGTAACGTGGATCATAAGCATTATGCTCTTGCAATATTTTTAGACTTCAAAAAGGCGTTTGATTCCATAAAGCATTTCATTTTGTTTCACAAACTCCCTTACTACGGTGTTAGAGGTATCGTATTAAATTTGATCCGCAGTTACTTATCTGACAGGGTACAATTCACTAGTCTAAATGGCTACTCTTCTCAATCTCAGCCAATAAAATATGGCGTTCCGCAAGGTTCCATTCTGGGACCTTTATTCTTTCTCCTTTACATAAATGATATTGTGAACATACCGCGAAATCCTGACATAATTCTCTATGCAGACGACACGAGTACTTTTTTTTCAGGTAAACATCTACTTGAACTTCAAAATGTAGCTAATAGATGGCTAACTGAACTTTAACACTGGTTGCATCTAAACCAACTTCAACTTAATGCAAAAAAAAAAACTAAATATATTATTTTCAAGAGCCGTAATAAGCCTGACGATCATAATGCCTGTATAATATTTCAAAACTGCGCTATCGAACAGATTCCTAGTTATAAATTTCTAGGTGTTGTTTTTGAAGAGAATATGAGGTGGACACTTCACGTAAATAAGATTCATGCAAATATGTGCAGGTCAATTTCAATACTGTATAAAGTTAGCTCCTTGGTGCCTAAATGGTTGAAACTGCACTTATATTACGCCCTCGTTCACTCTAATTTGCAATACTGTCTCCTAATCTGGGGTAGCACTACTCAAACAAATTTTGATAGATTAATAATTTTACAAAAAAGAGCTGTCCGTTGCATTGAAAATCTTAAGCGAAATGACCACACAGCGCCATCCTTTTCAAAGCTTAATATACTCAGAATAGATCAGCTATTCCAACTAAGACTTGCAATGCATACACACAGGCAAATTTTGCATGACCCCCAAATCCTGTCCTCATCATCATTATCTGTACATTCGCAATATCACCTAAGGCAAAATAGACTCAGAACACCTATGTTCCGAACTAAATATGGTACTCAGACACTAGCCTATTTAATGCCACATTTTCTGAATAATAATCGAGAAATCGCCAATATGATCCAAGACAACTGTTCGACATACAGCTTACGGAAAATAGTTAAAGATTACCTCTTGTTTAGCTCCTAATCTTCTCTTTATATTGTGCATTTGCTGTCTTTTGATTTTTTCCTATTTTGTCCTATACTGTTTTGTAACTTTGATCATCATCAAGGCTTGTATAAACATTTTCATGTCACGCATCATTAGTGTGTATCGAAGGTAACTATTCTACCGATTCTGTTTTATCGCCTGTGCGCCTGTTGTTTTTTGTTTTGTTTTTTTTGCTTTATGTTGTTACCTGTATTTGCGCATGTACCGCGGCTTTTCACCCCTGAGCAATGTATGGGTAGGGGGGCCTTTGTCAGGCAGTTGCATCTGCCTTTAGCCCCTTCATCTCAGACCATGACTGTCTGAATAAACTTCTTATCTATCTATCTATCTATCTATACTGTGTGCATGAAATTTTTCTGCTGCCCGGCTGCGGTGATCCGCTGGAAGAAGAACGGGTGTCACGCGATAATTGAAAGCCGACGTTTGCTTCGAGACAGGGTAGGGCCAATGAAGCGTAATTTGAATTTGTCGCACAGGGGACGAGTGCGAATAGGTGTAAGAAGGAGGACTTTGTCGTGAGAGATTAAGGACACGGCACGATGAGAGGCATCATATTCAAGCTTGCAATCCAGCTGCTTGGCTTAAGTGTTGACGCGGGCCAGCTGGCGGCAATGAAGCTGACGAGACACGTATTCTTCCCTTGAGGATGAACATGGTTTAATAGGCGCAAAGGAGAACGAAGCGCCGAGGAAAGAAGAGGGGAAGCGACTGTGGACGAGGTAGAACGGCGAGTAACAAGTCGTGCGCTGTACAGAGGTAATATAGGTGAAAGTGACAAATGGCAAAATGGTGTTCCAGTTTTTGTGATTTGGTTTGATATACATGGCTATCATATCAGACAGTGTGCGATGAAAGTGGCCAGTCAGCCTGTTCATGTGAGAATGGTAACTGGAGCTGGTTTTGTGTGTAGTGACAGATGCCTTGAGCACTTCTTCGACAAGTTCTGAAAGAAGTACTCTTCCACGGTCGCTCAGGAATACGTGAGGAGCAACGTGACAAAAGATTATTGCTCGAAGGATCAAATCAGCAACTTCCGAAGTGGATGCAGAAGGCACGGGAGCTGTTTCGGCGCAGCCGGCTGGTGGTCGACAGCTGTAACTATCTATCGATTGGTTGTGACAGTCATAGGAAGTAGATAATACAGGTCAACACCAACTACTCCAAATGGTTGCAGAGGACACGGAAGCGGTTGTTATTGTCCGCTTCGAGTTGATGTAGGGAGCTTGCGACGCTGACAAAGGGCGCTTGAGGCAACGTACTTCGCGACAGCGGTGGACAAGCCCAGCCAGTAGTAGTGACATCATATGCGGTCGTACGTTTTCTGGAAACCTATGTGTCCAGCAGACATGTCGTCATGATAGCTTTTCAAAACTTGAGCTCAAAAAGATGGAGGTAAAACGGGCACCCAGCGTTGACCATCAGAGTGGTAACTATGGCGGTACAGGAAGCACGTGGTTGTCGAGCTTGAATTTCGTCAGCTGTCGGTGAAGATAGGGGTTAGGGGGCCGACAACTCCCGTCAAGACGGTGCATGATGCGGGGACAAAAAGGGTCAGCATCTTGGTGGGATAACAACAAACCACACTCGTTCGGAGAAGTTGGGCCCAGAGTAGCTGAGGACGAAACATGTGGGGAAGGGACGGCCAAAAGCTCCTCGACTGTGGCAGTGATGGGTTTCTTAAGTGGCTCCGAAAGTAACGGGCAACCCGCAAGCACTTCGGCATCTAGATGTTTTTTCCTGACGTGTGTAATAATCAAGTCTATTCTTGTAGGCGAAAAATGCAGTGACCAAAATGGCCGGACAAGTTCTTGAGTGTCCAGAGCCAGCACAAGGCGTGATGGTTCATAACTACAGTAAAGTGGCGGCCGTGGAAATAATGTCGAAGCTCTTGTATAGACCACACAACTGCTACGTACTCCTGTTTGATGATAGTTTAATTCTTTTTGGCAGGAGTCAGTGTATGACTTGCGTATGCGATGACCTTCTCAAGTGAAGATTTGTCTCGCTGTAGTAAAATACCATCAATGCCATTACCACTAGCGCCTGCATGGAGGTGCGTAGGCGTGGTTTTGTCGAAACAACAGAGGACTGGTTAGGATGTGAGTGCACACTTCAGTTGGTAAAATGCCGATTCACATTCAGGAGACCACACAAAGGCGACGCCTGATGCGATCAACTTGTCTAATGGCCAAGCTATTGAGGCGAAGTCTCTAATAAATCGGCGAAAATAGGAAGCGAGGCTGACAAAACTACGCAAATCTGTAGCTTTTTCAGGACGCGGAAAGTGTTGGACAGCGCAAATCTTGTCTGTATTCGGGCGAATACCATCCTTGCTCATAGTTTGGCCAAACACTTTATTTGTCTTGTTCGCAAAACGGCGCTTCTTGGTGTTCAGGTGAAGGACTGTGTTCGCGAGGCACGTGAGAACATCGTCCAGTCGTTAAAAATGCTGAGGAAAGGTTGACGATAAAATAACAATATCGTTTAAATAGCACAAGCAACTCTTCCTTTTCAACCATCGTAAAAAAGTGTCGATCATCCGCTCAAATGTTGCTGAAGCATTGCAAAGACCGAATGGCTTGACGTTGAATTCGTTCAGCCCATCTGGTGTTGGAAATGCTGTCTTCTCTTTGTTGTCCTCGTGCATGGGTATTTACCAATAACCCGAACGCAGGGTCGGC
This sequence comes from Rhipicephalus microplus, assembly GCF_043290135.1. NCBI lineage: Eukaryota > Metazoa > Arthropoda > Arachnida > Ixodida > Ixodidae > Rhipicephalus > Rhipicephalus microplus. The sequence continues at coordinate 117,947,407 of NC_134702.1, forward strand.
TTGAGAAGTACTCGGCACCATGCAGTGAATCCAAAGCATCGTCTATACACGGCACGGGGTAAACATCCTTGAGGGTAAATGTATTAGGTGCCTTGTATTCCATGCAAAATCACACGGAGCCACCTTTCTTTCTTCACTAAAACAACGGGAGATGACCAAGGACTCGCGGAAGGACGTATAACGTTCCGTTGCAGCATGCCGGTAACATTTTGCTTAAGGACCTCGCGCACAGATGAAGATTCGCGATATGGTCGATGGCTACAAGGGAAAAGCCATCGGTCTCGATATGATGTGTGATAATCAACGTCTGTCCCAGAGATGAGGATTGGGCATCAAACAATCTCCTATGGTTATGTTGCATGGCAAGCAACTCTGTGAAGAGGTCAACTCTGGACTAATGGTCGCATCAAGAGCAGGAATGCACGATGAACGTCCAATAGCTTGAAAGTCGGAACACCCTGGCATAAGCGGGGCAACACAGACAGGTTGGAATTCGGTAACGCAAGCCATTGTGGGGCCTTTAGTAATGAGAATGTTCTCAGACGTCTGGTTTGTAGCGCATATATGTCCAGAGCCATTGTCACAAGATCTGAACCAAAGGCAATACCTCTTTTGAGACGGCGCGCATATGGTTGGACAAACACGTCCGCAGAGTGAATTATGTTAGAAGCGGTGGTAACTACTCGCTGATGACTAGGTGGTAGCTCGGCATCTTCCGCAGTGAGCACGTAAACGTGCTTGTCGTCCGCATAAAGAGATAGTCCGTTTCCATCATATGAACATTTTCTCGACAGCAGATGGAAGCGTTTGTCGTAGACCAAAAATTGGCTCCGTATCTACATGTTACACAGCAAATATCGAAAGACGATAGTCTTGCATCTGGACAGAGTGAACAAAACTTTTATTTGATGTTCTGTGCAAGAAAATTGGTTAATTGTATTGTGAAGGTACTGCGTTAGAGTGCCTCGAGCATGGAGCGGAGGCAAACGAGCGCATCAAGTCGCGTCACACGTCAGACATGAGCGCTATCTGGCAGTTATCCAAAAAATTGAAGCGCACGGCGTGTAAATCGGTGTCTGAGGTGATAAGGTGTAGAACGCAAGGTGACGGGTAGGTGTCACCACTGTGTCCTCTTAGCAAAGCGTTGGAAACACTTGATTTTTTTTGTGCGTTCCAAGGTCAGCGCAGCGTGATAAACGCTACGGTTCTTAGAAATACCTATGTGTTCCTTTTTTAGTAAAAAATACACATACATAATATTGGCGTGTTGTTAAGGTGCTTCAGATATCCCCAATTATTGCTTTTTAATAGACAATTGCACAAGTGTGAACACTGAACCTTGAGCATTATTGGTCGGTGCTGCGGATGGGGTCGGCCGCTTGGAGAATCGTTTGGCCACTTTGGTGCCGTTTAGGGTACCGTTAAGGACGGACAAACAGACAAGTGTACAAACCGACAGACAGACGGGCAGATCAAAATTTTCGCGCCGAAGGTCTCTAAAAAAGACTATCGTCCTTAAAAAATACCAGCCTGTTATAAGCTGGTGGGCAAAGGCACGCAGCACGAACAATTGTACAAAATGGAAAATACCAGCAATGAAAACCCGAGTGGTGCATATATAGGCAGGTCTAATACCATACCATTAAGCAGCAAGCAGTGTAGGCTCATCAGAAGAGGCGGCGACTTTTTGCAGACGTGAGCACAAGGAACGATCAATCACGGACAAGCAAGCTCAACTGTCTACTGAAGCGTCCGCGTACACATCTTCTATTAAAACAGATATCGTAATATATGGACGCACTGAAGAAATTTGTCTTTTCGTTCGCTGCAGCTTTTCCTTCAAAAGCTGCAGAAGTGACTTTTATGCGCGTTCGTTGGTGAATTGCGAGACAGGTCACAATGGAGACGTAGAGTGGCGGAAGAGTGATGGTGAGTGTCATATAGTAGAGCAATAAGGAGGAATGGTGTCGGAAGTCCCAGTTGGCGACGGGGAGCGCCGTAGCAACGGGTCATAAGTAGGCGTTGGAAAGTGATGCCGCCTGTCCCATCATCCTGCTCGTAGGGGCCGAATCCACGACGCTCCTCCTGCTGACGCTTCCGACAGAAGCGTGCAATCGGACCCGATAGCCGCAGTAATAACAGTTCAGGCGAGGCTGCCGCTATGATGGGTGAAAGGGCTGGCTAGGCGCATTCGGAGTCATCGAAGCCAGGGGGACAGGCGTCGAGTGTGCAGGCATCGGTTGTACGACGGGTGGTGAACCAGCGAGGACTTTCGCGTACGTCGGCTGGAGTCGAGGTACCGGAGAGTCTACACGTGCTGGCCTGGTCATGGACGCCAACTCCCTTCTGATAACGTCGCGCAAAAAAGTGTTGGAGGGTGGAACCTGAGAAGCCGAAAGATTCGACCTCTTCCCGTATATATGCCAGGATCATAGCACGCAATAAGGAATCAGTCGTGGTGGTGTTTTCAGGTCTGTCCAACGGTAACCGTCGGGACTCAAGTTTCTCGCAGAGTTAACACATGCCAACAATGTCAGTGACTGTGGTCGGGTTTTGTATGACCAAGGCATCGAACGCGACCATGCCGATCTTTTTCGATAGATGGCGGACCCTCTCTGATTCGGGCGTGAATGGGCTGAAAGGTGACAGAGAGCAAATACATCTTCTATGTACGAGGTTAAGACTCATCGCGTTGTTGCTTGCGAGCATCCAGTGCCTTCTTCGCGAGGGCTGAACGAACCGCCAGAGTTCCGAAGATGTGGCGAAGCTGTTGCTTGAAATGTGTCCGCGGCGTGATGTGCGTTGCATGAAGAAACAACCACGTTTTTGCTACGCTTGTCAGATAGAATTAAACATGGCGAGGCTTGGCAGAAACATCTCAAATGTTAGTGCGACTCGCTCGATTGAACTGTTCCAACGAATTCTCTACATCTTCACTTCGAAGTCCGGTGAACGTGGTCATATCACGCTGGTGTGCAGTGATAATCCACGATGGATAGGCCGTCGTAGCCGAGGCCATGAGGCAGATTCAGGAGCGCCGATTGGCTCGTCCTGAGGCATGTTGCTGGACACCTGGTACAGACGACCACCTGAACAGAGGTCTAGGAGGTACAGTGTGCTGGAAGGGGACGGAAGATCGCTGAGCACACTTCCCCACTTGTGATGCAGTGGAGAAGGCAACCCTTATTAGGCACAGAAGACACGATGAAGTGACCACACTTAAGGCTCAGAACCCAGACAAGCCAAATTCCCACACCAGGTGAAGACGACGACCACTCATGATGATAAACTTGTGTGAGTAAAATAAATGTGCCTAATTAATACCCACATTATATATATTACAAACGTTTGAGAGACCCCTGACTGAGTGCAATCTCGTGTCAGCAGCAGCTTCAAAGTGTGGGTGGCGTTCTTCCAGACCAACATATATTTTCAATCCTGCGTACATAAAACAACACCTGGATGGAATCCCTTCCCTGCTCGCATCCCCAGTAGTCCTATTCATGCGTCAGGTAAGAGTTGCGTTATTAATCTTAAGTAGCACCTTCTGTAACGCTAAATGGAATGGAGTATATGAAATAAATGATATAGTTAAATATGCGCGTTTTGGAAACAACACAGACATATACTTTTGACAAGGCTGTATGTGCCTCATTGACATTATCACAATATAGTGACTATTCGTGAAGATACAACCAACACGGTGCCTGATTATTTAAAAGCTTTAACGAAAAATATGTAGTGGATTTCTAATGCACTGGGAATAACATCGCCACCCGGTGTTCTGAGGCGCCAAGCCTTGGCCAGCCAAAACAGGCGAAGATGGCAAAAACAAGGAGTATCAGTCTTTCGATGACAGTAGACATTCGCATCTTACTGTCTCACTGTTCTTGTTTTCTTGTCTCCGTGGCCTCTAGTGCGTGACAGTAGGTACCAGATCAGCTTGGCCTCTCTCCGTTTCTCTGTTCTTTAAGAAAGTTTTGTGCGATAGCTGGCACACCATAATTTTGTGCATAATTGTGCTAAAAACAACAGAAAAAGGTAACAATACTTACAATTGATCTGTACGATCTCCTCAAGCAGAGCACCCTCTTAGTGTATTCTTTTTTCACATCTTTAGCTTTCCAAAACTCGCTTCCCAATTGTGCGTCATCGAATCCCCACATCAGCGTGTGGCCTATTTTCTGCAATAAAAACGTGCGATAGGTAATATACAACGCAGTTTATCCCGGTGTACCAGCAATTTAGAGCAATAGCAATTCATCAGTCACTATTCAAAATGTCCGTGTAGGCATAGTTCTTTTGAACTGCAATAGTATTCGAGTGCTTGCTAGGTTGAACAGCACACTCTGTGCGCATAAAGAAAACGAAATGGTCATTTCGAAATTGAGGACACCAGGGACTGGTTTCGAGAATGCTCACTTTACTAACAGAGCGCGTAGAAGCAAAAAAAAGACGACTTTTCGCGTAGCGGTTCCTAGCGACTGCACAAACTTGAGGATTGCTTGAAAGCGGCAAAAACAATTGGCCCCGAATCTGCATCTTACACTGCTAATGTCGTTGAAAGATGATAGTCCTGCGTCTGGAGAGAGTGAAAAAAAAAACATTCATTCGATGTTCTGCGCAAGAGAATTGGTGAATGGTATTCTAGAGGCGTTGCGTTAGAGTGCCTCGAGCGTGTAGTGGAGGCAAACAAGCACATCGAGGCACGTTAAACACGAGTACCCTCTGGCAGTTATTTTCAAAAATGAAAGCGTGCGCGTCCGCTGAGAAGTATGCACTCCTGTCTTGTAGGTGATAAGATGTAGAACGCAAAGCGACGGGCAGGTGCCACCACCGTGTCGTCGTAGCGAAGCGTTAGAAACAACTTTTTGAGCATCGCGTTGCACTGTCAGCGCAGCGCGATTAACGCTACAGTCCTTAGAGTTGTGTGTGCCTCTTCCAGTATGAAGGCAGACACACAAAACATCGACGTGTTGTTACGGCACCTCAGATATGAACAATAATTTCTTTTTAATTGACAATCGCACAACTATGAACGCTAAACCTTAAGCATTATTGGTGGGTGCTGTGGATGGGGTCAGCCGTTTGATGCCGTTTGAAGTATGATTAATGAAGGACAAACAGACAAATGTACAGACAGACAGACAGACAGACAGACAGACAGACAGACAGACAGACAGACAGGCAGGCAGGCAGGCAGGCAGGCAGACAGACAGACCATTAGACAGACCAAAATCTTTCCGTCGAAGGTCCCCCAAAAAGGCTATCGTCTTTAAAAATACTGGTATGACGGCTCGGGCAACCACTCCGTAGTATACGCTTGGTGCTACTGTTTGCTGAAGCCCTGGTATTGTTGAATATTACTTGGAGTACTAATCATGTCGGATCATTTACGCCGTCTGTCGTACAAAGGAGACCCCTTCTCTCAGAATGCTCACATTATCTGGCATGATAATATTAAGACAAATGCACGTTCGTAGGAAAAATACAAGCTCTTCACCTGTGCGGCTCTCTCCTCACCCCCTCGATTTTCTGGGTGACCAAGTTCACCTTCTCACCACCTACTGTGTTCGTCTTAGTGACGTGCTATATTTCATGTCACCAACGTATTCTTCAGCTCGCTGTATGCAGAGCGTGACTGAATCCTCTTGTGTACAAGATTGGGGTACGGACTAGGGTCGTGATGCCGTGAGATTGAATAAGGTAATAATTTGCTAGTACAAAAGAAATACCTCTCACGTGTAACAACATAACAACAGTAGTACTTGAAGGAACTTGAAACTAGATGTTTGTGCATCTTTGCGTACAATAAACACTTTTGATGTTCTTATGAATGAAGGTTTTGATTAGATGCTGATGATTATCGAAAAGTTGGCCTTTCTCATACTCTCCCTCCCCCAACACACACTGCACGTTGCGTGTATATGTCGATAAAAGTATAATGGCACTGTGTGAAACGCTTTGTATCGAGAACCACGATTTTACATAAAGTAAAACCATAGAAAGAATGTGTCTCGTGTGGTTCACGCCATCAAAAATTGAGAGAAAAGCCATGTCATACACAGCACGTTTTTCGTAATTACTGTGCATAAAACGCGTCCAAGGTGTCGCCTTTCTTCGCTTGAATAAATACTTAAAGAGCGCATCCAGAGGTATCCTAGATGAAGGAGCGAAGGTGGTGGTGGGCAGAAAAGCGATCTCCTATTTGGAATGTTCGCGTGCGCTGTGTTTTCATAACGAATAAGCGCAGAGACGAATCACCAAGGAAGACTGAACAACACGAGTGGTTACAACAGGCTGTATGCGTGCACACGTACTTCCAGTAAAAGGCACGAGACAGTGATGACGCCAACTGAATGTGCTGTGGTATACCATTAAAGAAGTGTGAAATAAGGGGCATGATGGCCGGGTTCTTTATGAGTTTCTATTTGATGCCCCTTTAACGATAGACAAATCTAAAGAAAGAAATATGCATTTTGCAATGGTCACCTGCACATACTGTAGCACATTTCGAGGTAAGACACCGTGACATTCCTCATATTACGCGGCTAGGTTTCGGCGCTGTTCGTCTGCGCTCTGCGACCGGAGGCCGTGGATAGCCGTAGCGGCTACGGTCAAACAGTGGCCGGTGGCGACGACGCCTCCTCTCTTACTATTCAACGTTTCTTGGTGTATCTCACGTGTCTAGTTAAGCGTTAGGACGCATTCACACTTGGCCTCGAAAAGAGCGAAAGCGCCCAAACTCTCCACAAACTGGCTCGTTTAGCAGACCAAGCGGCCCGAAAACCATGCCACGCAGCCAGCACGCAAGAATTGGTCCGAGACCAACTTTCCCTCCATGCGAAAGCGGGTCTGGTTTCCGCTTCACGGCTTTGACTGCGCTATATGAAAGCACGTGATATAACCAGCCTGCTGCAGATTCAACTTAGCGGCAAAAGCGTCGGAGGTGGCTCGGATTGGCTCCAATTGCAAACTACCCTTGCAGCTTGGCGGAGCTTGACAGCCTCAGCAAGGGCACGTTCATAGAGAGCCTAGTTTGGATTACGATAGCCGAGAACTCTGAAAAGACAGTGCAGCAGCGGCGAGTCGGCATGCTTTAACGTGACTCACGTTAGTGTACAGCCATCTGATATCTGCCACCGCCGCAACCGGTGCGTGCACTCGTGTTGTTTCTGCCTGGCTATCTCCCAAAACAAAGTTTGAAAAGGTGCGAGCTGCGAATAACTAGAATTCTGTACAAACTTTACAGCTTCGAAAGCAGAAAAAATTGAATTGTATTTCAAGATAGCGACGTCAGTAGCGGCGGGACGGGCCAGAAGGAATGTGAACATCTTCGACTCGCTCGGTCGTGGTTTTCTTGCCACTCTGGCGTTTTTGTTTTCACTGCATTTGTCAATTGTGAATGCGCGCTTGGAGAAAGCGTGCATCTTCGGTTGCGGTCGCCTAATTTTGTGCGTGGTGGTTCCGTTCCTGAAGAGAAAGTTGGTATTATGCTGTGAAACACGAAAAACGTACACCATTTAACGGTGGGTGTACTGTTGCTTTTATACAGCTTCATCTGGTAGTCTCCCGCAGCTCTACGAAGGTTCAACCAGTTCTTATGGTATACTGCGTCCGCAGGGCTTTTGTACATGCCCAATCTGAACTGCACATTACGGAGTTCAATTACCGCATTACTGAGTTCAACAATTATGAAACATTGTTGTACAAGCTACCGTAGTATGACTGATGTAGTCGCTTATCGCGCACTATCATTCGCCGATCGCAACTTGCCCGGGTACTAATGAAGATACAAGTTACGTGTTGAACTTGCGCTTTCGTCTAAGTCTACATTATTTAAAGGTAAGCGTACTCCATGCAGACCTCTCTGGCTGGGTGAAAACTAAAACGGAAACGCAAACATTCGACCTCCTTTTATATCAATTTCTAGCGTTAAAATCAAACACTTTAAACTGACCCGATGTTTTCGCGACCGATTTGGTCTCTTCCTCAGGGGTGACTGCTCGAACGGCTCTCAAGCTAGCGCCTTTTGTACGCAGTGTCTCCTTCTCTGCCGTCCTTTTTTCTGCCGTTCTTGTAGCTGCGATATTTTCTCCACTGGAGCCGTGGACTGTGTTCGCGGACCCTCGGTACAATTCGAGCACTCGCACTCGCACTGACACGCATTTACCGGAATCTCAAAGGATTATTTTCATCACTAAATGGCGTGGTCAATTACTGCTCGCTGCACGTTCCTGACTGCGGGAAGAAGCAGTTCGATGTGAGAATACATCAGCGCAAAGCGGGGTTTATTCTCGGAGCAACTTTTTGAGCTGTTTTTCAGAAAGAAAGTGCTTTCATTTTTGTGACTTTCTTCTTTTGTATGTAAACACCCGCACATGGTTTACTACAGCAGTACGATAGCACTTGTGAGTACAGTCAGGAGAACAGGCACGAAGTTCAGCATGCTTGATGTCTTATGCAAAACTAAATAAGTGCTTACCGTTCCTATTCCCCCAAATTTAAGTGCGGATGGTCCGTACTCGTAAAAGAATGGACGAAGAAGTTGTGCTGTAGGTATTACTGCGGTATTTAAGCCCATGAAAAAGGCAGTGACCTTCTCCTCGTCGTAAAACTTAGTTTTCTGGTCTTTCCAGTGATAGTGTGTGTTTAGACGACGACCTTGTATCCATGAGGGGAAGAGTCGGTTGAATGGCACGTCAGGAAGGGCTTCTGCGCATGCAATTGAACACATATGAGTATGTGAAACTTACATTGCATAGAAGATACACAAGAACACCTGCGTGTTGTTTCTGTTGAAAAGATGAGATCTTTTCAACAGAAACAACAGCATGAGATCTTTCGTTGGATGTGCACAAGTTTCGCTATCTAACGATGAATAATGAAGACCTGTGGTGGCATCATCAGTATGACGAATGGGACAATGGCTGAAGAAAAAGATTTAGAAGGCAATCAATGCCTAGTAGTTTTTTTATACTTTCAGAGAAGTGACATTATTTTACAATGTCAGCTTGGAGCTTGCCCGGAACCTAATAAAAGACCACTGAATAGCACCTAATGAAATAAAAAACAGCTGCCTTTCATTGAGTTCTGAGCATTTGTTCCGTATTAGTATAAAAAACCTGTCTGAGGTCGAACTCTCCCGTGATTTGGTGTATATTTTTACAACAGGCTTTGAGCTCACATGCACTCGCACTTTGTGACACCCAAGTACTTACGTCTCAATATTTTGAAAAGTTCCCCGACCAAAACTGCCTACTTTGTATTCATGACGTCGAGTGTGAATGGACGGAAAATCAGCTAATGCATGTGACAGAATGTTCTACCACATGTTTAGTCAAATATACACAACAAAATGTACTTCTAAAAACATCTTAAGCCAGATATGTGTAGCTAAAAATTTTGACCGAATATAAGAGTTTAAGACACCACATCATTCTTTCATTGTGAAGACTAAGCGTCTTCAGGCTCTTTCACCAGTGAAGATACACGATTAGGTGAGAAATTTCAAAGAGCGGAATAGCGCAAAGTACAACTTCACTAGTGAGCACCCGCGATGCTCACTTCCGAGCTGAAAAAACCATCTCGGGAGGAGCTGCTGAATTCACTGTCATCTGTTTCTTTGTTTCCGCACACCAGATAAACTTCTGTATTGAAATCATCCAGAATAGAAGAAGATGGCGAAAGCCAAAAACTTTTTTATCTTGGGTTGGCGCCACTGAACGTCATCCTTCCATACAAAAACCGCATTCCTTGTGTAGCAAAAAACTAAAATACACAATAAATCAGTAAGTCTTGTCATTTAGTGAACTACATAAACTTTAATCTGCTGTAAGCGATCTCTCCTCGTCCAAAGCGATTCGGGCCAGTTTGGGCCTTTTGATATTTGTTTTACAGGAAGCGCACTGCAGGTTATTATTGCCGTATCACATTGAGATAAAAACTGTGGCTCTATATTGTGCACTGGATAGAAAGTAAACACTGATTACACGGCTGTATTTCACTTTAGTAGCGAAAACTCTTAGCAGATGAATATTCTGCGTTCAAAACAGTTCGCTAGTTGAAGATTCCGAAATGATCATGCTGTTACTAAAAACATGTGTTAGCATTACGATCAAACAGGATCCCCAAATTAAGGTGAGCAGTATATTTGTGTGAATATTGTCAAAGAAAAGCAACTTTCATAAACTATCTGCAGTCCGATGCTGCGCTACGTGAATGAGCCGTTTTTATTTTCTAAAACAGCAAATTGCCTATTTTATTTAAGCGTGCATTAGCTTGTGAAATAGATGTAAAGCAACTCAAATGTACAGTATAGCAGTAGTTGGCGATAGTAATAACATATTTCGTGCGCTTGCATCGGTGCCGTACTTCGTCGCAGGGGTGTAATGAAGATTACTAGTTTGGAAGATCGAGTTGCCCCTCCTGGCAGAAAGTGTACTCGTCTGAACTGTGATCAATGTTTTCCCCTTCTTGAAATCTATTGAAGACCTTGAAAAGTGTTCCAGTTCATTTTACGCCACGCCGTTTCGGACTACTTTTTTCTTCTTTAGAGAATAGTTAGGTGCCCAATATCTTCAATTCATGTGTATTTTATTTCAAGTACCGTGTTGGAGCGAACAGAGGACATGATACTGTAGTGATAAACTAATAGAAAGTCACTAAGAGGCAAAAAGGAGGAAGAAAGTGCACCTATTTTATTTTAGAATAGAGTTTTTTTAGTGAATCTGTCACTCGTTCTTGATTGAAAACTACCTTTTTGAGTTGATGCAATACACAATAGCCTGGTTTTGATTAGAACAGTTCTAGAAATTGAAGATACCTAGGCGTGCTTTACTTTTTCATGGAATTTAGCCTAGCTTTTGGTTCTGCATGTGTTTTTTTAATTGTAGAAGCCTGCAATATTCCGCCGCTTATACCCAAACAGTTGTTTCGAAGTCAAATGGGATGAAGTTGATGATGGGACACAAGTGATTCAGGTCTCTAGCCATAGTTGATGGAAGGATTTCAAAAATACGAGCTTGGTTAATTCTCAACACATGACTGAAACAGGTTTCTACCGTTATCAGATAGGAGAGAAACATGAGGCATTGGCATGAAACAGCATGTTTCCAATCATCGCCTCATGAGTTTTAAATAATACACCACTGTTCTGTTCTTCTATTCTGGACTAGATCATACATTTGCTATCGCGAGCCGTATGAAGTAAAATTGCACATTCAGTTTATTCAGCTACTGATTTTAATGCCATGCCATGAATGTGGCACGCAGAATGACCAAAAACAACTTTCCACTAGTGTATTTAGTGCCACGAACAATTTCGCCTTGCCAACTGCGTTTAACTGTTTTGTTCTTCAAATAGCAATTTCTATATTATGTCACGTTATTCTCACGAGGAATAAATAATTTTAATTGCTGATCTTTATTGTCTCCGGCACTGCTGCCTAAGCGTATAGTACTGACCATAAAAACGTTTGACGAACTTGGGTTCCAATTGATCTCCTGGGCTTCCTACTAGGACATCGATTTCCTTCAACTTCTGAAATAATCGTGTTCGAACACTGGGAAGGAGCCAGCTTGAAGATTGCACGGCTTCAATGAAGACATCCTTGATTCGAAACGCCAGTTGCCTCACCTCTTCTACCATCTGAGGTGTAACCACTGTTGTAAAGAAAAATATGTAAAAAACATGTTAGCTGAATCTGCAGGTATATTACCCACCCAAACATCAAATACATTAGTTCAATGAGGATAGAACAAATAATGATCAAGAAAACGTTAACAATGTACACTGACGATATTCACTAGGTATTTAATACAAAGTGATTTCTTTAGAATTGACCTAACAGATTGACCTTCATTTTTCTTAAAATTTACTCAGGTTCAAATTGACTTCAGTGAAACGTCCAGAAAGCAGGAGGACTTATTGGCTCACCCAATACTTTCATGTGCAACGAGAAGAAATAACAAATAAGAAAGAACAAAACACCTTAATATTCTACAAAAAGAGCTGGCTAGCGCCTATCAAACATTCTGAAGAAATGTATTGTAGAACATCAAGCTTCGAAGCAAAACTGCACGCTTGAAGCTGTAACTGTACTTGATGTTTGTAATTTTTTACAAATACGGCTTTTTAGCCTATAAGATGTCCACGATTCATCGCCATAGGTCCAGTGCTTTTGAAAACCCCGTAAGAAGAACTTGAGGGGTATTGATCTGGTCGCTTCAGGAGCCTCTAGAATAGAAATACGCGAAATGCCGTTATTTGCACTATTTCTTTGTTATTGTTTGCCTAATATCATATAAAAATATGCTGGGCTGATATACCTTAGGCTTTCTCTAGTGTTTTGGCCAAAATCTAATCAAAGTGTGAAAAACTAGAACAAAAGTGCTGCCCGATGATTGAGCTCGGTTCTGAAAGATTCAACTTTACTGCCGAAGCAGCGGCTATATGATTTAGGGTCCGCTTCCAATGCGACTTGCACTGAAATAAATGACCAGCGACCAACCATTTTTGCTAGTGAGTAAAGGTATACCAAGACTTGGCACTCACTTCTTTCATGGTACTCATTTCGAAAGTCACCCCGTAACTTTTTTGTAAAAAAGTGATGGTGCACCTGAACCCAAAATAGCCTTGATGAAACAATCGAGCATCCAACACTGCTCTGAGAAGCACAAAATTGCTACCAACGGGTACCTACCAGCAAAAAAAAAAAAAAGATTGGGGGCATTATTAGCCTGGTGCTTGGTGGAAAGTAGTACATAATCACATCGAACGGCAACCGCAGTGTGGGGAATTGGTGGTGTGGTACCACTGGAGACAGAAATAGGGTAATCACTTTTTTTCTTGATAGTGTGCCTATAACAACGCACTGAAGAATGAGAGACAGAAAATAAAAGACGCAATGTTAGTAGGGATGACTTCAGTTTACGCTTCACTGAAGATAAACCTTATAGTTGGATATCAATTACAGCAATTTGCAGCCGCTCGCTCGCTAATGCGCACTGCTTCTAAGGCACTCCCGCTCGGGATCATTGAAATGACACGTTAGGTCAGCTACCGATATATGGTGCTACTAACATAAAATACTCGTTTTCAAGTTCTGGAGAGCGCATGTCCTATATCCTGTCGAAACTTCTGTTCGGTGTCATGCATTCATTGTCAGTGAAACTCCTCAACATTGAAATCGCTGGGTAAGCGTCGCCTCGCGAAAGATCTATGAACGCTCGCGCAGGGATTCTGCCGTTGCTGTCATCTCCAGGATACCCAAATATATTGTTAGGGGGAGACAAAAAAAAGACTGGTTAATTTACAATATTTACACAGCAACAAAGTGATCGAAACTTAAACAGCCAAGATGGCGCAAACAGTAGACAACCCCCGTCCTCCTCTTCTCCAACCTCTAGGTATGCGGCCCAAATAGTACACAATACCCTCCGGCGGCGAAGGCCCCGACTCGGTGCATTAAAAAAAAAAGGCTGTAGCGAGAATGTGCATTATACACATGCATCGCTTAGGTTCGATGTGCGAAGGCTTCAGGCGCACAACGTGAACGATTTCGGTGCTGGGATGAGCCGACGGGGACGAAGACAACGGTTCAATCACATACGTCACCGTCACGTCGCCCATTTTCCTCTACTTCTTCGACCCCTAAGGAAGCCGGGCACAATATATATATATATATATATATATATAAATATATATATATATATATATATATATATATATATATAAGGGAGAAAAGTGTATACCTAAGGGCTCGTATTTCCGTGTTTTTACACAATATTAATGAGATATAACAGACAGTAATGCCAAGGAATGTACAGGGGAAGTTATTAGAACCAATGGAATGTAAATAAGAAGAAAGAAGAAAGAAAAGTGGATGAAAAAATTACCAGCTGTGAGCAGGAATAACCCACGACCTTCGAATAACGCGTTCGATGCTCTAACCACTGAGCTATCACAGCGGCCGTCCCTATATATATATATATATATATATATATATATGTATATATATATATATATATATATATATATATATATATATATATATATATATATATATATATATATATATATATATATATATATATATATATATATATTGATCTTTGTAGCGCGCTACGTTAGAAAACTCCGCCGAGAGATTTCAGCCGTCATCAAGTTTAAATTACTGAGCAATCTTAGTTTATAAAATATCCTTTTCTCAAAATGTGACGAAAAACATTTCTTGCAGTATAGTGTCACTTATAAACGAAGTATAAAAACGAATGGCAGAGCGCGGCCGATGAAAGCAACACAGACATAAAGTATACGTGACTCGTGGCAGACAATAGCCATCGATTTCGTTTTCGAATGATTGGAACGTCGCTGGCACGATGCATACGAGCGCTTTTCCGACAAAGTCAGTGCACATCGCTAGCCTGGGCGATTTCTCGTTAACGACGTTGCGAGATTCATACACAATAAAAGCACTGGAGAAGGCTCTATGCAAGAAAAACAAAATAATTTTTGAACTGGAAAGGTAGGGTGACAATGTTTACCTAACCCACGTGGATACATAAACTTGGCGAAGCTGATAGGGCTAGGCTATCTTTGATAGGTTTCATAGGATAGGTTATCTTTGAAAGCACCACTTGACAAGTGGTCCATTCATACATGTTTAGTCTCGTGATCACGCTCGTATCAAACCACTCAACACGGTTCAAAACAAGAGTAGGAACACTCGAATGTTTGTTAAATTGAAGGAAGATGGTATAATGTTATATCATTGGCAGAAATAGTCAAGGAGTAATCGAACTATTCTAATACTGCCCAAATCTTTTCGAAAGCTGAGGTTGATTTCAGCGGTGCGCAGTAAGGAGTAACACTATCTCGTAGAGGGAAAAAATTTCCCTCCCCTGGCGCCATTTCTTTGTCGGTGCTGACTCGCTAAGTGCCAACGTCTGATGGAGAACAAAACTTGACGAAACTCGAATGTGAAAGAGGCGCATCTGGACTGCCTTAGCACGCAGGAAGTCGATAAGGCACAGCAAAAAGTAGCCCACATGATGTACGATAAGCTTGCGAATCTCTCAAAAGAGATCGTTCTCGTAATGAGCAAACCCTTCATGCCTTCCTCAAACAATAGAAACATTGACGCTTAGGTAAAAACAGTGCTGGCTACTTCCCCAATAGATGTCATTGGATTCTCGTGCAACATTTTCTCAGGTGTCATAGCACTGGAGCTGCTATACGTTTTTTTTTTCGTGGAAGCGACATGAATGCCTTGCGTCAAAAAGAGCCCGAAGTTTTCACCAATGAAGGAAACATGCAAAGTCGCAGTATTTCTTTTATGCAGACTGCATAATAATTGGAGAGATGGAGAAGGTAACAGTGGCCTACACTGCCAGTTTGTGGTCCGTGATCCCCTTCATTGGGGTTCAATTAACACACGCTTGGCGTCTTGACACTCTACGCACATTCCGAGTCGCACGTGTTCCATCTGACTCAACCCCTCATTATTTGGAGCGATGAACACTAGTTGAGATAAACAAGAAGGTACCGTGTTGCTGCAAATATTGTATTTGCTGCATGTCACCTCGGCACAATTCCAAAATAATGATGGCAATTGTTTTGAAGAGGTGCAGTGAATGTACTTACCCAACTCGAAGAACTTGCTAAGGATCGCTAGATTCATGACGTCCTTGACGTGCACGAAGCAAGCTTCATCGGCCTTCTTTCCGTCGCGGAATCTGTACGGCTCAGTGAACTCGACCAACTGTCTATAGATGCTCCAAGCAACCAGGTATTGCAGGCCAGTTTTGCCCACGTATTGGTTATCAAAGAGCTCCTTAATGACACTGGTACTGCGTAGGATTGTCCAGATTGGGTGCGACGCCTTGTAGGTACCCTCGGTATACTTGTGAAACAAATTTTCCCAATCCTCTGGAAAAACAAGGACAAATATGGTAATAGACTGTATTCTCACATCATTAATTTATTGAAAGGTTGATTGCTGTATATCAGATTTGAGTCGCACATACTTATTTCCCCTTATGCCTTTTTTGATAGTTGCTACCGACTGAATATTCGACAGCCCGTCGCTAAAATATCGCGAAATTTGGTAAAGAACTATATGACACCGAAAATTAATGGTGAATGTGAACTGATAAGTTACCAAACATTTATTTTGGATCCCACGAAGGGTGATAAGACGAGGAGGAAAATGCAGATCGTATGCAACAGAAACCGCATATATTCTTTGCGAACTACCTTGCGTGTGGTGAAAATCGTCATAATTGTTGTTAAGAGAAAGTTATAAAGTCATGATTGGACGGTACAGGAAATGGTCTCAAATGTACGAATTATCGAAGGTATGTAAACAACACAAAACATGAGGCAATATGGAAACTCCATCCGAAAATTGTATTCTAAACTCGAAGTTCTAAAGTCAGACGGGCTTATCCCTCGGGGGTGAGAAAGCCAGAGATGTGCAGCGCTTATATATGCTTGCTCGCCTTCCGTAGGGGTTTGCCGTGACCCGTCGCGAACCCTGGCAGTAAAGGCAGGGCAAAAACCCCGTGGAGTGGTTGATGTTGTCTGCTGTCTGCTTAATGTGCCAAGATTGAAGGAGGAGTTGCTGGCAGGTGTTAATTTTTTGTACTATAATCCAAACGCCGTCTGGGTAAATGAGGTGGTGAAACCATTCGAAGTGTTCCGCTACTTCGCTCGGTTGGCTATACATTCGAAGGAGGTCGTTCTTGTGCTCTCGCATCATTTCACAGAAGTTGTTTGTTTCCCTAATAAAGGAAGCTGGATAGTCGGCGCACAGGATCTGGTATACGCCATCCTAAGATATTTCCGCATGCGCATGATCGTTGGGAGAGGAATGAAGCTGGCGATGCTGGTGGGTGTCTCGTGTGCGACGTTGAACCCTGCCTTTTTCAGTGTATGGGCAACTGTTTCGCTGGCGCAGGCCATTTTGTGTAGCTGCTGGCGCCGACGTAACTGATGATTTGATCGCTTTCCCCTTTCCGCAGCTGTGGTTATTATTTCGGCCCTCCCACCACAGAAAGCTTAAGCCGTGGGTGGTAGTTCGAGCTGCAGTGGAGGTAGCGTGATGTATAGGTGGGTTTTCTGAGCACCGAAAAGGACAGATTATATTGTTGCCTTCTCACTACTACGTCTAAAAAGGGAGAACCGATTGGTCCCCTCTTTCTACTGCGGACTGTACTTCAGGCTTAAGATAGTTCAGGCATGCGAGCAAGTTGTCGACCTGGCCAGACTTCACAATATAGAATCAATCGCCCGCGTAGTGCATAATTATCTTGGGTATGGAGTCAAACACGGAAAGCGCCCTATTTTCAATGTTTTTCAACACATGCATGTTAGATCTATAAACCTTCAATATTTAACATATACGCAAGTCCTGTCTGGTTTTACATAAGCGCAGTATAAAAGCGTCCATTTTCATCACTTCGTTCAGCATGTGACCGTACTACAAGACTCCCGCTTTTATTTACCACAACAGGTGCTATGTACCACTCGCTTAGTGTCTACCGTCCTTAACACGACACTAGACGAAACCTACTTCACATTTCAACTGGCCTGCAAGTGATAGCGACTTCATTACGTGTCAAAACGAGATATGCCAGTACGCTCTTCCTCTTCAACAACTCCCACAATGGGCGAGTGTTCTTATATTGCAGCCAATTTTAGTAAGTGAAAGTGAGGGTACTGTAAATGCGCATCGCGACTAGTTAATGTAATCTAAAGTGCATTGGCAACATGCTAATAGATGTCGAATTATTGTGTCACGACGCATGAACTACGTGTTTTGCATGTCGGGTTAGCGTCACAGCAGTCCGGACATTATCTACAGTTAAAGCCGAATGCATGAGCGGAAATGCATTCTTCTGCAGGATACGATCAGCTGGGACGTGCATCTGTAGTCTAAAAGAAGCTCCCTACCTGATTTAAATGCCAATATTGGTAACCTAATAGCCAGAATGTATTGCAAGGCCATTGCTTAAACTTGAAAGGGAAATAAAGAACGGTTGATGGGTAATACACATTAATACCCCAAAGTGACTCCAAGTGTGACAGACGCCATATAAGAACCAGCATTTTTCGTGGATAGTTGTGCATGGCTCATATTAGGTTTGATTGTCCAAACCATTTCTTCTATAGCAGGTTACCTATTCTTGCTTAAATGAGGTGTTTAGCACAAGATTGCATTGTGATAGAATCCATGCAAAAATAACAAATATGAATTTTAGCGGTTTGCTTTAGTGTGATATGGCATATATTAAGCTTCTCTCTACATTTACCAACGGCACACGACCCTACTGTTGGCTATATCTGAATGATCAACAATGTGGAAACACTACTCTAAAACAGAACTACATATATTTCTTCCACAGGAATGTCACTACCACAAATCACGTCTCAACCGTGCAATCTCTTGACTTAGATTCGCGACCACATGATGCAAAAGTAAACCAGAGGACAAAAGTGCTGAACAGACATCTGAAATCGAAGGGCTGGTTTAAGCTAAAAGCTTAAATTATAATATTTATTCAGGTTTATTGAGCCGAAGGAGCAACGAAGTTAGGACAGACACATAGCGTAGGCTCGCTTAATTTCTAGCTCCTGGAATTATCAAATGTGCCACCTTAATGAAAGTAGACAGGCCTCTATTAGTTTTTCCACCATAGTAAAGGCAGCCGGTACGCTGGAATCAAATTCGCACACCGGAGTAAAGGCAGCCAGCACGCTGGTACTTCAATGTGTGCACTGAAGTAGAAACATATTTGTCATGTGCAACGCACCAACACGACTGATTGGCTGTGAGAGAGCTCATACCCCGGGACATAAGTTCTGGTTGGCAACTGATAACAACGGAGTGCGTATTTTCCACATGGCACCGGTTGGCGAAAGTCGTCAAGCCAGCATCGCACTGACTGTGAGAGCAGTGGGCGACAGCACTTTTTAGTTCGTAGAGTATCTGGTGAGTATCGGGTCAACAGCCAGAAAAACCTCCTGTACATCACGCTACATTTTTTAAATTTTTCCTACAGTACCTGAAACACTGCTCTTTGTGACGGCCCAACGCGATTGACCCAAAAGACAATCCGCAGGAGCCTCTTCGTGGTAAGCGTCCGTGTCACTTGGGAGCAGTCAAAGTGATAGGCTAGAGAGCATCGAGCTTGAGTGCCGTAGGCGATTAGGACAGCGAATGGGGTACCTCCAAGGAGCTACATAAACATCCGACCCTGATTCACTGAAATTGATAGAGATGACCGTGGAGCCTAGAGTAA
The DNA here is from genome assembly GCF_043290135.1 of Rhipicephalus microplus. Taxonomy (NCBI): domain Eukaryota; kingdom Metazoa; phylum Arthropoda; class Arachnida; order Ixodida; family Ixodidae; genus Rhipicephalus; species Rhipicephalus microplus. The sequence goes on from NC_134702.1 coordinate 117,966,712, forward strand.
TTGGAAATGGACTAACATGCCAGGCCAGATTTGAGACATACTTTTTTTTTTGTGCCCGTGAGTATGATGCCAATAGGGCTAGTTGCCACAAATTTTACGTACTTCACACATTAAAAATGGTATATATAATTCATTACATAGTTTATTAGATGGTTGGTGTAAATTGCGTGCGTTTGGCTTCTGAGCTTTATTTTGATGTTTGTTTTAGTCAATAAATAATGTTTTGTTTCAGCGGAGCTGTTTTACACTTGTCCTTTTACTTAGTGCATGTGGTGTATTGACTCGAGACAGCTTAGGAGACAAGGTGAGCCGTATAGCCACCATAAATTTTAGGCAAAGTTTATGTGCCTTTTTCTCTATAACATGAAAAGCCACAGCAGTTATTTTACGGTCATTTTGATTATATGTCATTCTCTTTCTTACTAATACCAATTCAGAACTGAAAATTGTCGTTCTAGTTTTTGATAGTTTTTTGCTCCAAGTACCTACTTATAACTCGCTAATAGGAATTAGTTGCGTTGAAGAAGAGCCGTTGTTTACACAACAATATGTATTCTTCAGGGTCTTCCTTAGCACCTCCTCGAAGTACTGTCGCAATTGACGTTTCTAGATTTTGTGTTTGCTGAGATAAAGGAACAAAAGTACAATAAGCTTGCTTTGAGAAGAAAGCTTTCTAATTTGTAAATGTTCATTGCATCAAAAAATACAACATTATAACACCCAATTCACAGACCCGTTCAAAAGGCACAAGTCAGACACTTAACTTCATTACCATTGTTTTTGTTGTTGTTGAAACGTCTCGACTGGCAAGCTTCATTGGTCGCCTGCTATGCAGCCCTGTCAGGAAAGTACTTTTGAGGTAGGTCAAGGGTGCGTAGGCCTTCAACTGTGCAGGTCACTGACTTAACTAAGAAGTTGTGCGCATCGACATTGGTTATATTTCCGTTATAGAAGTAAGCACAGTATGAAGAGTGAATATTTCTTTCCTTCAATGTCCGAGGAAAGCGTTTTAAGTGCGTAATCTTGCACGGAAGTTCATAGGCTCATTAGGCTTTTCGGTTTCCTCATGGAGACATTTAGAAAGTAATTCTCGATGCTGTTCTTTATCCACGTATAGTTCACAATTCAACTGCCTTGGTAGAGTTTCAGTGTCTTCCGGGCAAAGGCCTTGTGACTGATAGGCATCTTTCAATTCCGTGCGGACGTGTGTGGCCCGGATGGCCTTCCACTTGTACTCCAAGCTCGCTCTATTTCCTTTGAATGGTTAAACGATAATACGTTTTATTGTTGCGAATAAGACACCACTAAGACGTTCCCGACCACATATAGAATTTCCTATCATAAAGCTTGATGATCCTGCTGTATTTCGGAGCCAATATTTTTCTGGAACTACAAATGCACTGTAGCCTTCCCATATGCGTATAGCCCTTGAACTGCAACGAATATCTTGCTACTTAAAAATAGGGTAATAGTAGGCTGCTGCACAATTTTCAACTATTTCATTTAAAAAACGATTCCTAAAAGACATATAAACGATTTATTGTAGTGCAGCACCGGCCGCATATTTGAAATAGTACGCAAAAAAACCATTTTTTCAAACTCTTATTGCTTATCCTGTCTCTTACGCGGCCAGTTCTGCTGGCTGTGTGTAGTCCTGTGAACTAGTGTAGGGTTAGTGGGCGTCCTATGCGTGACACGGACGGTATCTCCTAAGGCGCTAAAGGATACAACATAGACGCTACTATAGACTGCCACTACAAGACTTAAATAATTTGTCAGAGTCGCCTTGAGACACTTTTCAATGCCATGTTCGCATGATACGTGTGAATTTTCACCTTACAACTTGGAGAGTTCCTTTGAAAATTCACCAAAGACAACTCGAAAGTGTAGATAATCTTATCTGGCTATTTCGGAGTGTTCTTTATATTACATGACCACGTCTCTCAACTTCATTATGTAAACCAAGCGCACGAATGGGGAGGTCGACGGGTGCCTGGCGCATTGACAAGATAGTTTCTGTATTCACGAACTCGCTTTAAACTTATACATCAGATTCTTCGCCTCAACTATGTAGTACACATATAAGCTCATATTTATGACTCACTGGGCGATGTTTAAAAAAAGTGTCATAAAGCTTGAGACGTCCCAAATATTCCCCCTTATGAGCACTTCCTATTATGTTTGGTTTGTGATTTCCCGACAATGTAGCATTCAAGTACTGAAATGACACCTGAAATAGCGTGTTGCAATAGTTGTTGTTATAGCTGGTCATTATACACATCATATCAATTCCATCTACGTTATACAAAAGGACGATCACAATAAAGATACCAGCTTAAACTAAGAATGGTTTCCCGACAGAAAAACAACGTGTTTGGTTGGTACAGCGAAATGATTTCAGTAATTTCACCTACTTCCAGTGACGTGTGGAGCCGTGTGTTCGCCCAGATCGTAAATGCCAATGAACTGCTTCTTAGTCATGTTGATTGTGTCTTTCTCGATCTGTCGTACTACAGAAAGAAGAAAAGAAGAATTAGTGATGCTCACATAGAGCGCATCAGGGAACTTTTGGTGCGAAAACTATTATATAATGTTTAGCGCGCCATAGGGAAGGACTCAGAGAATGTAGGCCACCTGGAGTGATTTCTCATGCGCGTAAGTGAAAGTACACGGGTCCCTATTTTAACGCCTTCATTAAACGCCACTTCTACGGCCAAGTTGCAGCGCGCGGGTTTCCGGTAACCAGCTGCGCATTGTAGTTCGTGCAAAGCAGCCGTGGGGCAAGAGATAAAGTTACTTCAGTGCTTCCAGTTCTGAACAGGTTTTACGTCATATTTCGCAATTTTCAGGGTGACACGCGTTTCTATTTACGCGTGCATCATGCCTACATATTATGCATGACATAAAGCACATGGCTTTTTGGAGGTGTCCGCCGCATATGCTTGCCTAGACAATAGGCTTTGTGGCTAAATTTATGGGTTTGTGCGTGGCAAAATGTCAAGGTGTTCATGAAGTATATAACCAGTAGTGATGTAGAGCTTCTGGTAGTGATTCAGCTATCGATACTTCTAATAGCTGAATCACTACTGTACTATTGGTGGTAAGAATAAGCAATAGATCGTGCTATCAAGAGTTGATTTGAGAAAACTACCGATAGCAAAAAGGAACCACGTGAATTCATTGAAGTTCCCCAGCACACGCTGTATGGTGGAGAATGAGAAGAGGGCTGAATTGGAAGAATGTTGATACTCTAGTGCTTCTTCGCTACGTTACTGGGCTCAAAGATCTTCGAGATGAAAGGTTCATTGTTGCGGGAAGCTTTTATATCAGGCCGAACTGCACGACATCAAATATTTAGTAAATTGTATGATTTCAAAAAAAATTATAAGTATTCATGCTAGTTATTTCAAAAGATTTTCTGGTTGCTTTTTTAATCTGATCCTTTATTATATATATATATATATATATATATATATATATATATATATATATATATATATATATATATATATATATATATATATATATATATATATATATATATATATATATATATATATATATATATATATATATATATATATTCAGTCTTACTGAAGAAATAATTTGTGTGGCGAAAGATTGCTCATGAATGAAGCGAATTGAGTGTTGCTATTAGTAGGCTCTTGAAAAAGTATTTGCAATACTGACGACCAAAAATGATATTACTAGTTGCACCCAATTGGACAAATCACGCTTGTAATACAACCAATGGCCCGTCTGATTGCCCTTCTCATATTGTATTGATATCTGCACAATCGATAGTTTTTTAATCAATGAGTGCCTCAAAAAGAATGCCAAAGCTAGCGATAATCAGTTTTCAATAGCTTTGCAACATTCATGAGGCGTCGTGTCATGATCGCGTGATCTCACATGAATAACGTGAAAAATGTCGTGCATAGCATGGCATGAATGAAGCGCACAAATGAAAGCATTTCATTGCACCTATTATTCGATTGCGGTGTCTCGAGGCACACGACATCCCAAAAGGTGTAATTCATGTCATGAGCAGCATTTACTTGTATACAATCAACAGCCCTTGTCCTGTTTGATATTTCTGTGCTTAGAGTTTGGCTTGAGTTACATACCTCCAGACAGTCAAAATGTGCATAGCATTCCACTCCAGCAATCTTTATTGCCGCTGATTGCCCAGTAGGCATCCTTACGCTGATTGCGTAAGGATGCCTACTGACTGAAAACTGTTGTTTAGCAGTGAATATACCTTACTAAATCATGGCTAATGGTGGCTTGTGGATGCTAGATTAGGATAGTGGCTGAGACAAGTGACTAATGCTGCTAAGCGCTCAGTCATTTGGTCTAACTTTGAGGCAGTTTCTAGGAATGCTTGCTTCTGCTAGTATGTTCTGCACTACCGGCTCACGTTTATCGGCGAATTCACGCTATTTAATTTGGATGCTTGGGCTTGTTAGTACGACATAGATGATAAAAAAACTGGAGTTTGGTACACGCTATAATTTATCCGCCATGTCATACCAACGTGTGAAAGCGTGCACTTTATTAGTAGTATATCTGGTACAATGGGTCATAAGGTTGCTTTAATGTTCAGAGATATGCCATCATTACCTTTTGCGCCAATGCTCTTTTTAATTGAATATTCTGCAGGCTCTTCAGAGCCCACGTAGAAGTGGGGACAAGAAAATACATACTGAACACATAAAATCGTACATTCACAAATAACAAGAAAGAAGATACAATTTATGAAGCTCATAATTCAAATTGGACAGACTTTACTAAGTTCAAAAATAATTTGTAATACGTTCATAATATTAAGTTCATAATTGACTATATTAAGTTTAAAAATGTTTTAACGCACACAGATTTTCCTCTCACGTCTGGCACAAGCAACTTCACACAACGCTGTTGTTTTGGCCCTCGTTTTTTTGCGCTACTTCTTTTGAGGTGTTTCAGTTTACCGCTACAGCATAACATTGCTCATCGGTGGGCAGTATAGCCTACAGTAGGTTGATGTTGTCTGCCATGTATAGTTGACAAACGTTGTCTTTGGGCGTTGTTCAGCACTTCCTAACGTTTATTGCCAGCTCTTTGAACTGCCCATAGTTTGTACATAGTCCGATCTGGTTGATGTTCGCTACAGTGGTGCTTCTACTGACTCTAATCTCAGGAAAATGATTAATCCACAAGTATTGACAATGTACTGCCTTTATAGTGGCTGTTCAACACAAGTTGGTGCAACCGAATGATATATCTTGCGCTTGAATGTGAGTGCTGACACAACGTGTGGCTGTAACTTACAACTCACTCTTCAGAGTGTCCCTGACGTGTCCTGGAAGCTTATGTAGGGTTCCTAACTTTGCCATAAGCAGAATGGAATGTGCTTGCCTTGTACCATTGACCAAAGACAAACAGTAAGCCAGAACTTGTTATTCGCAGAATCATTTGCGTAATACTTCTTTGCTTAGCCCATGAGACCTGCGAAAATATTTTTCTCCAGATATTTTTGGGACTTCATCGATTATCTCATACTGCAATATTAAACCTACGAGATGTTCAAGCAAATTGTAAGATTCACAATTAAAACAAAGCTACCTAAATATTTCCAACGGAGAACATTGAAAAACAAACGCAAGTGAAGCCTCCCTCGCAGTTGCGTGCACACTTGTTTCAAATATATGCATTGCCGAAAATGTATAAAACTTGCCAACTCACGTTGTTCCTCGTAGGCGAGTATTTTCGTAGCGTAGCGTAACTGATCTTCATCATGCCTTACTCCATATAAACGGAAAAGCCGGGCGTAGTCGTTCTCATTCGTATATTTTGGTTTACTGCTCCTTCGCAGTAGCCAGGCTTCTTGTTCGCTGCTGTAGCTCATCTGCGAATAAATGAAAAAAGAATGGTCGTGTATCTGTCGTTCTTTGTGGTGTTGAAGAGGGCGCCACTACTAATGAGAGTCGTGGTGCGTATTACAAGAGACAAACCTCACGATAAAACGAATTTGCATAGTGCGCAGAAAACAACTTTTTTTTTCACAATTTGGCGGTCAGATAACAGAGTCAGGCTCACAAGAGGCACGCAGTTCTCAACAGAGTGGCCTATAAGAGCTGAACAGCCACGCCTAAAACATGACATTAAAAACATCTTGGACTTGATTCGATGCTTTGTATATATATACAACGGAACAAACAATGCAAACACGCTAAAAGGAGCAAAAATATTGTGACCGCTATATCTCTATTTGATACTCTCCTTATTTTTGTTGTAGATGTGTTGTGATAGTGCGCAGCTGGTAGAGCTGCCACGCCCTCTACTTCATATCATTTTCTTTACGACGTCGACGGCCATGCGATTGATGCATCGTCATTGAAGGCCAGTATGCAAGTCCGGATTTATTGTTACATTAGCCTTATCATTTCACATTAGCAAGCCGAGAAAGCTACATCTTGCGAGAGTTTAAAATATGCTGACGCTTTATGTGACACCTCGACAAAAGGTATGTCACGTATGTTGCATGAAGTACCAGCGTTATCGCATTCTGCTTTATTCGGTAATTATTTATTCGCATGTAATGAACCTTTGACACAGCAAGGCTGGACAAAAAATATCACTAATACACTGTTGATCTTGATTGATTGATTGATATGTGGGGTTTAACGTCCCAAAACCACCATATGATAATGAGAGACGCCGTAGTGGAGAGCTCCGGAAATTTCGACCACCTGGGGTTCTTTAACGTGCGCCCAAATCTGAGCACACGTGCCTACAACGTTTCCGCCTCCATCGGAAATGCAGCCGCCGAAGCCGGGATTTGATCCCGCGACCTGCGGGTCAGCAGACGAGTACCTTAGCCACAAGACTACTGCGGCGGGGCACTGTTGATCGTTGGCAAAAACGCCATTTTGGCACTTTCGGCATTCACATTTCCAGAGTATGAGCGCTTTCCCGCGCACTACAGATACTCGCGAAAGGTAGGAAAAATATATCAGGTAGCATGTCTGATTGATTGCCCTGAGTGCAACGGTTGAATACGTTTCATCTACAAGATATATGTTTCTCTCATCAGGGTTAACGACAGTGATAACAAAACGCAGTGGTAACAATTATTAGATGGATGGTCGCATTTACCAGGTGATATCATCGCATAGCCACCACCCTCTGCGGAGCCCTGTAGCATTTAGGCGGCCACTCTCTCCGCCCTACCCCTTTTAGCAAAGTACTGTGCAGAATCGATAATCAGTCATTGACGACCGGCTTCAGAATCGAACGTTGCGGACGTTATCCTAGTAATCACAGGTATTAGCTTAAAGCAAATATCAACAAGACAACTACTGGCCTAATCCCTAACATGCATTTTCTGTAAAACGGTGAAGCGCATAACTGCATCACATATCTACAGACACCTGGAAACTAATAATTTTGTTTTTCATTATTGAACATCAATTTCGTAAACATCCGTCATGTGATACAAAGCTGCTCGTGTTTACCATCGACTTGCGCTTTAGCATGAACATATATTTACAAAGCGATACCATTTTCTTATACTTTTAAAGTTTTTAACAAGGTGGCCTGTCTTGGTTGTTTTCAAATAAATTTAATTGGTGTGAACACTTCTAGCTTATTATAGTATCAAAAGTTTTTTATCATCTCGACATCAATTTATTGTGAATAAGAATCGTGCTTCTCCCCATGGTGATGTGACATCCGGAGCCCTCAAGGCAGCGTTCTAGATCTTCACTCTTCTATATTTACAGTACAGGTTGCAAAGTAATACTTCCTCAAGTATAGGACTATTTGCTGTTGAATGTAGAAAATTAACATTTCCTTATGATCACGACATCTTGCAAAGTGACCTAACCTCGGAAAAAATGCGGTGTAAAAAATGGTTCGTGGTGTTGTACTCTGGAAAATTTATACTCATTTCTATTTCTTGCAAACTATTGAGCTATGACTTCCCCTACCTTATTAACAACTCTGACTTCAAAACAACTCTGACATATTGTTAAACCATGTAACACGCTTAGAAACACTTCTTGTAACGGAACCTAGTCTGCTTGAACTGTTACTCATTAATGACAATAAAAAGGAACTGGCTACAGACAGTGTACCTTATATATTCCTAAAAAGATATGCAGATCGTTTAGCCAAATACCTATGCTGATAATTGGTTATCAACCTGTACTATACCACAAGATTGGAAAACCGCGAAAACTAATGCAGTACGTAAGTCTGGTCACAAAGCTGAAGTCTCCAATTATAGACCCATCTCCCTGACCAGCTAAGTCAGTAAACTTCTTGCACACATAGTGGTTAAAAGCATAACCACATACCTTGGAAAAGAAGCCATCATTTCAACTGATCAACAAGGCTTCCCAAAAGTTGTACTTACTGTCACCTAGCTTGTTGAGCTAATCCACGACATTTCAGTTAACATCAATGAAGGAAAACAAATGGACCTTTTTCGCTAGATTTATAAAAAACTTTCTATCGGGTCTCGCATAGTAAACTCATGACGAAAAGTGAATCAACTTTAGGAAACGAACTTATCATGTCTTGGATTCAATATTATTACACCAACCGTTTGCAGTTTGCAGAAATTCACTAACAGTCATCCACTCTTTCACGCGTCCCATCTGGAGTGCCTCGGTTCTTTTCAAACTTTTATCAAATGATTTACATTCTAACGCAGCTGTTAAAATTAAATTGTTCGCTGACGATTGAATACATTATCACAAATTTAACTCTTTCGGGAATCACATATCATTAAACGAAGCACTGCCCTCAGTTTCTAACTGGTGTAAAACAGACGCTAAGGGCGCAGCGTTGTCAGTGCATTTTTGAGAGGACGCACCAATTAGCACAGCCCAAGAAGGGTTATGGCGGCGCCCAGGGAGGCGTTCATGAAAAGGTGAATATACTCCTACGTGACGTTGACGTGCGCGCACGCTGGGCGCAGCGACCCTACGCTAGCTAATTGATTGATATGTGGGATTTAAATCGCAAAACCACCATAAGATTATGAGAGACGCCGTAGTGGAGGGCTCCGGAAATTTCGACCGCCTGGGGTTCTTTAACGTGCACCCAAATCTGAGCACACGGGCCTACATTTCCGCCTCCTTCGGAAATGCCGCCGCCGCCGCTGGGATTTGAGCCCGCCACCTGCGGGTCAGCAGCCGAGTACATTAGCCACTAGACCACCGCGGCGGGGCCACCCTACGCAAGCAGAACGCGAGCAGCCTCTAGTCTGTCGCCAGACGAGACCGGCGCGGCCCGGCGGTAACCGGCACGAAATGCGACATGCATTTAGCGCCGACTACTTTACCTAAACTGCACTGCGTCTACTTCTCTTCGTGATGGACGGACGCTGGGCGCTCTAAAACGCGCAAGCGTCAAAGCAAGGCGGCACGCGCCTGCGAGTATATGGCAGACAAAGCGGCGCCTGGCGTGGCATCGCCGTCGTGACGTGACGAAATGAGCGCTGGCGCGGGCGCGCACCGGGTCACTTCAAATTGTATCAGTGCCTTGAGTGTGGCATGTAGTCACGTTCTCACATGACATGCATCTCATAATTATCATGTGTGCACCAGTCACATACCTTCACCATTCATTCCCGTCCCGCAATACCAAACTTGGTATATGTAAGCTAGCGAAACGGCCGCGAGCGCATCATGAGTGTGGCATGTAGTCATTTTGTTACATGACACGCATGTCCTGATTTTTATTTGAGTGGCTGTCGCTTGTGTTTTCCACGCAGTCATGTCATACCATACCAGTTTTGCAACATGTCATGAGAACGGAACTACCGCAAGAGCAGCATCACCATGAAATGCTAATCATGACATTCATGGCCATATGCCATGACTTTCATGTCATGACGAGTCACTCATGCTCGTATTACCGTCATGTTATGCCATACCAAGTTTGGTATTGGTACGATTATCAAAACGGCCGGGAGAGCTGAAAGGCGTAGGCGCATAGATAGATAGATAAATAGATATATAGATAGATAGATAGATAGATAGATAGATAGATAGATAGATAAACAGATAGATAGATAGATAGATAGATAGATAGATAGATAGATAGATAGATAGATAGATAGATAGATAGATAGATAGATAGATACGCTCACAGTCGCTGAAGTTCGCTTAAATATGCGTCGCATGTTTTTATAAAACTTCAGACTCACCAACTCACTTTCTAAAAAAAGGGTAGCCTTCTTAGCCATGAATACAGATTCGAACTAACTAGATTAAATTTCATGCATCAACCAAGTAAACATTGATACCACTACATATAATTCGGTAACCTCATGTAGACCTACACGTTACACACGCTCCGTGACACCAACTGAATATACACACAATTCTAACTGCTTTAAATATTCTTCCTTCCCGAGAGCCGTGAGAGACTGGAATGAACTAGATCCATCAACTGCTAACACTCACTAACTAGACAGGTTCACTATGACAATAAAGTAAGCTTAACTAACTCAGAACGGTAAATTTATGATTTTATCTGATTTATTTGTGAACACCTCTATTTGTATGTACGGTCTTCTCTTCTGTCCCTTTTTTCTGGAGGAATTATGTTTTATATTGTACATGCTGTAGTTGTCTTATGGTGAAATTTATGTATTTTTAGCGCATCGTTGTCCAACCTAATGTACTTTTTCACTTTTGATTACAATAAAACATGAAGTAGGGTTCAGTCATTCAAGTATCTAGGGACAAACCTAACGGACAATCTTTCATGCAGACTTCACAGTACTGCTATTTGTGCTGAAGCATCGCAAACGTTTGAGTACACTTACTGCAATCTGCATAAGTTGTCACCTAACAATCGCAAGGTAGAGTACCTGACGTTCACCTGCCTGCATGCAGAATTCGCTTCATCTATTTGGCTTTCACATCAAATCTATTCATTGCTAACTTAAAGCTTCTCTCGTTTTATTACTGAGATAACGAGCGCCAGTCCTGTGTTACAAAAATTTGCTGCACCCGTTACTGCACCCTTGTCAGAAATGCCGCTGCTTTTTCTTTTTGTGTCTGCTTTACTCATATATCCACAACACCAGGTGCCTTTCACTCATTTCGAAAACTCCCATTGCGCATCTCCACGCACCTTCATAGTCCAGACAGATTCAAGCGCATCATTAGTAAGACAAGGGCGATTATTATTATTTGAGGCCACATGCCTTCAAACTTTTGAACGACCTCTCTGGCGATACCACTTTGATCACAAATCGCAAACCTCGCTCGGCCACCTACTCAAAGATTTCGTCCTTATATAGTCATTTCTAATTCTATTCAATAGAAGTGTTACCTCGTACATTGTGTGAATGCTGTGTAACGATCCATATATTGCTTGGTAGTATTGTAATTGTTGCAAAAATACTCGGCTGCGGCGGCTGCATTTCCGATGGAGGCGGAAATGTTGATGGCCGTGTGCTCTTATTTGGGTGCACGTTAAAAAACTCCAGGTGGTCAAAATTTATGGAGCTATCCACTACGGCATCTCTCATAATTATATGGTGGTTTTAGGACGTCAAAAGATACATATCAATCAATTGTTGCAAAAATGTCCTGTGTTTCTAATCACCAACTGGCAATGTTTATTGAGTCCACATTTCTTGTCGCTTCACGCATGATTTTTTTTTATTTATTTATGTTCTTATACGTGAATGTTACTCTTCTTTTCCTGGCTCTTTATAACATCGCCGTATTTTAATTCATGTTTGGGAATGTTTAGCTTATATTGGATATTGTTTTGTATTTTATAACATGTCACATCTAACCATTTATTGGCCTCCTTACTTATTGCTCCGATAAGAAGCCTGTAAGGTATTTTGAATAAATGAGTAAATAAAAACTATAGACTCTCTGCCAGAAGGAAACCCTGATAGGATGCGAATTAGCAGTGGTGCGCATGGGGTTGATCCGGTCAAAACGGGCGCCGATGTGCGTGTTTGAGAAACTGCTTGAAGCGAAACTCGGTGTTGCGTTTACACGAGTAAGCGTTTTTTCGAAATGCAAGGACATGAGAGCCAGATTAAGTTTGTCGTGTAAGTTTAATCGCAGCTAAACGAGCCGAAAGAGTGTTTCCACTTGATGTGTGGTCAAGGATTGCAGGCAGTGTAGAGGGTGAAGCGAAAGAGAAGTATGTTGTGACTGGTTGGAGGAACTGGCCGCTGCGGGCACTGCAGCGATCGTGCTGCTGGTGAGGGAGACAGTGACGTCAGCACGCATCTGCTAGAAAGACGTGAGAAGGGAGCGTGACATCAACGCGCAGCTGTCGCGTCATCTATTTGGCACCACTGCAACACTTGCGGCGGGGGCAACGCTATGCGGTGCGTTCTTACGAACGCACGTACCTTCGGTATCACACACGTGATTCAGAGCTGCTCTGAATCTAATAAATTGTTTCTTCATATACTTTACAATACATTTGGCATCACCGATGCAACTTACATAAATGCACCGTTTTACTTTTCTAAATGTAACGACCATGAACTTGAAATTTATGCATACCGGTCCAGGAGAAATATGTTCACACCTCAAGTTTTTCTAAGTGTAGCCGAATGAAACAAGCTCTCTAAACAACAAGCATTTTGTCAAAATAAAGGAAAATGAATTGTTACGTTGAAACTTTTTAATTGGTGTACCACCCAAGGAAGATGAAGTTTGATTATTGAATAAAAATACACAAATAGCCAGAAGTCTAATGATTTTTTCTCTAAAGATGAAATCATTATTTGTCATTTTGTAGAGACTCGTTTAAATTTACCGCCTTTTGACATGTTGATTAAGGCAGTCATTCAAAATTATGGTTGCCTAAAATAAATTAGCAAATTTTATGTGCCTGTACTGCTAGGACCTTAACGCTTTTGGAGATAGCACACCTGAACAACAATCTTTTCTTCAATATACTTCAGTATTTCTGATGCAAAGCATTGCTTTCTGAACTATTTCGCGATGCTTTCGAAGTTCTCGCGGAGAAACCTGGAACGAGTGTCTCCCATAGGAGATATTGACCTCCTGTATTCACTTTGCTATAGGGATACCTGGCTGTACGGACATACCCGGGGATCTCAAGATACCTGTTTAGAGATACCTTGTTGGCAACTGAAATGTCACTGTAAAGAAGAAGACAAGATTCTTTGCATCAAATTTTAAAATTTTTGAACTGTTTCTCCAAAAACGGTGCACGTGGTCTTATAAATACAAAGTGTGCCCAACATCCTTGTTAGCTGACCAATAAGTGAGGCTGTTCCTGTTTTAAAACAATATCCTGTAGATACTAAAACGTACATAAACCATTATCATTACAGAAGCATTAGAGAAAGCACTCCACGTAGATTGGCCACGATTTAAATGCAACGATTTCATAACCTCCAGCCACGCTGTTCAACAGTTCACTGCAACAAAACCGAAGCTCCCACACCGCGTTCAGTCATTTCGCTATACACATGTATCACTACTGTTGCAACGCGAATTAATGAACGCACGCTACGAACCAGATCCTGTTCATATTAGAGCTTGAGAACCGTCATGGACGTTAATCACTTAGGTGACCTCTTTATCTGAGCTCATTGAAAGCGAAAAATCAGTGCAGTACCTCAATAACTCTCTTCCCGTGGTCAAATCGTGTGTCTTGGAGATCAAAGGAAATGATGACACCCACTCCGAAGTCAAGAGAGCCACGCACCATGATCTCAACCGGATCGACACTTTGAAGAATTTGCATGTTCAAAAAGTCGAGGTTCATCGTGTTCATCCATCTCACCAGCTCCATGGTCTGTAATGAAGGTGCGTTAAAATTGTGTGAAATACAACACACTATCGCAATTTTAAATATGACACTACGTTACAGTGCTTTACAATATTCAATACAATTCAATGAGTAGTGGAAAAAGTTAACGTACCTTCGCACTAGTGGTAAACAAACGTGCCACGTGGACTTATCGTGGTGTGTGGTGCCGAGAGTAAATCACGTCAAGCTGACGCTATGTGGTGAGTGATTCTAACACGGCATTGCTTTCGCGCGAAATTTCTCTTTTTTCGCCGCTCTCTAGAATAATAAATCATTCGCCCCTTACAATTTCATTCACTGTTTCCAGTTATTAGGATCGCCGTAGATGTAATTACTAGTGCGTATATACAAAATCATCAGTTGATAGAAATGTCAAAGTAGGATTGAAACCACTTGATATCAACAAAAGTCGGAAATTGTGAAGACTTCGCAGCCAACAATGCCGAACTAAATTGAACAGGGAAGAAGTTAGGAAAAAATAAAGGCGTGAGAAGAAAGCTCATCAAAGGCACCAAGCCGCACCAAGCACGGAAAGGCAGAGGCTTGAATGCGCGCGTCTTTTTGTTTCTTTTTAAATCTAAATAAGCTAAGACAACAATCAAAGCATATCTACGGAGTGAATGATGATGAGTGGGGTAAAGCACTGGAGAATTTCATCGCTAAACTGTGAACCATCCGCGAATCTTGCTCACTATGTCTTCAAAGATGTGAAAACACTCTATATATTTATACAAGAAATATTACTATTGGTAGGTGGTAGCTACACGTTCATCCCATTCCCCCTTCATTATAACGGCTTTATGGTCGCTGAAGTGATGGATCGGTGATGGGGCGTAGCGGGGTGTTTGCGAGGACGAAGTAGTGGGCAGTTTGCAAAGGTGAAACTATAGGTGGTCATGTAAAAACAAGGTATGCACACAGTGTAAAAATCTATGGTTCTTTAACGTGCACCTGGATACAAGTACACGACCATCTTGCATTTCATATTAGCTACGTCTTAACAGTGTTGGCTTTATGGTCGCTGAAGTGGTGGATCGGTGATGGGGTGTAGTGGGATGTTTGCAAGGTGGCTACATACATCAACGGAGGAAGGACAGAGCCACACCCCAGAGAGCTTTGCCCCTTAAAGACAGGCAAGCAACGAGCCATGTGAAGTTGAGAGCTGATAGTCTATCAGGTGGTATTCTACAGTGCTATGAAAGTGCAAAACAATCTCCTACTTAGAGATAGCGCTGCAACCTAGCATGGAATGACGAACTTTGGTGCGACTGCACATACCGGACCATTCCCAATTGTATATTTACTTAAAACGCGCAATGAAAGAATTGTTAAAAAAGAAAAAAGTAAAATGAAAGAAATGGTGTGTGGTGGAGCCTCGCTGGCGACCACCTGCTCGTAATGCAGGTCCTCACCAGAGCAGCATTGACCATCTTGGTGGAGTACTTGACCACTACGTCCCTTAGGAAAGTAACAATTAAACCTGCACCCTGAGTACCCAGAGGCTGCTAAGCAACTGTCCAAGGTGGCGCTCAGACCTGCGACACATTGAAATGTGCTAAGAATCTCTAGGTCTGGAAAGGCTGCCATGATAATCTGAACTTGGCTACGGCCAACGCTCGAACGCTATCTAGTAAGGCTAGTCTAGCTGTGCTATTCGAGCAATTAGAGGGTTTTTAATGGGATCTAGTAAGGCTCAGTTAAGTTAGGACGATAAACGAGGCTCATACAGGGCTGAAGAACGAACATGTCCTGTATTACCGAGGATTAGTTGACAGAGAACTGGGAGCGTGGTTTCTTGTACGAAAAAGTATATTTATCAACATGGAAGAATACTGTAGCAAGAGTGAGAGGGTGGCAAGTATCTTATTCAGTTTGAAGAAAAGGCACGAAATGAAGGTGTTACAGGCCTAAGCGCCTACATCAAGCCATTATGATCATTTTGTTGAATGCTTCTATGAAGACGTGGAGTAAGTTATTGATAAAGTAAAGACACAGTATATTTTTCTAAGGCGCAGCTTCAATTCCAAAGTATACAAGAAACAGGCCGGAGACTATGCAGTAGGGGAATATGGCATCGACTCTAGCAAGGCCCCAGAGAAGTTATTGGTAGAGTTCGGAGAACGTAGTAATTGACAAATCTTGAATACCATCTTCAGAAAACGGGTAGCGAAACTAAAAATGAAATAGCCTTGATTCTGTGTGCACACCCAGACATTGTACACGATGTAGAACAAGTTGGAAAGATCTGATGCAGTGTTCGTAGAATGGTAACAGCTCGTATTCACATAAAAAAAGCAAAGGCAGAAACTGATACGCAGGAAGGGAATAATGAGGTAGCGGTGAGGAGGGAAGTACTAAAATTCAGACTTTAGCACCAGAACAAATTTGAGGCTCTAAACGAGGTACCAGAAGTTAGTTTTGACACACTAAACAATTATCTTACGAGTATCTTCAAAGTGTGTGCAATCGAAGTCGGAGGTACAGTCACTAGACATGTCAATGGCAAATAATCTGAGGAGACAGAGATCTCTTCAAGAGAAGATAAACCATTAGGAGAAGAGAAAATGTATGTATGTATGTATGTATGTATGTATGTATGTATGTATGTATGTATGTATGTATGTATTCACGTAGCCACTGGTGGCACATACCCGCTCAAGAGTGGGTATGTGCCACAAGGGTTGCACAGATTGACTAGCAGACGGACGGTGGATGGATGGACGTGCTCACGTACGAATGAATGGACGCACGAATGAACGGACAGACGGATAGACGGACTCACGGACGGGTGCATGGACAGACACAGGGACACATGGACGGACGCATCGATTGACGCACGGATGGTCGCACGGACGGACGGAAGCAAGAACGAACGAATGGACAGAAGCACGGACGGGCTGACGGATGCTTCGCCCCACTCATCAACATTCACTCCGTGGATATGCTGTGATGTTTGTACCGTCCCCATTTTCGGGTGTCTCTTCAATCTCAAGATTTCCGCATGGTAATGAAATATTCTTTAACTACGCCTAGCCTGGTTTCAGAACCTGTCTTCAGTAAAGGAGAGGCACGAGGCGCGTGCCGTACATGTAAGCGTGGTGACGGTTCGCGAAGAGAGGAGTCACCTGAGTGCACGCGCAGCAGCCACGAGAAAGAAGTGATTGATCGGAGAAAAGCTTGTAGCACGTGACCCGAGCCGGGAGGAAAGGTACCAGAAGAAGAGCACATACACTGCCTTGGGACGCCTAGCTACGAAGACATGGGAAACGAGAGTCGCTACCGCGACGGGAGCAGGATGACCACCTGGTTTTGAGGATGTCAGCGTGAGAGGCCCTGAAAGTGGCCGTAGACCTCGGAGGTTCCGAGTGGGGCTGCCCGGACTTGCCACACCCTTTCGCAGCACTTCCCGGTCGACGTGCATCTCTTCAACTTAGCGGCAGTACGGCACAGCCCACACCTATGAGCAGAGCGAACTTGCAATCAAAAGAGTCCATGACGACGCTAAGACTATCTTAGTGAGGCCGAAGAAGACTACGACGTCCTCGCCGCCGGTGAGAACGACGAGAGGCTCGTTGGGCCGGACCGACCAATGGCGACAGTGGGAGGTTCAAGAGAAAGTCAACGACGTACGTGATAAACCTCGTCATGGCATCGGAGAGAAGTGACGTGAACCGTAAGATCGTTCGATGATTGAAACGCCATATTAAATTCGGAGCAGTGCTAGCGCTAAGAACGGATTTACACTGGTTTGCAGACTGTTTTGCTTGTACTGTTGTTAAGCAAGTCTTTTGTCCGCGAGTGTTGGTTTTGTTCTCGCTTTCGATTTTGCGCCTTTTAATTTTGCGTTATAAAGTGTTTGTTGATTGTGCCACGCCCACCTCCTGACTCGCTTAATTCCATCAGATAGAAGCGCTCCCGAGATAGGTTTGTGTCAGTAACACTTTTTTTTCTTTTCTTCATGTCAGGCAACCGTCTCTTAGATGCCACCGCACAAGAATAATGCTAGATTGATGGTGTGCCACTGTAAATACGATTGCCATGTACTTTACTTTATTTGCCCAATTCGATCGAAAGGTATTGGTCGAATCAGGCGATACCATCTGGACACGATAGTATATATCACATGCAAAAAGGCGGACTTCTTGAAGGGAGCCATTTCACGAGAAATTAGCTGATATTACTTAATACCTCTGGTTGGTTTGATGAGGCGAAGGACACACAGGCTTTATACATCGCAGATGCTTTCTCAAACGCACTTTGATTATTTTGTGGTGGCTCCACGAATTTGAGGTTCAGATATGCTTCCACTCGTATAGCTTCTTGAATCTGTAAAGCAGACAAACATGACTTGGCATGTGCACAGCACTCAAGAATCCGCGACACGATTTTTTTCACAATAACATGTTCGCACAACCGCTTGAGCTAAGGACGCCATCTCCTGACGACTATTAATTGTAATGATGTTTTCTGCTATCTACGTGTTCGCACTGATATTACGCCGAGATGACTCGAAGTCGAGATGGTAGAAACAAAAATGTGTTCGTTACTTAGTCCTGAATTGTCCTATTTCTAGCTGTAGGTACTGCACATGATTTTCCATCACCTTTAAGCCATATACACTGCACCGAGGGCAAGCTGCGATTTTTCTTTTGTGAGAACACTTCATTGCTTAGGTACGTGTAAATACCCTTCGCACGTTCACAGCAGTTTATCCGGGAATACAACATATGGTTCTCACATAGCAATTATCGAATAGGAAATAATTGAAAAAAATTGAGCGGCAATTTTGTGTCAGAAGTTGCGTACTTTTGGCAACTTCAAAAAAAGTTTCATAATGAGTCATAGTACACACAACCGAGAACGACGGATGCCGTCATCAACAGAGCACCGAGATAACAGCCTGTGTGACTGGCAATGAGAGACCACAGCGCTATGCAGGGCGTTGATATACTTACCGAGATAATTTTATCCAAGCAGATTCTTTGCAGTCAGGTATTCGCAGAGCTTGAACTCCTATGTCGACATTTACATTCCTCTTTCTTAGTAAAAAGGCACACAGTAGAAAGTAAAGACTTCCCTCAAGAGCTCAGCCAAGCTATACAGTACAAAAGCGGAGCACGAAGTGGTCCCTTCCACAAGCGCCTTCTCACAATACAGATGATCAGGCGCTCTTTTCTGAGGGCTGTCTTCTACCAATTCCCTCGGTTCGCTAACAGCTGGCGTCAACCATAAGTGTTGTCTAAATCAGAGGCCCTCCTTGCGGCGAGCGTTGTTCACGTAATTGGTGACACACTCTATAGTGTGTTAAAGTACTCAGTAGCAACGCCAACTCACACCAAAAAACACAGGGTGAGCGGGGTCAAGTTTCGTTTTGTACACTCGACGTATCTTTCATTGCCTGTTACATACCTGCCTGTGAAGGTTCTGTGTAGCTTTTTGGGACAAAAATGGTAATAGTTGTCCAGTCTCTACTCCGCGGATGAATTGCCGGCAGGTGCATCGATACGATGAAAGGAGAAGCAGCCCACAACAACCACACCAACGTGTTTTACGATGAATTCGTTTGGGCCAATTCACAGGCAACTCGAACTATACGAACACAATAAAGCAAATGAGTTCTGCGGACATCCGCAACGTGATGGGAGGGTTAAAAAATTGAACTTAACAGCAACCCATTTATGGCACGAAGTCACAAAAAATCCGAACAGAATTCCTTGTGCGAGCAGTTTTGGTCCTAAATTGAGAAGAAGCTATTCTTACTCACCTGTTCTGTAATGCTCGTTCCCCTGTACTTCCCGCACACGTACTTGTAGAAGTTATTGCATGGTTCAACACCATAGTCAAAGTTGGCGCGCAGTGTCATTGCCACATATCGACAAAGAAGTCCGACGCATTCGTTTCCCTCAAGGAGGGAAGATGGAACAAGATGTCTCTGTTCAGGTGGCGTAGTCACTGAGGTATTTCTAGGTACCGTTGGAGGCTCTTTTGTTGTCCATGTTGGCTTTGTCGCCCGAGATCTAGGTACATATAGGGCCGATAATGTGTCCACCTGGTTGCACGGCGCAAAATAAAGTAGTTTATAGGGAAGCAAAGGCTGCATTGAGCTATTATGCAGTTCGCTTCAAAACTAAAAAAAAAACACGTCAGCATGAGAACTGCCGCACGAGAACACACGCAGCTGCCATCAACAAGCACAATACGCAATTAAAGATACAATACTAAGCAAAGTCTCAGAGTGCAGACACCTCGTGGTGAATTTTATTGCGAAACTTCAATGAAGCGTACATATACAACACAATACCTAACCAAATATAATATTATTCTTTAAACGTAGAAATTTCAAATAAGCGTCGAACGATATGGAAGAAACACTGTACTTTCTACGCATTAGATTTTTCTTAGGTTACGCCTCCATGATTTCGGACCCTTACCAGGAATCTTGGAAACAAGCAATAGAAAAGCTTACAAATCAGGCTGCACGAATCGTCTTTAGTAAACCACGATACTTTTTGAAGTGTCACTGAAATGAAAACGTTACTTGGCTGGGAAAGTTTAGCATATAGAGAAAAAAACTTGTGACTCATATTATTGCACTGAATTTTTATAATCAAATAGACATTGACAGTCAGACCTACCTGGTAAAACCATCTTATGTTTCAGCTAGACATATCCACTCGAAGAAAGTACACGCGTTTATTCACAACATAAATGTTTTTTCATTCCTTCACCCTCCCCCAGCTGTATAAAATTGAAACATATTACTGGAAAACTATGTTTCGATGTATCATATACATAATTTTTATTCGCGAAGTTGTTTAAAATTATGCATAATTTTTCTAGTTTTTTTCTTTCAAGTTTCTGCTAATTTTTAACAAGCTAATCTACTTTTTACTTCTATGATGACCTTGTTACCTATCTTTTTGTTGCTTCTCACTGCAAAATAGGTAGACTGTGATGCTGTCTTCCATGCGATAATGCCTTCAAGGCAAAGCAGGTGTCCTCTGAATAAATAAATAAACACATAAATAAATAAATATTTCCAGAACAGCCAAACGATACGTGGTTGAAGTTGCCTGCGAGAACGCGGTGAAATGGTGTTTGCAGTTACCAGCATTGACAATTTCAGTTTTGGCCACTTGTTCACCTTCTTATTTCGCTTAAGATTAGGCGCTTATCTCTAGATTGTGTCGGTTTCGTTACATATTCTGGTTTTCAGTTTATTTGAAGTTGCATTTCCTGAACATATGACAGAAAAAAAGAAAAACAGTGTCCAATCGAAAGGCTGTAAAGCGTGACGGAAGCTTTTGCTCTGAAATACAATCTCGTACAGAGAAAATATCTCACACAGATATTAGACGCAAAAAAATAAACAAAATTTTATGCAGAATCACAATCACAAGTCTGATCGCTTAATGCACATCTCAAATTTGAAAAAGAACAGAACAGTATATACTTAAAAAATACCCTCAGAAACATAATTATCGCAATGTGTAGCATAAGTGAAGTGAAGGACGCATTTGCAGACGCGTACCTTTTTAGCAAAAAACAAAAAAAACAAAAACAATAAAACAGACAGGCTTGAAACTCTACTATACAATACAGACACAGAGTTATAACTGATCCAAATACCTGTATAAATCGTATTTGACGCAATTTTAAAGACTAAATTTGTCATAGGTATGTTTGAAGTTTTTTTTTATTTATCTCGACAGCGTTCTCCAGTTTCTTGGGGAGACTCGGTATATGATAGTCGGCATGATGCTTATCATAGGTGCTCCCAGTTGAATTTTTTATCCTTTATGGAAGAAGGCAGCAATCAACACATCGATAAAAATCATACATGGGATATATTTTGTTACTTTGCGTTGACAAGAATAACTTATGTATTAAATACGGTTTGCTTGTAATATGAAATATTTCGAGAGTAACGGGCGTTTGCTAAGATCTTGTGGCTGACCGCTGTATCCCTCGAACAATCGCAGTACCTTTTTTGGTAACATAAGTATTGTCTTATGGCTTTTTGCTATCGTTGCTCCCGATGACAAGACATTGACTTATCCTGAAGCAGACCAGCAGACATACCGCTGTTTCTAACGCCAGCGTTAATAAAGTACATAGTTTGTACATGCACCTAATGCTTTTACTTGGGTCTTCTGCTTACATAACCGTTACTCCCATTGTGCAAATAGTCACCCTCTTCACATTCATATGAAGTTATTAGAATTTTTAAGAAGGTATATGTAATATTACGTTCATTTCTTGCTTCACAACAGACATATTTTGATGGTACATGAAGAATACATTATATTTAGTAGGAAGTTGCGATTAACACTATCATGACGGCAAGACGTCTACGAATGGTTAATAAAAAAAGAGCTAACATACGTGGTATACCATATATATATATATATATATATATATATATATATATATATATATTGTGTTTATATACAGATGAGGTGAAATGGCGTTGGGAAAAAGCAGCATACTTTTGGGAGAGGCCTAGTCCGGCTCACCCAACCACGCAGTCCTAGCACCGCTCCACTACACTTATTCTTCTTCTGCGCCCCATGGGCTCGCGCATCTCTGTTGCGTTTCCCCCGGCGGCAGACGAAGCTCGCCGAACGAGTTAAATAAGCCTATGATGGTACTGTTTGAGGCGGGCTACGTGAACAATTTCCGTAGTGCGAGAACACCGGTTATTGGCTGTGACTTGGTCGACAACGTGATTCTCGTCACTGAGACGAGTGACTATCACGAATGAGCCGAGATAGTTTGCTAGAAACTTCCGGTACAATCCTTTTCCTCGGACAAGAGTCCACAGCTAAACGTAGTACCCAGGAGAAAACTCTGCGGGGATATGCTTGGCATCGTAGCAACTCTTGCTGTGTTCTTGAGAAAACAACATTCGAAGGCGCGCTAGTTTATGTGCTTCTTCAGCACGACACAACGTCTGAGCGATGGACAGATCTTCTTGATGCGATAAAGGTAATAGAGCGTACAGAAAACTCCGTGGATTTTATGCGTGAAGCAAAAAGAAGGGCGAATGCCCAGTAACTTCATGCTTTGCGGTGTTATACGCGTAAGTAACAAACGGTAAGACAGTGTCCCAGTTCCTGTGGTCAGCATCAACGTACATCGATAGCATATTCGTAAGAATTCGATTTCTTCTCGCAGTAAGACCATTAGTTTGTGGATGGTAAGGGGGGAGTGGCGATAAGAAGAGCCACAGAGGCGCAACATTTTTCAACCACATCGGCGATAAATTGCCGTCCAGGGTCACTGATGACAACCCGTGGAGCACTGTGACGCAGTATGACCCGTTGTAACAGAAAAGAAGAAACAGCGGCTGCTGTGGCCGATGTCAGTGCGTCCGTTTCCGTATATTCAGCTTAATAATCCACACCCACCATAACATATCGGTGGCCGGATGGGGTCTTAGGAAGGTGTCCGAGCAGGTCGATGCCGACTTTTTCAAAAGGGGATGTTGGTGGAGGGATGGGCTGTAAATAACTTGCCGGGGCAGTGGTGGATCGCTCGTGGCACTGACATATAGCGCAGCTGGTGACGTACCGATTTGTGGTCTTACACATTTTCGGTCAGTAGAACTTCTCACGTAGTCGATGTAACGTACGTGTAAAACCTAGATGACCGGATGGTATGTTATTGTGCATAGAACGAAGGACGACCTGGCGCAGTCTTTCCTGCACCACTAGAAGCAAAGGGAGGCCGTCGGCTGAATAGTTTCTTTTATACAGCAAGCCATTTGAATTTGTAAAGTCCTTGTCGGCAGAGTTATGTGCAGCTTCGATGAAGGGTTTCAGGGTAGAGTCGCGCTGTTGCTCACGTTTGAAGATGCTGGTACCTGGGAAGTCGGACGAGACAGAAACTAAACAGTCATCAATGTCATCGTCGTCAGCATTAGTGTGTACAAAAGGAAGGCGGGATAAGCAGTCGGCATCTGTGTGACATCGTCCGCTCTTATAGGTCACAGAAAAGCTGTACTCTTGGAGGCTCAACGCCCAACGAGCCAGCCGGCTAGATGGGTTGTGAAGTCCCACAAGCCAGCATAGGGAGTCATGATCGGTCACTATTGTGAACGCGTGGCCATGTAGATATGGTCAGAACTTCTGAATGGCAAAGACGACTGCTAAGGACTCTAGCTCGGTGACGGTGTAGTTCTTCTCTGCTCTGGTCAGTGTTTATCATCCCACAAGTACGGTGTGTCTTTATGAATAAGGGACGTCAGTGGGGAGGCAAGTTGTGCGAAGTTCTTAATAAATCGGCAGAAGTATGAGCACAGACCCAGAAAAATTCACAGGTTCTTCACTGTTTGTGGTTGTTAAAAGTTGCAAACCACTGCGGTCTTCTGTGGGTCTGGTCGTACGCCTTCTTAATCCATGAGAAAGCCTTTTACGAGGGCTTGACGTTATCCAAAATGGCACTACTCCGAGTTTAAAACAAGGCCAGCTTCGCGTAAGCAATCAAACACAAGTGACAAGCGGTGGTTATGCTGTCGAAAAGTCTTGCCGTAGATAATCACGTCATCTGAATAGCACATGCAAATTTCCCATTTCATTCCATGGAGTACTGTATCCATAAATATCTCGAATGTCACTGGACCATAGCACAAACCAGAGGGCATAACGTTAAACTCAAAAATTCCCAAGCATTTCCCCAAGGGTGAACATGGTTAAGTGCGAATGCACGGGCTGATGCTATGAGGGGTATTTATTGTTTCGCCCTATTATATTTATTAATCACACTATGGTGCCTTTATGGTGTAATGGTTCTTGGGATTCGCAATATGATCACACGGGGGAGTTTACGTTAACTCACTGGCGAATGCCAACAGATTTTAACTTTACTCCCCCTCATAGCATCACCCCGTGCATTCGCACTTAACCATGTTCACCCTCGGGAAATGCTTGGGAGTTTTATTACTGATGATGATGATTAAAGTGTAATTAATGAATTTAGGTGTTGTTTGTCAAGAAGCATTTGTACACAGATACATTATATACGAAGTATTATTTATTTACACTTCACGACGCGTCCGGACGAGCAATGTCCAGGGCTCGCACCCTCTCCCGCGCGGCACGTTCACTGGCTGGAACGGCTTCGGGAACGTCCACTCGCCGTTGACGATTGCGAGCGGCGTCTTGACGCCGGCCTTCATCGCCCTTCTCCGCCTGACGCTTGCGTTGTCGTTCCGCTTCTTGGGCCGCGTTCGCGGCTCGATGCTGACGCCTCATCTCGGCCTCGCGAGCGCGCAGTTCACCATCCTCTGCACGCTTCGCCCGCTTGTCCTCGGTCTCGCGAGCACGCAGTTCGGCATCCGCTGCACGCTTCGCCCGCTTGCACTCGACCTCGCGAGCACGCAGTTCGGCAACCGCTGCACGCTTCGTCCGCTTACGTTTGGTCTCACGAGCCTTTCGCAGCGCTGCCTTGTCTTCCAACGTCGGCGAAACCACCGCGGTACCGTCACCTCCAACGACGGGTGCAGTGCTGGCATTCGGTTGTACTGCATTCGTTGTTGATGGTAGCGTTGCCTCTGGGACATCCATCGCACGACCCGCTCTCGACGGGAGACTGAGAGAGAAGGCGGGCACGCGAGAAAGAGGGGTGCGCGCGCAGCTGCAGCGAGCGAGGAGAGCGGAGGAGCGAGCAAAGGGGGAGGGGGTATAAGGCGCGTTACTGACACCGATATCAGCGTCGCGTCCGTGGCTTATTCGGTAGAGCGTCGCGCTGCGGCCCGCCAAGTCCTCTTTTTTATAAATATAGAGAGAAGACTGCGGACGCCGCCGACGGCGGTGGATGGTGGGGGGTCGCTTATAAAGTGTATTCACACTTAAAACACCGTCTGGTGTTACGAAGGCCATCTTCGCTTTATCTGAAGAATGCATAGGAAGCTGCTAATACCCAGAACGCAAGTCCACAGAAGAAAAACTGGTGCGTCCGCCAGGAACCTGCAGCGAAACTTACGTAAAGGGACTGCTTCGAGAGCGCGAGGCGGTAGCGGGGCTTTCAGAGCTTCAAACTTCTCTTAGGTTTCGCTTCTGAAGTGGCAAGGTGGCGGTTACGCCGAGTGTTCCGATCACACCTCCAACTGCCCTGAATAGCTTGAAAACTTCTTCCCTACTGTGGCACGCCAAATTCAGGATGTACAGTTCAAGTTTGTTATTAACGCACTTTTCGGGCAGGATAAAAAAATCGGCTTCTTTGGGAAGCCTTCACAGACTGCAATGAGGCGAAGGTATAGCGTAAGCATAGCTGCACATAAAGCGTGGTGTGGGTATTATAACTGTTATGAAGCACTGTCGAATTGATCTTCTTGACCTTGTAATTTACCTTGCGTAATTTCAATTGTTCGATTAACGAACACATTATTCGACTGCAATAAAAATCTCTATATCTGACGAAAAACTTCGCACGCGTGCGAAGAGAGGGATGTCGCGACATCCCTCTCTTGGGGCAGCGACTGCTTCGCCCTATATTCCCTAACCGAAACCATCACAAACTTTTGTTACCTAGCGCAAGCATTCAGGGACGCAGCTGGTGCACAGATGCCCTTCCTTTGTGTTGCCATGGTGAAGCGAGTAATGTAACTAGCATTGCAAGACGTCAACATAAATTAGCGGTTATTGATAGTATACACCGCTTTAAAGGTGCTATATAAAGCTAAGACTTTCTATCACTAGGCACGTCAGTATACAGAGTGGCGACTTCTTTGGAGAAATTCAAAAGGAAATGATGACGTTTGCCAAATTTTCGCTCATCCTTTAGGAAGTGTTTCTCAAGATCAGTGGCAAACATGGAGACTACCCGCAAAGAGCTTAATCAGAAAAATGCGCTTCGTTTCATTTCCAGTAAATATGGCAGGAACCTGTCTATATCAGCGCTTTAAATTTCTATTTGTCTTTGCCCTCTCAAATCACGGCTAAAGTTGCACAGTCTCCTGATTATTCCAACATTTTTAACAAATAAAATTGACTAGATTATCACGCATGCGTGAAATTTAACAGGTCATAATCTACCCTGTCGAAGCTCAAATCTAAACGCGAAACAAATGCTTACAAGGATTCCACTTCTGTATGTGCTTTGATAATCAAATTTGATATTCCAAATTAGTAAGTTGAAGTTTACTGCTCCTTTATTATGCTTTTTGGTATTTCTGTATTTTTTGTATTATGTACTTCTAAAGTGACTTTACCTTGTAGGAAATATCCCCTCAGTGCAGCACTGTAAACACTCCTATCTTGGCGGCCAAGGTGCTGCAGGCAGCAATGAGTAGACACAGTAATAAAAAATTGGCGACCCCACGTACAGTGGGAATCGATGATATGCGATGCACGAATGAGAAAGGTTGATATGTCAATTTAAAATCAGCACAACGTTACGAGGTGAAGGTAAATGATGCGGTGCAGGATTTTCGTGTCATGGTTATCACGTTTACTTTCGTCATCTATTCACGTCACGTCATACCAAATTTAGTATATGTGAAGCTAGCGAAACGACCGTGAGCACGCTATGTGCGTGGTATGTTGCCATGTTCTTACATGACATGCGTGTTAGTATTATCATGTTTGCACCAGTCATATAATGCGTCATCTATCGACGTCACGTAACACCAAATTCGGCGTATGTGGAGCTAGCAAAACAGCCGCGAGTGCATCTTGAAAGGCCCTATACACTCCAATGTAGCGTTGAAGCGTGCGCACGCTGGGCACAGCGAGCCTACGTTAGCAAAACGCGAGAACTCTATACAGTCTGACTCCCGGAGCGACTAGCGTCCGTCTGCGCGGGCCGACGGTAACCTGCGCGAAATGCGACATGCTCCATTTCCGCCGTTGCGTTAGCCGAACAACACTGCGCCCTCTTTTTTTGACGGAGGGACACCGGACGCGCTGAAACGCGCATGCGTCAGAGCAACGTAGCATGGCACGCTCCGGCGAGTATATGACAGGACCGGCGCCTGGCATGGCAACGCCAGCGTGACGCGCCGAAATGAACGCCAGCGATCACGCGCACCGCGTCACGTCGAAATGTATTGATGCCTTGACTGTGGCATCTAGTCATGTTCTCACATGACAAGCATTTCATGATTATCATGTTCGCACCAGTCTCATACCTTCGTCATCCATTGGCGTCACGCAATACCAAATTTGGGATATGTGAAGCTAGCGAAATGGCGGCGAGTGCATCATCAGTATGGCGTGCAGACATGTTCTTACATGACACACCTGTCGTGATTATCATGTTTGGACGTGTCATTTATTTATGTCGTTCATTCGCGTCACGTAGTACCAAGTTTGCTACTTGTGAAGTTGGCGAAACGGCTGCGAGCGCATCATGAGTGTAGCATGTAGTCATGTTGTTACATGACACGCATCTCATGTTTATCATGTTTGCATCAGTAACATGCCTTTGTCATCCATTCACTCTCCGTAATACCAACTTTGGTATAAGTGAAGCTAACGAAAGAGGGCCAGTGCATCATGAGCGTGGAAAGTAGTCATGTGTTACATGACTACTTGATTCATGATTATCATGTTTGCACCAGCCCCATACCCTCGTCATCCATTCACGTACCTTTATACCAAATTCGGTATATGTCACGCTAGAGAAACGGCGGTGAGCGCATCAAGAGCGTGGCATGTAGTCATGTTGTTACATGACACGCATGTCATGATTTTGATGTTAGGGTCTGTAGCTTGTGTTTTCCATGCAATCATGTCAAATCACACCAGTTTTGCAACATGTTATGTGAACGAAACCACCGCAAGAGCTGCAGGAGCAGGAAATGTATATCATGACATTCATGACATACACGTCATGAGTTTCTTGATATGACAAGTTCTTTATACAGTCATGTAATGCCATACCAAGTTTGATATTGATGCCATTTTCGAATCGGCCAGGAGAGCTAAATGTCGTAGGCGGCTAAATAGAGAGATAGATACTCTCGCCGAAGTTCGCTAAAAAATGCTTCGCATCAAAAAAGTCTCGTTGAACAATTTTTTTTTATAAATGAGACTACCTGACATTCCAAACCTATCTGTTTTGCAGTTTAAGAACCGTCATTTCATTAAGCTCATAATATGGGTGTCACTAGCAAGGACGTATAGCTTCTTCAAGAACCGTATCGTTACAGACGTCATTTTTCCCCGTCTCCACACCTACATCATTCAGGATGACTACGTCGCTGAAGCTGATCGCACACTGAATGCCTAATAACAAAAAGTCACTAGTGAGGCACTCTTTCACTTGTTCCACGGCTGGATGACAACGTTAACGCAGTGAAAACACCACGACAGGCTTGACTCAGTTGGTACAGACCAAATGAGCGGGAAACAATGCGCTGAAATAGAACGAATTGCCGGTCCAGTGGTGTTGCCCGTCGGCTGAAAATAAATTGAATTATCTGCTCAGTGGTGTCTATATGTCTTTTTCTTCTGTCTTCCATCGCAGTGCGCCTTTCGAGTTTTTGCCTACTTTTTGTGCGAACTCCAAAGACTGGAGAATGAGTGTAATAGTTCAACGAACGTCATTGAAGAAAAAATATGACGAGGACCGAAAAGGCATAACGACGGCTGCCGATTCTAGTTTACTACGTGAACGCGATAAGGAACATAGTTTCCGTTAGTATACTACCTGCACCTTAAGTTCTAGAGTCCTCACCGTCATGTCTTCTTTAACTGCTGTCTGCTCGGAGACAAGGTATGGGAGAAGAAATATACAGCTCAGCAGTCCAACCAGCAGAACAATCAAGGTCGTTAGGAATATGGTGGTCTGACGGCGTATATCATTCACTCCAGTGTCAACCTGCGGAAGTCAGCAATGTTTGAGGAAATGATCCTTTGACGCCTCAGCATTCATGTAGATATCAAAAAGTGGGGTATTAGGAGGTGCGGCAAACGTTTTAGTGGTACTCAGTCACTTTATTCATCACGTAGTTATTAACACCTTACTTCTATGCACGGTCGAAAAATTTTTCGAGCCTAATTGTGTAAAACATAGCGGGCTTTATTCGGCTGCCTATTCATTTCGTTTGTGTGTTCGAAAGATAAAAACACCTGTGATCTATCTATCTATCTATCCATTTCAGTACATATATATATATATATATATATATATATATAGATATATATATATATATATATATATATATATATATATATATATATATATATATATATATATATGCTCTAGGCGACGCAATAAATTGCCAATAAGAGGGGAAATGGAGCGAAAAAATGTGGCGTATGAGACAAGGCACATCGCTCAATCACAGCGTCACAAAAGTCTACAGGCAGTCGCTCACCACTTTCACACACACACACATACACACACACACTTATGTATATATATATATACACACACACACACACACACATATATATATATATATATTGTAATGATAATAAATAGTGGGGCTCAGGCAAGGGCGCAGGCAGGGTGAAGGAAGCCGAGGAAGACGAAGCAGAATAAGAACAGCCGGCCTGCAGCAAAGGCGTTGTCTCTTATTTCTCGTCGTTACAATGGCGCAGTCGACGAAGAAAACGGCTTACGTCTCGGTTTCGTCATCCAGAACGCCCGCCGACGTGCAGCCGCGGTAAGCGTCGCTTGAGGACGGCGTCAAGCCCTCCTCGGCAGCTGTTTACTGACACCACCGTTCGGGGACGGCGTCAAGGCCTCCTCGGCGGCTCCAGCACCCGTTACCGGTACCAGTTCACGATAAGGAACGCCGTCACGCTTCTTCGCTGATGGAACCCGCAAGGCGTCCGTCGCGGCCAGCATCGATCCCAGCACCGACGGATGGCGTCCAGGCCTCCGTTGTGGTTCCGGGAAACTTGTCCTGGGACGCGACACGTCGCGGCAACCATGCGCACGGGCCTCTCTCACCTAGGGATGGCGTACATGCCTCCTCCATACCTGGCAACCTGTCGGCGCTTCAAGCACCCACCGTGTACGGCGTCGAGGCCTACCCGGCGGCGCAAGACCGCTTCATCTACGCCACAGTACCAGGTCACAACTCATCACACGGGTTCCGCTTGCCTGGGAACGTCGTTGACGCTTCCAGCGCCCTGGAACCCATGTCCACGATTCCTACCACAGCTGGATTTCCAAGGGACGCCGTCCACGCGTCCTTGGTCAGCAATTGTACCACCTCGAGTACCGCAGTCACTGTATCCTCCGCAGAGGCGGGCCTTGGCTCTTCGTGCGGATCACACGACAGCGCAGCGGAGCTGCAGCATACCATCGCGCAACTCCGCGTCACGACCAACGCCCTCATAGCGTCGAGCTCCCAGCTATGTCCTGCCATCTTGCCAACATTGTGCGCACTCAATGCCATGTTGGCTGCGGCCGCCTCACAAAACTTCGAGGTAAGCTCGCCCGAGAACCGTCGCAATCTCGGGCGTTCTCTCACGGAGGTATCAGAGCAAGTGAACTGCTTGGCGTGGGCACATTTCGGAGTTTTGCCCGCAGTCCCGCCATCGCCGATTTCCTTCGAGCTACCGGAGTTTCGCGGCTTCCAGGACGATGCCAAGGAATGGGTGGCAACCGTCAACGCTGTCGGAGATCACGCAGCGTGGACGGACCAAAAGAAGTGGGGCATGGCCATAGACCGCCTTCGGAATGCTGCCGCGGCTTGGCATCGATACGAAGGCGTGCGGCAGACATCCTGGGTGGACTGGAGTGACAAGCTCATAGCTGCTTTTGGACGGAGTCACCATCACCTCTCCACGACCACCCAGTCTTACGCGACCGCTACCGAGAATAGATCCCAGGAGGAAGACGAAGCAGAATAAGAACAGCCGGCCTGCAGCAAAGGCGTTGTCTCTTATTTCTCGTCGTTACATTGTAACGACGAGAAATAAGAGACAACGCCTTTGCTGCAGGCCGGCTGTTCTTATTCTGCTTCGTCTTCCTCGGCTTCCGTCACCCTGCCTGCGCCCTTGCCTGAGCCCCACTATTTATTATCATTACACTCGGCCCCGACTGCGAGCCTCGTGGGTTACCGACAATGTCTCCGGTGGGCGGCATTGACTATTCCGGGGTGGCCGGGCTCGGCCAAGCTGATATTTCACATGGAAGTTTGTTGAAGGAGATTCCGGAGGACGACACTGGCTGTGACGTGATGGTCGGTGCAGGCGTCGTCCACGATGGGGCCAACGCTGTTGACTTGGACAAGATGCCGCTAGCAGGAGATACAGACTCCTGCAAAGTGGCCGCGTTGGTTTAATCTCGTCGGTTTGAGCATCCTGTCGCAGTCGTGTTACAAATGCTGGAAATAGTCCACGCTGCACCGTCACCTGCTGCACTGAGCGTCGACGCCTGCGTTGCTTGCGGTGTGGCAAGGGGCGTCGGGGTGTCTTTGTAGTCATCTGAGAGCCGAGTTCAGGTTGCAGCTTGAGAGGCAACGCGTGCTCTTGCAGCACTGCCTTTGTCGGACTCATGCTCAAGCTGCTTATTCCTATAGTTTCACGTGCAGTAGAGCCTTCATTGTCAGATGACCTGTCACTAACCGGAAGTATTACCTTCTCTGGTAGGTCTTTGCTGACAGTGACTTTGAAGGAGGCGGCGCTTAGCGTGTGGCAGACGTCCGCACACTCGGCCACAGACTGACGTGATATCAGGAGATGTCGCTTCGAAGTGAGGGTCAACACTGTAGGGTTGTTCGTCCCAGGGTAGGTGGTTAAATTGGCTGTCGGGAAGCTGCAAAATACAGCTGAAGCCGCGAGGGTGGTCTCCTTCTGGGATCTATTCTCGGTAGCGGTCGCGTAAGACTGGGTGGTCGTGGAGAGGTGATGGTGACTCCGTCCAAAAGCAGCTATGAGCTTGTCACTCCAGTCCACCCAGGATGTCTGCCGCACGCCTTCGTATCGATGCCAAGCCGCGGCAGCATTCCGAAGGCGGTCTATGGCCATGCCCCACTTCTTTTGGTCCGTCCACGCTGCGTGATCTCCGACAGCGTTGACGGTTGCCACCCATTCCTTGGCATCGTCCTGGAAGCCGCGAAACTCCGGTAGCTCGAAGGAAATCGGCGATGGCGGGACTGCGGGCAAAACTCCGAAATGTGCCCACGCCAAGCAGTTCACTTGCTCTGATACCTCCGTGAGAGAACGCCCGAGATTGCGACGGTTCTCGGGCGAGCTTACCTCGAAGTTTTGTGAGGCGGCCGCAGCCAACATGGCATTGAGTGCGCACAATGTTGGCAAGATGGCAGGACATAGCTGGGAGCTCGACGCTATGAGGGCGTTGGTCGTGACGCGGAGTTGCGCGATGGTATGCTGCAGCTCCGCTGCGCTGTCGTGTGATCCGCACGAAGAGCCAAGGCCCGCCTCTGCGGAGGATACAGTGACTGCGGTACTCGAGGTGGTACAATTGCTGACCAAGGACGCGTGGACGGCGTCCCTTGGAAATCCAGCTGTGGTAGGAATCGTGGACATGGGTTCCAGGGCGCTGGAAGCGTCAACGACGTTCCCAGGCAAGCGGAACCCGTGTGATGAGTTGTGACCTGGTACTGTGGCGTAGATGAAGCGGTCTTGCGCCGCCGGGTAGGCCTCGACGCCGTACACGGTGGGTGCTTGAAGCGCCGACAGGTTGCCAGGTATGGAGGAGGCATGTACGCCATCCCTAGGTGAGAGAGGCCCGTGCGCATGGTTGCCGCGACGTGTCGCGTCCCAGGACAAGTTTCCCGGAACCACAACGGAGGCCTGGACGCCATCCGTCGGTGCTGGGATCGATGCTGGCCGCGACGGACGCCTTGCGGGTTCCATCAGCGAAGAAGCGTGACGGCGTTCCTTATCGTGAACTGGTACCGGTAACGGGTGCTGGAGCCGCCGAGGAGGCCTTGACGCCGTCCCCGAACGGTGGTGTCAGTAAACAGCTGCCGAGGAGGGCTTGACGCCGTCCTCAAGCGACGCTTACCGCGGCTGCACGTCGGCGGGCGTTCTGGATGACGAAACCGAGACGTAAGCCGTTTTCTTCGTCGACTGCGCCATTGTAACGACGAGAAATAAGAGACAACGCCTTTGCTGCAGGCCGGCTGTTCTTATTCTGCTTCGTCTTCCTCGGCTTCCGTCACCCTGCCTGCGCCCTTGCCTGAGCCCCACTATTTATTATCATTACACTCTAGCAGAATAAGAACAGCCGGCCTGCAGCAAAGGCGTTGTCTCTTATTTCTCGTCGTTACAATGGCGCAGTCGACGAAGAAAACGGCTTACGTCTCGGTTTCGTCATCCAGAACGCCCGCCGACGTGCAGCCGCGGTAAGCGTCGCTTGAGGACGGCGTCAAGCCCTCCTCGGCAGCTGTTTACTGACACCACCGTTCGGGGACGGCGTCAAGGCCTCCTCGGCGGCTCCAGCACCCGTTACCGGTACCAGTTCACGATAAGGAACGCCGTCACGCTTCTTCGCTGATGGAACCCGCAAGGCGTCCGTCGCGGCCAGCATCGATCCCAGCACCGACGGATGGCGTCCAGGCCTCCGTTGTGGTTCCGGGAAACTTGTCCTGGGACGCGACACGTCGCGGCAACCATGCGCACGGGCCTCTCTCACCTAGGGATGGCGTACATGCCTCCTCCATACCTGGCAACCTGTCGGCGCTTCAAGCACCCACCGTGTACGGCGTCGAGGCCTACCCGGCGGCGCAAGACCGCTTCATCTACGCCACAGTACCAGGTCACAACTCATCACACGGGTTCCGCTTGCCTGGGAACGTCGTTGACGCTTCCAGCGCCCTGGAACCCATGTCCACGATTCCTACCACAGCTGGATTTCCAAGGGACGCCGTCCACGCGTCCTTGGTCAGCAATTGTACCACCTCGAGTACCGCAGTCACTGTATCCTCCGCAGAGGCGGGCCTTGGCTCTTCGTGCGGATCACACGACAGCGCAGCGGAGCTGCAGCATACCATCGCGCAACTCCGCGTCACGACCAACGCCCTCATAGCGTCGAGCTCCCAGCTATGTCCTGCCATCTTGCCAACATTGTGCGCACTCAATGCCATGTTGGCTGCGGCCGCCTCACAAAACTTCGAGGTAAGCTCGCCCGAGAACCGTCGCAATCTCGGGCGTTCTCTCACGGAGGTATCAGAGCACGTGAACTGCTTGGCGTGGGCACATTTCGGAGTTTTGCCCGCAGTCCCGCCATCGCCGATTTCCTTCGAGCTACCGGAGTTTCGCGGCTTCCAGGACGATGCCAAGGAATGGGTGGCAACCGTCAACGCTGTCGGAGATCACGCAGCGTGGACGGACCAAAAGAAGTGGGGCATGGCCATAGACCGCCTTCGGAATGCTGCCGCGGCTTGGCATCGATACGAAGGCGTGCGGCAGACATCCTGGGTGGACTGGAGTGACAAGCTCATAGCTGCTTTTGGACGGAGTCACCATCACCTCTCCACGACCACCCAGTCTTACGCGACCGCTACCGAGAATAGATCCCAGAAGGAGACCACCCTCGCGGCTTCAGCTGTATTTTGCAGCTTCCCGACAGCCAATTTAACCACCTACCCTGGGACGAACAACCCTACAGTGTTGACCCTCACTTCGAAGCGACATCTCCTGATATCACGTCAGTCTGTGGCCGAGTGTGCGGACGTCTGCCACACGCTAAGCGCCGCCTCCTTCAAAGTCACTGTCAGCAAAGACCTACCAGAGAAGGTAATACTTCCGGTTAGTGACAGGTCATCTGACAATGAAGGCTCTACTGCACGTGAAACTATAGGAATAAGCAGCTTGAGCATGAGTCCGACAAAGGCAGTGCTGCAAGAGCACGCGTTGCCTCTCAAGCTGCAACCTGAACTCGGCTCTCAGATGACTACAAAGACACCCCGACGCCCCTTGCCACACCGCAAGCAACGCAGGCGTCGACGCTCAGTGCAGCAGGTGACGGTGCAGCGTGGACTATTTCCAGCATTTGTAACACGACTGCGACAGGATGCTCAAACCGACGAGATTAAACCAACGCGGCCACTTTGCAGGAGTCTGTATCTCCTGCTAGCGGCATCTTGTCCAAGTCAACAGCGTTGGCCCCATCGTGGACGACGCCTGCACCGACCATCACGTCACAGCCAGTGTCGTCCTCCGGAATCTCCTTCAACAAACTTCCATGTGAAATATCAGCTTGGCCGAGCCCGGCCACCCCGGAATAGTCAATGCCGCCCACCGGAGACATTGTCGGTAGCCCACGAGGCTCGCAGTCGGGGCCGAGTGTAATGATAATAAATAGTGGGGCTCAGGCAAGGGCGCAGGCAGGGTGAAGGAAGCCGAGGAAGACGAAGCAGAATAAGAACAGCCGGCCTGCAGCAAAGGCGTTGTCTCTTATTTCTCGTCGTTACAATATATATATATATATATATATATATATATATATATATATATATATATATATATATATATATGCTCTAGGCGACGCAATAAATTGCCTAAAGAACACTCTACGTGGGCAGTGTTGTTCTATGTATCTGTAGGCTTTGGTGTGTGTGTGTCGTATGAAGGTAGTGACAATTATTAGAAGCCAATAAGAGGGGAAATGGAGCGAAAAAATGTGGCGTATGAGACAAGGCACATCGCTCAATCACAGCGTCACAAAAGTCGACAGGCAGTCGCTCACCACTTTCACACACACACACATACACACACACACTTATGTATATATATATATACACACACACACACACATATATATATATATATATATATATATATATATATATAGATATATATATATATATATATGCTCTAGGCGACGCAATAAATTGCCTAAAGAACACTCTACGTGGGCAGTGTTGTTCTATGTATCTGTAGGCTTTGGTGTGTGTGTGTCGTATGAAGGTAGTGACAATTATTGGAAGCCAATAAGAGGGGAAATGGAGCGAAAAAATGTGGCGTATGAGACAAGGCACATCGCTCAATCACAGCGTCACAAAAGTCGACAGGCAGTCGCTCACCACTTTCACATCATTCACAAGATCATCGATGAGACGTCTTGCCTGAACATCGACACAGAAGGCGATCCTAGCTATATTCAGTTTCTGGCATCATGACTGGCCCTTAGACACACCTCGCCGTCCCCTAATACGCAGGATCCGCGGATGACAAAATTTTCCAAGACTTCTTCGACCTCTTTGAAATTCTGGCTACCATCGCAATATGATTGTAAAAGGACATTGCGTCCAACCCATAGCACTTCAACTAGATTCTTTTTCTTGCTTCTTCATCTTCTTTCTTCTAGGCTTTTACTCACAATCATCGCCTTCCCAAGTCACAGAATTCTACCTTTCCGCGAAAGAATTCGTGGTATTTCAAGATAGCAAAACGGTTTCATACACCCCGACAAAAAACTGCACACTATAGCGCCGCCGCCTGGAACCATCTTAAAGAATTTTGACAGACCAGGGTGGTTGTTTCATTCTGGACAAGGTAAGCACGCGTCGAACAAGGACACTGATGATGAGACAGCTGTTATTCTTCTTTGAAATGAACGAGGTTCGAACGCCTCGTACGGGTCACGCACAAGCTTATGTTTCCAATCACGCATTTAGTTATCCCTGATCGATGCTCAACAGTAGGAGTTCTACAGAAATGAACGTCAAAACTACGCAAAAAAAAGGTTGATTTGATTGATATGTGCGGTTTAACGTCCCAAAACTACCATATAATTATGAGAGACGCCGTAGTGGAGGGGTCCGGAAATTTAAACCACCTGGGGTTTTTTAACGTGCACCCAAATCTGAGTACACGGAGCATACAACATTTCCGCCTCCATCGGAAATGCAGCCGCCGCAGCCGGGATTCGATCCCGCGACCTGCGGGTCAGCAGCCGAGTACCTTAGCCACTACACCATCGCGGCAGGGCACAAAAAAAAAAGGATACCAACACTCCAAATCATGAAGAGCTCGGATGGTAAATTTCTTATTTTTGCTGCAAATTAGCTTTGCGGAAGCCCGCGAGGTAGTTGATATGTTAGGAAAAGGAAAAAAGACAACTGATTGTTCGTATCATGAAGCCGAAATGCAATCCACGAGAATTTTTTATTAGGAAAATTCTCTTAATTACCGAAAAATACCGCAACTAAGTAATCTAGGTTATCCTAATTTACCCCTTTATTGATAAAATTTAATAGGAGAGAGAAATCTTATGTATATTTTAAGACACGTCGTAAACGACGGAAGAAACGGTGTTGGCCACTACCCCAATTCTTTTACCCTTAACCATCGGCCAAAATCCGGTGGCACTCGGCGGCACTCAGGGCGTCACCTACGACGCTGTGGTGTGGTTCTTCAGGTTCGTGATTGAGTAATATTTTCTGCCACAATTCTACATTTCTACTTAAATCATTGTAGGAATACGTATATACCATATCTGTTCCCGAAATATTCAGCTCAATATTTACGCTCGGCTTTTTCATTATGGCATTGCTCTTGTTTCGCTAAATATATTGCTCGTAACTGCTCTTCCAGGCACGCTACCTATAGTACCCAAATAAAAAATACTTAAATCAAACTGACGTCTTTCATACGACCTTCGCTTGCTGCGCTTGTCTTTTAGATCACATTAACCTCATAAAATAAGTAAAAAAGGCAATGCACATCACCATGTTTGAACGGAGCATGCTGGGGCGTTCCAGGAACAGAGGCGGTGATCGTTTGCTTCGAAGAACGAGGTCGTTTTCACTCCTCGATTAAGCAGAGTATTCAGCTGCCGACATAGGACTGGCAGTGATGCGTTCGCAAGGTAGCACGTGCACGTGCGTCGACGATAAAGATGCTTTCTGTGCTCCTGGGGCGTACCCTCTACGGAGGGTAGGTGGAGAATTGAGTGGTAGAGTGAAATAACACCTTGGCTACCATGAATTAAAGTAATTATTCAATTGTGCTAAGTTTTTTTTATTCCCCCGCTGAGCTCTGAAGAGCTTAATGCTGGCACACTTCAGTTGAAAATCAAATCAGTGATCAGTGAGGTTATCAGTGAACCACCCTTTGCTTTGAACTGGATTGACTCTAACACTTAAAGAGAAATCTCCAGAACAAGTAGACAGTTTGCACTAAAGTCGGAAGGCTGTAAGCAAATGCGGAAATAACGTTCGATGTAGGCAAATCTTGCAGTATAATGAGCATTTTTGAGAGATGATAAATTTTTACTGGTATATTACCAACTTTCGCTAGGCTTGGTATATATGTTTTCGGTTACAATTAGCCCGTGCCACGTAGTTTCGGCAGGCACTTTTCACCGGACATTAAATAGGACCTTACTTTAGTCGCGGGACTGGTGGTGTGCCGATGTTGCTTGGTTTAGTCACGTGATTTGTTATACTTTTGGCACCAAGATTTCCTGTGTGTAGTTGTTTGGCTAAGTAATGTTATTTTAGTTACCTCACTAGCAATCTCTTTTACGGCAGCCTACGTGGCTATTGGCGGAAACATGCACATGACAGGTGTTCGTTGATATTTTATTGAAATGGTCAATTAGGCGCTTTGGGGGAATTTCTATATGACCAGGCTGTTTTTTATGGTTAGTGTCTTCTCGCGTGAATTGCCGTTACTTTATGAGGTATGATTTCAATCCCCTGAGTAGCTGTTACTTTATCTTTGTGGTTTCGGGAACCTAACTAAATGTTATGTGATTTTGTTCTTGTACGTTCACGTTATTTCTGGCTAGAAGATGTATTGTGATAAGCTATACCGTTGTGTTATGTCAAAAGTTTCAAGTCAGTAGTTATCTGGTTTATGGTAGTGACATGCCACGTGACTAGCTTTCAGGCGATGTTGCGCCAATTTAGGCACGTGCCTCGTTGTTGCATGATTTCGCATGACTTAAGTCTTGAGAGAGGTTTCTAGGTGAAATTACACTGACATTAGACACCAGATTTGTGGTCAGATGATGTTATGCCATTTTAGTCAGCGTAATGAGTATTCGATTTGTAGGTTCTATGATCAATTACGACATGCTCCGTGATTTTAGTCACTTTGACTAGTTGTTACACCACGTTGCGTGATTTTATTCACGTGAATAGTCGTTACGTCATGTCACATATTATTGGTCATATTTACAGGTTATATCCAATCTTAGATTGCTTGCAGTCGCGTGACGCTGTTGCGTGGTTCCAGCCATTACTTGTTGCTGAGCTATATGGCTGATTTATTGAGTAAAAGCTGCCATTGATAATTACCTTCTCAGTTCCGGCTTTGGAAAATTATCACTTTATTGGACATTGTAACACAACAAACCACAGCTTTCAAAGCGCTTGCCTGCTACCGTAGAGTGTTTTCTTGGCTACTAGTAAGACCCATGATGCTTTCTAGTAAATATGGTGAAAGTCGGTGCGTTTACCGCCTCTCATGAGCACTAGAAGTAGCGAGATTAGACGCACACACACAGAGAGACAGACAGACAGACAGACACTATATTAGACCCTGAACAGCTTTTGCGTGAACCGTTATCGGGAACCCGATCCAAGTCGAGGCTGGGACACCGTGATGTTCCGCCCTTTCTTGGGCCCTTTAGATAGCCTGAAGCTGTGCATAGAGCGCTGAGTTTGGAGGGCTTCTTCCCAGTCAATTTCATTCGATAGAGAGCCCTTAAATAACGCGAGCATTGCCAAAGCATGTGCGCTAAAGAACAGTTAATTTCGTTGCAGTCCGGACAACTTGACCTAATTTCTTTTAAGATACGACAGAGAAAGCCCCGCGAAGGGAATGAACTCATCTAAGTGTGACTGACTGATATCTATCTAACTTCGGGTGAGGAAGAGAATAGGTCCTTCTACTCAAACGATAGTGAGAGGTGATTTCATTGACAGTAAGGAGCGGGTCATCAAACTGGATTTCATCCTTTTCCCATGAGGCCTTCATGCCGCCGTGGCACGTGAGATCTCACGTGCCGTCATAGTCAAGCTCGTTGAGGTTAGGTATGGTCCGATAGACGTCTGCACTCATATGGGTGGGAAACCAAGATATGAAGTGAGTGCCAGGGTTTGTTCTTTTTTCCACAATGAAGGCAGCCTTTCGTGCTAGATTTGCCCCCTTAGGCGTCTGCCTGATGTACCCCCATGCATTGTGTTGGGTGTTCAAGTCTCCCGCGATTATTAATAGTGAGTGTGCAGCAACTGTAGCGGCTTTCACAAGCAGGGAGTAAAAACACTGCCTCTGATCGAATGGTGGGCTGTAATCATTAGAAATGAACACACTCTGTTGAATCAACCTGTTAGGGATAACCTCCACAAGAAGCGCCTCCATACTGCTGCGTCCTGGGGGAATGTCATGCATAACGTAAGCGAGTTTTAAATGCGAAGCATTTCTTAGCAAACTTCGGTGACTTTGAGCGTATCTATCTATCTATCTATCTATCTATCTATCTATCTATCTATCTATCTATCTATCTATCTATCTATCTATCTATCTATCTATCTATCTATCTATCTATCTATCTATCTATCTATCTAGCCGCTTACGTTTGGGTGCTGGCGTGCCCAGCACCCAAACCGTCGCAGTACCGTCGCAGTGAAGCCTTGTGCCATTCGAAGCTAGTACAATTCCACTGCCAAATTACTAGAAACTCATCAGCGCCCGCCATTTTGATAATTTACGTTTTATTGACGCTGCGGGTCCCCCCCCCCCGTATCATCGTTAGCTTCAGCTTATGTACCAGTTTTGGCTTGCCTTAATAGTCATCTTATTGTCGCGGAGGCATTGTCTCGTGAAAAGCTTTTCACTTTTTCGGCTACATCTGGAGTTTTTTTTTGCTGGATGCTCTTGATAGAGGCGTTATTTAACGACTTTTCTTGAGGTGGGAGCATCAAGAAAGAATGAGAGCCTGAGGAGAAAAAGCTGCATCCGGTTGGTCCCTGAGCGCCCCAGGCCCCAAACCAGGCACTGCGCCGTGCTCACGACCAGGCTGCAGTACTTAGGTGCCTTTCTCCTCTTCTAACCACTACCACCACCACCCCAAACGAGCGAGTTGCCGCTTGGGTCCTCCGGGGCAATCGGGGACTGAAATTTGAGCACTTGTTTGCGCGTCAAGGCTGTTTTATTGAATGTGCTCTTTTCAAGAAGCTGCTACAGTTTTGTTGCGTGGCAGGATCCACTCGACCATGGAAACTCGTGTTGGGATTGGTTATCCTCGGTTTGCCTGATTGGTTCGTATAAGCTGTTTTCCAATCGGTACAAAACAGTGGTCTTCCGCGTGGTCCACGCACCCGTGGATGCTGGAAAACCCTATTTAGGCAGCGACTCGGGCCCTTTTTGGGAAGAGTGGGCTCGGGGTCAACAGCGAATCTCACCACCGGTGACCAGTCATGCAAACCGAGGGGTATGTCATTATTTTCTATGTTTTGTCTTTGTGACTTAGTGCATTGTGTAAATTTAAGTTGTATTAGATAAATAAAGCCCCGATGAGTTCTCCCCTAAACCATCATGTCGACTTGTCTTCGCTCGCCTATGCGGAATCACTCCGACACTTCTTCGTCTCGATGGTCTTCAGGTGTGTTTATCTCAGTCAACCCCGAGGTGAAGTTTCGCTACACTATGCTCAAACGCAACCACGATATGCTCTATAGGTTCTACTTTGCGCTTAAGTGATGCGATGGGTAGCGCTAGCTGAATGATGGTTTACTGATTGTGTTTAGAAATCATAAGTAACTCTTCTAGAATTTTGTTCAGCGAGCTTCGCTCTGCAGACATATCCGAGTCACTCTTATCCTCCATTGGAGGGGGGGGGGGGGGCTCCGTTTGGGCTTGCTAACCTCGACTTTTGTTTCCTGCGTGCTTTTATGCACGACCTTATCCCCCACACTCGTGCTCTCAACCCTGCTGGAAATCACCTGCGTGGCTTTTTTTTTTCTTTGAGACGAGCTTTGGGACTAGAAATCTCCTGACGTAGCTGCTCAATTTCACTTTAGCGGTGCCGACCATGTTACCTATTTGGTTTCGACTTCTTCTTATTGACCCAATCAGCCCATGTGAGCTGCTCCTGGAATCTCGTACGAGATGCCGAACGCCCACTGGAACGCGAGTGGTTCCTCATGGCGTTGCGCCGCTGCAAAGCTGGTGCGACACAGCGGCTTCTCCCATAGAAGCCAAAACGCTAGAAGAGACACTCGAGTCTCGGGACAGCGTTTCTCGGGCCACCTCCGTCCTCTCGGAGCACCGCTGGCGTTGAAGTCGTCTTGGTCAGTCGTCGTAGGGGATTAAAATACTTCCTCTGCATGCTCTGTCTGCTGTGGGATGCGGACCTCCGCATAGCGAAGATTTTGGACTACACTGATGTTCCTCCGTTGGTGATTTCCGTCCACACGTGCGGCACCGCTTGCTGTCTGGGTTAGGGCAAACGTCAGCACGATGTCCTAAACCTCCGCAGCCGTATCTAACCTTCATTTGCCTCCAGTACAGCGTGAAGCGAAACATGCTCGTGCCACAATAGACATAATTGGGCACCCTCATACCCTTGAGCAGTACTACTACAGCCGTGGTTTTCTTGATTATTTTAGCCTCGATCGCTCCTGGGTAGCGGTGGTTGACGATTCTTGCTCGGAGATTAACCTCGCTGATATCCACGTTGACACCCCTTATGACAGCTTTGCATGTGTCATCGGGTACCCGGAGGTGCGGTACGTGCGTTTGCCCAGTCGGACTTGCCACACTTTTATGTAAACGCATGCATTCTTCTCGTGATGAGTACACACCACAAATATGTTTTGGGTGCCATTGGGACAAATGGTGTCCTCTTCAATGTCAGCTGGAGTCAGGGCGGCATCCATAGCTAGGGGTCCATCAATAGCCCGGGCTTGCTCGAATCGTATTTGACCGACCTTGGTCACATTCAGGCCGTCCCGCGGTCTGGCGATGACGCGATGCGTGTCTCTCGGCAGCTGAGGAAGCCTTGAGGTGGCGACGATGCGCTGGTGCGTGTTCCGGGTGGTGGTGCGGTCACCGTCCTTTAGTACGTCGCACGTTGGACTGCGTTCGTGGGTGGTAGTCGACGCTCTCATTACCTTGCTGTTCTTGCAGCCATATGCCATCATCCAGCTGGGTGTGCTTCATTCCTCTTGAGAGATTTTTTCTCTCTCCACGATATTCACCTCGGGCTAAAGCACCCGCAAACGCAGGGCTAGGCCTAGGCCTACCCGCGCTGCCTCGCCGGGGTAAGGTATACCGCGATAGGTTTAGCTGTGCCTTGGCGTGGTCCGAACTTCACACACACTCGTACAACGTCAAAAAAGTCAACCACCGTGAAAAGTTCAGTGAACATGATCAAAATCGGTGCGTTTCCACCTTCCATGAGCACTCTAAATAGCAGAATTAGGCACGAACAACTTTTACTGCTAACCCCTTGACACTAAACGAAAATGACCTGAAAAAACCTCAAAACCGGGCTAAACCACTTGTCCTCTAGCGAAATACCTTTTACGGGGTTTTTTTTTTTTACCCTCAACCAGCCGAAGTAAACATTTACTCTCGCGTTGATTTTTTGATTGCAGGAAGGATAGTAATTATTTACCCCACTGAAGTTTTGAGCGAGTATAGAGAGAGTACATTTTTACTGCCTTAACAAAGTTTTTCATGTGATTTTTGGGATTTATTTAAGGTGGTAAAAAAATTAATGTTAACGGGTGCATTCGCCAGAAGAGTCGACAAGTTTATCAATTATCAAATGACGGTAGAATTGATGACACATAGATTAACATACAGACAAACACACACATACAACAAGTGCAAAATATAACACCACTTCAACAGACTGCACTCGTTATTTTTTTTTCTTTATTTCCGGTAAACTTCACAAACGGATTACTAAGATATATTACAATTCACTACATACAATACAAAAAAAAAACTTAAAACTGCACGCGTTACTCGACTGTACTTCGACAATCCGGTATATGTAGGCATGCCTTTTTTGACCTGCCATGTAGTGTCGGTAGGAAAGCTGTTTTTTGCATGGATTATCAATAAAGGCTAAACGTGCAAGCATACACTTCTGGTGGGCTGCAGGTCGCTAGGAGTCACACTGACCTTTTATTTAAATCCACCCAATCTCA
Source organism: Rhipicephalus microplus (assembly GCF_043290135.1). Lineage (NCBI taxonomy): Eukaryota > Metazoa > Arthropoda > Arachnida > Ixodida > Ixodidae > Rhipicephalus > Rhipicephalus microplus. Next base: position 118,011,581 of record NC_134702.1, read on the forward strand.
CCTTCTTTAATATCTAATTCTTAGCTCGCACACCGCCCTATAGGCCCCACCCGTGTTAACACTGCTGATGCACAAGTCCATAAAATATACCTATGTACACACAAACCACGTCAGCTCAATGGTTTTCATTGAGTGGCGGTGCACAACACAGTAGCAGCACGTATTCATGACAACGAGCGTAAAAGAGCGGTGCACGCCTGTATAAAAGCTTGTTACCGACGGCATACTATGCCTTTTCGAGGAGCACGGCTATGCGATGAACGACAGCTGGCGATCACAGAACACATCTCTTATCCGAATTTCGTCGTCATTTCGTGCTGCACGATTCGGGCTGCACTTCACTCCAGCAGACATCGTCTTCTGTGGAACATAACATATGCGATGCTTCTTTTACCTGCCCCGGCGACGCACTCACACTGGCAGGCTTCGTGTCGACGGCGTAGCGAAGCCTTTCGCTTATCGCTTCGGTAACTGGTCGCTATTCAGGAATCAATCACAGACAATGACACCAGCTTGATTTTGTTACCGCTGGCAGCTCTTCGCGTATCAGCACGAAAGCGAGGTATCCACGACGTACAGGTTCGGAGGCTCGCGCTCAGAAGCTCACGGTCGCTAGTTGATGCAAGAAACACGTGAGAATCATCAGCTTAACCAGACATACAGGTCCCGAGCTTCTTCCAACGCCTGTCTCCAGGACCGCCGCACAGCAAAAGTCAACGATTTGCGAAAATGTGCAGGACAACTTTCCAGCAGGCTTTTTTTTTCTTGGAGTGCCAGCCCCACCCTTTTTTTTTCGTTCACAGAATGCTTTCCTCGCTCGTCGTGCTCATGCTGCTCCCAGTTTCAGTGAAAGTGCGTTGACTCGCGGTCAGTCATTAGGCGCAACAATGCCATACCAAACTTAAAAAAAACATCTGTGGTCCTAGCTTACATTCACGATTCAGTGAGAGCGTCAGTGAGGGGGTTTGGGCCAAAAGCCACCGAAGCAGCAGCAGCTTGCCGTCTTGTGGTAATAAACTCTGAAACGTAGGTTACAAATCACGTGATAGAAAAGTCCCCACGAGGTGATTGATTGATTGATTGATTGATTGATATGTGGGGTTTAACGTCCCAAAACCACTATATGATTATGAGAGACGCCGTAGTGGAGGGCTCCGGAAATTTAGACCACCTGGGGTTCTTTAACGTGCACCCAAATCTGAGCACACGGGCCTACAGCCCCACGAGGTGAAACTGGATTTTGACATCCTTTGACTACGCACCTCGGAGCTGGTGGTTGAACCATGTCATGTACCACCTTTTACTCCAACATGAGGTAGTAATTTTAAACGTGAGAGAGTTTTGAGAGGTCATGAGCCATGAAAACCCCAAAATCGGATAGTTTTTGCTTACAGCGTATACATAAGTTAGTTTTATATCATTTTTATGTCCCAAAGTGTATTTAGGCACTAAGTTGTGTTCGTAAACGTTTGAAGCCCACAGATAATTTATATATGAGCGTAAATTGTGGTAGTTTTATTATATGCGTTGACATATTGACAATGTTCTATATAATATACATTGGGTCGCAATGACCACAAGTACGCGACAGTACCCTTGTGCGCTTCTTTACTGCTCTACAAGAAGTAATATGTTTTTGTTGCTGCAGTGTAAATTTTACGTCTTGCTGCATATAAACTTTACGTTTTATTTTTATTTTTAAGTAATTGGCCCTGAGAGAGTATTGCCACGGCTCAGAAAATTTGCCGATTCCTTTTCATTGCCTTTATGAGTTCAAGGTGACAGAGATATGCGGTCTCCAGTGCATTCTCTGAAATGGATAGTGTGATTTAAACCACAAGTTATTTTACACGTGAATTGTTTTCGAACTTGCTATGCACCCTCCACGAGGTCTTCAGGAAATAAACACCATAATACTTGTCCCTCTTGTAGAGGGGTCAGCTTTAAACCAGGAGGTAGTTATTATCACTTGTTTTGACGACCGATGGCGATGTATGCTTGTACCAAGCAATATTACTGCAGTATTAAATGTTATATCTTGCAGCCTTTACACATGACGCCTGTGTTCGGAAATCATGGAGATTACTTTCGCTGCATTGCTCAACAGAGAGATTTCTTTTCACTGTATTTTTAAGAAGGCACTTATTCGTTCTTTTGTGTGTGTTTGCCACATGAACGGCCCACTTGCGACGCAAACAGAACGGGTTTGATCCTCACTTGGACCAGAAACTTTTATCGTTTGTCTTGCTTAGATCTTTCTCGAATTTCGTTGATAGACAGGATGCTTTTACGATCACAACCAATAACGCCGACGTCTAATTGTATTATAAACAAGCTTTCTACACTAATATTACTATTATAATTGTATTCTTGGTTTTAAAACACTATATAAAAGAACATTTGTCCTGCAAATATTCGAAATAGGTCCTGCGGGTACGCAGCAGGGCTTCGTCGTGTCGCCTATGTTGCTTAAACTCGTCCTCCTTGGCCTACCCGATAAATTAGCGACAATATAGGCTATGTATGACAGCGTTTACGCAGACATCACCCTCTGGGTCCCCGGAGGAGGATGTGATGACCACGTGGAGCGAACGCTGCAGATAAGCATGGACGCGGTGCAGGTATTCTTGAGAGATATGGGCCTCGAATGTACGGTGAAATCGAGCTATTGATATACAGAACAACCAGAAGTGGCCGCAAAACCGTTCTTTCCAGTGGAGGGAGATCAGAAATTGGAGTAATAACAGCGGACGGCGTTCCCACAGCGAGCGTAGAGAACATGAGGATATGGGGACTACATCTACAGGACACAATGGTGAGACAATTCGAAGACTTAAACGTTCGGTAGACGACACGATTCGACTCTTACCCCACATAACGAACAGGTGCAGCGGTGTGCGGAAAAGATGTTCGATCCGCCTCGTACAGGCGTACGCGATGAGTCGCATAACGTTCGTCGCCCCTTATCTAAAATGGCTGGCGTCCGAACGGAACAAGGTCAACTGCATGATTCGCTAGGCGTTCAAGAGAGCGGTTGGAATACATGTCAACACGAGCACCAACATGTTCTTCGAGCTGGGCCTGCACAACACCCTGCACGAACTGATAGAAGCGCACAGCTTTGCGCAAAACAAGTGATTGTCCAAGTCCCAGATGGGTAGGCGCATCCTCGAATCTCTAGGTATAGCATACCACACGCAATGCGGGGAGAAGACTCTGGTTCCTATCGTGGTCAGCGACCATCTCATCGTCTCACCGCTCCCCAGGAACATGCACCCCACACACCACGTCGGGTGCCGCAACGAAGGAGTGAGTGACCTTGAAAGAATTTATGGCAACGGCGACGAAGCGGTGTACGTGGACGCCGCGCGACACCCAAAGGAAAGGCGTGCTCACGTTATCACCGTTGTGAATCGCACAGGCAAATGCCTCGCGAGCGCCATGGTGCGTAGGCAACACACAGAGGTGGCCGAAGAGGCAGCGATTGCTCTTGCACTGGTCGCAGCACCGGAGGCTGCGGTCGTGATCAGCGACTTGCAAGCTGCCATCCGTGCCTTCGCGCGTGGTCGCATCTCGTGTCTGGCGGCCCGGATACTACAATCAAGTAATGGCAACAAGGACGGCGGCGAGCTTCGAGGAGCAATGGCTTCAGCGTCATCGTCCTCGTATCTCCAAACTGAAAGTGCGAATGTCTTTCTCCTGTGGACCCCGGCTCACACAAGCTTCCTGCTCGCAGGTAACCAGGCGGGCCACACCACGGCTCAAGATCCCATTCACCGAGCTGCAGCCGATTCGGTGGCCGCCTTCACCTCCGAAAGAGGGGCGATGGCACTATCCACACAACAACAACAACAACATGAATGGTCGTAGGGTGATCGCCTGACCACATTCGATGACATTACGCAAAATTACAGACTAAACAGACGCAAATATCCACCACCACACAACAAATTGGACAAAAAACAGGCTGTAACTCTGAGGTTAATACAAACAAATACGTACCCCAGCCCGGTGATCCTACGCCTGTGTTATCCTCATCTATACCCAACGGACGCGCGTAAAGCGTGCGGGGAAAGGGCCACGCTTAAGCACATGCTTTGGGAGAGTGCTGAAAAAGTAAACGTCACTGCCGCTGCTACCTTCGCGACGCATGTTAGGCAGGGACAAAATCCGAGGCCAATTGCTGCTGCCACCACCACGCGATGGCAGGGTCCAACCTCCGCTGCGTCTGCGGTCACTGTTGCCGATCGGCAGCGTCAGCTGCGCTGCCGCCGGGAGGTGGCACTCACAAGCGCCGAGCTGGCCGGCCAGCTTTGGGCCGTCCGGCAAGCTGAAGATGCCGCCCGAGTGCAAGGATTCGAGCGGTCACCTGAGGTTCCGCCATCATAATCAACGGAGAGTGGGAAAAGAAAAGGGGTTTATTACCTTCCCCCATTTTGCCCGGTGAAACACCTGGACTTTAAATAAAGTCTATTCATTTATCCATTTCTGCAAAATGTCATTTTTGTCACTGGGCTAAACTACGCCCTGCTCTCTGTTCCCCGAAAAGTCCCTCTAGAATGCCAATGTCTAATATATTGGATGGCGTGCTGCGGCTGAGTAGCATGATATATTAAAACGTCGTGGTACTTTTCACCTTTTCCTCAGAAGAAGCGGCTGTGAAAGATCAACAAAGATCCATGACCCTAAATTCACTCTGCGACTTTCGAGCTTAAAGGAAACGAGAAGAGAGCGAAGACGCCAATCGACACACAAAGGCCCCGTGTTCACGATGACACGTGTTCCTTCCCACTTATGTCCCTTCATAGCTTCGTTCCGTCTTTATTTTCCTTGCGTCTTAAGAGTTTTTCGTATAGTAGGCAAGATGTTCCGTGAGCTTTTCTCGCGCAACACTCACCCATCATACTTGCTGTATTGTATGCAGTGCATGCAGGACACCAGCATTCATTGAAACACTGCGCGATGAGCGCGTCGAGGAAGGATAGATAAACATGCCAGAAGAAATCTACAGAGGATCAACTGCCACCAGAGTGCTCCATAAAGAAATCGACAAAATATCCATAAAGAAGAGTGTAAAACAATGCGAAACGATCTCCCAAGTGCCATTTACAGTGTGCTTACAGGAGTTCTTTCAGAGGCCTAAAACTGGAAGACTTAGTAATAAGAATTAATGGAGAGCACATAAGTAACCTGCGCTTCACTGATGCCTTTGCATGGCTGAGTACCTCAGGGAAGGAATAGCAATTCACTATTACTGAATCAGACAAGGAGAGCAGAAACGCAGGTCCTAAAATTATTCTGCAGAACACGAAAGTAATGTACACCGACCTCAGAAAAGAACAGCGCTTTGAGATCGGTGCCAGTGCACTTATGACTGGTATTAACCATGGAGCTGGACCACAATATATTTATAAATAACTAGAATGACAAGAATGATGTGGATCAAACTCTGCAAGCATTCTCATATCATGACTGGTAGATTACAACTATCTCTGCAGAGGGAGAAATAGAACAGCTGCATCTTGCTTGTACTCACCCTACGGAGCAGAAACCTGGAGGCTTACAAAGAGTGGTCATCGTAAATAGAAGACGACGCCGAGAGCTATGGAAAGGAAAGTGGTCGGCGTAACCTTAAAAGATAAGAAAAGAGCATAGTAGGTCAGGGCATATCATAATGAAATCTACAAACATAAATGGACATGGGCCGGGCACGTAGCGCGTAGGCAGGATCACTGCTCGTCATTAAGGGTCACTGACTCGAGTGCCAGAGAAGTCAAGCGGGTGAGGGGAGAGAGAAAATTGGGTAGGCAGATGAGAATAGAAAGTTTGTGGGTTTATAGTGGCAGCAGCAAATTTTGTCAACCAAGAAGTCTTGAACTTGCAATCACTATACTGCGTTGTCAGACTCCATATCCTAAACTTTATATGCACAGAGCTGGTCTGGCGGCTTCTATTAACTGTTATTATTACGGCGTACATGAGACAACGGAACATTATCAAATTTCCTGCAAAAGATGTTCTACGTTGCGTAATAATACTTTAGGTACCATTTTCCAACTGCCTAGACAAGATCTTAATGTACCGAATGTGCTTTAGTTTGGGGCCTTGTCCGTGGGCCACAGTGACGAGAAGGTTGCCGATGCCCGGGCGGAGTTTATAAATGTTCAAGGAGAGTTATATTGTTGGGCAAACTCACTCTATTTTCTAAATTGCGTTTATTCTGCTTATTCTATTCTGCTTATTTATTATTTATTCTGCTTATTTATATTATAAATTTCTGCTTATTATGGTAGTATTATTCATTTAACTGGACGACATTTAATCATATACTTAAAATTCTTTATCAAAGCTACCCGGTTCTTGGCCAATCTTCAGCATGGGTGTGTGCTTCTGTGCAACTTTTTACTCTTCTCTAAATGCTGCTTTACAAGTGGTGGAGAACGCTACTCGGTCTCTTTGTCCTTTTTCTCCAGTAATTCTTCGTCAGCCACAACTACAAATGATTCCTGAAACTTCAATAGGGTTACCATCTAAACAATCAACCCACGGTCATGTCCCAAGACGAGCACTACAACACGTCTCCACCCACGCGGCCTGCTCCCGTGGTCAAAACTTCTTGCACTGTCACCACCCCTCAAAAAGATCCCTCTGCGTTCACCGGCCTTCGCGGTAAAGACGATAGAGACTTGTTGGAGGAGTACAACTACATGAGTTCGCCTAATCATTGACATGATTCTGTGAAACTGTCACGCGTGTCGCTCCATCTGACAGGGGTTGCCAAGACTTTGTTTTTCAACCATCAGCTGGATTCCGCTGCTCCGTCGGATCTTTGTGAACCCTTCTGTTTGCGCGAATAGCAAAACTGAAGCTTCCTTAGCGGGTCCAGCATTCCGGCGAGTCCTACGTTTTATACATTGAAGATGTCTTTGCCCTATGCTGCTGCGTCGACCGCTCGATGGTGAAGCATGACCACGTTCACATCCTGCTCAAGGGCATATTAGGCGCCATAGCATTCAACGCTCTAGGGGAGAATAATTTCACCATAGTCGCGGATATCACCAGTATGTGTCAACGACTCAATAGCCGTCAGCTCAATTGTTTGTAACCTGACGCAGCTAATCTCAGCCCAATGCATGACAGTGAGCTGTGTGCGTTTATATGGTTTATTATCCGCGAGAAGCTGCATCTACCAGCTATCTCGTCTTATTTTGAGCGCCTTCCGACGCCTTCTGCAGGTACAATCCGCAACATTATGAGAAAGGAACTAGCATACATGATCTGTGAGCAAGTCCTGAGCCGTCATACCATTCCAGTGCCCACGTACTCCCAGGTTGCTGCACCAGCATCACCTTCACAGCAATCACCGCTGCATTGGTCAACAATGCAGCCTTCACTGAATGTTCTTGCCCCCTGGGCAACGCCTCTCTCTTTGAATGCCTGGCGTTCACCTTGACTGATTTGCTAATACTGCCAAATTCGTGGCCACATATAAAGATTATACCATCAACGCTAACAATATGAAAGGCGCAGCTATATTGAGTTTGGCTGTGTTCCATAACATAGCTGTTCATACTAAGTTTACCAGCGTAGCTCACTATATCCACAGCATTTCGATGCAGCTGGTACTTTCCGTTCTTCGCGCAGTGACTTCATATTGTCTATGTGCCATTCCTCGTTGCCCAGTACGGCTTCAGAATGAAAGCTTCATTTTCCGGACTGCATCAAACTTCTCCGTAACGCCCACCGATCTACTTTCGCCGTGCTAATGCGGTTTTTGTGCTGGCATCTGGTGTTTTCACCGCACGAGTCTTTATTGAGGGCCTACTTCACCACATACAGTTCCTCGTTCTGTCTTTGTGTACTAATGCACTCATTTTAAGATGGAACATTTACGCCTCAGCTTCGCCCCGCCGCGGTGGTCTAGTGGCTAAGGTACTCGGCTGCTGACCCGCAGGGCGCGGGTTCGAATTCCGGCTGCGGCGGCTGCATTTCCGATGGAGGCGGAAATGTTGTAGGTCCGTGTGCTCAGATTTGGGTGCACGTTAAAGAACCCCAGGTGGTCGAAATTTTCGGAGCCCTCCACTACGGCGTCTCTCATAATCATATAGTGGTTTTGGGACGTTAAACCCCACATATCAATCAAATTATTACGCCTCAGCTTCAGCCATGAATTATTTCCGTTAAAGGGTCATTCGCATGGCCAATACGGTGCATTCATCTGATAACATTGTTCGTAGCCAGCGCATCATCACTGCTGATGACTGTTTTATTCCATCAAAAAATGACAATATTTCGACCCTGACATCGGACAAGATAATTACTGGTGATATGTTCCTAGGACCGTGTGGACGCTACATCTATGGAGGAACTACTAGTCCTCCTAGCCCGGTGCACTTTCATTAGGACAATATTAGTTACGGCCGTTGGTTGTCTATACAGATACCAAACCACTTTTTGGTGCCCTTTGAAACAGACTCGCCATCTTCCTTTATAAGTAATGATGACTATGTTAAAATGGCTGCTTTAGCAGGCGCAATAAATTCAAATCTCAAAGATGCGCAAAAGCAAAAACACTTGGGTATACTTAAAGAACACAGCGCTTCATTTCATGTCAATTCCAGGCTTTTCGGCCATAGTTCTCTCACCGTGCATCGCATTGAAAGTGAAGGCAATACAACTGTGTGTCACCACCCATATCGACTGTCTTCACTAACCTTGTCAAGGACAACGTTAGTGATATGTTGAAATGAGATGTTATCCGGCCTTTGTACAGCTCATGGTTATCACCAATAGTGCTGGTCCGGAAGAAGGGCTGTTCAGTGCGATTCTGCGTTAATTATTGAGCACTTACTGCCACACACTAAGACGTGTACCCGATGCCACGAATCGCCGACGCACTTGCCTCTCTACAAGGCGCTGAATTTCAGGGGCGAAACTCATTATGCCGTGTGTCAAACGTCTCATGTCGTCATAGAAATCCCCACTCGTTTAGTCTTTAGAGTGTCCTCTGAATGACGGTGCTTGTATATGATGAATACGTGATGAAAAGATGCGAGATGGCAGTACATGAAGTATTCACTAGATGGACGGATGGACAGACAGATGGACGATTGGACGGACGGAAAGGCAGACAGACGCATGAACGGACGGCCGCATGGATGGACAGGTGACTGGACGCATAGACGCACGCACGCACGGCTGGCTGGTCGGACGGATGGATGAAAACAAGGATGGACGCAATGACGCGTCGCTCCACTCATCATCCTTCACTCTGTGGATATGCTGTCATTTTTCCCCAGTTTTAACTTACAGTCTGGTTATTCGCAAATACTAAGAGTTACTTGTGAGTGCCTTTTCTAGTATAAAGGCAGACATTGATAACATCGAAGCGTTCTTGTGGCACTTCAGATAGGCACAAGAATTGCTTTTTTAATTGACAATCGCACAAACAGACAGACAGACATACAGACAGACAGACAGACAGACAGAGAGACAGGCAGGCAGACAGACAGACAGACAGACAGACAGACAGACAGACAGACAGACAGACAGACCAATTTTTTTTTCCGTCGAAGGTCCCCAAGAAACACTATCGTCTTTAATACTTCCTTTGCAACGTCAGATGAGCCGGTTATTTGTTATGCCCCGCCGCGGTGGTCTAGTGGCTAAGGTACTGTGCTGCTGACCCGCAGGTTGCGGGTTTGAATCCCGGCTGTGGTGGCTGCCTTTCCGATGGAGGCGGAAATGAATGAGGCCCGTGTGGTCAGATTTGGGTGCACGTTCAAGAACCCCAGGTGGTCTAAATTTCCGGAGCCTTCCACCATGGCGTCTCTCATAAACATATGGTGGTTTCGGGACGTTAAACCCCACATATCAATCAATCAATAAATTCAACATCAGATGAGCCGTATGAATTCAACGTCATATCGTTTGGTTTATGTAATGCTCCTACCACGTTCGAACGCATGATAGACACAGTTCTAGGTGGCCTTAGGTGACAAAGATGGCTCTGTTATCTAGATGACATCGTTATTTTCTCCTCTTCTGTTCTTCGGCATCTCGATGGTTTGCACAAATTTAAGACGTGCAACGCAGGAATCCAGCTAAACTATAATAAATACCATTTTGCCCACAAGCACTTGAAGGTGTTGCGCTACCTTTTCGGCAAAAATGGCTTTTGGTCGGATCCTGGCAAGCTTGCTTCCGTTATGTATTTCCCTTGAGCAGAAAATCGGAAACACGAAGTTTTCTGGGCCTGGCCACTATACCTCCACCGCTTTATCAGTCATTTTGCTACCATGGCGTCGCTACTGCACAAGCTGCTGACATCAGGATGTGCCTTCGCTTGAACGACGACTGCGAGGATGCCTTTAAAGCACTGAAGCATGTTTTAACATATTCGACCCTGTTCTGTGTCACTTCGCCGAGAACGCATTGACATGTCTGCACACCGACGCGAGGGGCCATGAAATAGGTGCAGTTCTTCCACAGCGCGATGCCACTTCACGAGAGAGAGTTATTGCGTACGCAAGTCATGTTCTCACTGCTGCTAAACAAAACTACTCGGTAACTGAGCAGAAGTGTCATGCTGTGTTTCGGGTTATACAGAAACTTCGACCACATCTTTACGGACGCCACAGCACAATTGTAACAGACCATCACACCTTATGCTTGCTAGCATCTCTGAAAAACTTTGTCTGGTCGCCTGAATCATTGGGTGCTCCCTCTGAAAGAGTAATATTTTGATGTCATATAAAAAATGGTGAAAAACACCAAAATGCAGGCGCTCTCTCTCGCTGCCTCCCTACCACTCTATTGCCGAGTACGTCTGGTGATTGCTCGTCACGATGGCAGGGCACTTCGTCACCCCACACATTATCCAACCTAGCGGCTACTGATGTATTGTATTGATGATGGTTGTATTGTGACTGCTTTCGATTACCTCACAAAGTACACAGAAACTGCTCCACTACGCACACGTTCTGCTTCAGGTGCAACCAGTTTTTAGCCAATGTCATTGTATTCCAAGACGGTGCACCTCGCGTCCTCCTGAGTGATCGTGGCAAGACGTTCTTGTCCAACATCATCGAAAACCTGCTCACAACCTATCCCGCAGTACGTAGTACGCCGTCATTCTACCACCTCCTATATAATGGCATGACTCAGAGACTTCATTGTACACTAACAGACATGCTTTTGATGTATATCGCACCGAACAACTGGCATTCAATATTGCCTTCAGTGGTGTTTGTCCGTAGCATCGCTGTTCAAGAAATTACAGGCAACTTTTAGATGCGGAAGCATCTTATACTCGCGCCTTGTAGTGCGCCGTCCGCGCCGTCCGCACCGCTTCTCGAACATTCGACAGCTGACGCGCGCGCATGCGCCGTCGCGCCGTCGCCCACCATCTGTGCCGCGCGCGCTTCTCCTTCGAGAACATTCGACAGCTGACAGCGCATGCGCCGTCGCGACGTCGCCATCTGTGCCGCGCGCGCGCTTCTCCTTCGAGAACATTCAACAGCTGACAGTGCATGCGCCGTCGCGCTGTATCGCTGTATATATACTCAAGGTCGGCGCTCGCTCGCTCAGTTGCCGCTCGTCGGTTGGTTTGTACGGCGCGTCGACGTCCAAGGTCGCGGTGAAATGAATTCCAACGAATCCACAAACACAATGATCGACGTCCCTTCGACCAGCGCCGTCCTTTCGCATACGTGTGTACGTGTTCACTCATTTAACACCCCCTCCTACAACCACGTTAACCAATTTAGCCATCGACCCAAGTAAGTCGCAATTTAACACCCCATTTCACAACCACGTTAACCAATTTAGCCATCGACCCAAGTAAGTCGCACTTTAACACCCCGTTAACCAATTATATGCTCCGCATCCTCCTCAGTGTTCCCCCGAGGGAAGCTGCGGGCAATTTTTTTTCTAACTCGTGATGGCCGTTCCACGACACTCACCATCGACGTCTCAATCTTGAATGTTCTAACTGATATCTCGGCAGCCATATCAGATCATTTCATATCAGGGCTTGAGGAATGTCGGCAACAAGCTCGCCTTATTACAGACGTCAGTAAGGGAAGATCGCAAGCAAGGCTATGACAATCGTCATCGCGATGTATCCTTCAAACTTTGGGATAAACTGTTGCCCATTCGTAAGAATTGTGCGACAAGCTACGGTCTTTCTTCAATGTAGCCTATATAATCAATGAATAAACGTCAACTGTTAACTATCGTGTCACTCTCACCGAGCTTTGTTGCTTTCTTCGGATCGTCAATGTCGTGGTTAGGAGGTTGTCCGTGTAGCACGCATGAAGTATTTCGCTTGACGCTTTGTTTCCTAAAACGCGGCCGGGCTGGCCGCTCGCGTGAGGGGGGGGGGGGGTTAGCATGTGCAATAGTCATAGCTGTCGTTTTCTCATATATATATATATGCTCATCATCACGAGCCTGACCGGTATTGTGGGGCAGAGTCTCGGCGAGTAAAGGAAGTGTCCCGTGGCCCAAACGCTGCTTTACAATATTATTAATAAATGCGAAGCATTTCATAGCGAGCTTCGACGACTTCGAGCGTATCTATCTATCCATCTATTTATCTAGCCCCCTACGACATTTGTCTCTCCTGGCCGTTTCGATAATGGCATATATATCACACTTAGTGTGGCATAACATGACTGTGTGCAGATCATATTTGATTGGTCATAACATGAAAATCATGACATGCATGTTATGTATATCATGATTTACATTTCGAGGTCCTGCAGCTCTCGCGGTGGTTTTGTTCACATGGCATGCTGCAAAACTGGTATGGTAGGGCATGATTGCATGGCGAACACAAGCGAGAGACCCTAACATGAAAATCATGAGATGCGTGTCATGTAACAATGTGACTAGATGCCACGTTCATTATGCGCTCGCGGCCGTTTCAATTGGGATACATATACCAAATTTGTTATTACAATACGTGAATGAATGACGAAGGTATGCGAAAGGTGCAAACATGATAATAATGAGATGCGTGTCATGTAACAACATGAGTACAAGCCACGCTCATGATGCGCTGGCGGCCGTTTCACTTGCTTCACTTATACCAAATTTGGTATTACGGGACGTGAAAGATTGCCGAAGGTATGATAGTGGTGCAAACATAATAAACAAGAGATGCCTGTCATGTAACAAGACTACATGCCACACTGATGATGCGATAGCGGCTGTTTCGCTAGCTTCACATATGCGAAATGCGGTATTACGTGACGCCAATGAATCACGAAAGTATGTGACTGGTGAAACGTGATAATCATGAGATGCGTGTCCTGTTAGAACATGACTACACGCCAAAGTCAAGGCGCTAATACACTTCGACGTCACGTGGTGCGCTTGCTCGCAAGCGTTCATTGCGTCGCGTCACGCAGGCGCGTGCCACGTCAGACACCATGGTGTCTGCAGTCCTGCCATATACTCGCAGGCGCGTGCCACGCTGCGTTGCTTTGAAGCATGCGCATTTCAGCGCGCACGGCGTCCTTCCATCACGAAAAGAGGGAGACGCAGTGTTGTCTGGGTAACGAATCGGCGTGAAATGCAGCATGTCGCATTTCACGACGGTTGCCATCGGGCCGCGCCGACGGACGCTGGTCACGCCTGGCGTCTCGCGACGCTAAGTTAGCAAAACGCGAGCACGCCTGGCGTGCTCGCATTTTGCTAACTTAGCGTCGCTGTGCCCAGCGTGCGCGCGCGTCAACGCTACATTGGAGTATATTGGGCCGACGCCTGGGCCCTTCATGATGCGCTCCCGGTCATTTTGCAAGCTCCACATATACCAAATTCGGTGTTACGTGACGTCAATGAACGACGAAATACATGACTGGTGCAAAGATGATATTCCTGACACGCGTGTCGTGTAAGAACATGAAAGCATACCACGCACATGCATGCTCGCGGCCGTTTCACTAGCTCAACATATACTAAATTTTGTATCACGTGACGTGAATAGATGAGGAAGGTAAACGGCACATCCCAACATGATAATCATAACACGGAAGTCATGTACGGCGTCATTTACCTCAACCTCGTAACGTTGTGCTGATTTTAAAGTGACATATCAATATTTCTCATTCGTGATTGGCATATCATCGATTCCGACTGCATGTGGGATCTGCCAATATTTTCTTATTTTTCTGATGGCGTTATGGACGCCAGGGGCGGTTCACAACTACGTACCTCGCTGTTGTTGTGATCAGATAATGGCTTTCGCTGCAAAACTCAGATAAACTACCTCAAACATAGTTACAAAGCTGTTGTGGTCAACTGTCATGGCAGCAAACACACTCTTTGCTAAAATAAATTACTCCATGGAGCATTCATAAAACGAAAAAAAAAGACCATCAACGATTTGAACACTTGAGCATAATATGTCACCATGACATCAGTCCACAGTCAATTTGGATAAAAAACAAAACTAAAGTGCACCTATGGACGAACGTTGTTTTTATCCCAGTTCTTCAATTTGTGCTCAGAAGTACGAGTTTCTTCTATTTCGAGAAATCCTGCATCTATAGCGTCTACGGTTTCAGTCAGGCCTCGACTTTATTCAAAACGCTGGTACGTTTGTGCACCATATCTGAATAACAAACCCTGTTTTATTTGGTGGTAAGCGGAGTATACTGTTTGAAGGGAGTTTAGTGGTATGAAGCTTTTAGCTGCATCTGCTATGACTAATGTAAAGAAGCACTAGGAGGGTATGATTGATTACAGCTAAACTAAAACGTCCATCCTACATACACCTATGGCTATCTGTCCAAGCGCTGATTGGCAAAAATGCTCCGGGCAATAACACACACTCATTTTCAAGATGTCAATTACTTTTCCAGTCTTATTTTATTATACAAACACAAGTCATCGACGCTCATTGTAAGCCGGTGACTTGGACTGCCTGCCACAGTAACTCGGAAATTGTGACATCTTCGTTAATCGGAAAATATCATTTCATCTAATAAAGAAGATCTATAATTGGTTTTATGCAAGACATTTACGCACAACGAGAAAGATTACATAGGCTGCAACAGAAAACATGAATCACAACTCTCCTTCGTAGATCCAGGGCAGATGCCCTCATGCTTGTGATACGCTGGAGGGTACCAACTAGCCCCCATTGCTACCTTATTGGCAGATGCCCTGCTGTTCTTTGGGGGGTGCGTATTTTTTTTCTAAGGCAGCAATGAGCAATTGCAGTTTTTAGAAGAAACAACTTTTTTTGCAAACTACTTCAATCACTGTACCACACATCCTGCTATTTTTCAGAGCTTCGTTGTAACCTAAAGTCATTATTAGTCTATTCGGCCTAAAACGTGGAAGAAAACCGCATACAACTTGGCTAAACATCAAAATTCAAACGCGTTGTGCGCTACCGAAGCGTGTAATTTTCATCTGAATCCATCAGTGTTCCTGCCGCACAGCCCAATGCGCGCGAAAAGGTCTGTAAATTCAGGGCATCCAGCATGGAGTATACGGTTTCGGTCAGCGTTTATTTTAATTCGAAAGGCTGGTACGTTTGTGTTATATATCTCAATAACAAGGCCTGTAATATGAGGAAACTGACGGGTCAGGCTATTTTGCCGGATTTTGGTTGAATGAAGAAAAGTATACAAATGCACGGATGATAACAACCCAAGCAAAAGCGTTGACTCCGCCCAGTCATGACGGTCCGTCCAAGAGCTGAAGTTCACAAATTCTTCACCCTTCATCACTTACTCATTCTCAGCATCTCAATTACTTTTCAAGTTTGATTTAATACATATAGACACATATCGTCGATGCTCATGCACTACCAAAAAGTACACCTGTTATTAGGATTCATCGGTGTCCCTGCATCACAGCCAAATGCACGGGCGAATTCAGGCATGTTCATCAGTGGCACTATACACCGTGAACGGTAGGGTGAGTAGCGCTTCGGTAGACTGGCATACCGGGCGCACCATCCCACGCAATAGTTCATGAAGAACAGCTGATCAGATGACGCAATAAAGCCAGCAAGCTTAACCCTCTTATCCTCTTCCGGCAACGAATCGTAGGCGGCATAAGCAAGCTTGGTTCCCACAAAGTCAGCTAGGTTCTCCGAGTCCAAAGTATTATTCAACGCTTCTTGGCCACCTGCAGTTAGCTGCGAAAACAGTCACATTGCATATTTATAAGGTTATTTAGTGAAGCGCTGCTCAACATACAACCAAGAAGGCGATTTGGCATGATCGACGTTATTCTAGAACTAAGTGCACCTTTATTCTGAATTAATACTGGCACAAGCAAGGAATTGAGTGCAAGAGCGGCTCTCCCCCTCGAAACGAAGATCGTGCACTGCTTCGCCACTCGATAGCATACCGCGACGGACGCACTTTTCGAGAGCTGCCTGCACCATGATAAAAAAACACTCCTGCACTGATGAAGTCTCGTGAAAGTATTTTTGCCTTGCGCTGTCGCGGAGTCGAGAAATCTGGCAGGTATTTAAATACCTTTGCACATCCGCACATGCTTGTTCTGTTCATGAGACGGATGTTGAAGCACCATTTTGAATGCCTTCTCTGGATGCTTCAGTTGAAAAAAAAAATCCACAACCCGTCGTTTCCGCAAAACAAACGGAATCTCTATTAGCATTGTCATGGTCGAATAACATTCCTCGTGAGAATCTCAGCAGTGGACCTACGGAAGTCGTCCTACTTCTTGAAACATTCGCACGTTCACATATATGCCTCTTACGCTAACGCCATGATGCACTGGGCTTCCGGACACTCCAAAAGCCAGTGACAAGGCACTCTAGAGAAAGCCATAAAACGCATAGAAATTTGTCACAAGTACCAGACTTCAGGTACTACTAGATAACTTTACATCCGACCAGCTAGAATAAAGTAGGGCACATTATCTTCAGCACACAAAGCAGCTTCCAAGTTAGCTTCGAACACTCGTACTTCGGGCTTCGCAAGCTGCACGCCCTGTGACTCGGCTGCAACACAAGTTACACACATGCTTCACGGCATCACCAATCGTAGGAGAGGTATCTGTAAGAAGGATGTCCTCCGTTTGGTACAAGCACTAATGTGTTTTCGGCTCACTTATCCCGTTCCTTACATAATTTTACACCAGCCCGAACCGAAAATATGAGCATCCTTTTATAGATGGAGTTTAGGGTGGTTATTGGCTTACTTCCAGGGGCACCTGCGCAATACTTCCTTCAACATATGTCCACAATGCTTTAATTAAACTAACAACTCGAGGCCCAGCAAAACTCAGCTCCAGTGCCCGAAGCAGACGCATCAGGGCTGGGTCATTCTTTTTTGTCTTGGCTACGCAATTCTTGGAAAACCTAATGAGGCGTCATGACATAAACTTGCTGCTCGTCTTGGCGCTGTAATTAAAGTGGCTCCGATTCAACGCAACATGAATCCCCACAGCCATGCAGGTCATCGATGTACCCGTATTCAGATTATGACATACATTTTGTTGATGACACCACAGGCGTGCAAGTCTTCTACACTGCAGTGCTATGATACTCAGAGAAGCCAGTGATGTGTTTACAGGTGACCGAAAACACAGGTGCCTTTTTGGCATCCGTCACCCTTCGAATGACGTGTAGTGATTAGGCATAAGCCATACCTCCCATAATGGCAATTGCACGCTCTACGACATTGTCACCTGATGATTCTGTAGCAATATTGATAGACTCACAGGTCGCTTGCTGTGTCATCACTGAGACTTGTGGCAGCGCATACGAAAAATATCATGTCTCCTGTGTCGCTTCAAGCACAAAGTTCAGTGTATATCGTCTGCACACCTGGACGTGAATCTAAACTTGGAAATCACCCCGTTCATGCAGTTGCCTGAAAAATGACCCCAAGGGCACCAATTGAAGAAATATCCTACCCACACGACACACCAACACTAAGCTACTGCGCTACGACCTACTACTACTGACCATGCCGTTAGACATATGCTCGTGATCTTGCATTGTACATATCAGATATTTTCGTTTGACGGTAAGTGCAAACTAACTCATTTGCTTGCGCCTACATGCTAAATATCGATCATCTAACACAATGAGCCTCCTCTAGTAACTTTATTGACCTGCATCAAATCGTACTATTGGACGAGGGAATGAATGCCCTGACGCACAGGGCGTCAATTCCATCCACAACCTCTGCCTTCTTCTAGAGAGTCGGCACTGGTCAGCTTATGCGGACAGGGACAGCAGCAGCTTGTCCAGCACACGCGAAGTGTCGTACAAGGCCAAAGAGGCCTGGATGAAGCGTTCCACCAAACTGAAGTTTGCTGCACGTTAACAAATATACGGACAGTATCTTTCTCTATTGACTGTATAACAGCTCATCGCTTGATACACTGCCGAAAACCTCGTGCTTTTGAAGCTCTGACACTGGAATGCCTTCGTAAATCGTGCCCGTATGTTCCGGTGCACAGCCTGGCGTATCCCCATTTGCTTCCAAGCATTGAATATTCAGGTGATTTTCGAGTTGTCTTGTAAATCTCGTTGTCTTATACGTGCGGCCAGCGAAATTGCGAAAAAAAAGAAGGAAAGTATTGTGTAGTGTCACCGAGGCCATCAAAATCAGATGCTCTGATAACACGCCCTTTAATTCACCGATTTGTAGCGCTAGCGTGGGATTGTATACTATTAGCTGCTTTCAAGCGGCAATCTGACGTTTCGTCGATGTACCACATTTCATGTTGCCGCACATCATTGTTTCCTGAAAATGAACGCACGACACTCTCTCTTGCCAACACGAATCTAAGTGTTCTGGTACAAATCTGTGTATGACCCTTCAACTTCTGAAATGTAGCAACCACACTGTCAGTAGGGGCTATGTTCGATCCGCTAAATCCTTTTACTGCTGAGTGTCAAGAATTAATAACTTCGAGCAAGCCAGAAACGAAATGAGTGCCGCATTTATTAGCAGCTCCGAAGTGCTCACAGGGAAGGTGGCTTTCAGCATGAAAAATGTGGCACCGTCTAGTGGAAGGTATCCTATGGTATAACCCTTTTTGTTTGTAGCTGATGGCAAAGAACGTGAAGCACGTGCAACAGCTTTCACTTCGTCCTGTGTGTAATCGGTAACGTAAGTTGTACAACAAAGAATTTTGTCTGTTTGTTGTGTAAACACCCAAGATGGACCAGAGGACTCGTTCCGTAGTTTTCTAGCACGTCTTCTGTTCCAGGGCCCTCGCTTCTGTCTGATATGGGGAATTTGCTACATGTTTAAATGTATGCATTAAAGTAGAATTTTAGATAAAGTAAGTGCAGTATCAAGGGAAGGTTGCTTTTGAAGTTCGTAAAACAAAGACAATTTTTATTTTGCTCCGCTCTTTCAAAATTCCACCATCAAACTAACAAAGAAAGATGAAAACACTTTGCTCATAATGTTTTCAATAAAGCACGACCTCGTAAACTTTTAATTAACAATTGAGCTATTCGAACTCGATCATTTGCTGCGCGGTGCACACCATTTTTTTTTCACTTTCTGCCTCACATTGAGCATGTTTGAGGCCGCTTCTTCTTGACGCGTAGTGATTCCTAAATATTTGCAAGATAATGAGACATCTCATGAAATATGAAGTAAATAAAGGTGACTAGATTCGAGGGCGCATCAAGAAACAACGTCCGAAACTATGCTCACTGGGAGGTAGCCTGTATGAAGGAATGTGAAAAAATGATTCACCCACTGTACCACTCGCCAGCATAAGAAACACGTCTTTTTGTTCTTTTAATGCCACCTGTAATAAGGACAGTGACTTGGTTACATTATCAATGGCAACAGTTGGCCTGGAGGTGTGGATATCAATAGTGCAGTACAACAGAGTGGGAAGACTTCGTGTAAAATGCTATGCATGTTGTTGCGTCTGGTTCCGTTTTCTTTGTGAAGAGTGCAACAATATCACTGGCAACGGAAGCGCGCAAAGTTCTTGCTAGCGGTAAGCTCACTTCAGCGTGATGCTCTTTTTTGTAGGTTGGAAGCAGTTACATGCATTTGTCAGATTTCGCGAGCCTACTTTCTCAACGGGGAAAAAAATAAGCACGACACGCAATCCTGAAATAAAATCATCAATATTAATAAACGTTTTTAGTCACTCCAGCCCACCACTACACAAAAAATACTGAGCGTGTACCGAGTGTTTTTTTTTCCTGTAAGACATGGGTGCGCCGCTGAAATCGATTGCTTTCGACCTCGAATCTATCGAGTGGCCTTCGCGCGCTTTGTAGCTCGATAGCTTCCAGTAGATGCTTTCACTTGCTTGAGATTCATCACCTTATCACCGTATTCACAAACTGTCCTCGACTCCACTTTCTTCCATCACTTGACAGAGTTGACTACTGCGCCAGCACTCAGCTGAAAATGACGTGCTGATCCTGAGGAATCGCAGCAGATTATCTCTGATATGCAGTGAATTGCCGTGCCTAGAGATGGCGCTTCCACTGGTTTTCTCAAGTGAAGGTGAAGCTTGAGTGAAGGGATGTTCTAGAAAACAGGGGTTAGTCTTCGACAGTGAAGTATTTGTGTCGATTTGGCAATGTTTTCAAGAAATTTACTGAAGCAACCATTGTTGTAGGCTTAGTCAGTTATGCTCCCGGAATCTCAGAGGTGTGAAACCACGTGTTTATTAGTTGTCTCCTTTCATCTATACAGGGCGCTGCATGGCGTGGTGGCAGCTACGGGACACGCTATACAGTAATACGTCCATCCTTTGCGTTACCGGAATACCGGACAGACAAAAAACCTCTAATGTCACCCTGTTACGTTTCTTCTCGCGTCGACCATAATTTCGAAGTCTGGGTGTCGTTCTGCCAGACCAACATATCGAACACTCACTATTGCGTACCGATGACATCACCAGCTACCACCCTGCTGTCATCGTCACAAACTCTAATCATTCATTATCCAACACTACCGTTTTCGTATAGAGGGTATCTGAATAAATAAAACTAAATATTTGTTGCATTAATAAAACAGCGCAGTTAGGTGTCATTTGAATATGCCTACATATGACTCAATGACATTATAATATTTAGACAAGTATTCATGCAAGTACATGCATAATAACGACTAATTATTGAAACACCCTTGGCAAAAACTTTGTAGTAGGTACAGTGCGGTATGTTCCATGCTTTCTCTGCGTAACCCCGTTACATTGTTTTCAGATCGCGCTGCGCGATAGTTGGAACATCCTACGTTTGCGTATGTTGGTGTAAAAGCATATAAAAGAGGTAAAAAAGCTTACAACTGATCTATGCGATCTCCGCAAGCAGAGCGCTCTCCTCGTGTATTCGTTTTTCACCTCTTTAGACTCCCAGAAATCTTTGCGCAAGTGTCCCACGTCAAATGCGTGCATGAACTCGTGGCCTAATGTCTGCAATGTAAAAATATAGAGGTAATTAAAAGTCGCAGTTAAGCCCGACATGGTATCGTTATAGCAATTCATCAATGCCCAATGAAAATATCCCTCCAGTCATCAGTGCTGCGAACTGCAATAACATTCATGTAGTTTGTACTTAAAAAAAAGAACACCCTGCCCCGCCGTGGTGATCTAGTGGCTAAGGTACTCGGCTGCTGACCCGCAGGTCGCGGGTTCAAATCCCGGCTGCGGCGGCTGCATTTCCGATGGAGGCGGAAATGTTGTACGCCCGTGTGCTCAGATTTGGGTGCACGTTAAAGAACCCCAGGTGGTCGAAATTCCTGGAGCCCTCCACTACGGCGTCTCTCATAATCATATAGTGGTTTTGGGACGTTAAACCGCACATATCAATCAATAAAAAGAACACCCTGTGCGCTTAGAGCAAACGGGGGCACTTCTGAGTGCATGGCTTCAAGCACTGGATTTCAGAACGCTTAGCGTCTTCAGTAGCCGTGCTTAGCGACTACAGAAGCTGCAGCGTAGCGTGTCAGTTCAAAAAGATACTAGTGTGAAATCGAAGCGGAGACAACCACTCCGATAGATAAACTCGGTACCCGTGTCACTGAAGCCCTGGTATCGCGTGATAACAGTCAGAAGATAGAACGGTGGTTGTGGTTGACGTCCGCTATGCTACACATGGACGCCTTTTATCAGAACTTTCAGCTGTGCAGACGTAATAATTACAAGACGGAGGCACGATCCTTCCTTGTGGTGCTCTCCCGCCCTGCCCTTCTTATTCTGTTTTTTTTTTTACTGGGCACGCTCCGGATTTCTCTGTTTCCTGTGTTCGTGTTGAAAATTTGCTCTCATTCATGCCCCTAGAGGGTTCTTCAGCACGCTGCATTATAGCATGATAGCATCATGCGTACAATATTCCTTGTGTGAACTAGGACTTTGATGCGTCCCTAAATTTCAGTGTGATATCATTTTGTTCTCGCAATTCAAAAAAGGATTTACGTATAACTAGGGATCTGTGTTTGCGAGGTTTATTTTTCTTGAAAATTGCGGGGTGTTCTTCAGATTTCACTTATGAAGAGGAGATTCAGCGCTTTCTAAGTTGTAAACTTTGTAAGTTTAGCGCTTTCTAAGTTGTAAACTTTCTGAGTTGTAAACTTTGCACTTATTATTCTATTTCAATGAAAAAACATTCCAATGCTGCCGATTATTCCCTTTTTTGTGATTTATCTCGTACTTGTAATTTATAATACTCTTAACAAGGCTGTATTTTACTCATGAAACACTGCTCGTAGCTGCTGTGAACTCCACCAAGTATACATTTTGGGGGCAAGAGCTAAAAAAGCTGCTTTTCTTTCCTCATCTTGATAAATAATAAAGCACCCGTTAATATTTATGTGTTCCATAAGGAAGAAACTAAGGCTTTTCGTGCAAAAAAAATGGAAAAGCGGCTACTTTATTGCCTGGGCCAAAGTTACGATGCTTCCAAATCTCGCCGCCAGTCTCATCATTGTTCTTTTCGTCTACTATTTTGAAGATTCCATACGACCAAATAGTATATAAAATTGTATCAAAATATGACAACATGACAACACACTTAATAGATATTTTAAATGGCTAGAAGGTTTCAACACACAAAAACATGTACAGAAGCACACACACTTGAATACAAAACACCTACGTTTGTTAGCCTCTTTTAATGGACGCTACGATATTTTACAAGGTTGCTGCCACTGATGGATGTTTGCTATATTCAACCGATGAACATCAGATTGGAAAATGCTGTTTGTAATTAGAAAACATTATTTTAAAATCAGAGCTTACCACATTATTCCGAATGCTGACAAATTTTACTGGCGAGTGTTCATTGGACATTCTTTTAACTCTTCCGGAAAGGCGAGGTCCTACGTTAGACGAAGCAAGACGGGTAGAACTTTCAAGTAATCTAAGAGAGACGGTTGTATTTCTTTGCGTGCAATAGACATTCTAGTTGATTTTTTTAATAAAAGAAGATGCTTGAGAGTTTCTGATGATAAGGAATGGTGCATGCCTTCACTTTCTCGTTCTCACACACACTCACCACACAATGCGTTTATATGTAAATCAAAACGTAACACGGCCCTTATAAAACCCTGCCATTGCATCACAAAGGTTATAACACTAAAAAAATGCATTATATGTTTCTCGCCTTCAAATATTGAGAACCAAGCTAAATTACACGCTGCCAGACTGACGACATTGGTTAATTTTTTTGAATTATTGTGGATAAATTACATCCAAATGGTTGCCTTTCTTCACTTCAGGTTTTGAATAATGTATCCGATTTATTTATCCAAGAATATTGTTACACAAAGTAAGGTAACTTAATGGGAAGGTTTTAATGGGCCCTGAGTCCGCGATCGCAGTATAATGATGATGATCTCCACCGCCATGGCTCGTACCCACTCAGGGGAATCGCAGTTGAGGCAACGTCGTCTTCCTTTTCTATCCGCGCTTCCCTTGTTTTTCCTGGTAGTGATACTCCGTATCATTCCTCCCGTCTCAGACGAAGCCCTCTGGGCGAGTCATTCTTGCATCCTTCGTGTAAACGGCTTCAGGTGGGCAACATGCGTCACCTCCATCTTGCATGAACGTCGGCCACTAGTGGTGACGCGTGCAATTTCATAGTTGACCTCGCTGACACGACGGAGTATCACAAAAGGACCGGCATAGTGTGCCAGTAGCTTTTGGCTCAAGCCTCGTCTGCGTATTGGGGTCCACACCCACACTAGATCACCGGGGGCATAGGTTACATGCCTGTGTTGACTGTCGTAGCGAGTTTTGAAGGACTCTTGCGCTGCCAGTGTACGTAAGCAGGCAAGTCGACGTGTCTCTTCCGCACGACACAAAGTTTCCGCAATTGTTAAATCGTCATGGACGACAAAAGGAAAGATAATGTCCAGCGTATGTCGAGGTGAGCGAGCGTAGAGCAGATAGAAAGGGCAGTAGCCTGTCGTTTCGTGTTTCGACGTGTTGAAGGCATACGTGACGAATGGTAATACTTCATCCCACGTTTTGTGGTCGGAGGTGACGTACATTGACAACATGTTGATCAACGTTCGGTTTGTGCGCTCAGTGAGGCCGTTAGTTTGTGGATGATATGCAGATGAGTGTCGGAACTTGGAGGCACACGAACGAAGTAATGATTCGACAATATCAGCGGTAAATTGTCGTCCACGGTCACTTATTATCACGCGAGGAGGTCCGTGTCGGAGGATGACTGAATGCAGCAGGAACTCCGAAACCTGGAATGCCGTGGCGGAGCGTAAGGCAGCCGTTTCGCAGTACCGCGTCAGGTAGTCGGCGCATACAATTATCCACCGGTTACCTTTTGAGGAGCGTGGAAATGGTCCCATCAGGTCAATGCCAACCTTTTCAAAAGGGGAACCGGGAGACTTTACCGGTTGCAGGTGACCAACTAGACCCGAGGAGGGCCGCTTGTGGCTCTGGCACTGCGTACAGCTGGCCACGTACTTCTGAATTGTTTTGCTCATTTTCGGCCAATAGAACCGCTCTTTCGTGCGACTAAGTGTTCGTGCGGTGCCTAGATGGTCAGAGGTGGGGTCATCATGCATGAGACGCAGAACAGACGTTTGGAGGGACGCAGGAACAACCAGCAGAAAGCGGGCGCCCGTCGTGGACAAGTTTCTCTGGTAAAGAAGACCATTTCGGACGCAGAATCGGCCTTCGCCTAATGAATTTCTTGCTCCAGGAAAGAGAGCTTTTAAGCTTGGGTCATTACGCTGCTCAGCGGCGAAAGTCACGGCATCGTGAAAACCAGACGACAGAGGAGCGATAAGGTGGTCAAAATTATCGGCTTCACAATCTGTTGATGGTAGCGGCATCCTGGAGAGGCAATCCGCATCAGCATGTAGACGGCCAGTCTTGTATGAGATGGTGAAGACATGTTCTTGCAAACGAATGGCCCATCATGCGAGGCGGCCGGATGGATCACGAAGGTTGATCAGCCAACACAGGGAATGGTGATCTGTGACGATAGTGAACGGGCGACCATAGATGTATGAGCGAAACCATTGCACGGCAAAGACTACCGCTAGGCATTCCTGTTCGGTCACTGTGTAGTTGCGTTCAGGCTTGCTTAAATACCGACTTGCGTACGCCACAACGTGTTCCTTCTTACCAGAACGCTGAACGAGAACGGCACCGATACCAATGACACTTGCATCTGTGTGAATTTCCGTGGGCGACGAAGGATTGAAGGGCCGAAGTATTGGCTGCGAAGTTAACAAACACTTCAGCTTGTGAAAAGCGGCATCACACTCGGAGGTCCACTGAAACAGGCTGTTCTTGCGTAGAAGGCTCGTCAGGGGGTGAACCACATCCGCAAACTTGGGTGCGAACCGGCGGAAATACGAGCAGAGCCCGATGAAGCTACGCAGTTGTTTCACAGATTTAGGACGCTCGAACGATTCAACGGCCGCTGTCTTTTGTGGGTCAGGTCTAATGTCATCTTTTTCGACGAGATGTCCTAACACCAATGTCTGTCGCTCGCCAAAGTGGCACTTTTTTGAATTCAATACAAGGCCAGCTTTTTCAATGCAGCTTAGCACGAGGTCTAGGCGAGTGTTGTGCTCGTCAAACGTACTTTCAAAAATTATGACATCATCAAGGTAACACATGCATATATGCCATTTTAAACCACGCAATATAGAGTCCATAAATCTTTCGAATGTCGCAGGAGCATTGCATAATCCGAATGGCATAACGTTGAACTCGTAAAGTCCGTCGGTCGTAACGAATGCCGCCTTTTCTTTGTCAGCTGCGTGCATCGGAATTTGCCAGTAACCTGATCTCAGGTCGACTAATGAAAAGTAGGACGCGGAATGCAGGCAGTCTAGAGCGTCATCGATGCGCGGCAGTGGATAAACGTCTTTCTTGGTAACAGAATTCAGTCGGCGGTAGTCAACGCAAAATCTCCACATACCATCTTTTTTCCTCACTAGAATGACCGGAGCAGCCAACTGACTTGCCGATTCCTGTATTATTCCCTTTTCCAGCATTTCTTGGACTTGCTCGTTGATGATCTTGCGCTCCGATGGTGCCACTCGATAAGGTTTCTGCCTAATGGGATGCGCCGACTCGGTGTGGATCTGGTGACGTATTCGGGACGCTGGGATTAAGAGCCTTTGCGTGTTTTTAGAAAAATCGAACACTTTCGAGTGCTTGGATAGAACGTCGAGCAGTGTATGACGTTCGCTTTGGTCAAGTGACTTGCTGACCATTTGTAGCAATAGGGAATCTTCTGATCCTTCAAAGCCTAGATGTTCATTTTGGCTTGTAGCATCAAGAAGCGCAACTAGCGTCGTACATGATTTGGGTCTAAATACTGCAAGTTTCATGCCGCCTGGCAGAATTGCAGGCTCCATGGACCTGTTCATTGTCGCCACACCGGCCCGTCCATCAACGACTCGTCCTATACAATGGGGAATGAGAATGTTCTTTTTCAGGCATGCCAAGGGAATCGGTTCGGGCGTCGCGTCAAACGTGCCACAGTTGTTGCTGGAACATGTCACGGGAACACACACAGCAGAAAATGCAGGAACGACTGTGTCCATGGAGACGAAACAGATGCATTCCTCCGGACGGGAATTTTCCAAGAGCGTCGTTGGGAAAGTACCATGTATAGAAAGATGCCCACTTCTGCAGTCTACAGTTGCCCCACGCTCACACAAGAAGTCAATACCTAAGATAATGTCATGAGTAGACCGCGGAATAACCGCAAACTCTGTGCAAAAC